>NW_024096520.1:1200000-2400000 GCF_016545835.1 Crotalus tigris
CCGGAGACCCACAGGAAGCCAGTGCAGCTCGCGGAGGATAGGTGACACGTGGGCGTACCTTGGCACGCCCACAATCGCTCTCGCGGCTGCGTTCTGAACCAACTGCAGCCTCCGAACGCTCTTCAAGGGTAGCCCCATGTAGAGCGTGTTACAGTAATCCAGTCTTGAGGTGACAAGGGCATGAGTGACTGTGAGTAAAGCCTCCCGGTCCAAATAAGGCCGCAACTGGTGCACTAGGCGAACCTGTGCAAAGGTCCCCCTGGCCACAGCCGATAGATGTTGTTCCAGATTTAGCTGTGAGTCCAGGAGGACACCCAAGTTGCGTGCCTGCACTGAGGGAGGTAAATTTGCCCCCCCCAGGACTAAAGATGGACCATCCAGTTGGCCTTTGGGAGGCAAGACCCAGAGCCACTCGGTCTTGTCAGGGTTGAGTCTAAGCCTGTTCACCCCCATCCAGACCCTCACATCTTCCAGGCACCGGCACATCACGTCGACTGCTTCACTGAAAGGACACGGGGTGGAGATATATAATTGGGTATCATCCGCGTACTGATGATACCTCACCCCGTGTCGCCGAATGATCTCACCCAGCGGTTTCATGTAGATGTTAAAAAGGAGGGGGGACAGGACCGAGCCCTGAGGCACCCCATGATCGAGGCGCCTAGGGGTCGATCTCTGTCCGCCCGCCAACATGACTGCGACCTGTCAGAGAGGTAGGAGGAGAACCACCGCAATATGGTGCTGCCCACCCCCACCTCTCCGAGACGACGCAGAAGGATACCATGGTCGATGGTATCGAAAGCCGCTGAGGGGTCAAGAAGCACCAGGATAGAGGAATGACCCCTATCCCGGGCTCACCAGAGGTCATCGGTCAGTGCGACCAAAGCAGTCTCAGTGCTGTAGCCGGGCCTGAAACCAGATTGAAAAGGGTCCAGATAATTGCTTTCATCCAAGGATCGCAAGAGTTGAGACGCCACCACCTTCTCTACACCCTTCCCCACAAAGGGGAGGTTGGAGACGGGACGAAAGTTCTTCAAAACAGCTGGGTCCAGGGAAGGCTTCTTGAGGAGGGGCCTCACCACCGCTTCCTTTAAAGGTTGCAGGAAAGACCCCTCCATCAAGGAAGCATTGATGTAACATAACACAAAACAGTACATCACAACATAACATAATATATTATAATGTGATATAGTATATATTATAATATATTATGATGTTATGTTATGTTGTGTTATGTTGTGATGCATTGTGTTGTGTTAGGTTACATTATTATGGTAAAGGAGTTATTTTTCATCTTAAAAGGATGGAATGAAAAATAAATTTGAAATCAAATCAATTATTTATTTATTCAATGTGGTGACCTACAAAGCAAAATCACATTGGGTAGGGTTTTTTTTTTTTGTTGTTTCCTGGATTTTACCATTCAGGCTAAAAGAGACTATCTGAATTATCTACTCTTTCATGAAGATGAAATTTTCTGATTTTCTAACTTAAAGATTTTACAAGAGATACAAATACTTATTTTCCAGCCTATTTTTGAATAAATGTGGCTTCACTTTATCTGTTGTACAGTCTTATATAATTGTACATTTCATATTGAGAACAACTTTGGTGTACTGGTTAAAGGCACCAGCTCAGAAACTAGGAGACTATGAGTTCTGGTCCACCTTAGGCATGAAGACAGCTGGGTGATGTTCGGCCAGTCACTCTCTCTCAGCCCTAGAAGGAGGCAATGGCAAACCACTTCCAAAAATTTTGCCAAAAAACCCTGCAAGTTAAAATTAATAATATTGAGACATGATTGTTTCAGGCATATGAAGTATATGAAAATACACCTCACATATTTTCCAAGTTGGATAAAGGCAACTGCATGTTAGTTTGCAAGATGGCACATAGATTCAAGACTAAGTTGTAGAGGTAAATCATTGTACTTTAGTGGACTTTGGTTGGACTTATGACGTGATACCCCAAATGTGCTCCAATTGTTACTATTGTCCTTACCATGCTAGCCTGGCACATAGCCTAAATTGTTTTTATCTTCATAGATAAAATGGGGCCTGATTCATCAAAGCCGTGATCAGGAAAAAGAGGACATTATATATAGGCCTTTCTGGTGGTAATAGTGACATGTGGAAGATTGTGATTCAAAATGGAAGAGGTGCAAATGAAACATAAAATACAAGTGGAATGAATGAAAGAAAAAAAGATTCGTTATCTGTGAAATTAAGAGGAAGGGGAATGATGCAATAGATCTCAGTAGATCTCAATAAACTTTTATTTAATATTCATTAATTAAAGCCTTCTCCTATAGGGGAGGGTTGTTGAATGCATGCAGGGACCTGAAGTTGTTGGTTTAATTATAAATTAAAAGATAAAAATGTATATCAGAAAGTATAGATTGGTGTCATCTAGGTTATGGTAAGTAAGTATATATGTAAAAATTCAGAAGTTGGTAATGTAGTACTCTAATGAATGCTAGAAGAATCAGAGATGAATTGGGGAGGGTATTCTAATTCTCATGAATGAAGGCAAATATACAGTACATGTCCCAGGATAATGTTGCAGGATCCAATCTTGGTCGGTCACTGGGCCAGTTGCTGTGACTGACCCAGATTGCATCCTGTTCTAATTCTGTTAAGTAATAGCAACTCATGAATAGGAACTAAATAAGAACAGAAAGAGTGATTGGGACATTTGGAGATGTAAAAATAAATCAGAATGGTAGCTGGTGAGTATCAGTTTAAAGGAAGTTCTGTTTATTTCTAATCCACAGTTCATATAACTCTACTCATTCTGTGGCATATTTATATGCAATCATGGCAAAGGAAGAAATATAAATCCAAAAGTATGATTGATTTACTGAGGTAATTAGAGAAGGCTACCAGGATATTAGGAGAGGTTTAGAATAGGGACAGATCCACTTTTGTTATGTTAAGAGTGAATCTTAGGGGAAAAAAGGTTAAAAAAGCAAAGGAAAGGAGCAAAAGAAAGTAGAATGTAGGTAGAATGACTGTAGGAGCGTTAAAAATTATAGGTTATCCTCGACTTACAACCACAATTGAGCCAGAAATTTATGTTGTTGAATGAGACATTGGTTAATGAGCTTTGCCCCATTTTACGACCTTCTTTGCCAGAGTTGTCAAATGAATCAATGCAGTTGTTAAGTTAGTAACACAGTTGTTAAGTGAATCTGGCTTCCCCGTTGACTTTGCTTATCAGAAGGTCGCAAATGGGGATCACGTAACCCTGGGAAGTTGCAAGCTGTCATAAATATGAAGCAGTTGCCAAGCGTTTGAATTTTGATCACATGACCGTGGAGATGCTGCTATGGTTGTAACTGTGAAAAATGGTCATAAGTCACTTTTTTTCAGTGCCGTTCTAACTTTGAATAGTCACTAAATGGATTGTTGCAAGCCGAGGGCTATCTGTGTTAGGATACAAATAAATCTTTCAGCCTGAATGTTAGAGGGCCACGGAAATGTGTAGTGTTCTGCTTTAGGGGAATGAAAATGGATGCTTGATGGAAACATGAAGTGAAAGAAGAGATGGATGGTTAAAAATGCATACACAAGACCATAAAATTGCTGCAAAAATGAAGATAAGAAAAAGATGTTATATAATAGATGTTTGCAGAGAAAGAAAAGTTGCCAAGAATGCTATCCAGGAGAATGATGAATAATTAAGATCAAAAGAAGCAAATGGAATGCAGAACAATAGAATTAAAAAAAATATTTTGGAAAGTGTTTAAGAGAGCTAAACAAGGAGCTTCTAACAGAGGGACTGGAAGTAAAAATGGATGAAATTATTTGAAGGAGAAACTGAACTAAGTTCAGAGTTTGGAGTCTTGGAAGGAGTATTTAATATCCGTAGGGGAATGACGGTAATATGCTAAAGAGTAGAACTGAATTGAATTCTATAGGTGTTAATGAAAAATGAATGAAAAGAAGAAATGAATAAATATAATAAGACTGAAGGTATGGAATAGGAAAATTATTGAAATGTGAATGTGGCTAGTATATGTACATGTTGTTTGCGTATTTGTATGTACACTGATTACTTTACCTTGTTTGTATGTACAATGAGAGCTTCTCCACGAGAGACAAATTCTTTGTGTGTCCAATCACACTTGGCCAATAATTCAATTCAATTCAATTCTAGTCTAGTCTAGTCTATCCCATCCCATCCCATCCCATCCTATTCCATTCCATTCCATTCCATTCCATTCCATTCCATTCCAATGCAACTGCTGTATGAGGGCTGCATTAGTTCTTAACAAGTGGAAAAATACTGTTATTGTTTCCCTGTAAAATGGAGAGACAGAAAGATCAAATTAAAAAGTTACAGGAGGATTAAGTGTCCCTAGGAAATTTAGAAAATTCAATGCAATATTATCCTGGGTAGGGTCTATGTAGACTTGCTTTTTGTTCTCCAGTGAGTCATTGAGAAATGTATGAATGTAAAGAAAAACCTTGTGTTTCTTGATTTATTGTTACATGTAAACAATGAAGTGAATATGCTTGAATTATATAATAGTTTGTGGGAGCAAAAGATGTGTGATGCCATGTTTCTTTATGGTAAATACATACAGAATGCTTGAAGTAATGGTAAAGATCTGCTTGTTGGGGGACATGAACGTATATGTACTATAGGTACTTTTAATGTGGGTACTACAGGTAGTCCTCGACTTACGACCACAACTGAGTCCAAAATTTATGTTGCTAAGTGAGACAGGTGTTAAATGAATTTTGCCCATTTTACAACTTTTCTTGCCACAGTTTTTAAATGAATCACTGCAGTTATTAAGTTAGTAACACGGTTGTTAAGTGAATCTGGGTTCCCCATTGACTTTGCTTGTGAGAAGGTCACAAAAGGGGATCACATGACCCTGGGACATTGCAATCTTCATAAATATGAGTCAGTTGCCAAGCGTCTAAATTTTGATTACATGAGCATGGGGATGCTGCAATGGTCATAAGTGTGAAAAATGGTCATAAGTCACTTTTTTTCAGTGCTGTTGTAACTTTGAACGGTCACTAAATGAACTGTTGTAAGTCAAGGACTACCTGTACTGTGTTGTTAGCTGAAAAGGTTGCAGTGAACATTAGTTTTTATGATGCCACAAGGAATATGAATCTGAATAATAATGTATCCAAGACCAAAGGAGCTGTTTCTGAGAGGGAAAATGAAGTGAATAATTGCAAATTATATCCAATTATATCTAAATGGTAAATAACTATAATAATTAGGGGTCTGGAGGATAAAGCATATAAAGAATGGTGGCTAGAATTGGGTATGTCTAGTCTAGTGAAAAGAAGGACTAGAGGTGACATGATATCGGTGTTCCAATATCTCAGGGGCTGCTACAAAGAAGAGGGAGTCAAGCTATTCTCCAAAGCACCTGAAGTCAGGACAAGAAGCAATGGATGGAAACTAACCAAAGAGAGAAGCAATCTAGAACTAAGGAGAAATTTCCTGACAATTAGAACAATTGACTTCAAAGGTTGTGAGTGTTCCATCACTGGAGGAGTGATGTGAGTGAGTAAGAAGAGATTGGACATCCATTTGTCTGAAATGGTATAGGGCAGTGGTGGTGAACCTATGGCATGGGTGCCAGAGGTGGCACTCAGAGTTGTCTCTGCGGGCACATGTACCGTTGCCTCAGCCCCACCTTCCCCTGCGGCCCCCCGGAGGAGAGTAGCCCCCAGGCATGGCCCACATGGAGCAGCACAGCCAAGGACATGGCAGATGGGCAGCAGAGACAAGACTCCGCCCTCGCACCCCGTCGCAGATGAGGCTGCGGGGTGCGGGCAGAGGACTTGGCTGCCATGGCACTGCAGGGTCACCTGGGCGATCTGTGGCAGGCCATGGAAGCGGTAGCTGGCCCTGCAGGTGGGCGGGGCAGGGGGCAGAGCGAGCGAGGGCGGGGTATTTTTGGGGCACTCGGTGTCTAAAAGGTTCGCCATCACTGGTATAGGGTTTCCTGCTTGAACAGGGGTTGGACTAGAACAGGAGTGTCAAACTGCCGGCCTGTGGGCCGGTTGCATCATGCAGAGTCCGCGCTACCCCAGCTCCAGCAATACAAAAAAAGTCGTGCTACGTCGCGACACATCACGTGACGCAGCGAGTTTGACACCTGTGGACTAGAAGACCTCCAAGGTCTCTTCCAACTCTGTTATTCTATTATTCTGTTAAGAAGATTCATTTCTGTGCCCTAGTATTATTAAAGGTGGAAAAATAGATGGAGGACTGTTATGATACACAAATATGAATAGAAAGATAAGGGGTAGCATGTGATCTGTTGTGAAAAATAAATGTTGAAAGAAGCAAAAACAGCTGTTTATACAGCGTGTTCCTGCTTACTTGCTATATGAAAGTGAGAATTGGATGTGACTTGAGAAACATAACAGGCAGTTGAAAGCTGTAGGAATGTAAGAAGCATATGAAGTAAAACAAGAAGAGATAGGATCAAGAATGAATGACTGATGAATGGATGTGAATTGAATACAGAAATAAGCAGCCAGTACAAAATAAGTACATTTGATGGTTTGGTCACAGAGAGAACAAATAAAGATTAAATTGAAAAAGAAAGAAGAACGTATGGGTGAAGAAGAAGGGAAAGATTTGCAGTTGATTGGAGTTTAAAAAAAAAGAATTGAGAAGTTTAAATAAGAAAAAAAACAGTGTATGAATTGATGTACAAATCTGATGGATGCAAGCTGCAAGTATAGAGTAGAGCAGTGGTGACGAATCTATGGCACGGGTGCCAGAGGCGGCACTCAGAGCCCTCTCTGTGGGCATGCGCGCTGTCACCCCAGTCCTAGGCCTTCAGCTGGGTTTTATAAAACCTTTTCGCTTTAGGCCTCTGCCGCCGTGTGCAAAAAAAAAAAAAGGTTCAATCAATCAGTCAATTTCAACTTCTTGTGGGGAAAAAAAGATCTTGCAAAGTTGGAATTGATTGATTGAACTTTTTAGTCCCATCCAGTCTGCCGTTACCACCACAGCCATGCCCACCCAATGGGCCACACCCACCCAATGGGCCACACTGAGCCAATGGTCAAACCCACCCGGAACCCGATGATGCATAAGTGGGTTTTGGGTTGCAGTTTGGGCACTCGGTCTCTAAAAGGTTTGCCATCACTGGAGTAGAGTGACTTGGTATAGATTTGGTGCAATTATATTTTCTCGCTCCCCCAGCTCATGCTTTGAATTTTTATTTCATGCTACTTTCTGGTGGTTTGTCTAACAAATTAATAGCATCTAATGGTATTTATATATATTGTCAATATTTTATTCTATTTGAACAGCTGCTGGAATTGGTTATGTTTAATGAAGAGAAGGACGAGGGGGGACATGATAGCAGTATTCCAATATCTCAGGGGCTGCCACAAAGAAGAGGGAGTCAAGCTATTCTCCAAAGCACCTGAAGGCAGGACAAGAAGCAACGGGGGAAACTAACCAAAGAGAGAAGCAACCTAGAACTAAGGAGAAACTTCCTGACAGTTAGAACAATTAACCAGTGGAACAACCTGCCTCCAGAAGTGGTGAATGCTCCAATACTGGAAGTTTTTAAGAAGAGACTGGACAGCCATTTGTCCGAAATGGTATAGGGTTTCCTGCCTGAGCAGGAGGTTGGACTAGATGACCTCCAAGGTCCCTTCCAACTTTATTATTATTATCATCATCATCATCATCATCATCATTATTACTATAATCCCATTTGTCTGAATGGAGATAATGATTCAATGTCTATGATATTTTGAATGATCACAGATTCCTTATCCTAATGCAATATTTATTGACAGTGATTCAAAGATACAAATACAGCATGGAATAAGCAATAACAAAGAAGCATGTTTTTTTAAAACTAAAACCCCCCAAAGTTTGAGTTCAAATCTCAACTTAGCCATGAAAGCCAGCTGGGTAGACTTTCAATCAATCACTATCTCCCAGCCCAGCCCACCTGACAGGGATGTAGTTGTGGGATGTAGTTGTGGGAGGAGGAAGATGTGTTGGATATCTCCGTCACCTTGAGTTATTTGTAAAATAAAGAATAAAGGTGGAATACAAATAAAAATAAATATTCTTTTCAGACTTGAAATATATTCAAATGTAGAGTTAATCATTACATTAACAGTGGTGTGGTGGCTTGGAGGTGAAGACACTTGCCTCCCACTTGGAAGATTGAAAGTTCAATCCTAGGCAGCAACAGATGTTTTTCTATCAGGACACAAACAGAAAATATGTACTGCAAACTCCACATAGGTGTCAGAAAGGGCATCTGGCCAGTAAATGCTCAGCTCCATTTAGTCACCCTAACTCCACTCCAAATAAAGGGATTATAGGGTTGTAAAAAGAAAAATAATAATTACATTAACAGTTGTTATCGAATATATGATTTGAATCATTCTATCATATATGCCTGGAGGAACATTGTCCATGGGGTCGCGATGGGTCGGACACGACTTCGCAATTAACAACAACACAATCATATATGCAACTTTTCCTCAATAATTAGGCAAAACATGTCCATTTTGCCAAAAGGAAATCAGATTTTCTCCACTTAATGAATTTCCCATGTTACAAAGGCACTTCATTAAAACAAAAGGAGATAGAGGCATCACCACACTTATGAAATGGGGAAATTTTTTATTCCGTGCCATAGATAATTCTATTTAAAGCAGGGGTCTTCAAACTTCAAGTCCAAAAGACTCCTGATTTAAAGAGTGCTACATATACACATATATGCACAATAATAAATACATAAAAATATTTGGCTGGTAGTACAGTGGGTGTTTTTCAGGAACATCTTCATACAATAGTGCAAAACCAACTGTAGGCCTCTATGAACATATAAAATGGGCTGTATAATTTATATGAAGCTGTTTTGTTTTTTGTTTTTAACTCCATCGCAGCTTGTTTGAAATCAGAGGATAAATGTTTCTTTTGCAGTGCTGAAGATCTCCAGAGCTTGTGGATCGCCTGTTTTCTGATTTGTGAGCATTTATATTTTACTCAATTCTTGGCCTCCCAAACTTAATCTACTGGCATGGTAGCATTTCACCTTTGCTGTTTGTTAATATAGAGAGAGGAGAAAATTAGGCAATTGTTTTACTTGATTCTTAGCATGGGGGAGAAATCAGAGGACATTTGGTGAAAGCACTGATTGAATCCTGATCTTTGCATGTTTCTATTGGCCACTGAAAGGATCTCTGATTTACTCTTGGTGACCTCTTCCTCAGCATATCAGTATCAACTGAAATGAAGCTTCTTGCAGCTCAGTTTCAAAGTGCCTTGTGAAGGATTAGGGAGTAGAAACACTGATACTGGGGAAGCTATAAATAGTTGCATAGAAGATGGAAGATCACTAGCTCTTGCCTTTATCTGTCAATGCACCATTCTCATACACTTTTCCACTGAATGGGAAAAAGAGACTCATTGTTATGATTCCTGAGAGAATAGCTAGCAAGAGCAAGGAATTCTAGCTGCAACCACACAGTAGTGGGTTGGTATCATGGAAGCAGCTTTAGGAAAAGCCACAGGCAACTTCTTTCACTTGCAATTAAATCAGATCCCAGGTTCATATTCTAAGGAGGAAGTAGGTTGACAGCTGTCAAATATTTGAAAGGCAACAGAAATAATCATTCTCTTAACTGTTATTTGCTTGATACACCAAGGACAAGATTTTAAGGTTTAAATTATTGGCATATAGGCATAAGCCAAATGTTAGGAATGTTTGGACCTATCAAAGCAATTATGCAGGGGATTGCATCTGAGGAAGTGCTGGAAGAAAAAGGTCATGCAAAAAGAACAAGGGGATGGAGCAGTTTGTGTAGGAGAAATGAGCAGGTAAGTGGAAACATGAGTCCAAAAACGTAACCATTACACCACTCTAGCTCTCAACTTATCAGATCATAATTTCTGTGTCTACAAACCGTATGTGATGTCCAGATTCTTGAATAAACTGCAACTGGATTCCCACAAATTTCTGAATTACCTACTATCCAATTCTCCCTTCCCCTTTGTATTTGTGTGTGTGCATTTGTGTTTGTTTGTGTGCCATCAAGTCCTTGACTCCTGGTGATCGCTTGGATAAATCCTTGCATTTTTCTTGGAAAGATTTTCTAAAATGGCTTGTCACTGCCTCCTTCCTAGAGCTGAAAGAAAGGAACCAGCCTAAAATCAGCCAGCTGTTTCAAGCATAAGGCAGAAGTAGAATTCATAGTCACCTGGTTTTTAGCCGGTTGCTTTAAACCAAGGGTCTTCAAACTTGGTCCTTTTATGACTTGTGGATTTCAACTCCCAGAATTCCTCAGCCAGCATGCCTGGCTGATGAATTCTGGGAGTTGAAGTCCACAAGTCATAAAAGAGCCAAGTTTGAAGACCCCTGCCTTAAACCACTCCACCAAACTAGTTTTCAAGCCCATTTTAGCTAATCTAAAATACAAAGATAATTTGACATTGAATTATACTGCTAAAATATGGAATTGGACAGTTTTATGAAGGTCTCTGGCTCTATTGCAAAGAATTGCTAATGTTAAGAGCAGATTCAAGAAATGAGTCCTCTATTGATCTTGGAAACGTCCTTATGTTATAAAAATAAGGAGCAATATGTTTTATATGGTCCCAATTTAATATTATATAAAAGAAGTGAGCTGGTTTTATATTAGAATCATGTGGATTCCTTTTATTCTTCAGTTTTACTTTACTTTAACCAATATTGCATATTTCTTTTTATTATATATCATTACAGTATTCGTTCTTCTCTTTATTATATTTTGATTGTTGTATTTTTGTTCTCTGCATGTATTGTGTGAAGATAGCCATTGTTTAACCACCCAGCAATATCCAATGAATTCAAATGTAAGAAATTCAGGAATAAGACAAAGAACTACTATTTCACAAAAACACAGTTGTGCTACAGAATGGCTACCCAAAAATTCCAGTAAATTAGAAAAGCCATCTGAAACCATCCCCATTTTAAAAAGAAATTAAACGTGGAAGAAAGGGATATTAATAATTAAAAGTGTGACAACTATATTTTTTCCAACTTAAGAGAACTTAATCTTCCTACTGATTGTTATAGAACATGAATGCAAGGTGATTATTGTTTTTATGAGTCCTTGTAGCCAACTTAAAGGGATCTGGTTGCTCTATATAAAATAGAATGAAAGGTAGGCCTGATTGGAGTTGGTCCATTCCAACCCTCCATTTCTTCTGTTCTTACTTCTTAAGAACTTTCCAAGGTGACTATTGTGTAGTGGGTTTTTCGGAGAAATTGACCAGACTGGTTTAATACAACATGATTTATTGCATCAGAAACAGAACTGAGGTTAACCAACAGAATGACAGCTATTTATATTTGCCGCCTCTAGGCGCGACCAATCAAATCAAAAGCTGTTTTCCCACTCAAACTTAAACTTAACTTTCCCTCCAAAACTGTTGGAGACACGTTTGAATCAAAACACATTAACTCTGATGTCAATACATAACAGTGACCCTGTCTTATGAGTTGCATATAACAAACTAACAGAATAACAGAGTTGAAAGAGACTTTGGAGGTCTTCTAGTCCAACCCCCTGCTCAAGCAGAAGACCTTATACTATTTCAGACAAATGATTGTCCAATCTCTTCTTAAAAACCTCCAGTGATGGAGCACCCACAACTTCTGAAGGCAAGCAGTTCCACTGATTAATTGTTCTAATTGTCAAGAAATTTCTCCTTACTTCTAAGTTGATGGATAAATGTACACCCACTCCAAATTCCCAATGACTTTACCCAGTCTAGACGCAAGAGTGCTTCTTGCTATTGTATGGGTTGCTGTGCTCTTTGGATGCAGGTGGTCAGTATTAACTGTCAGTGGAGTTTCAGTTTCGAAGGAGAAAAAGTGTTTCAGACTACAGGTAATCCTTAACTTACAACTATTTGTTTAGTGACCGTTCGAAGTTACAATGGCACTGAAAAAAGTGACATGCTTTTCACACTTATGACCCTTGCAGCATCTGATCAAAATTCAGAAGCTTGGCAACTGGTTCACATTTATGACCACTTTGCTTGTGACCTTCTAGTCAGCAAAGTCAATGAGGAAGCCAGATATACAACAACCATGATGCTAAACAACTGCAGTAACCACTGTGGCAAGAAGGATAATAAGATGGGGCAAAACTCACTTAACCACTGTCTCGCCATCAACACAAATATTGGCCTCCCATGTAGTCATAAATCAAAGACTACCTTTATCTGCTAGCAATTCCTTATATTAAATTCACTCAGACATTCACCTGTCTGAGACGGTATCAGGGGCAGGCAACCTTGGCTCTTTTATGACTCATGGACTTCAACTCCCAGAATTCCTGAGCCAGCATGGCTCAGCATGGAAACCTCTCCCTTTCCCCTCAGCATGGCTGGCTCAGGAATTCTGGGAGTTAAAGTCCACGAGGCATAAAAGAGCCAAGGTTGCCTGCCCCAGGTATAGGTTCTCCTGCTTGAGAAGGGGGCTGAACTAGAAGAGCTCCAAGGTTCCTTCTGGCTTCTATTCTATTCTATTCTATTCTATTCTATTCTATTCTAGTCCTGTCCTGTCCTGTCCTATCCTATCCTATCCTATCCTAGTCTAGTCTAGTCTAGTCTAGTCTAGTCTAGTCTAGTCTAGTCTATTCTTGTCCTGTCCTATCCTGTCCTATTCTATTCTATTCTATTCTATTCTATTCTATTCTATTCTATTCTATTCTATTCTATTCTATTCTATTCTATTCTAGTCCTGTCCTGTCCTATCCTATCCTAGTCTAGTCTAGTCTAGTCTAGTCTAGTTTAGTCTAGTCTAGTCTAGTCTAGTCTAGTCCTGTCCTGTCCTGTCCTGTCCTGTCCTGTCCTATTCTATTCTATTCTAGTCCTGTCTTGTCCTGTCCTGTCCTGTCCTATCCTATCCTATCCTAGTCTAGTCTAGTCTAGTCTAGTCTAGTCCTGTCCTGTCCTGTCCTGTCCTGTCCTATCCTATCCTATCCTATCCTATCCTATCCTATTCTATTCTATTCTAAATATGACTTTTCCTCTGCTTGTAGTATGACTGTGGGGCAGCCACCCCAAACCAGGAAAAAAGGCAGCTGCTTTAAAAAGCTGCTTGATACATGAGCAACTATCTCTGGCCCAAAAAAGTCTCTCCCCCTTTAAATCCAAAGGGCTGTACAATCCAGTTCAGAATATGCACGGATTCAGTCTAGAGTTGAATGGAACTTGATCAAATAATTGAATTAAACGGTTCTTTCTTTTTCCAATACAATCGATTTCCCAAAATCCTGTATATAATTGAATCAAATCTATTTTTTAATCCAAAATTAATGCAATGATTTGAATCGGACTGGAGCCATTCTGCACATCCTTAGTTACTGTTGTGATTATGAAAAAGAAAGAAACTAATGATATTCTGATCAAACAATCTCACTGGAGAAACTGCACGTATGATTTAGAGTGGGAACCGTAGGTGTGGAGCCCTAAAACCATTTACCAAGGCTGTAAATTTAATTTAAACCTACACCCAAGGTAATGACTCAGTAAATCTCTCAATAAGTGTCTTCTGTAGCTGTCTGACTGGCCTAAAATAAGACTGACTTTTCCTGGGTTAATGAAGACATTGTGATAAATGGGCAAATATACCATCACCTTCTTTACTGTAGGATCAGCAAACAATGTCCATCAAGGCTTAGAAATATCTTTTTCTCTATGGATTCAGACAAATAACGTATGGTTCTCTTATTAACACAGAGCTAGTTCACATATTCAGATTGATCTGAGCCTCAAGTCAAGCTGAACCAAGAATATGCTCAAGCCAGCAGATTCAACCCTTCTTTGCTGAGTCATCAGCAAACGTCCTTGTGTTGGCTAATAAAATGTGCTTTACATTATGAACAGGAATGTGAATTTTGCCTTATCATGTATCAAGTGTAATTCCCCCTATTCAAAGACATCCAATTTAGCTTTTAGAGTTACCTTCACAAGATTGATGTTGGCAATGTCTATAAAATATCAACTTGGCTAATTCTCAACTCTGGGAATTATGATTCTAACACATCTGGGGAACACCAAATTGGAGAATGCAGCTCAAAGCTAAAAATGTTGTTTGTTCACCTTTTACTTTGAGTCAAGCAAATATGACTCAGATATGACTTATGACCACAATTCAATCCAAAATTTCTGTTACTAAGCGAGACAGATGTTAAATGCATTTTGTCCCATTTTATGACCTTCCTTGCCATGGTTATTAAGTGACTCACTGCAGTTGTTAAGTTAGTAACACAGTTGTAAAGTGAATCTGGCTTCCCCATTGACTTTGCTTTTCAGAAGTTTGCAAAAGGGCATCACATGACCCTGGGACATTGCAATCTTCATAAATATGAATCAGTTGCCAGGTGTTTCAAATTTGATCACATGACCATGGAGATGCTGCAATGGTGGTAAGTATGAAAAATGGTCATAAGTCACTTTTTTCAGTGCTGTTATAACTTTGGTCACTAAATGAACTATTGTAAGTTGAGGACTACCTGTACACCCTTCTTAAGAAAGCAAAATAACAGAATAACAGAGTTGGAAGAGTCCTTGGAGGTCTTCTAGTCCAACCCTTGCTCAAGCAGAAGACTTAGATCATTTCAGACAAATGGTTGTCCAATCTCTTCTTAAAAACCTCCACTGTTGGAGCATCCACAACTTCTGGAGGCAAGTCGTTCCACTGATTCATTGTTCTCACTATCAGGAAATTTCACCTTATTTCTAGGTTGGTTCTCTCCTTTTTGGTTTCCATCCATTGCTTCTTGTCCTACCCTCAGGTGCTTTGGAAAATAGGTTGACCCTCTCTTCTTTGTGGCAGCCCCTGAGATATAGGAACACTGCTATCAGGTCCTTCTTTTCATTAAACTAGACATATCTAAAGCCTTCATGTTTATGAGACTTTTACAGTGAAGCTCTCCACATTGAAAATGTGCACATAAGGAAGCATTGTTTTCGTGAATGGAAACCAGATTAACCAGACAATGTCACTGCCAAAGCCAAAGCGCCAAAGTGCAAAGCTGACTGCACAATTCTGAAATTACTGTTGTTGGAAATCCCATGAATAAATATGAGTAGCTGCCAGCTACTCACCAAAGGTTACTGTAAAGAGGACAAATGATGAAATGTCCATCATGACAGAAATTCTGCAACTTGCATACTTGCGTCAGGCGCCAAGATGTGTAACGGCATGATTTGCATCATGTTATCACTTTGGAACATGTCATTTTCATACCATCACAGCTGGCTGTGGATGCTGCTGTACCCACTTCTCATGAAGAAGACCCATTTGCATGAAGTCCCCTTTCTTCATTAATCATTATTGCTGTATTTTTGTCCAACTATTATTCTCTTTATGGCTTCAGAATAATAAATCTGGTAGTTTTTTACTTACTTTGTTTAACTGAATGAATATGGTAGCCAATGTTTTCTGTTTCAGCAATTTCTATTTTATGGGATTATGGGATTTGGTTATACAAGTATTATACAGGCTTTGAAATAAAAGGTTAGTAAGCTGTACAACATATGAAAGTTTAGATCAGGGATCTTCAAACTTGGCCCTTTTATGACTTGTGGACTTCAACTCCCAGAATTCCTTAGCCAGCATGCCTGACTGAGGAATTCTGGGAGTTGAAGTCCACAAGTCATAAAAGGGCCAAGTTTGAAGACCCCTGGTTTAGATGTATTTATATAATGGAATTACCATTATACAGAGAGCCATTTTGATGTCATGTTTAAAGGCACCTATTTACACCCTGAATAACTCCTGCTTGAGCCATGAAGTTGGCTGGGTAACTTTGAACCAACTATTCTCTCTCCAAATCCAAAAATGGTGCCAAGAAAACTTCAGGGACTTCTCTAGGAAGCTGCCAGGAGTCAGGATGGACTTGAAGGCCATAAACAAACAAATATGCAGAAGCAGCACTGCCATCCTAAATGCAGATGTCAGGGAACTTAATTGGGAACAGAGACCAGAAGGTAAAGAGACAGTTTTATATTTTTTTGAAAAAATGAAATGTCTCATGGTCAAAATATTTTAAGGAAAGAAGAAACACATATATAATCAGCAGATGCATACATAAATATTCAAGCTATGGCTGGCATCTGGTTCCTAGTCTCCCAAGTGGTGAGCTAATAAAAACAAATGAATTTATCTTCAGCAATCGATCTGTTATCTCTTTGATGAACTTAGTTCATGACCAGTTCTGCAAAGAGTGATGTCCCAAAACCTTTCTCTGGGACTCCCCCAAATCTTTAAAACTATATCAGCAAAATGTTGTTGCAAACAATTAAAATGCAGAGACATGATTTCCCCCCAGTTTTCAAAGAAAGAAAGAAAGAAATGGAAATATTAGGTAGAATCGACACCTGAAAATAATTTAATACATTCCCATGAACATGAATTCTAATCCCCTTTACTAACATAATTTCATTTTCATACATCCCTTGTACCCTCTGCCCTGTGTATACTGACTTTTTGTTTTAAAGCAGATATAATTAATGAAGTTGACTATTCTAAATGCAAACCATTCCCTGTCTATAGATACCTCAGAAACCAGTGTTTCTCAACCTTGGTAACCTTAAGAAGTCTGGATTTCAACTCCCAGAAATTCCCCACCACTGGCATAGGCTAAAATAATTTTGCGCATTTCTTAGTTGTTCAGGAAGTTTGAGAACCTAGCGCAGTGATGGCGAACCTTTTAGAGAACGAGTTCCCAAACAGCAACCCAAAACCCACTTATGCATCGTCAGGTGCTGGGTGGGTGTGGCCAGTTGGGTGGGTGTGGCCCATTGGATGAGCGTGGCTGCTGTGGTAATGGCAGACTGGGTGGGACTAAAAAGTTCAATCAATCAATTCCAATTTTGCAAGATCTTTTTTTTCCCGCGAGAAGTTGAAATTGACTGATTGAACCTTTTTTTTTTTTTTGCACACGGCAGTGGAGGCCTAAAATGAAAAAGTTTTATAAAACCCAGCTGAAGGCCTAGGACTGGGGCGACGGTGCATGTGCCCACAGAGAGGGCTCTGAGTGCCACCTCTGGCACCCGTTCCATAGGTTTGCCACCACGGGCCTAGCGATTAATAACATCAAGAATCTCCAGAGAAAAGAGATCTGATTGTGTTTTTTGTAAAAACCAGCACAGTTGCGTCAGCGCCTTATGAAGTGGAGATATCTCTAAGCAGTCACAGACTCAAAACAAGCTGGCTATCATTAAAACTGTGGGCAGAAACAGATGTCAAATTGGGTGAACAATAACCCTTTCTCTCTAATTAAATTAATTGTAATGCTACCTGTCTGAACTAAAAAAAATCTGGAGAACTATTGCAACTGTCAGAAACGGTAGTGTGTGTATGTATGTACATCTACATAGGAAAGTAAGCATACTTTCCATAGCTTTTTTGGAGCATTATTTCTGTTTTGCTCTATTGAAGATGATTTTCAATTTTATTTCCTGCGTGATATGAAGAATTAATGGCTCTTTCCTCCACAAGCTGAAGCTTGTTTTGAATTGTCATCCTTCACAAGTTTAGGTCTCCTAATTTTCAGGTAGAAATAATACATTTAAAACACATCTACCGTAACAACAGCCATTACCATCAGCACAGAAGATATAAGGAAAGTTATTCCAAAATTAGGTCAAAACTCTTGAATGTAGAATTAATGGGGAAAAAAGCTAGAACAACTAAAACTTAAACTTTGAAGCACAGCATGGAGATTTTGGTCTAGTAAGGAAGATAGAGATTAATTACTGGGAAAGAGAGAATTAAAATTTCCTAGAAGAAATAAATAAAATTGAAAATCTTTTTGATGAGGTTAAGAAAGTGGACTGAAAAATAACAGAATGAACTTATTAAAAATACACATTTATTTATTTATTAAATCTATCTATCAAATTTATTGGCCACCCATCTTACCACAGGGTGATTCTGGATCACTTACAATATTAAATATACCATTCACACACACACACACACACACACACACACACAAACACACACACACACACACAGAGAGAGAGAGAGAGAGAGAGAGAGAGAGAGAGAGAGAGAGAGAATGAATTTCTATTGAAACTTTTAAACAATAAGATAAAAGCTAACACAAACAAGTGGGCTTTTCTTCCCAAATGGCTCCTTTCAAAAATCTGAGCTGATGACTTTATGAATAATCTTGTCTGGATTATTTCTTTAATTTGTTTTACCATACTGAGTAAAACTTTTTGATATAAAAACTAAAGTTATAGCTTAATATGATGTTGCAACGTAGCTAATGTGGCACATTCAACAGAGCATATAAAACCAAATCATATTTTGGGAATAATGTGTGAATCAGAGTGGAAATAAATTCCACTGAAGGTTAGCTGAAAGAGATGCTTCATTTTGGATGCAAAACTTCCAAATTTTGTCTTCCTCTGACTAGTAAACAAAACTGGGAACTCCCCTACAAATCCCTGTACATACTTCATAGAATAAGTAGAAGCAACACCAAGAGATGTCCATAAAAAGTCATATATGATTGGTGCAAATACATCCAATATGAAGAGAGGACATATAGGTTTGTGAGTGAAAAGAAAATAGAACTACAACAGGGATAAAACTAATTCCAAAAGAAGCCAATGGTTTGGGTTTACAAATCATTTTAGACCAGTGACTGGTTTGTTTGCATTGTTCAATTGACTATTATTTTAAAATCCACCCTTAATCTTATGTGTAGGTGTGAAAGATAAGCTTCAGTGGAGTATAAAGCGATCAGAAGAGGGGAGTCAACCTATTTTCCAAAGCACCAGAAGGCAAGGCAAGAAACAATGGATGGAAATTAAGCAACCTAGAACTAAGGAGAAATTTCCCAACAGTGAAAACAATTAACTAGTGGAACAGCTTGCCTTCAGAAATTGTGAGTACTCCATCATTGGAGGCTTTTAAGAAGAGACTGGACAGCCACTGTGGGAAGAATCCAGAGAAATAAATATTTTGAGAAATATTAAAAAGGCAGAATATATTTCCCCAAAGGCAAAATATATTTCCCCAAAGGATTTTAAAGGCAAAAACCAACCAAGCCCCAAGTCTCTCTGCTCCAGACAGAAACCAGGTCTGCAGAAATGCAGATGTGATAATCTTGTCAGAAAGATTGGAGTCAGGAAACTGGGATTAGGAAGAAAAATCCCTAGAATCAACGATCATTCACACCAAAAAATCCAACATTCATCAGCTACAGCCCCAGGAAAGCAGAATATGACCTTTGGGACATTATAGGATTAACCCTAAGGTGACCAAGGGAGGACAGTCCTCCTTTTGTAAGTTCTGTCCTCCCTCAAAAAGTGTCCTCCTACATGTCCTCCTTTTCGATATTTGAAGACTAATCTGCAGGGCTTTTTTTTTATCACAGAATGCCCAGAACGGCGTTTCAAAAGCCAATAGGAATTGCTGCTGAGCGCGCCAAAACACCTGGCTGGCAAACTTTGCACATGCAAGTTGTCTGTATTATTGTTGCAATGAATAAAATGTTTCTTTTATTTACGATATTTTTTTCTTCAATTTATTTGTGTCCTCCTTTTCATTGTAAAAAAGTTGGTCACCTTATTAACCCACCACCATCAGAATACCAGAAAGGCACAAAGTTCATGCCACAGGAACAACTCCAAACAAAAGCCCAAGAAGATATAAAACCCCACTCCCTACTACACATGGTCTCTCTTTTTCCAGAGCCATCTTTATGTCTGGCTCTCCCCTTCAATAAACTACAACCTTCTTTTTAAAGCAGTCACCATGTTGTTTATTTCCAGCTTCGACTGGACCCTGATGAAGATTTTTCCTTCAACACCACTTATCTGGATTCATATAAAGTCTCTTGCTTCAGGAGGTTCCTTCCAACTCTGTTATTAGAAACCATGATAGCTGGATATTAATTCTAGTACTGAGCACCATATGCTTTTTGCTGAATAACATAAACAACAGGTGGCACTTATTTCAGTAACCTACTTATGGGCTGCTCACTCATTGTAAGAGAAGGCTGAATTTGTTTGATCCAGCAAGGTTTTCTCATGCTCTTTCTTTTAGATTTTACAAATAGACAGTTTCTTGGGATACTAACAATCTCTAGGGATCTTTTACTGTGGAATCTATGGATTTGGGACTTCTCAATGAATGCTTATGATAAGTTTCCATTAAGCTTCTATCTGTCTATTTATGATTACAAATAGGCTTTCAAAGCAATTGGAAAATGCATATTTTGAAACGAAGTTGGTTGGTGGGGCAAGGCTAACCAACAACAGAGGATGGGAATCTTATTCTATTGCAGCCTATTTTCAACACCACTAGAGGGCAAAATTCTGGTGTAATGAGCACAATCTATTTTCATTTTTGCTCAATTTAAGGCAAACCGGCTAGGATTTTCTTAACATGAATTTTTAAAAAATAAAACGCAACTCCTTAACTGCTTCAAACTTGGTAAATGGTTAAAAAAGCCTTTATTTAAATAGCATAGCATCAGTAACAAAATAGTTTTCTGTTAGAACTGCTGTATATGAATACCAAATAAAACTGTGAAATAAAATGGCTTTCATTATTCCCCTTTGTCCTCCTTTATTTCTGATGTCCTCAGGCATTGCTAATTATCTTGCCATTCCCCAAATTCAACTCAGTTCCCAAAGGTTTTTGTCTTTCACCTTCTCTGCTATTGCTTTCTCTTTAATAAGCTTCCCTCTCCTTTTTTTTATTCTTGCCACTTCGTTATTTGAAAAAAAAAAATAAGTTATTTAAAAGCCAGGCTTTTGGTGGCAATTTTGATTCTGCTATCAAATCAAACTGGACAGACTGAATATCTGGTAATAGAAGTTAATTAAAGTGTCAGGGTTTTTTAGCGTCAAGAAATGGTTTGTTCTGGCACGAATCTCAAGGTCTTTTGACAAGCGCATCTAAAGTAGACTCTCGTATCTTGAAAAATAAAAGGACCTCGTGAAGAATAGGGGTGGAGAAGTGTAGAGGAATAAGACTAGGAACTGGAATAAGGGTGATTTTGTTTTAATAGGGAGAAACAGAATAATTTCCCATGATGCCTTTCATGAAGGATAGCCAATGGAGTAAGCTCAATTCATAGAGTTAAAAGAGCTAATCCCTTTAGCTCAGTGGTTCTCAACCTGTAGGTCGAGACCCCATTTGGGGTCGAACGACCATTTCACGGGGGTCACCAAACAAGGCTATCTGCCATTTTTTTCCCCTTTTCTTTGGCCACACCCCTGGCACCCGGTGATGTATAAGTGGTTGGGGGTCACCACAACATGGGGAACTGTATTATGGGGTCATGGCATTAGAAAGGTTGAGAACCACTGCTTTAGCTCAACATGGTTTACACCAGGGGTTTCAAACTGCCGGCCTGAGGGCCGGTTGCATCATATGGAGACCATGCCTACCACAGCTCTGGCAATATAAAAATCATTGCGATACATCGTGACACGTCACATGATGTGGCGAGTTTGACATCTATGGTCTACACCAGGGGTTCTCAACCTTGGCAACTTTAAGACTTGTGGACTTCAACTCCCAGAATTCCTCAGCCAGCTTTGCTGGCTGAGGAATTCTGGGAGTTGAAGTCCACAAGTCTTAAAGTTGCCAAGGTTGAGAACCCCTGGTCTACACCAATGTTTTTCAAACTTTGTTACTTTAAGATGTGTGGATTTCAACTCTCAGAATTCCCCAGCATGCAGACTGGGGAGTTGTGGCAGTTGAAGTCCACACATCTTAAAATTGCCAAGTTTGGAAAATACTGGGTTACATCATCCTTTTTCAGTCTGACACAGTGTTGGGATGGCAGCTTCTAGATTTCCTCACCACTTTGTTAGGCTAAACACTTGGAGAGTATTGAATTGAAAAAGCTTGGTCTACCCAGTCCTACGATAGTTTCCTGGAATTTCCAGCCATCCGTGGATGTTTGGGATTGAACTAGAATGCTTAACCGTTCCTAAAGGACATATCCTCATGACATTGCTTTCATCTCTTCCCCAGTGCACCAAAGAGGCAATTTAAAATTGTCTTTAATTATTCCAGTTTAAAAAAGCAAGGTTCTACATTTAGGCAAGAAAAACCAAATGCACAAGTACAGCATAGGTGGCACCATGCTCAATAGTAGTAACTGTGAGAGGCACCTCGGAGTCCTAGTAGACAATCACTTAAATATGAGCCAGCAGTGTGCTGCAGCTGCCAAAAAGGCCAACACAGTGCTAGGCTGCATTAAGAGAGGGACAGAATCAAGATCGCGTGAAGTATTAATACCATTCTACAATGCCTTGGTAAGGCCACATTTGGAATACTGCATCCAGTTTTGGTCACCACGATGTAAAAAGATGTTGAGACTCTAGAAAGAGTACAGAGAAGAGCAACAAAGATGATTAGGGGACTGAAGGCTAAAACATATAAGGAACAGTTGCTAGAATTGGGTATGTCTAGTTTAACGAAGAGAAGGACAAGGGGGGATATGATAGCAGTATTCCAATATCTCAGGGGCTGCCATAAAGAAGAGGGAATCAAGCTATTTTCCAAAGCACCTGAAGGCAGGACAAGAAGCAATGGGTGGAAACTAATCAAGGAGAGAAGCAACCTAGAACTAAGGAGAAACGTCCTGACAGTGAGAACAATTAATCAGTGGAACAGCCTGCCTCCAGAAGCAGTAAATGCTCCAACACTGGAAGTTTTTAAGAAGAGACTGGACAGCCATTTGTCTGAAATGGTGTAGGGTTTCCTGCCTGAGCAGGGGGTTGGACTAGATGACCTCCAACGTCCCTTCCAACTTTACTACTACTATTATTATAAAAGCAATGTGTTCTCTTTTCTTTGGACATGGCTTATTTATGAGACTTATATACCGCTTTAAGTGCAAGCACTCTCTAAGCGGCTTCTTATGGGCATGGTTTCAAACACTTCATCTGCAATGCTGGAGATGGCACATTCAGGGGATGGGAACTGCCCAACACTTATTGGCCACTTCAGTCTAGAGTGGGCTTGCATCCTCCTCTCCAAATCATTTGGCAATGCCCTCCATGGCCATTTGGTTTAGGCTGCAGAGGAACCTATTTCTTCTGAAACAGCTGTTTATCTGATGCCTGACAGCACTTTCTTTTCTATATAAATTTTATTAATTTTTAATTTATAGGGTTAGGGATGAGGTGGGATCAGGATTGGGATTTGGGTTAGGATTGGGGGTCGGGTTAGGGTTTTTCCAAATAACATTCTCAATATTTAGCAAACAGCATAATGTCTGGGTTCATGTATTTAACAAGAAACAATAGATAATAGTTAATTATCATAAACAATGTTAATTAATCACTCGATAGTCTTCTTCTTACTAATATATCTTTAAGTATTTTCTAAAATAACTGTCAGATATTATACAAAGGCAGGCTCATTGTAAACCCAGTTCTTTGGAAAGAGCAGTAGACTTGTCCTGAAAAATTATTGGTATCTTGGATATGTGTTGACATGCTGGAAAAATTGATTAGAGAAATTGATAAGAGGTACAGTTTTATCTGCTCTGTTCCAACCTCAAACCCTTGGTCACTTTTAATGATAAATGGATACGGGTGTATCTAAATTTATTCCCTTATTAAAATATATTTGAGAATGTATGCCCTCTCTAACATCTTTGGCTCTAAATGGAGAAGGAATAACAGAATAACAGAGTTGGAAGGTATCTTGGAGGTCTTCTAAACCCCCTACTAAAGCAGAAGACTCTATACCATTCCATGGCTGTCCAATCTCTTCTTAAAAACCTCCAATGATAGAACACCCACAGCCTCTGGAGGCAAGCTATTTGACTCATTAATTGTTCTCAATGACATGAAAATTTTCTCTCCTTGATAAATTTCCATCCATTCTTGTCCTGCCTTTAAGTACTTTGGAAAACAGGTTGACCCTCTCTTCTTCATGACAGGTCCTCAAATATTGGAAAACTGCTATCATATCACCCCCTAGTCCACAGGTCGGCAACCTGTGGCTCCAGAGCCGCATGTGGCTCTTTGAGCCTTCACCTGTGGCTCTCAGCCTCCTCTGCTATTTGCAGAGACAGAGAGGGGCAACTCTCTCTCTCTCTCTCTCTCTCTCTCTCTCTCTCTCTCTCTCTCTCTCTCTCTGTGTGTGTGTGTGTGTGTGTGTGTGTAAAAGAGAGTGCACTCACAGTGTTCTCCAAGGAGCTAAAAAGCTCATTGGGCGGAGCTCCTCCCTTTGCTGCGTCTAGGCAGGAAGCAGGAAGGGCAGGAGAGAGCTATGCTGACTGAGGAATTCTGGGAGTTGAAGTCCATGAATCATAAAAGAGCCGAGGTTGCCTAACCCTGAACTTGTTGGAGA
The DNA here is from genome assembly GCF_016545835.1 of Crotalus tigris. NCBI lineage: Eukaryota > Metazoa > Chordata > Lepidosauria > Squamata > Viperidae > Crotalus > Crotalus tigris. Next base: position 1,224,368 of record NW_024096520.1, read on the forward strand.
ACAGTTTGAAGCCAGCTTGCCAGGTGAGCATAAGATCGGAGAGAGGGAGAGAGGGGGGGGAGAGAAAGAGAGAGAGAGGGAGAGAGAGAGTGAGAGGGAGGAAAGAGAGAGAGAGAAAGAAAGAGAGTGGGGGAAGAGGACTGGCAGACCAAGGGCAGAAGGAGAGGGAGGGAGGGAGAGAGAGACCCTTTTGACATCTAAAATGAAGATAACATTGCATATATCCTTTTTTACCTATATATATATATATATTCCTGTCACACACACACACACACACACACACATACACACACACACACACACACACACACACACACACACACCTATAATAAAGGTAAAAAAGGATATATGCAGTGTTATCTTCATTTTAGTTATCAAAAGAGTTTTGCAGCTCCCAGTGTTTTGTTTTCGGTGGGATATGGGTCCAAATGGCTCTTTGAGTGTTTTGGGTTGCCTACCCCTGCCCTAGTCCATGTCTTTGTTACATTAGACATATCTAGTTATGGTTCTCAGCTTCTCATCTCTTCTTTTTTGATTGCAGGAGGATATATGATTTATCAGAATTGGGCTCTCACGGGCTCCCAAGGTTTGCCCTTGAAATTTATAGGTTCTCTCTCCTTCTTTCAGCTCACAACTAGCACCCTGCTTCCAAACCTGTCAGACAGGTTTTGGACTTTAATTTTTTTTTAAAGAATTAGCATTGTTCTAGAATAGCACCATGTCTGAAATAATGCCATTCTAGAACAGCAGTAAACCAACGCTCAAAAGGAGTCTGATCATCAATCTCCCTATGGATGCTCCCATAACAAACACTTGTGCAAAAGCACTTTGCCTGCTGGCTGTACCTATTGCTCTAGTTACCTTTCAAAACATGCCTCCATCTGCAGCTCCCATTGCAGAAAGCAATTTGTAGACACTTTTTCAATTAGCTGGTGATGTTTGGTGAGAATGCAAATGAAGCCAGGGGATTCCACCAAATGACTTCTTTAATTTGTCTTTCATTAAAACTTGGAAGGACAGTGCTGGTCTTCTGCGTCATTCCTGCAACAGAATATTGCTAAGCAAGGAAGGCAATGCAAAGAATGCCAGCTTTTTTGCAGCCTCAAGAGTGGGAGGAAAGTCATACATAATGAATCTAGGCAGTGGTGGGATTCAAATACCTGAATACCTGATTCTCTTATTGGATGCAGGCCTGGGCCTCCGAGGCCTAGAACAAACTTCTAGAAGTACCATCCATGCACTTCCGGTAGGTTGTTCTAGGCCTGGGAGGCCTCCTCCAGGCCTCCGAGGCCTAGAACAGACTTCCGAAAGCAGTGTTCATTCAGCCGGTTCTCCAAACTCAGCAAAATTTAGCTACCGGTTCTGGTGAACTGCTGCGAACTGGCTGAATCCCAACACTGAATCTAGGACAGGTTTGTCAACCTCAGGAATTTTAAGTTATGGACTTCAATTCCCAGAATTCCCCAGCCAGCTCTCAGGAATTCTAGGAATTCTAGTCCACACTTTTGAAGGAGCCCAGAAAATATGGCAACTTTAAGGGGGAATTAAAATGAAGCCTCTGAGGAACAGCTTTGGAGACATAACAAGAGAGGATTATTATGCTCATGTACTTTGTTTTGCTTTGTTGTTGTTTTTTTAAACAAAAAAAGCTGTCATCAATCCTCTTGAGAAATTCCTCTATTAAGATAAAGGATTGTCCCATTGAAAAAAAAATGTTCAAAAGTTATCCAGCACTTAAAAGCATGTACATATTGATTTTAAGGCAGCTTAAATACTTATAAATATTACAAATTAGCAAATCTATAAAAGGCGGGAAGTTGGAAATTCAACAGCTTGTTTTTTTCTTCCTTTTATATATTTATTCTCAGTTTTGCCTTTTTTTTGTATTTCAAATTTGCTAAACTTGTTTTCATTTATTTTTGTTTATTAACATATTCTAAACAAAACTACGCATGCATGCACCATGCAAGAACACAATGGTGATTTTAATATCAAGTATTTTATCTTGAGACTAAACGTTTGTTATAAAAGAAATTCCTTGATGTATGTTCTCCCTTTATTTTCTCATTTCATTTCCAGTGTTATATTTAATTTTGAAGAAAAGTCAAATCGTTATAAAGCTTGTAATATCCACTCCCCCCCAACTGTAGTCTAAATCTTCAGCTCTAAGGCATCTAAATAAAAGAATATTAATATTCAAAGTATGTTATATAAATATCACTGTATTGAAATAACATGCTATACCAAAACTAAGATGGAGCAAGAGATGGTCTAGATCAGACATGTCAAACACAAGGCCCGGGGGCCGGATGCGGCCCGCAAAGTGGTTTCATGTGGTCTGCGAAGCCATCCTGGAAACAGTGAGGGAACGGGCCCCGCTGCTTTGGCCCTGGCCCAGGCTGGTCGGGAGCCAATGTACAATTTTGTGGTAGCCATGTATGCTGAAACACATTCAATCTTAGCTCCACAAGGCTGTCTGGAAACAGTGAAGAACCAGCCCCTGCCGTGTCGGCCCCGCCCCCTGGGTGCATGCTGGGGAAGTGTCACCCTTTGTGAGGAATGAAGAAATACACCATCGCCTTGAAGTGGCCAGCAAATGGCCCTCGCCTACTTCACATATCTGGCTTGATGGGCTCTGGGGGAGGGGTTTCGGCAGGCAGTGGGGCGCTTTCCTCATAGCACCGAGAGGTTGAGCTCATCAGCTTTGCACCTTGCTGCCTGAAACTAGGCAGGCTGGGGGCTAGGCAGCATTTCACTTCTCATCAGATTCGTGCCACCCGCCTCAGCTCTTGGTGCTGTGAGGAGAGCGCCCCGCTGCCTGCCGAAACCGGGCAGGCTGGGAGCTGGGCGGCCTCACGCTTCTTTTTGGATTTGCGCCGCCCGGTTCAGCCTCTTGGTGCTGTGAGAAGAGCGCCCTGCTGCCTGCCGAGATCAGGCAGGCTAGGGGCTGGACAGCGTTATGCTTCTTTTCAGATTCACACCGCCTGGCTCAGCCTCTGGGCATTGTGAGGAGAGCGCCTTGCTGCCTGCCGAAACTGGGCAGGCTGGGGGCTGGGCGGCATTGCACAGGTAACATTCACTCTCACGCTGCTCATGGCATCCCCTCCCCCAGAGCCCACCAAGCCAGATATATGAAGTAGGTGAGGGCCATGTGTTGGCCACTTCCAGGCAATGGTGCATTTCTTCATTCTTAACAAAGGGTGACATCTCCCCAGCTGTGTTTCTTGCCTGTTTTTCTCCCTTCCCTCATCTCAAATATTTTCCCACCACTCTGTACTTAGGAAAGAAGGAAGGAAAGGAGGAAAGAAGGACAGGGAGGGTCTGAGGGAAGTCCTACCTTAGTCCTGCCTGCTGCTCTTTCACCATCTCCTTGCCCCCTCCTCCTGGCCTATCCTGGGGGTCTCCCATCCTATTGCTAAGGAAGATTTGGATACAAAGCCAGGTCTCCTCCCATGGAGTGGGAATGGACCTCCCTCTGACTTTTCCCTCGTACCCATCATGAACAACCTGGCTAAGGAGAGCAAGCACAGCAACAGCAGCCTTGAGGAGGAGGTAAGTGCAGCTGGGCGCCCCTTGGGAAAGTGGGGCTGGGCTTAGTGCTGCGGGTGCTCGAGGGCCAGGCTGAGTGTTTGACTTCTGCTGCCCAGGGCTCCGGGCAGCCCATACCACCATCCAGCCCCCCCGCATGGCCTGAGAGGAACAGTGAGACTCCTCCAGTGGACCATGCCTTGGCACTTGCCCTGGTCCCATCCCCTTCTGCCAGAGACCTTCAGATCTGTCCCACTCCTGTCCAGGGCCCCACAGGCACCCTTGATGCGAACGATGTAGAGCTGGCCATGCCCACCCAGTAGGCCACACCTACTCCATCCATGCCCACCCAGTAGGCGGCACCCACCCTGGCCACACCCACCCAGCCCCAAGAGCAACCGCTATGCTGATGCAGCCCCCAATGAAATTGAGTTTGACACCCCTGTCTAGATAGAAGGCTAGATTTAATAATATGTGAAAGATTTTGAGCTAGTTCTATATTAATATTTTATGGATATATTTCTAGCTTCTACAAATGTCATTATTCAGTATATTCTTTTCTGATTTTATTAATGCTGTTATATATATTTGATTGTACTTCACCATAGTAGGATATGGTCTTCTGGAAATTATGCCTTTTTCCACAGCGCCCATTACAGAAAGCCAATTGTAGATGGCTACAAATTACAGGCAGTCTTTGACTAACCGCCACCATTGAGCCTAAAATTTATGTTGCTAAGTGAGACATTTGTTAAATGAGCTTTGCCCCATTTTCTGACCTTTCTTGCCACAGTTGTTAAGTGAATCACCGCAGTTATTAAACAAATCTGGCTTCTCCATTGACTTTGCTTGTCAGAATGTCGCAAAAGGGATCACATAACTCTGGGACAATGCAATCATAAATATGAGTCAGTTGCCAAGTGTCTGACTTTTGATCATGTGACCCTGGGAACACTGCAATGGTTGTTAAGTGCGAAAAACAGTTATAAGATCCTTTTTTCAGTGCCGTTGTAACTTTGAATGGACACTAAATGAACGTAAGTCAAGAACTACCTGTACTCAGATTACCCATACTTACAAAAGTAAGAATGATGTTCTGGAAATTCTTAAAAATCCGACTTTTTCTCCCAAGTCATGGGATCGTATGGTTATGAATCCATCATTAACTGTTTCATATGATGTTTGTTGGGATGTATAGCTTTTTCTTGTTGCTTTTGGTTACGGATTTTTAAGCATATGCCATCCAAAGTCATTATGGAGCTGGACAACTTCTAAATCAACTAATCAAAAATAAACAAGCCAATGGCCACTTAAGGAAGAAGATAGAGGCTACAGGTTTTAAAAACTGGAAAGAGGAAAGGAAAACCGAGAACCAATCCACAGTTTTTGCGTATTGTGGGTGGTGCAATCAATCAAAACAAATCCTTGCAAAGACATCAATTAGACACTAATTAATCTTGCACTCAGCTTTCTGGCAATGGATTTGTTTGGATACAGTCAGATTCCCCTGTGATGAGTTTACTCAAGAATTCATGCTTACAGATTTAAAGGAGCTCCTAACAAGGTTTCACATAAGTTCTTTTTGTGACAGCTGTAGGGAGCATCTGGTGGAGGAAACACACATCGAACAGCTCCTGTGCTAGGGGAGAAGTGAGCCCCCCTGCCATCAGGAGCCTTCTGCTTTCTGTTCTTCCCTGCACACTATGTAATTACAGGTATCGACAAGCTGCTCATGAGGTTTGAGCTTGTTTCTGATCAAATCAAGGGATGGAACTTGGGCGAGGGATGCAGGAGAAAACAGAATACACTTCAGGATAATTTTGGAGCCTCAGATTGGATAGTAGACTATTCAAGGATAAAGGTAAGAAAAATGGGGGAGGCATTGCCCAAAAGTAGAAAGTGGAACTCTTGAATAATTTAAAATTGATGATCTGATCACACACGTTACACCTAAAGTTGGCTGAACACAATGGTTGGTCTTGCAGGCTGATGACCTTAGTGGCTATCTGTCTATGGAGATTCTTAGTCATCCAGGTCATGGTTATCCCAATGGTGGTTTTTCAAGAGGCAATTGTACTTGGTTTGTTTTTTCTTGAAGACATTTTGCTTCTTATCCAAGAAGCTTCTTCAGTTCAGTTCTCAAGGGAAAACAAGTTGCCTCTTGAAAAAGCACCTTTGGGACTAAGTGGCTATCAAACAGAGCATAACACTGTAACAGGCAGAATTCTTCCCTTAACTTTTCCTGTGCCTTGATAATATCTTTCTGCAATGTTGTCATAAATATACATCAGTTAGATATATGTGAAGCCATGCAGTTATAGCTACTTCCTTGCCAATACAGTTCCATACAGCCTTCATACAGCTTTCTAAGCTAGGTTATCTAGACCCAGTTTGTCTCCTGTTCCATGAAGTTGGTCGACCAAATTACTTTCTAATCACAATTCACAGTTCACTAACTCACATTTTTGTGAAATTCAGATGGATTGGCTTTGTAGCCTAGTCAAAAATTGCCAGCTATTCTAAAAGTTGTGGCTAATGCAGAGAAAAATCCATAGCATCTATATAGATATGTTACACCTGGAAATAAATTAATCCTGAGAGAGGAAAAAGGAAATGGATTCTTAAATAGAGAAGAAACAAATAACAATTGCATTCTGCTTTTTACTTAAACCAGACAATGCAGTTTATTCATTTATGACATACTTCTACATTTTGTGGTTTGTGAGTAGAATCCTCCACAAAAATATGGAAAATACAGGGGCAAAACCCTCAATTAATTGTTCAACTAACTATACATAGCACACATCATGAATACCGAAATTACCTATAAAGACTTAAAGCAAATATTCAAAGTCATAGAATTTGTGACCTTAGGTGGTGTTCAAAAGTATGAGTGGAGCAAGAAGGGACATTGTTGGACTTACACTCTCTTCATCTCATGCACAGAACCTCAGCAAGTTTCCTTATATGAATGCCAGATTGTGTTATCAATATTCAGGAGCCAAGTCACATCATGTTTTAAAGGTAATATACAGTGTTTGGATTGAACCAGGAAGCAACCTGCGTCCCTGTGGGGACTGTAGCATGTAGGTTGCTAAATCTGCTCCAGCTGATTTAGACAGGCCACTGAATCTTGAACCCACCGAGGCTTCCAGGTCATCTTCCAAAATAGCTCATTGAAGTAGTCTAGATCAGTGTTTCTCAACCTTGACAATTTTAAGGCATGTGGACTTCAACTCCCAGAACTCCACAGCCAGCATTGCTGGCTGTGGAATTCTGGGAGTTGAAGTCCACATGTCTTAAAATTGTCAAGGTTGAGAAACACTGGTCTAGATAGAAGGATAGTTTAAGTCACTATTGTCAGGGCTTCCCAATCCAGATAGAGTCAAAATTGGTCAATCAACTGGACTTGGCAGAGGTCTGATAGCCAAATCTGGCCATAGGTTCTGCCTTAGTTTACCTTCCAAATAAGCAACAGAGTTGGAAGATCATTTAAAAGCAGTTTATTAGGGTACTCTGATAAAGTGGGATCTCCCTGTGAAAAGGGAGTGCCCCAAGACCCATCTTACATTCCTTTTTATAGATAACACAACAAAGAAAATGCAGGAAGAAAGTGATTGGACACAATAAAAGTAACCTCCCCCTTGCATGGGAAATCAGATACATGTAGTCAAATATGTTACATATTTGCATCCCATAATATCACGCATGTTCATTAAAATGAGGTCTGACATCAGAAGGGTCATGAATTGTAAGGAAAAAGGTTGTTTAACATTCATGAAAGAGATAAACCACACCTCAACTTGTACTAACAAACTTTTCCTTATCTGGAGATAGTTTCTAGCCAATTCATCTTTTCAGTTTAGGAATGTTAAATCTATTCCTACATTCCTGTCTGTAATGAGCCTGAACATCATTTTAAAAGAGAGAAAATAAGTCAGATTAAAATACAAAGTAGCTATGTTAGTTAACAAGTAACAAAATCCATGTCATGTGCCCTTCAGGTCTCTTAGTCACAACCTCCACCTGCTGCTAAAGTCAAGTTAAAACTATTATTTCCCTAACAAACTGAAGCTCCTACATTTAATGACTTGAACTGAGCTTGTTTTGATCTATTCAGATTCTTCCTTGAGATATCAGGTCAGCATCTGGTATAGACTGGGGTGAGTGGGTGATGCATAGCTGGTGATCATTGTTGTAATAATGATACCTCACTCCAGACAGATGAACTATATTCCCCAGCATTTATGTTAACTTGGGATTCTACATTAAACACAAGGCCTTAAAACAACATCAGAAAGAAAAGAAGATAAGCATAGTGGGAAGAGAAGGAAACACCTGTTGGTTAATGAGGTGTAGAAAGTCAGCATCCCCCAAGGAATAATGGGAGAAAATCTTAAAAGGCAGAAACTTCTCCCTCTCCCCCAAGCAGAAACTCAGAAGGTCAGTTCTGTAGCAATGCAGATTTCATAATCCTATTCAGAAAGACTGGGCCACCTATTCATAAGCAAAATGCCTTCAGTCATAGTCCCAGAGAAGGTTTGAGCTGATGGAATTAGAAAAACAAAGACTCCAAGGAACATGACCTTTAGGAGGATTAACTCACCGCCATTAGAATACCAAAAGGGCAGACTGAACCCCAGGTCAATGTTCATTGCACAGGAACAGGAATAACCTCAAACAGGAACAACTCCAAACACAAAAGTCCAAGAAGGTATAAAAATCCACCACTTCCAGCTCCGTTTTGTCAGCCACCTCAGAAACATGCTGCAGTCACTGAAGTTTCTGGCAACTAAATAAACAAGAACCTTCTTTCTACATCAGTCTCCATTTTGTTTATTCCTGGCTTGGACTGGACCCTGATGAAGATTTTTCTTTCAACAAAGGGTATATTCCACATGACTTTGTAGACAATTACAGCTTCCTCTATGTAAGGCTTGTATGTTTTCAAGCACGTGTTACATTTACATTATAGTTAATGTAACTAATATATTTAATTAATAGATTGCAGCAAAATGAAGGGAAGGAGAAAGAAGAGAGAAAGAACTGCTGAAGTAAAGAAGGAAAAAGGCCTAGGAACCTGACACTATTGAGAGGAGTGTTAAAAAAAAAAATCAGAGTAGGGTACACATGATGGAAAATGTTGCAGTTGAAAATGGCTCATGGACCAGCTGGCAGGAAATGAGCACTAGTTTCTAGAATCATGATTTCATCTCCCCCAGGAGTTATTGCTGCCAATGGAATTGGACACATGGAAATCACTTTGCTGTCACTTTATGAGCCATGCGTCAGTCCTTTGGCAGGACTGTTGCTAAATGACCTGTAGGTGCATCTGACACCTCTGCCTGGAGTAACAGCATTCCTGCTTCCTCCCTCCCTCCCTCCCATTCTCATTTCTTCCAAAACAGGAGGGAGACTTTTAAACATTTTATTCCTGTTGCAAAATAATCTCTATTTATAATGCCAGACCAGTCACACATGCTTGTAATGCCAACAGTGATATATTTCAATCAACTGAATCCTGCCCTAACATGTCCATGAGAGTGGAGTAATTAAGAGAGTGAAAATGTAGGAACATCCACTTTTTTACATTGCTTCTATCTGAGAGCATTATGCTGAAGAACATAACAAATAAACTGCACACAGAGAGCAATATCCTAACCTGGATCATCAATCAATATTTTAGTGAAAATGACTGAAAATATTCCTGCACCCCTACCGGCAGAAAAGTGGATAGAAAGGATTTTGGATTTTGTAATCCTTGGTGCTGCCTGAGTTTGGTTGTTTGCAGGTGTTTTATTACCTTAGTAGGTTATATCATCAATGCACCAGTTCTGGACCTGGGTGATAATGCCCTACCTTAAATTGTATACCGCTCCCTTCTTCAACCCAAAGAACATGAGATTTTAATGTTATATGTATGTGTGAGAGAGAGAGAGGGGGGGAGGGAGGGAGGGAGGGAGAGAGAGAGAGAGGGGGGGGGGATCATCTATCTATCTCTATCATCCATCTATAGATCTTGACCAACAAAGCAATCATGGCTCTTTTCTTGTTAAAGAAAATTATCAATGCATTTTAAGAAAGACAGATTTTGCTAATAAGGACATTGTTGGATGGTCCAGTCTTGTACGTTGGCTTAGGCCCATGGGACTGCAGTTCCCTATTCTTCATAAAAAAGCTGAGTCACCATCTTTTTCTTCTTCAATTTACCTCTGGACTTCGTTGTGATCAAGATATTTTGAATGAAGCCAAAGTGTTGATAAAAAGATAGGCATAAAAGATTAATTTCAGCAAAAATGGGGCCATCAAAGTATTTTCCCGGCTTCCCTTTTTAGATTCTGTAGATAGCAGGAGAACATAGCATAGCACTTAGTAGTAGTACTGTCTTGTAACAAGGGTGAAAATATGTGGTTTAGTTCTTCTGAGACAGTGCATCCTCCCAGATTACAAATGAGCAAAACCCAATGTCTGCCATTTTCTCCCCTAAAGCCAAAGAGCAGATGGAAAGTCTAAGAAACAGTTATAAGGAACTTTAAAGTGAGATATGCTGCTCCGCCAAAGGACTCAAAATTGGATTCATTATTTAGGTGAGTGCTAACTGTCTAGAATGACTGGGTTATTCATGCAGTTAGAAGGCTATTTGTTTAACTGGCCAAGTAATGAATTGCTAGTCAGTTTATTAATTCTATATCTTCATCATACTCGAGTGGACTCTCATTTATATCTCCTTGGGATAAAGAAAAGAGTTCACCTCAAAAAATCTTAAAACTTGGCAAGAGGCATAACTCTCTACACCATTATGACAGTTTCTCAGAACTAGCCCTCATCTTTGCTGAGTTACAGAAGTTTCTTTTGCATCTCTAGTGTAGATGGTCAGATGGGTGTGTAGTATTTTTTTAAAGCAGGTAATCCATAAGGTCTCATCCGATAATTGTTTCTCTAGACATCAATTATTTTTCTAGACTTATATACTTTCTGGAAAACTGATTTCTTCTTGATTCCAGATCAGCATCTCTAGATAGCATGGAACATCTCATGATAAACTTTCACAAGCCAGCAGACTTCCTTAAGCCTTTGACTCTGTGCCATACCTAATTTAGTGGTACTAAGAGCCAATCTGGAGTAGTGGTTAAGGCATCAGAAGACCATCAGTTTTAATCACGCTTTAGATATGAAAGTCAGTCAGGTGACCTTAGGCCACTTGCTCTCCCAGACCTGGAAAGCAGGTAATGGCAAACCACTTCCACAAATCTTGGTAAGAATACTGATTTGTCTAAACAGTCATCAGGAGTTAAAAATTGACTCAAAAGTAGGGGGGGGGGGAGCACTACTCAGGGATTACTCTTCAACTAAGAAAATAATGAAATCCCCCCCCCAAAAAAAACTCTGATTAGTGGCCTGCTCCTTGAGCCTCACAGGTTCTGTAACATCAAAAACCTTCTTCTCCCCACTCAAATAAAACAGTGCCAGATTATAGTGTATGCATTTACAATATAAATACATCCCACTGGTTACTATGAAGGGAAGCTTCCTGACTGCAAAGTTGCTATTACTCTGGTGGTTTTAAAAGCCTACTATAAGGAAGGTAAAGTGACAGTATAGCTTATGTAACCCGATGCTTTTTGCAATAGATGTAACATGGTTGCATGCTGCTGCAATGGCTGGAGCAGTGGAGAAGCATACTAAAGAATGCTAACAGGATGCTGAAGCTTTATGTTGGAGGAAGACAGTAAGACCTCCTACCAGCAAAAAACATCCTATCTTCAGTTGAACTGCAAACATGTGGGGGTGGGTGGGGTGCAGTTTTACTTTACTTTTAAATAAAGTGACATAGAGCCAAAAAGAAATCAGTTTAGCTCAACAAAGCAATTGATTTCTGATATCAGATTGCTGCCGTAATGCCTTGTATAGCATGGCCTTATGTGGCTTTCCAAGTGCGATGAACTAGAAAAAAACTACAAGTATAAAAATAAACCCTTTCCTTTGTAGAGGCAGAGATCAACAATAGGATACACCGATCAATGCCTATGTTCCCCATCCTAGCAAGGAGGAGATGTTATTTTCCTTTAAAGTGCTTTTAAGATTGTTGTGTTGTGCCCTAGTTCTGCAGGCTGAGTCCCTGCTTCTTTGATAATTGCTGTGGTGAGCAGTGAAGCATAAAATAAGATAAACATTCATTGCAGATGGGGAAAGACAATAACACACAAAAAGAAGAGCCCTTTCTGTGGGTCATCATAATTTGTTGGATTCTGGACAAAATGCAATGTGATCTGCATTCTGATTCAATATTTTGCCACCCAGAGAAGAAAATGTGAATTCTAATTTACCTCAGAGTTGGCTAGCAAAATTCTCCCATTTTGCAATGCTGGGCTTCTGAGGTAGAAACTAGGAATTTTCAGGGAGTCATTTGGTGCCCACCACTCTTTCCTTGCCTCACCTTTCTGAAAATGTTTGTTTAATGCTAGCATTAAAAAATATAAACGTGAAGCTGGAACACAACAAATAGTTTTCTATGGAATTATCTTTATTTTCACGCTTCCACATCAGCAGTCTTTGAAAATAAACATGATTGAGAAATACAGCCTAATTTTCTGATTGGAACAATGCCGAAGAGTGAAAAATATTTCCATCAGTTTCCCTCATTCCCTTCCACAAAAATACATGTTGGGTGAATTTTCAGACATACAGATTTTGGCCCACGTTTGTTACATTGAGTTTCAGATTTTTATGATTAGCACAACTTTCATCGTTTTTAACAGATCATAGGCACTAAAATATTTCTCATAACTTTCATTTATGTCTTTAGTATCAGCGTGGTTATCTTGTTGGCACAGTATTATTTATCTGCACATAAGGTTGAGGTTAATAATGGCTGAGGAGCATGTACCTCTAGTTTATTTCTAGTGAAAGCAGAATGTCCTCACTTTAAAATTTATTAGCCCATTTCTGGCTCTACCAGCATCTGTGAAGAGGTTGAAGGCCAATTATAGATCTACTCTATCAATAATTTTAATTGCCCCCAACAAATCACATCAAAGTGACCAATTTTGATGAGGCAACAAATCAGTAATGGATTTCACCTAACCTTCTATAATCGATGTATGAGCCAAAGGTTCTCAAGTTCTAAAAATGATGCACATTCAATATCCAAATTTATGGCTCAAAAGGTTCAGTGTCATCAACTACTAATTAATTATCACATTTACCATATGTCTTTCTTAGCCATAGATCACAGTTTCTGATCTTCAGAAGAACCCAAACTAAAAGAAATTTCAACCATTGCCTTCATAAATTAAGGAAATGGGTTTATTGACCGTACCTTATGTACAAATGATTATACATAGATATGCAGTCATGAAACATAGCTGAAGATATTTAGAAGGGAGGAAGCTAACATTGTTTCCATGTAAGGTAGATAAATTTCTCAATTGTCATCATCTCCCATTTAACTACAGAGGCAACCTTAAGAGATGAAGTGAGCATCATAAATTATACAGAGATTCTGTTTAGATGCAGTGAACTGACCAATTGGAATGGATTGAAAAATAATTACAAATAGAAACTTGATTGACTTCCAGACTTGGACCAATTGGAAGAGAAGCCCTTCACATGCTAAATATCTGCAAATCAGAAAGTTGTGGAAGGCCAGAAGTAGGGATAATAATAATAATAATAAAAAACAATTTAGTAAATTGGTAACTTTACATGGACCTTCTTATTTGCATGAAGATGCTGAAGACAATGTTTCTTATGATTTTGCTCCCTGTTGGAGAATTAGGAATGTGTAAGTTAGAGATATAGTACATATGTGATATGTGCTTAATTCATATTTTCATATAGACAAATTTGTTTTTCCTTTCCAGTTAATACGCAGAATGAAACAGCTACCCTTTGGCATGTAGTTTTCCATATTCTACAATGCAGTTCTGTCCAAAAAAAGGCATAGAAAATGCACATAGCATGATACAGTGCACACAAAAATGAATATCTTTATGAAAGTGCATGGCAAATATACTATAAACAGGTTTTTTTGCTAAAACATTTGCTTATTAGACAAAATTTGTAAAATGCATACATTAGAATACAAAAGTTTCATCATTTTCATGGATTTTTTTTAATCAAAAGGATCAGAAACACAATATAGTATTACATCAGAAAAATTAAAAATTTGAAGAAACCAAAGCATATTAATTTGGTCTCATAGGTGGAACCCTCTGCATGAAAAATGTCTGTGAAGGGAATGCTGATGGGACAGAGTTCCCATCCCAATCAAAAAATGTCAATTAAATGAATGAATGAATGAATGGCAGTCATAAAGTCACCATGCACCTGTACTCATTAAAATCCCTTTTCTCCAAGTAAACTAAGCACATAGTTTACTAAGCATATTGATCAAGGGTTACAAATAATGGAGAATACAGAATAACAGAGTAGGAAGGGAAATTACCACCTGATGTGCAGGTGAGGTTTCTTTTATCCCATTCCTATGACCACCTAACTCAGTCCTTTCTTCTATTTCAGCTCCTCCCCTTAGTCAACCTTGATTTCCAGTTATAATAGCTATTAAACTGGCTGAACATTCTGGCAGTTTAATCCCTAGATATGAGATAACACTTCTGATTATGGAAGGGGGAAGCTAGGGCAAAGAGTATTTACATTGGAAAGAAGAGATTGTGAAAAAAATATGGGAGACTTTGCCACATTGGAAACTCTTTAGGGCAAACATAGACTTGGAAAAGTTCATTATTCTTCAGAAACTTGTTGTTTGGTCTATTATATGTGATAAAAATCAAACCCAGCAACCCATTGTGAAATGCCTTGATTGTCTTTCTTTCAACTTACAACAGTTCATTTAGTTACTGTTCAAAGTTACAACTGCAACTATAAGTCACAAAAAGTGACTTATAATTATTTTTCACACTTAACAACCATTGCAGCATTCCCATGGTCACGTGATCAAAATTCTGACACTTGGCAACTGACTCGTATTTATGACAGTTGCACTGTCCTGATCCCCTTTTGTGACCTTCTGACAAGCAAAGTCAATGGGGAAGCCAGATTCACTTAACAACTGGGTTACTAACTTAATAACAGCAATGATTCACTTAACAACTATGGCAAGAAAAGTCATAAAATGGGGTCAAACTCACTTAACAAATGTTTCACTTAGCAACAGAAATTTTAGGCTCAATTATGGTTGTAAATAGAGGATTATCTGTCCTTACTGACTCGCAGGTAAATGAATATAATATTTAATCTCAAATAAATCTTAAGAGTAAGCTACCTTTTTCTACTGTAGTCTGAAATAGCATCATGCAACCTGGTAACAATAGAAAATTTCCTCCTTGGGCTTCATTATTTAAAGATAGGCTGGAACTAGGGGTGTAAGAGGGAATCCAAATGGGGACCACAATCACACTAATGAAGGCCCACCCCTTTTTACATGCATCCCTTGTGCAACACATGTACAAAGGGGGGCCAGGCTTCAATTATACAATTATGGTCATCATCTTGGTTTTTTTATACCCTCCAGAAACACCTCTGCCAAAAAGTCAAATTACAAGCACTATTACAGCAAGGAACAATGATTTCAATTGTATATACAGTTTCTTGAAAACTGTGAATTGCTTGGGACACACAATATTTCTGAAAACAGATGCAAAGAAACAAAAAGTTCTGTCAATTTGTAGGAGTCCTAAGTGCCATGGGAAAAATTCTGAGGACGTTCATGCTGCATAAGAGCATATTAAATTGTCTTTTTAAAAAATAGAGCAGTTACATAAGAAATAAAGGCAGGCAAATCAGCTCGCTCTGCACAACTCTTGTTCTTCTGGCTGATTGTAGGTTTCATTTCTTATTTTTTGCTTTTGCGTTATAAATCATATGCAAGTTTTTGCATTGCTGTGGCAAAATAAGTGTCCAGGAGTGGGTCATTCTCAAGTTGGTTATTTCTTATATGTTTCCCCCCCCCCACACACACACACTAAGACAATTTTGGCATTTCATTTTACAGCAGTTCCCACTGAAGTCACATTTTGTTTTCTAGTTTTCCAACAACTCAAGGATGTCAACACGGAGCACTGTCAGATGAGGTATATTCAAACTGAAAGACTGTCAGCCTTTCAGTGCCAATCTTTTCTCCAAGAGATGAAGGAGAGAATGTGAAAGAAGTATATCACAAAATTATTTTGCTTCCAATTTGCCACCTTTCCCTCCTCTGGGCTGTCACCAGTGGGAGAGACTGTTCAATCAACTTTAATTTAGAAAGTCCAAACAGATTGGTATGATATTTGTTGAAAAAAGCCCTCACCTGTAGCAGATTTATGTAAACCATTGAGAACAATAGAAAAAAGTAATCCATCAAATTTGTCTAAGACGCATTCATCCTGCTGTCACAGAGTACAAATCTGGCTAATCTAAGAGGTTCCTGGATTAGGGTTTTCACAGAATTGTTAATATTGTATCGAAGAGTGGAGGTAGCACTGGAAAAACAATTAAAGAAAAGATGATTGAGGTTGACCAGCTTCAATGGATGATTTTCATGCTGATCATGCTGCGTATTTAATTCTTGCAAACAGAACACAACACAGTTCAAGGACAGAGTGTATATGCAGCATTCACAAAGTGACAGCTCCATTCTCTGACAATGTCAATGAAAAGGTTTTCATGGAGATCCTGAGCCATGATCATCACTGTGATGATTTTACAGCTGCTCTTGTACTGATGGAAAACAATGATCCAGTGATCGGTTCTTAGAAATTGCTGACATCTGAAGAGAATAAGGAAGACCTCAAAGGGAACTCAGCCTGGATATAAGCAGAAGTCTTCAGAAATATGAAGAGACCCTTCTAGAGTGTCAAAAAGCACTAGAAGTTGGTTTCCTTCTCCGTCATGCCAAGCACTTCCTTAATTGGATGCTGGGATCCCATTTCAGAACTGCCAATTAGATGCTTCTTTGGCTGGGGCAAGTCTTCTGATGGAGCAGTGAGCTGGTATAACCGCTGTAGAAAGACAAGGAGAATGGCAAGCAGTATCTCTGTTAATTAAACAATCAGGCAAATTGGCATCCAAATTAATCTGCCTCAGTTGGGGTGGACAAAGGCAGCCCCAAAGGCCATCCATTAAATTTTCATCAGGCAAGTTTATTGGAATATACATTTAAAACAGCAGATGGGAAATGGCTTAATGCTTTGTGCTTTTTTGCTTTTAGGTTCACTGCTTGTTGAGATATGGCAGCACACAATAAAATACCCAACAACGCTTACAGTAGGGATGATTTAATGGATTGCATACTTATAAAAGTATGGGATTAGGAAGAAAAACACACTCATTTATTGTGGCAATTAGAGATGAGAATTTTGCTTTCATTAAGGCGTTCAGGTTTTTATTTTCCAATCTTAAATTTGTTTTATCCCATTCCTATAAGAATTTGCTTCTTTGTTTTTACCTCATGAGAATATGCATATTGTCACATTCATGCAATTATGGCAAACTAGATATTTTTATATTCAATTTTTAATCAGAAAACTACATTATAAAGCTTGCAATATCATTGGTTTTGGTTCATATATTGGTTTGAGAAGTGTAAATTAGATAAAAGTGGATTTAAATGCACAGCAAACTAGCTATTCTTCCATACCCATGAGGGGAAAGGTTTCATAAGTCAGCATCCTATGTGGATAGTTCTGTCTCTAATAGCTTTGTAATAATGAACAGCTTCTATCTTTTTTCTCCATAATGGTCTAATAAACTAAATACAGTTTCACAACCTGGAGACCCAAGCAGGCCATAGGACTTCATTGGGCCTTCAATTTCACTTAAAAACCCTCTGCAAAAAATGTCAGCTAAGACTCCTGAAAATTGCTATAGATTTATTCCCGGCTAGCCTCAATCTTTCAGAACTTCCTTTATCTGCTTCTCTACCACCTTCACCCAACGTTAGTCATTTGAGAAATACAGTGTTGCATGAAGTTATCATTTTTTTCTGAGAACCATCTGTTCTTTAGGCTCTAATTCAACTGTGGTACTACAAGAACAGAATCTCCTCAAAAGGGTCATTGTGAAAATGGAAGGGGATATACTGTTTCTATCTGGTATAAATAGTAAATAAAATTAATGAAACCATTTTTCAATGAGTTGCTCAACAATCAAGAAGCCTCCACTCAAATTCAGAGGTCCTTGTGCAATTCTGGCTTGCTCATTTAGATTTCTATCCATTTGAGATCAAGCAGAAGAAAAAAATATTGTCCTCTCCTTACTAAAGTTAACTAAGAGGTCTTAATTTTCACAACTCCACATGTCTCTTTACATTTAGATGAAGGCTTTATCATGTGAGAAGTTGCCAAATGGATGTGATTAGACCACCTCTGAGGCAAATTGCGGTACTCCAGGAGTTATATGTACTGAACAGTATGGCTGCTCTCTAGAGTGCTTCAATATCATTTTTGTAAAATCATTATGTTCTCTAGAATGGTTGCACAAATGGAAATATTAGCAGTTATAGTAAATATATTATTTGTTTATGGCACCCAACATGAACCTATAATCAAATCCACTGGAGGTGCCCAGTGTATTTTTTAAGGTATTTGAATAGTAGAATGTTCACAAACTAAATGTTGGTTTAAACACTAAAACTGGGGCTGACTGTGCTTTTCTCTGTGGAAGTAATTTTAAAACTTTCTACTTCTGGTACTATTAATTAACAGATTTTCTCACTATATTGTTCCGTATTTCTACTTTTCTATTAAATGATGTGCAAAATTTACTCTAGGTCAAATGATTTTTTTTGTTTTAATTATTATATAATAACTGATGTTTTTTAACATTAGCTCCAGCTGTTTATGTTAATTATATTCTGTATTATTTGTTTTGGCCTTTGGCAATAACAATAAGCTGAATTGCAAACAGCAATCCCAATGTAAATTATGTTTTGCCCTCACCTTCTTCCTTTAGTGTTGTTACAGTCCATGTTTACTACATCAAGCTCAGTTCAGATTCAAGCCATGCTGTTCCAAATTCAGATTGAAGGGATTCTACCCAAGATTTAATGAAAAGTGGTTTTCCCCATTCCAATCCATAATACACATTTGCAGAACAAAATAGGATAGAGAATGTGTCTCTCTGATAGATAATATAAGATAAACTCCACATGCTGGATTGAGCTTTTTTTTTTTTAAAAAAAAAGTGTGATCAAGAGCACAAGTTTTTTCTAGATTAGACTTCCTCAGTTGGAATATTTTCTAGATGAAGAATTTGAAATACTCATAATTCACTATCCAATGCAACTGTTGCTGAGATTTTGAGAGATGAAGTCCACATGGCCAAAGGATTGCCCAGGTTGGCAGTTAAAAAGTAACTTAAAAGGACTCCAAATACCTCAGAGGAACAAAGACAAGAATATCTGCAATCTATGTAACGTAAACAAACAAATGAAGGTGATTTCAGAGGAAATGGCTAGTAATTACATCCTGGTAACTCTACTATTTCTTTCAAGCTTGGGCTCCAAATGATAGAAATATACAATCTAAGGTTCAAAATGTAGGAACTAAATAGGAGTAACTCTGGTATACGCACAAATGCACACAAATTATTTGTATCAAATAAATGGACAGAAGTGAGATCTAATGCACCTTAGAGTGTGTTCAATCATAGCAACTTTAAGACTTGTAGACGTCAAGTCCTAGAATTCCCCAGCCAGCATGGCTGGCTGCAGAAATCTGGGAGTTGAAGTCCACATGTCTTAAAGTTGTCAAGGCTGGATATCCTCTCTTAGAAGGAAAGATTTGAGTTAAATTGATAAGGGCTGGCTTTCCAATTATTTAACAATAAAAGCAACAACCCAGGTAGCTTTATATAAATCAAACTGCTGAAAAGAAATTGTTTTAAATATCCATAAGTGATATGTGAGCTGTCACTTCAGAACAAATTTGTAATCTACAAATATATGAATTATTCTGGCTGACCTTCAGTTTCTGGAAGAATGTCAAGTAGAACCTTCAAACTCAAAGAAACTAATTCTTGGTTTAAGATGGACTCATACACATATTTAGCATAAATCCCTCTGAATTTTATGGGATTTCAGTTTATGCTATCGCAGCAGGTAACTACATGTTCTACAATTTCTTCAGCTTCTTTGCAAAAATGACATTTGCTGTGTGCTTATCATTATTGGGTTTTTAGTATTTTAATTAAAATTATAAAAGGAAGATTAAAAACCAGCAAGAACTAATACAAAGTAAGAAAAACAAAAAAAAAGAAAGAAAAATAAGAAAGAAGCTAAAAATAGAAAAAGAAAGAATGAAAAGAAATAGAAAAAGGTCTTTTCCAATTTTCTTTAAAGTGGTTATAACTACAAATACAAAATTGCTTCTTACTTTACGGTTACAAAAAAACTACCCTTTTTTTAAAAATCTATCTTTTCTAAATCTTCAAAACCAAACATCATAAGATCATCTTTTTCTGTTTGATGAAAAAGTCTATACTGTAAGAGAAAATCCTGTAAGAGGTTTCCAGTTAGCAGTATATGTAGATATTGTCTTTTTCTCTAATCAAAGAAATCAGTTTAGCCACCTCTGCAAGTTCCATCCTCTTCAACAATTGTTAGTCTTGGTTGCTTTTGATCTTACCATATTTTGCTTCAATCCTTTGCTTTGCTGTCTGGGTCTTTGTCTCATGTTATCCACTTGAGGTGGATGTTAAATCATTGCTGACATATAATGTCATTTGTTATTACATTAGAATCGCTAATCAGTAAATAAAGTCCTGGGGACATGGCATCACCTTTTTAAAGTCTTGGGGATGGTTTATTTCAGAGCTTGTGTGGGATTTCCCAGCCTTTTGAACTGAATTACAATTCAAATTATTTCATTAAGATAAATGAAAGTATTGAGTTCTATTGTTCTTCTATATTGTCATCCCATAATCTACATATATCAGTGAAGAATCATCTATCAACGAGAAGAAATGGCTGGGTTTACACATTGGCTTATTTTAATCATGGTTTGTAGAAACACAAATTCAGGACTTTTTCAGTGGTTAGATAAGCCATAGTAGTTGAACATATAAAATTAAACTTTCATGAACACATTAGTTTATAATGCTAAAACCAAATAACTCACATAATGTCTCAGTGTGATTTGTGAATTCAACCAATGTTTACCTATAGCTATTGCAACATACTGTATTAATCATAGTTATAACCCGAAGCAACTTTTTGAATTTTACAGGGACTTTTTGGTTTGGATCCCATTTGCTCAATGCCCTAGTCTTTTGAGGAACAGCAACAACTATAATTATGATCATCAATTAGACAATATAACAATCTATGGTTGGCAGTGACTTATTCTGATTTGTTATCATTTGCACAGTGTTACGTTTCTAGTTAGAAGACAAAAAAATGCGTAGCTACAAGAAATAAAAAATACATTTTGTCACCTTGAAAAGGGATTGACATATGAAACATTTCTTAAGGGCTTTGGGATTATTTCTCCATTCTGTCTTTGATTATTTGCACATATTTTTCTACTTGATTTGATCAGTATAATGGCAATCATAATTCAAGATGCAGACAAACTAAATATGTTTAAAATACACAAACAGCATTTATGAAGAGGTCTTGGAAGCACTAAGCGTTTAGTCTTCTA
This sequence comes from Crotalus tigris, assembly GCF_016545835.1. NCBI lineage: Eukaryota > Metazoa > Chordata > Lepidosauria > Squamata > Viperidae > Crotalus > Crotalus tigris. Next base: position 1,245,538 of record NW_024096520.1, read on the forward strand.
CAATTATCAGTAACTAAACTTGCTTCTGTTAGTTCTTTCATGTATCAGAAAGCGTCTGACTTTCTTCCATTATGAAAAGGCATCAAACTAGCTTTGATGGTGTGGCTTTACTTTGCTTATGGAAAAAAAAAAACAATTATCCTAGGATACAGAATACACCTTTTTCAGTAATACAAAATTGCCTGAAAGAACCTGTCAGTTATATCCCTTATGAACAAATGGCCAGTCATGTAAAATAACCAAACAAAGTTCTGGAACCTCAGAGAAGTCCTGAACTTATTACCTCTTTGAAAGATCCTTTGGTTTTCAGGAAGCTGATAATAATATAGGATGGTATGCAGATCATAGAGGACAACGCCAACACCCAACCCACTGCAATCCCCCACGGAGGATATTCATAAACATTGTTGTATTTGAGGGGTTGGTATCTAATGAGGGAAAACAGGAAGGTAGCCTGAGGATGACAAGAACAGATAGCATGACAGCTACGCAGTAGTAAATTAGAAACATCTGTAAGAGATAATTAAGTAAAAGAAAAAAAATACATTTAATCAAGGTCTTTCAGTATGTCTTTTTTCAGCCATGGGCGAACAGAGTCTATAGTGAACTCCGATCATGCAAGCAAAAGTTGAGAGGGTTGTTAGGATCTGCAAAGTGCCTGCTGGCTTCAGCTCAGACTTGGCGTTTAGCTTTCCTTTTTTATTTTATTTTTTGCTTTCCTCCCCACCCCCCAAGTATAGGAAATCCTTGACTTACGACCACAATTGAGCCCAACATTTCTGTTGTTCAGTGAGACATTTGTTAAGTGAGCTTTCCCCCATTTTATGACCTTTCTTGCTACAATTGTTAAGTGAATCACTGTAGTTGATACATTACTAACACAGTTGTTAAGTGAATCTGGCTTCCCCATTGACTTTGTTTGTCAAAAGGTCACCAAAAGTGATCACGTGATCCCGGGAACACTGCAACCGTCATAGATATGAACCAGTGGCCAAGCATCTGAATTCTGATCACATGACCATGGGGATGCTACAATGGTTGTAAGTGTCAAAAATGGTCATAAGCCACTTTTTTCAGTGTGTTGTAACTTCAAACAGCCACTAAGTGAATAGCTGTAAATCAAGAACTAGCTCTATCAGCCAATAGAATGTACTGCATTCTCTTCTATGGTACAGCTGAAGTGATGGTATTAATTCAGAGTAGCATGTATGGTATTCTGGACAGCTCAGCGGAACATGTTTATTTTGATTCCACAACATTCTCCATACAAGAGATGGACTGGATTGAGGAAGGGAAGGTTGCTGTATTTTCTCTTCAAAATCCCTGATGGCCTGTCGTTAAGCCTGGCAAGAATTAAAGCTGTATTGTGAAGGAGAAGGAGAATTTTGTATAAATATTTAAGAACAGCTAAAGGTTACAAAGGTCAGAGTTAGAGTGGTAAAAAATTCTGCTCCTGTGTTCCTTCTGTAAATGCTAGATCACTTGTAAGGCTCTCTCAGATTGACCTAAGAATCACAAGAGGTCAAGTTTAAAGCTCTGATATATGTCCATGAGGAATCAAACTGTTGTCAAGAATTAACTCGATGCAATAGGTAGCTTTTCCCCCAAATTAATTTTAGAAAATATATCAACTGGCAAATCCTGGTGCAGGGCTATTTGATACCCAGTCTAGGTCCAGCTTCAAGCTAGTGTTTGAAATGCAGTGAGGACATGGTGTATTGCTCTCAAGGAACTGGATTGAATTACCTCCAATTTTTTGATATCTTTATAGGTACAATTTCCATGCAATTAAGTATTAGCTCAGCATTTTTGCTCTACAGTATAAACTGAGATTGCAGTGGAAGCATAATTATTTCCCTGCTGGCTGGCAAATCTAATTATTACATCAGAATTTTTTTTCTGCATGAGATGAAATATATGTTTTTCTTACCCTTTCCAGGTATGAGAAGATTGAAACACAATTCCTAAGGCATTAAATGTTAAGATGTTTAAAGATCTTAATTTCCTCAATCAAATTGCCAGTAGTTTTCCATTCATGGATGACTTTAATTCTTTGCTTTGTGGATATAATCACTTTTAATTTACCACAATTAATTCCTAATTTTTGTCCCCTGCAATAAGCGTTTGAAGCTTGTAACTCCAATGAAGGCCAACTTCAAAATCTTCAAGAAGTTGATCACATCATCTGTGTAAATAAAAACACTTTTGCTAGCACTAGGAGATGAAATTCACTTTTGCTTAAGGTCTGAGTTAAGGAGTGGATTGAATAAAGATTAACTAAAAAGGGGGCCAGAATACAACCTTGTTTAATTCCTCTTACAGTGAGAATTGGACCTGAAACAACTCTGCTTACTGTACATTCAACATGTAAATAGAGCATCATAATTAATCTAGTAATTCAGAAATCTATAGATGTCTTTAATAATTTCTACCACAATCCTCCCCTGGAGATCAAATTTTCAAATCTATAAAGGCAGCAACAAGAACAAGATCAAGAGTAATATTTTTCTGTTGGATGGTTTACAATACTACAGTATTCAATAGTTGCTTGTTCTCTTTTAGTCAGCCAAAACTTGTTCTTTTTCTAGCCAATCACTGACTTTCCCACATGGATGTTTGGCACCTGGTTTATTAAAACATTTAAGAGACTGATCAGATGAAATTAGCAGGAATAGACTTATTGCCTTTCTTAATGATTGGGACTGCAATAATACCAATATTTAAGCATCTGGATACAGCACTCAATATGTGTGAAGAGAGAAGCCAACACAGACGACTGTCATTCTGCATTAGCTTTTATAAGTTCTGCAAGAATCAGATCTTCTCAACTGCTTTTCCATTTTTTTAGATGGGATATAAATTTGTAAGTTTCCAAGGTTGAAACTGGAGGCCTACCAAGAAGGGACTTTATGCACTCAAAAGACTACTAAAATATTCAACCTATTTAATAGGCAAATAGTTAAACAGAGATATTGGGCTTTAGGCCTGGGCAATGGTTTGGGAAGCTGAACTGGCAATCAACTGTTGGAAGGCAGTTTTTAATTGCTTGTAACAATTTTCTCCACTTTTCCTTTTGTATCCTCATTATCTTCTCTTTGGAGATACACAGAACCTGGTCTTGGGACCATCTATATACCCCCAACTTCTGCTATGTGACGTACATCCTAGAAGCTTGAAGGGTCATTTCCTCAAAGATGAACCTATAATTCACTCAGTTAATCAAACTAGATCATTCTAAACATCCTGCCACTTTTAATGGGTCACAGGTCATGGCGTAGATTTTTTTTTTTTTTGCATTGAATTGCATTTCCTATATTCTGGAACTACAGGATGGGATGGGATGGGATGGGATGGGATGGAATGGAATGGAATAGAATAGAATAGAATAGAATAGAATAGAATAGAATAGAATAGATGGAAGGGACTTTGGAGGTCTTCTAGACCAACCCCCTGCTCAAGCAGGAAACCCTATACCAGTGGTGGTGAACCTTTTAGAGACCAAGTGCCCAAACTGCAACCCAAAACCCACTTATGCATCATCGGGTGTTGGGTGGGTGTGGCCCATTGGGTGGGTGTGGCTGCGGTGGTAACAGCAGACTTTGCAAGATCTTTTTTTTTCCGCGAGAAGTTGAACTTGACTGATTGATTGAACCTTTTTTTTTTGTACACGGCGGAGGAGGCCTAAAGCAAAAAGGTTTTATAAAACCCAGCTGAAGGCTGATGACTGGAGCAACGGCACGCATGCCCACAGAGAGGGCTCTGAGTGCCGCCTCTGGCTCCCGTGCTATAGGTTCACCACCACTGTCCTATACCATTTCAGACAAATGGTTGTCTAGTCTCTTCTTAAAAATTTCTAGTGTTGGAGCATTTACAACTTCTGGAGGCATGTTGTTCCACTGATTAATTGTTCTAACTGTCAGGAAATTTCTTTCTAGTTCTAGGTCAGGGGTCTTCAAACTTGGCTCTTTTATGACTAGTGTTCTTCAACTCCCAGAATTCCTTAGCCAGGCACGCTGGCTGAGGAATTCTGGGAGTTAAAGTCCACAAGTCATAAAAGGGCCAAGTATGAAGACCTCTGTTCTAGGCCTTCTTATTTAAATAAGACCATGTCTTGATGACATTTTATCTAAACCTGCTTCATTTTGTGCTGTGCCATTTATTGATATAACTAACAATAGATGAGTATATTTGTAGTTCAGGGTTAACTGTAGGCTCCTCCGTGCTCACTGAGCTTGGTGATTTTCTTGCAGATGTTTCATTACCAAACTGATGATGTTATCTAGTTTGGTAATGAAATGTCTGCATGAAAAACCACCAAGTGAAAGAGCACCAAGGACCCCCACTGATGTATTTGCAAAGTATATCTGTATCTCTATTTCTCTTCCTGTAGATTCCTACCTTTGGCATCTCATTGTAAAACACTTGAATAGATCATATAAAAATAATTAAACTAAATTAAAAATAGCTAAAAGGAATTACTAAAAAGAATAATGCTAATAGAAAGAAATATACAATTAATAGTAATATTTTTGTAATATCAGGCAAGGGAAGTTAAAGATTTTTTTCTACACCATCACCACCCTTGCCATACATGTGTAAAAGACATAGTCAATGCACTTACCAAACAAATTCCAGGTGTGAGGTAGAGCCAGCAGTATTTAATCAGGGGCCAGGGTTTGTAGCCAATCATATCTTCAATATTGTCATAAAACCGATCAGCTCCTTGACCGTTACAAAAGAGAATTTTATATAAACCTCATGCTGTCAGAAACCAGACAGATAAAGAAAAAAGCCACCCCTCTGGCCTGGAATTCAATTGTATATCTTCTCTAGGAGATCAAAGCAATCTAAAGCTCTCCATAGGAATCTGCTAGCTTAAACCAATTTTCTACAGCCCTTCAAATCATTCAGTATTTCTCAAGATTCTGGATTAGAATTCTTACCATTCTTTTAGAAAGTGTTACCTTCAGGTAAATTGGATTGTGGCTGCCCTAATCTCCAGCTATCATGGGCAATAGAAGACATACCTGTATTATTGGACATTAGGAAAATGTGAGATAGTCTGAATGATTGGAACTGTAGTCTAACATATCAGCAGGCTGAGAAAGGTTGGTCGAAGGGATAAAGGCAATTTTGTCACCTTCATGATTAGAGTTTTAAATCATGTCTCTCAGACCTCTGTACAATTAGAATTAATCCTTTCAAGATGACAGACATACTAAAATCATATTTATAAAACTAAAATGAAAGGCAAATGTTACAGTTTTTATTGAAACATTAGAATAATAACAATGGGAACTTATACCTGTCAACTCGGTAGTAAATGCTTACTAAATTTAAGGAGATTTATGGCCATAAAAAGCCTTTATTACCAAGTCCCAGATAAATTGGACTTTTAACTCTTACAATCTTTTAGCATAAAAGCAGGCAATCCCATTGCACTAGTCAAGAGGCAGAAATGGAAGAATCTGATTTGGCAACAAAATGGTAGCCATTGTATCATCTGACAAATGGTGCCAAAGGAGGCAATTGGATAATTCAAGGAAGAAAAGAGCTTAAGAGGTTTTCTTGTTCCATCTGAACTATTCTAAGCAACATGAAGGACAGTCATGTTAATTTACAATGGCAAAAAAAAAACAACCCAAAAATCTGGTAGGACCTTCTATGAGTAACACATTGTATTAAAAGGCAATAAACTGACATAAGCTGAAGTTCATGAGATGCCTAGAGTAGTTAAATTGATACAAGATTGAAATTGGGGTAGGAGGAGGGACTGGAAAAAATAGGTCAGTTACATAGACCCAGGTTACATGTAAGGCAAATTCTAAGCACCTGATCAGTTAACAATGGGGATGTGGGTTTTGACAAACATGGGTTTGTCAAAAATAGATCATGCCAGACAAATCTTATTGCATTCTTTGACGAAGTGACAAAATTAGTGGATCAGAGGAATGTTGTGGACATAATTTACTTGGACTTCAGTAAGGCATTTGATAAAGTAGATCACAACCTACTACTTGATAAGATAGAAAAATGTGGGGTAGACAGAATCACCACCAAATGGATCCGTAGCTGGCTGACTGGCCGTACTCAGCGAGTGGTCCTCAATGGAACTGCATCTATATGGAGGGAAGTGTGTAGTGGGGTGCCCCAGGGCTCTGTTCTGGGCCCAGTGCTCTTTAACATCTTCATCAACGATTTGGACGGAATAGATGGGGAACTCATCAAATTTGCAGACGACACCAAGCTGGCAGGAATAGCCAACACTCCAGAAGACAGGCTTAAGATACAGAAGGATCTGGACAGACTTGAACACTGGGCACTAACTAACAAAATGAAATTCAATAGTGAAAAAAGCAAGGTTCTACATTTAGGCAAGAAAAACCAAATGCACAAGTACAGCATAGGTGGCACCATGCTCAATAGTAGTAACTGTGAGAGGGACCTCGGAGTCCTAGTAGACAATCATCTAAATATGAGCCAGCAGTGTGCTGCAGCTGCCAAAAAGGCCAACACAGTGCTAGGCTGCATTAACAGAGGGATAGAATCAAGATCACGTGAAGTATTAATACCACTCTTCAATGCCTTGGTAAGGCCACACTTGGAATACTGCATCCAGTTTGGTCACCACGATGTAAAAAAGATGTTGAGACTCTAGAAAGAGTACAGAGAAGAGCAACAAAGATGATTAGGGGACTGGAGGCTAAAACATATAAGGAACGGTTGCTAGAATTGGGTATGTCTAGTTTAATGAAGAGAAGGACAAGGGGGGATATGATAGCAGTATTCCAATATCTCAGGGGCTGCCATAAAGAAGAGGGAATCAAGCTATTTTCCAAAGCACCTGAAGGCAGGACAAGAAGCAACGGGTGGAAACTAATCAAGGAGAGAAGCAACCTAGAACTAAGGAGAAACTTCCTGACAGTGAGAACAATTAATCAGTGGAACAGCTTGCCTCCAGAAGCAGTAAATGCTCCAACACTGGAAGTTTTTAAGAAGAGACTAGACAGCCATTTGTCCAAAATGGTGTAGGGTTTCCTGCCTGAGCAGGGGGTTGGACTAGATGACCTCCAAGGTCCCTTCCAACTTTACTACTACTACTATTATTATTATTATGTAGGAGATGAACCTGAGGGAGACTGAGCCCGAGGGAGGGGTCAAATGTGTCATCAGTCATGAGTCCCTTTGCACCCACCAAGAGATCTAAGAACAGCTCATCATGAATTTCTTATTTACCTCCAAATTGCTTTGATCACTAGTAGTTCAGATTCATGTGGAGAGCTTAAACTTACAATAAATCTTTATATCCATTTGAACTGCCTGGATCTCCTGATTTCCCTAGCGCTTGACAGGTGATGTATTACAAATCTCTGACATATTCTTATAATCTTAGTTATTCCTCTCTTGCTTATTCATCATGCTATCTGAATTGCCCTTCAATTCTGAATTATTTCTGGCCATGTCAAAACAGTCTTTGCCATTTCTTTATATAATACAAAGGCAATACTCCCCCCCCCACTTCTGTAAATAAATTCACTTCACGGAGATGTAATACTTGTGACCCTCCAGCACTGTGTTTCTCAATTTTAGTAATTTTTAGAAGTGTGGACTTCAACTCCCAGAATTCCCCAGACAGCGTTGCTGGCTGGGGAATTCTGGGAATTAAAATCCAAGCATCTTAAAGTTGCTAAAGTTGAGAGACACTGCTCCAGAGCTTCCTGCACTGTAGCTTCCCACATCCATCACTTTCATCTATGCTTTCTAAGTCTTCTACAAGAATCTCAAAGGACCTGATCTATCCCTGATCTTGGCAGCGGAAAGAGAGAGAGAGAGAGAAATATATGTTCCCTTGCTCTTCTATACCCTAATCAACAAAATCACATTGCTGATAAGGGCCAGAAGGGAATCAGTTGTGCCCAGTTGTTAAGCTTGCTTAGCTTCCAAAACAATGCTACTGTTGAGAGTGAATATTCCCTGGTTGCTAAGCAACTGAGTTCCAGGATGTAGGCCCATCCTAGAAGTTATACAATCAGCTCTCCACTAAAGGTAAAATGAATCTGCAAAACTGGAGGGAGTCACAGTAAACAATACCAACATTCCTTCTACTGCTGATGGTTTCCTTCCTTAATTTTCCTTCCCAATAATAAGCAATAGTGAAGTGATGTAGTTTTAGATTCTGGCTTCCAATTTACAACAACTCCCAAAGTGTGTTAGGTTTTGTAAAAAGTAGGATTCCTTCCACCCCTTTCAGTCCTCGCAGGCTGTTCCCTTTGGCAGTTGCAACAACAACAACAACAAGTTGGCTGGAAACTAGAAGATCTTTCAAAGGAATAAATCAGAATGCAGTAAATCCTCACTTTTTAGCAACAACCATCTGCTTGACAGGCAGGAGGGAATTCTGCCAAGCTGTGGGCGGTATTTTCGAGGCTGGCAACAGACAAGCCTAGAAACATGTGTCTTTATTCACGACATTTGCTATTATGCTTCATGGTGTAAACAAAGAGGATCTGGCCTGCCAAATCAGACACCCTGGACATGTGTTTTTCATATCAAAACTGGGTGAGGGTTTCCTGGATGGGAGGATGAGGGAGAACTTAAAGAGTTAAAGAAATCAGGGAATTCTTAATAATATCCAGATGCACTATTTTGATACAAAAATAGCTATGAATGTTTTGTCTTGCAATAATCTAAAACAGCAATCATTATTCCGAGTAAATGAGGAGAAAGTTCTTTTACCCAGTCAGTTACGTTGTAGGAGAAACTAAATCCAATCAACTGACCCATGGTCTCTGGCCTCCTCCTCTAAGTAAAAGAGTGGCTGAGAAAGGCTGAAAAAATTTCCTAGTTGCAAAACTAATTTAACAACCCAGAACGCATCTCTAACAATGATTGACTAAGACCATCCAGTCCCTCTGCCTAATGGGAAAGATTATTCTTTAATTATTTTTTTTAATTTAAAGGTATTCCACCTTTATTATTTTTACAAACAACTCATGATGTGGGGACACCTTCTTCCTCCTATTTTTCCCACCACATCAACCCTGTTTGATGGTTGCAGAAATGGCAAAAATTTCTGCTTATTTGAAGGATCATACACAAGAAAGATATATTATTGTATGGAGAAGATGGATAGATTATATTCAGAAAAAGTATGGGACTACAAAGTTTCATTTATTTTATGAGTAAATTTTATAGCAACTGTTGTAGAGATTTGTTTATATGACTTAATTTAAGGGGAGTTAAAGGTTAAGTATGATGGTTTTTTTTCTTTTCTTTTCCTTTTTTTAAATTATTGTTAACTTTCTTATTAATAACCCTGTACTCTGCTCTGGGAAGTGAGGGGGGGAGGGTTGAGGGTGGGTGGGTGGGTGAGTGGGTGGGTAATGATAATATAGTCATGGTAGTTTATAGAGAGGTGCCACTTGGGCATTTCCCCTATGCTGCGTTCATGTGTTTGAGAGGGATGAGAGGGGAGGTAGGTGCAGGGAGGAAGTAGGATGGTTAGAGGAGAAGGGGAGGGGAGGAGAGAAAGAGGAGGGAAGTAGGGAAGGTACTAGAGAGGGTGGACGCGGTCTGGGGGGAATGGGCAGGTGGTACCAATGGTTAGGAATTTATTTTATCTTGTGAATTGAATTGTATTTTGTATGAATAAATGGAAAATAAAAAAAAATATTAAAAAAAAAGAAAAAAAACCCTGTTTGATGGGCTGGGCTGAAAGAGAGTGACTGGCCGAAGGTCATCCAGCTGGATTTCATGGCTAAGATGGGATGTGAACTTAACAATTTCTTGCTTGCTAGCCTGGTGCCTTAACCACTAGACTAAAGAGACGAGTGATACAATGAAAAATAGTCTCCTTAGGTACTTTCCAGAAATGACAATGGGTAGCATGATTTTACATTACCAGAGACACGGGTAAAAATGTGTTGTATTGGTGGCTAACTGGACTGAACATGAACATGAAGTGGATTATTTGGATCCTTTAAAATTATGTTATAGCGGAGAGACATTTTAGCCCAATTGCAAGAATGTCCTACAGATGAGTTTGTTCTGACCTTGAACAGTACTGTCATCATCTCCCTAGTGGAAAAAGAAACCCTTCAAATTCAAATCTAGCAGCACAACAAAATAAGTGCAGCCCATTCAGTTAGAAAAAAATAAAAACAGGAAATGAGGATTTCATCCTAATTTTAAATGTTACGAAGCATTTAAGAGCCTGCAGATAGCATCTGTTTAAAAACATTATATAAGAAGTGCTCTGGATCAAATCAAGGTTCAGCACTTGATTCCCACAATAGCTACCAGATGCTAAGGGAAACCTTCAGAAAGGAGTTGGATTCAGTAATTTCTCTTGCTTTCTTCCTAAGCAACTGGGATTCAGCATCAGTTCCCTCTAATGTTTCAGAAATGCAGAATCATCAGGACGAAAAATCTTGGCAGCTTGAGCCAGCAACAAATGGGGGAAAATGTGTGCTGCTTGTCTTTTGTTTATCCTGCTCTAAAAGGAGATATTTCTAAGGCTTAAGTTCAATACTTTCACTATTCAATTTTTGCATTGTTTTCCTTGATATTGTGTAATTATAAGTCATGTTGTGGTGGCTGTATCTAAAAGAGGGGGGGAAACCCCAGTATTTAATTTAGGGATTAAAATACACGTCCTTGAACTGTATATATAGCCAGTTCAATCTAGTGGTTAAGGCACCAGGCTAGAAACTGGGAGACTGTGAATTCTAGTACCACCTTAAGCATGAAAGCTGGCTGGGTGATTTTTGGGCCAGTCACTCTCTCTCAGCCAAATCCAGCTCACAAGTTGTTGTGGGGAAAGAGGAGAAGGAAGGGGTAGTATGTTGCTGTTGGGACAACAACAACAACAACAATAATAATAATGTAGCCCACCAGATTCCATGTTGGGACTCTTGAGTAGATGGGGGCAAAAATCTGACTCCCCCCTCTTTTATTTTATTTTTTCTTTTCCTTTCTTTTTTGGGGGGGCAGGAGTGAGTAGTTTAGAGTTTGGAATAGTTTGGTCCAAACGTCTGCCTTAACCTTTGCTGTTGTTTAAAATGTGATGAAAAATTTTGTATCACAAGCTGACAGGAACTGTGTTCGTCTAATATAGTGATGGTAAACCTTTTAGACACTGAGTGCCCAAAAAACACCCCGCCCTCACTCGCCCCCTGCCCCGCCCACCTGCAGGGCCAGCTGCTTCCATGGCCCACCACAAATCGCCCAGGTGGCCCTGCAGCACCATGGCAGCTAAGTCCTCTGCCCGCACCCCGCAGCATCATGTGTGACGGGGTGCGAGGGCGGAGTCTTGTCCCTGCTGCCCGTCTGCCATGTCCTTGGCTGTGCTGCTCCGTGTGGGCCACGCCTGGGGGCTACTCTCCTCTGGGGGGGCTGCTGGTGAGGAGGGGGCCACAGGGGAAGGTGGGGCTGGGGCAATGGTGCGCGTGCCCACAGAGAGGGCTCTGAGTGCCACCTCTGGCACCTGTGCCATAGGTTCGCCACTACTGGTCTAATATATGAATTGAAGAATGAGTGCACCAGAAGACTCATCCAACTAAAAGAATTGGAATAGGCACAGCTAGATGGGAAGTAAAAAGGCTGATCAAAAGAGAGAAAAAATAACATCTGCTTGGACCTGCTGCCTTGCAGGTATGTTGGAATACAATTCTCAGAATTCCCAGGCCTGCAATTGAGCAATGCAGTCTTGACACACATCTAGAGAGCTGTTCTAGTGTGTCAAATGTGTCTTCATTCTTAAAGGGAGCCCTGTGCATCAAACGTTGCCTTCATGTAATTGAATGCCTTACGTACCGTAAACCCAAGCAATGCAGATGACTTCAAAGATGGCAAGAAAGAGAAGGCACGTGCCGCTGGCTGCATAATAATCAAACAGCTGGAAGATGTACATCCCACCCTACAAGAACCACAAAGCAAAAGGGTCAGAACCCAAAGCAACAAACATGCAGGTAGTCCTTGTCTTAAAACCATTCATTTAATGACCATTTTAAGTTATGGCAGCAGTGGGAAAAAAAGTTTTTCCACTGACAATCACTGCAGTATCCCCATGGTCACATGATCAAAATTGGATGCTTGGCCATGAGCTCATATTTATGACGGTTCAGTGTCCTGGGATCATGTAATCCCCTTTTGTGACCTTCTGACAAGCAAAATGAAGTGGGAAGCCAGATTCACTTAACAACCATGTTACTAACTTAACAACTGCACTGATACACCGAACAACTGTGCCAAGAAAAATTGTAAAATGCAGCAAAATTCACTTAACACTTAACTGTCTTGCTTAACAATGGAAATTTTGGGCTCACCTGTGCTTGTACATCCAGGACTACCTGCACATATTATTTCTCATTCTGTGCTATATAAATCAAAGAATGAGTAAAAGAATTTCTTGCTTTAGCTTTAAAACAAAAAGCTAACGCCAAAATCTGAACCTATTAACTTCTTTGGAGGAAAAAAAACCCTATTGCCTGAGGCATGTTTTCATAAATTTGCAGTCTAGTTACTCGTCTGGCATCTACTCCTCTTCTCCCAATCAGTAAAAAACTGCAAGCATTTTATAAATGGCCTTTATCCTACATCCAGTCTTATAGGATAAAAGGTTTGTGGTCACCATTCTGATTTCTCTCCAGTTGGAATTTGAGTTGAGACACAAGCAACAAGAAAAGAAAGCATTATCTCTAGAAGTGCAATTGGCATACTGCATGTTGAGGAAAACCAGCTGCCAAACCTCATCCAGACCTCAGAGATACCGATGATTGAGCAAGTGAGGAAACCATGAATTAGCTGTCCAGGAAAAAAAAGAGGGATGTGATAACTTTTGATTTAAGGAGACAAAATCCCAGTAGAAATCTGAACTGGTTCAAGATTAATTTTCAAATGCAGTCTTTGAAAACCTGTCATTCCCATCCCTTTCAAGCTCTTGAGGGACATCAGGTCCTACTCTCAGATCAGAGGGTTGAATTGTAACCAATGACAGCAAGCAGTCAAAGGCCTCCTGGAGCTGTCCAAGGTTCAAGAGTTGTCTCAATCTTTCTCACAACTCTCCACTCCTGCTTTTTCCATGCAACTTTGCTTTCTCCTGTGATGCTCCTCCTTGGTGTCATACAAATTCAGTAAGCATTCTTAGTATTTCTGAATTGGTTGATGCAGTTAAATGATAGAGAGCTGAAGATAATTATTTACTTATTCAATTATTACTTATTGCTTCTTTAGGTTTCTATTGCTTCTTTAGCATATTCTATTAGCATCCATCTACATACTTAAAATCTATGTGGTAATCTTCCTCTCCTCTCCTCTCCTCTCCCATTTGTCTTCTTCTTCTGATAACATGGCTTCATGTCATCCTCCTTTAAGTAAGAAGCTCTTTCTCCTACTTACCCCAGAATAAGAGTAAGAAATAAGGATAAAAATCTCATATCATTGTAGTTGTCTCCCTACCCATATTACTCCTTCATTAAAATATTTTTTCATGTCCTGGATAACGAATCTCATTACCTGCAGTAGGCTCTTCTATATTTGGTTATGATCAATTGATCATTAAAGTTCCATTTTCAAGTTTCAATTAAAAAATAATACCAAAATGACTATACTGATTATAGACCTTCCGCAACTTAAGCCCACTATGCTGTCTGCAATAAGTATCTATGAAGGAAGCAAAATAGCACACTTGTTATTTTGAGTAGCAATCACAAAGGAAATAGCCATGTGGTCTGGTCATGGCTTTAAAAAAATGGAGAAACAAAAATGCCATATATTTTTTTTAAAAAAAATCCTGTTCAAGTGTTGACCAAGTTCAAATTGTAATTGTGCACATGTGATATTTCCATAGACTGTATGCATATCTATTAGCAAGGGTATATCCTTCCTTCCTTCCTTCCTTCCTTCCTTCCTTCCTTCCTTCCTTCCTTCCTATTTATTTATTTATCTTTTTTATCAATCAAATTTTGAAACAGTTCATCTCCTTCATAGAAGGACAGAATGGATTTAATCTGTTTCCAGAAATTTCACAGATGATATTATGTGTGACCTTGTAGACATCGGATTACAGAAATAAGTATCCCTAAATATTGGGATGATAATTATAACTCAAGGACATTCTAAAAGCAAGCACAAAACAGGATTGTGATTTCTTGGAATAGGTGCCAGAAAATAGGAATGAATACTGGAGGAAGAGAAGAGAATGTATGTAAATTGAATGCATTTTATGATCTGATGATCATTTGGGTAACTTAATCATGTGGGCTGAAATGTTGGAGGATAGTTGCTAATATTACAGTAGTAACATATATTTTGCAGTTGTATTTCTTCCTCCCACTGACCTCCTCTTCTCACCTCCGTGACCAGCAGCAAGCCAATAAGATAGCAAATCACAGCAATCCCCAGGATCAGCAGCTCTCTACGTCCTTTCTTACGGAAGACCTCCGGGAACAAGTCAACAATGGCAGTCACTAAGCTCTCGACACAGACAAACTGGGGAAGAGAGAATGTCAGAAGACCAAATTCCAAATTTTCCCTTTGTTGGCTCTTAATCTCTTTAGCTTTCTTCCTCTCTCTTTTCTTTCTTTGCTAGTTAAGAGCTTCCTGTAGCAATTTTAGCACATATGTATTCCTAGATTAGGTTGTGATATATTGCTACAAGTCAGAGATTTTCCCATCATTTTCAATATACCCCAGATGGGATTTAAGAATTCTTTCTACACACACACAAGAAATCATAAGTTTTGTCTATGGAGGGCCTCTAATTCTTGGGATTTTTCTGTCAAAATCTGTTAAAATCCAGAGTCTGCTGGACAACCCAAGAGCTTCAAGAACAGCATTTAGCTAATAGGATCAGTATAATAAACCATCCACTGATGGTCAGTATAATAAACCATCCACTGACATTATATGCCTGGTGGCCATGTGTATCATAAATGAACATATGAGTAAATCCTTTGCCAACTTCTTATTTCTTTCTTTCTTAAAAGCTACTTGAGAAAAAGCAGTTCAATTTGAAAAGGTGAAAGAATCCATCACAAGAGAGCTTACATCTGCATTTGTGCTACAAAGAATCTGTGCATCTTTGTTGCATCAGATCAAAGTTCTGTTCTCCAAATTTATATAAACAATTAATGCTGAGCATCATTTACTCATGGGGCTCCTTTCTTTCCAAAGAAGAAAACTGTATTTCTTCTGCAAGATGTATTACATACAAAGATATAAAAATATTCTACATTCTAAGAATACATTAGAGGGTCTTATTTTTTTTTTTATTAAAAAAATCATACTTGACTATCCAGCCCCAAGAAGATCAACATAAGGAAGAACAAACAGGCCCACAGCTGAGATACAGGCATCATGGTTACTGCTTTGGGATAGGCAATAAATGCTAGGCCAGGACCTGTCAATCAAAGAAAAAGAAACAAAGCAATGTTCTATTAGCTTAAGCTAAAGAACCAGCATCCTTTCAACAGTTATTAGATCACAGTTCCTGTTAAAACTTTATCCCAGTGGATATGATGATTGGAGTTGAATGGGAATTCATGCAAAGAACACCGGTTTTCAGCTTCTGCCTTATCAAACATGCTTACTGGATTAAGATAGACAAATACACAGTTATCAGGGACTACCTGTGTTTCTCAATCTAGTGCCTCCCAGGTATGGGAGACAAAATCAGATGAATGTGGAGAACATCAACAAAATCAGACATACGTGAGTTTCTCTACCCATCTTGTAGAGAAATTATATGGAAGGCCTCCTCCAAGTTAGCATATGTGACAACTCACAGAATTCCAGCCAGCATGACCAAAACAGAAAATTAGATTGGGAAAGAGAGTCTTATGCTTATGTCATGGCTCCTATTCCTAAAGTATAGAATTTATATTTAGGTATCTCCTTCTGCAGCCATCAGATCCTTACCTGATTCAGCTACTTTTGAAATGGGGACATTTTGTTCCTGTGCCATGAAGCCCAACACAGAGAAGATGGCGAAACCCGCCACAAAGCTTGTGGCACTGTTCAAGAAACAGAGCATGAAGGAATCTCTGTTGAAAATTCCAGAGAGAGAGAAATTGAATCAGATAAAGCAACAGTCACATAATCAGTATGAAACAGAATCTGCCTTTGAGGAATAGCTCACAATCTGTGTTCTCACCATAGAACACAATCAGGTTTTCTGGGCATCCAGGAAAATGGAAGTGCTGGATTGGTTGTCATAGTAACCCAACATTAGGCCCTTTCCCTCCTACTGTATGTCTTCTGGACTGCACTGCTGATCATAACAGGTAATCCTTGACTTATGACCATTTGTTTAATAGTTCAATATGTTCAATATTATAACAGTGCTAAAAAAAAGTCCAGTCCTTGAACTTACAGTGTTGTACTGTTGTACCACACCCACGTTCCCATGATTACAATTCAGGCACTTGGCAACAGTGTGTGTTTATAACCAATTGTGGTGTCCTGTGGTGACCACAATTTGAGACTTTTTTTTTTTTTTTTGCTGTCTCTGGAAAAAAGCTGCCCATTTGCAAGAATAGGTTGGTATTTATCATCATGGTGTTTGTCTAAGATTCCTTTGGAAAAGTTTACACATCCATACCATACAGCATATCATAGAAGCATAGAATGAGAGTTGGAGGAGATTTTAGAAGTCATCTAGTCATGAAAGGCTTTGTCAAGAGCTTTGCTGAACTTTAAATAGACCATATCTATGGCATTCCCATGATCTACTAAGATAGTAACTTAGGAATTGTTGGTAGTCAGCTTGTATACTATACACTTAGTATGTCGATGAAGATTCTCAGTCATTCAGGTAAAGTTGTCTGGAAGTTGAGTCATGGCAACTGGACTATACATTTAGTAAACTGTTATTTAATTTCATTATGTGAGGTTAATTTACAGTTAGAGTTAAAGACTGGTAGAAACTTAATAATTCAAGTTTTAACTAAGAATTACTAAAATGGCATTTTTATTATTATGGTTGGTCATGCAGTCAACCAGATGTTTAGACTGGATTTGGCATTTTTACCTACCTATCAAGTCCTTCCCAAGGACCTGGGATAGGCAGATGTTGTCATGTGATGGGGTTAAAGATATTGCTAGAATATGTAAGCTGTTTCAAGTAAAGTTGCCTTTTGCAATCAACTGATCATGAATTTGTCAATACTGATGGTGTTCAAGAGGTACTCCAATTATTTTGGGATTATACCCAAGGCATCTATTACTATTGGCACTATCTTTGCTTTCTTTTATCACAGCTGTTTTACTTCTACTTGAATGTTTATTTGTTCACCCTTAATTATTGTTAAAGTTTTGCTTTATTCCCTTTATTGTTTTGGAACGCATTTCCAATTAGATTAGACAGTTTAAGCTATGTTTGTGTTTGTATGTAAGCATGTGAGAGGCAGAGAGATAGAGAGAATCCATAGACACACAAATACATATATGTTCTTAAAGTATATTTTCTTACAAATATTGATAATTGAACCAGAAGAAATACATACATGCAAAGAAAACAAAGCAAACATAAAATTATGTCTTACTAGAATATACATTACAGAATGTATAAAATATACAGGTAGTCCTAGATTTACAATAGTTCATTTAGTGATTGTTCAAAGTTATAACAGCTCTGAAAAACGTGACTTATGACTGTTTTTCACAGTTACGACCTTTGCACCTTCCCCATGGTCACGTGATTAAAATTCAGATGCTTAGCAACTGGTTCATATTTATGACCATTATTGTGTCTCAGGGTCATGTGATCACCTTTTGTGACCTTCTGAGAACCAAAGTCAATGGGGAAGCCAGATTCACTTAACGACCGTGTTACTAATTTAAAAAGTGCAGTGATTCACTGAACAACTGTGTCAAGAAAGGTTGTAAAATGGGGCAAAACTCATTTAACAAATGTCTCACTTAACAGTAGAAATTTTGGGCTCAATTGTGGCCTTAAATTGAGGATTACCTGTATTAAGAGATATTACAGTGATAGATTAGATATCTGTGTGTGTGTGTGTGTGTCTATATCTATATTTACAGAAATGAGTGAATGGTTGTTACATGATGTAGGTAGCAAGATAGAGGACTGAACTGCAATGATGTGAACTATTCCAGAAGATCCTGCATTCCAGAAGAACTGTCAGACCACAGAGAAATATATATTAAAGAATTCAGTGGATTACAAACACAGATAGGAAACACGCAATGACTGATACTACAAAACACTAAAAGTCTGCAGAAATTAAAAGTGATGTTTTACTTCTACCTGTAACAATTGTTGTTATATTTGTTGTAGCTGCCAAGTGCTGTCAAGCATCCCTGACAAATGGCATATGAAAAGAAGATCTGTGTGCCTGCATCCATCCATACCTGAAACAAGAAAAGGACAATAATTCTACAGTCAGGAAGTAGATCATCAAGAAGAACGTGTTAACAGCCGATGCCATCCCTAGAAAACAATTAGGGAAGAAGTAGAAGTTGTAAAAGATTTCCTTGGTTCAAAAATTCACAGAGATGGTAGCGGTATCCACGAAATAGAGAAGAATTTCCTACATATGAGAAAGATTGTGATAGATCTATTTAGATATTAAAGTATAGATGCATCACACTGAAAAAAAATGCATGTGCTTTTCTAGTTGCAACACATGGCTGAGAAAGTGGAACCAGCAGAAAGACTTAATGAAGGAAAAAAGGATGCCTTTGAATTCTGCTGCTAGAAAATTTGTTGAGAATACTTTGGACTGTCTTTGAAGAGGAACAAATAATTCAGTATAGTTCAATACAGAACAGTATTACTGTTCACTAGAAGCATCAATATTGAAGCTAAAGCTCAAATATTTTGCATATGTAATGCAAAGGCAAGAGTAGCTACTGTAGAGAAGATCCCAAGGCTTGGAAAAAATTAAAGTCAATGGGAAAAGAAGTCAACAGAAGATAAGGGGGTTGCTATAATCACTGATGACACAAACAGGAGCTTACAAGAACTTAAAGAAGCAGTTACATTGGACCATAAAAAGGTGGAAGTGATGGAACAATTGATCAAAGCACAAGGAAGCATCACTGAAAAATTCACAAAACATACATGTATAAATCAAAATCTAAAACCTTTTACTTTCATAATTGAAGTAGTCATTGCCTATTTGTCTAAAAATTATAGGAGCTGAAGTCCAACACATGCCATGTGGAAAATAATTGAGTTGCAGAAGAAACAAACTGCATTCTCATGAACACACACATTCTTGGAATACTCGACAGAGACTCTAAATAGTCTGAAAGTAGAATATCTAAAAGACTACCTCTCAAGTGTAAACTTGTCTGTGTACTCAATCAACATTAAATTTTCTAGACTTAGCTATGTCATTCCAGTGTCAGAAGTCCAGCAAGTGAATGTGTGAGATGATAAAATACAAAAATAAAACCAGCAAAAATAGTACTTTTGTGTTTTTTTAACATTTACAACTTAATTTTGTAAACTGCTTTGTTATATCTCTAAGAGTTAAATATAAATTTAACAAATAATAATAGTAATAGTAATAATAGTAATAATAATAATAATATTTGGCAGACTGGTGCCCTACCCAAAAATCTTGGACGGCACTTAGAAAATCTGCTCATTGACAAAATTTCCTTCTGGCCATTGCAAAAGGTCACACCACACATACACTTGCCAATACATCACAACATCCAAGGTTCTTGGGAAAAACTCAACGCATATGAAGGCCAACACCAGTGATGATTTCACATTGTTGGTGTATTTAATAATAACAAACAACCATTTATATGTTTGAGGACTACTTAATTTGAATGTGTGCATCAGTTTTGGTTGGTTGGTTGAGGGGTTTTTTTTTACTTCTAGCTTGATCTGGATTTATAAGGTATTTTATTGTTATTTTATTTGTTTTAATATTTATTTATTTATTAAATTTATATGCTGCCCATCTCTCCGATAGGTTGACTCCAGGGAGATGGGTGGCATCTTTTGTTTGTGGTTAATTCTCTTTTGGAGTGGCTCAAAAAAGTCACTCCACACTGACTGTGTGACTCAAAAAGAAAGTAAAAGTATTCCAATAATAAGGGATAAAAACCTGATCAGCTGAACCTTCCCCATTTCAAAATTAGCAGTGAAACCCAAATTGCATCCAATTCAAAGTAAATCATAGTAAAATAAATTTAAAGGCACACCCTAAGAAATCTTTTTGCTGGGTTTCTCTTGCTAGGAACACCAGTCTCTTGGGGGAAATTTGGATATTAGACATGAGAAACCTGACCCAGTAAATTGGAAGAGACATTATCTTTCTCTTGCCTAATCATTTTCACTTAGGACTTGGCAAAACCATCTGTCAGATGCTGAATATTTAATAGAAGAGTCTGCAGTGCTGTGCCTTAAATGGCAGTAACCGAGTATGTCCATATCTGTGTACATCTTTCAGTGAAGCTGGGGCTGCTTTTTAGGAAAGGCCCTTTGCCTTTACAATGGCGTGCTTGGACCTGTCTTTCAAACATTAGATTTCCCCTAAATGACTAAAATAACTTTGTCTAGGATCTAACAGCACACAGCACAGATGAATAATGAAAAGCACAGTAGTCCAACATGACATGTACATACAGGTTGGAGAGGGCCTCTGAAACACAGCACTTGGGAACACGGTTCCTGCTAGCTGGGTTTGCTACAAATTAGAATTCAGCCATACCTTCAGGACCACAAGTTCTCTGCCTCTAGTATTAAGCCCTGTTCAGAGATTCCTATCTCCATCCCTCACTCCTTATTGTACAATGTCTCTGAAGGATTCTCCAGGCCAGCTCTCTTCTGTATTATATGAGCTGTTAGGTGGGCAAATACAGTGGTGGCTTTGAAATATCTTTTCTGGGACGATGTACCTAGTAACCTCATTTATTTGTTTGAATTTTTTCATTAGACTTCCATGGTACACTGTGACTATTGGATGGTTTCGAAGATTACAAAACATATTGAAGAATTGCTAGGGCCCAAGCTGAATGCTTCCAAGTTATTCAGAGTGCTGCCATGGGACAGCTCTTAATGTATGTGTTGCAATTTTCCCCACCATAGCAATTTCCAGATGCATCAGACCATGACGCTCATCATCCCCAGCTACACATCACAACAGTGGCTAGGGACAACAGGTGTTTAAGCCAATGCACCTGGAGAGGACCCAAAAGGGAAAGTGATAGATGGTATTTTATGCTTTCATGTGCATTTTGTTTGACTGGATTTATTAGGTCACGCTTAAGATGTTATATTACTGACAATCCCTCAGGTAAGCAGTTAAGAGTAAGCATGTCAAATAAATCTTTCAAAGATTTCTTTTCAAGCAAATGGTGCAATCATCCAGAAAGGAATTTGTTGCAACAGGAATGAGCAAGCAATCATCCACAGGGTCTGCTAGAATTCTCTTGAAAGATTCTTCTCCTTAAACATCACATTTAAAAAATGAATGCTTGGGAAAATTGTACGCAAAACCTGAATATCTTAGGGAAAGATGTATATACGATAGGCCCAAAATAGGTTGCCTGCGCAACATATGGCAGGCAAAATCAATACAAATTATCCTGTGTGAATGTTTGCATAAATTTGTAGATAATGCAAAATTTTAAGAGAAAGGAGCAACACCAAATAAATGACAACAACTAAGTGTAGACCAGTCCATGCTCCCTATATTAGTTAGGAAGGAATTTTGATCTTATGAAATTCATCTGCCCCTATTTTCATAGAATTCTGAGGACATCAAAAATCATTCTGACCTGGCCAATAAAAGGTCATCATTTCTTTAAAGCAGCCACATCTTTTTCCAGGTCTTTGTCAAGCCTGAAAAATGCCTCTGCTTTAAAAGTCACTTAGTTTTAATGACATGACTTAGCAAAGCTTCAATAGCACTTTCAGGTTTGTGCAGGAATATTGTTGTCCCTGAAAAATTGGAAGCACATCTGTCAAATCCATTTGAAATGTGCATGATCTGCCTATTGAAACGCAATAGAAGTGACAACTCACCTGAGGATCAGCCAACCTGGAAAGATCTGGGTTTAAGTAGAATATAATTCCATCTAAGGCCCCAGGGAGAGTGACTCCTCGAATTAGCAGCACAATCAACATTAGGTAAGGGAAAGTGGCAGTGAAGTAGACTACCTGTGAATAAAGCAGAAGAAGCCTCAAAAAAACTAGTAAATAGGTTATTTACAGGGTTATTAACAGACACCGGAAGAGAATAGAGGCAGGCAATCTCTGGCCATAAGTCTGCATGAAGACTTTCAACCAATTGTTACAGCCCCACTGACCACAACTTCAGAAAAACAAAAAAACCTCTGACTCCTTGAAATGGGGGAAAATCCTAGCCTCATGTAATGCATATGATTTGGCTTCAGTTATTTTGCACCCTTAGCAAGTTAATACTAAAAGGCAGACACTTTTCACCACTTTGATATCTTCATTGTCAATTCTCTAGGCTGGTTGTTTTATCTGTTGTCAATAGTTTGGTCTCCTTTGTATTGAATTTTAGTCCCATTTTTCATTGTGCTGCTTTACTTTTATTACTAGAGTTTGCAGGATATTTGCATTTCTGGCTATCAAAGCAATGTCATTAGCACAGAGTAGGCCATATTATTGATGTTTCTTCCCCCAATTTTAAACCCATGTTCATCTTTTTACAAGCCCACTTCTCTTAATAAATATTCAGAATATAGGTTGAATAATTAAGGGGGAAAATATGCAGCCTGGTCTCACACCTTTGGTAACTTGGAATCATATTTCACCATGTTCTGTCCATACAGTGTCTTGTATATAAGTTTCCCATGAGGACAATGAGATGTTCTGATTTTTTAAAGCACATTTGACAACTCAGTGTGATCCACACAATCAATGCTCTTTTTATAATCAATGAAGCACATAATGACTTTCTTTGGGTATTCTTTGGCTTTCTCAATTACCCAGTTGCATCAGAAATAACTTGGCATATTAGGCAGCCTTTTCTAAAGCCACTTTGAACATCTGTGTTTCTCTTTTTCCATGTAAGGCTTGAATCTGTTTTGGATTATCCTACTATTTTCTAATATGTGAAATTAAGAATATTGCTAACACTCTGTTAAGTCTCCCTTTTTTGATATTGCAATGTAGCGTGACCTCTTTCAATCTGTTAGCCAATATGTCACCTTCCAAATTTATTGGCATAACTTTTTAGAACATTTACTATTCCTTCTTCTATTGCTTGCCATGTTTCTGTGGGCAGAATGGGAAAACTTGCTGCGGACAATTTGCTGTGGCCAACTCACCACAGGACAACACAGCACAGCCAACTTGTTGCAGGACAACTTCCCACAGGACAATTGGACAATTCAATTAAATTATTTCAAATAAATAAAAAAACATTTTAATTTTTGCAGTTCAAATTTCATTTTGTCCTTCCTTTTGCATCCTTTCTTTAATGATTCTAGTACAGTGGTTCTCAATCTTTTTAATGCTGCGACCCCCAACCGGTCGTAAGTTGAGGACTACTCAACCAGTCGTAAGTCGAGGACTACTCAACTGGTGCAGCACCATTTGCAGAATGGGACTTTTGGCGGGCTCAGCAGGGCAGAGACAGCCTGGACAATTCCTATTGGCTTTTGAAAGCCAATAGAATTAGACTCTATTCAAGAGAGTCTATTCTATTGGCTTTCAAAAGCCAATAGAATAAAAGGGAGTAGCACAGCTAAGGAAAAGGGGGAAAAAATGGTGGACTGCGTTGTTTGGCGACCCCCGTGAAATGGTCGTTCGACCCCAAATGGGGTCCCGACCCACAGGTTGAGAACCACTGTTCTAGTACTATTTCTTTGTTATTAGTGTAATGCTTGTCCTGCAGTGAGTTGTCCCACAATGAGTTGACCATGGATAATTGTCCCATAGCGAGTTGGCCGCAGCAAGTTGGTTGTGGTGCGTTGGTCATGGCGAGTTGGCCGTGGTGATTTGGCAGTGGTGAGTTGGCTGTGGCGAGTTGGCAGTGGTGAGTTGGCCGTGTCAAGTTGACTGTGGTGAGCTGGCTGTGGTGAGTTGGCTATGGTGAGTTGGCCATGGCAAATTGTCATAGACTGTTCTGTGGGTATTCCATCCTGTAACCTTTTGACTTGATAATAACCATAATGAATTGAACTAATTGAACCTTATATTTTCTTTGTCCTTCCAAAAGAAATAGCACTACCTATTTTAAATTATGGTAGTGCAGGCAGCTTGTGTTTCCTGGCCTACAAGAAGAGCATGATGGAACTGACAGAATTGCGAAATGTCCAATGTTATAACAGCAGTACATGATGCAAGTACATTTTGAAATCCATGCACTAGTCTCTGTGTTGTCCCAGAATCAATAAAAGTATGTTCTTTTCCCTGAACAGTATTCATTTGCATTCTGAATTTTCTTAATTCAATGTAACTTTAATGCAATGCTAATTTAATCATACTGATGCTTTCTATTACCACTGCATCCTATAATGTAAGTAGCCAAGCGGGAATATACTTATATTCCACATTATGTGTTTTGGCTTTCAATTAAGGAATATCAGTTAAAATCTTGAATTTGCCTTGTCTGACCTATATTTCTCATTTCTATCCTGGCAAATACCAAAACGTCTGACAAAAATGTTAAATGAAATTGAATACTAACAATTTAAAAACACAGATTAATATGAATAATAATATAATGATTAACAGTTGGTAAAGAGCTATGTCTTTACAGGTCTTTTCAAAATGTGGAGACCAAATGCAACTTCCAAGAAACTGATATCATAAACCTGGGGGCAAATGCAAGAGAAGACTAATATATCTCCTGCTTGCCGAATGATGGGCCTCTAGCAATGATGGGAATATTCTCAGAAAGGACTCTTTTAATAATCAGACACTTTCTTAACTGCAACTGTGCTCCTAACTGTTCATAGCTTTAAAAATTAATGCCAACTTTAATTGTGCCTAGTAGGAATTGGCAACCAATGCCATTAGGGATTGGTTAGCAGTGTAGCTGTGCATTTTATAGCAGCTGCAACGTCCACATACTTTTCAAGGATGGACCCATTTAGTCAACATGCAGTAGTCAGGTTGGGATGCAACCAAAGCACAAACAAAACCAACATTCAGATCCACTATTCATCTACAACACCTCTATTTTATCCAGATGTAACATCAGATTGTTTTCCTCATCTAATCTATTATCAACTTAGGCAACATTCAAAAGTATGAATGCTTCACTGAAATTGAGTGGAATGATGTAATATTCCAGGAGACCTCCTCCAGCAGTTCCATAGAACATCAGAGTCAAAATAGTCTAAAGATTAAACAATAGTTTTCCAACACTGCCTCTAAAAAGGACCCAACAGGAAAGAAAAGAATTATTGTTAACAATGTTTCTCAAACCCAATCCCACAAAT
Organism: Crotalus tigris; assembly: GCF_016545835.1. Classification (NCBI taxonomy): domain Eukaryota; kingdom Metazoa; phylum Chordata; class Lepidosauria; order Squamata; family Viperidae; genus Crotalus; species Crotalus tigris. The sequence continues at coordinate 1,270,942 of NW_024096520.1, forward strand.
GGTTTAGATATACCATCAACAATAGTAAGTTTCTAATGTTGGCTACTTTAATAGTTCTGGGAAATCCAGAAGCAGGAGGACTCTTGCCTCTGCATTCCAACAACTGGTGAAACCTAGAATAGGATGTTTCTACAGGAATTTTACAAAGGTTGAACAATACTATTGATACATCAAATGCTAGTATACTGTACCTGCCCTCCATGAATTTTCCTATGTAGTGATGTATTGAAAAAATTCTCACAAGTGAATGCAATTCTTGAAATGAATGCAGGTCTAAGCTACAGTTTTTGATTGGACAATGTGAGCCAACTATGAACTAGATCAATTTTTTTCAATCTGGAGTCTTTCACAATTCCTATCACTGTGTACCACACCATTAGGAGTGATGGGATTCGTAATCTGAAACATCTGAAGGTACACAATTGAGGGAAGTTGATTGCGATGAAACTATTTTGCAAAGGTATTGCTATAAGAATTACGGCCGGGGCTTTGACCTTTTTCTCAGGCCTTAATGCCCACTAAAATGGAATCATATAATATTCCCCCTCCACACAGACATGAATATATGTCCATGCATACTTTCATGCTGCTGCTCTCCAATGCAAGAAGACTGACAGGACACATGCAATCTAAGCATTAACCAAGCACAGGGTAACTCCTACTTTGCCAGTGGACTTGACTCCTTTCCAGATGCAGAAATAGCAGATGATCCAGGCCAGCATGAGGCAGAGAGCCAATTCCCAGCGCACAGTGCCCAGATTGTGAATACCTTCTGTTATTTTCAGCGTACGCCTCCTAAGAGGAGAGATGGAAGGATGGGAAAGTGAAGCATCTTTCTGCCAGCTCCTATTAACCCTTCATACCTGCTTCCTTGACAGCTCTTCCTCACTAAAAGCCTTTAATTTAACTTGACCATTGCAGAATAGACACAACAGTATCTGTTAGCCCTTCAAAGTCCTCAAGCCGTAAACCACAAACTGTTATTAACACTACTTTTACTGTAAGCTATAGAAACAGAATCTTGCACGTCTGAAAGCTCTTCTCCCTGTTTTACTTTCCAGAAAAGGGTTCCTTCTGAGATGTTCCCATGCCAACTTTCCTTGTGTGGGCTGAGGTACCTTACACATGATGATTGTCAAGGCTGCAGCTCTTCCTCCTGTCTCTCAAGGTAATTCTCACAGACCATCTTAGAAGAACAATGATGGTGCTAGTCAGACTTGCTACAGACTGTACTGTCTTTATTGGTGACAGAGTATTGAGAAAGAGAGAAAATGTGTTGATGATACTGATAAGCTTATAGATAGACAATGGCATGTATTTCCCACTTGCCTTCATAAAATTTAGGCACTTTCCCCAGAAATTAATCAATGATTAATGAGGTTAGAGCTGATCACATGTACATTCCTCTTCAAAGAGACAGTGGGGGTGGGGAAAAAACAGCATAATATTTATACAGTATAGTTTGGCACTATGATTCAACAGGGAAAACTGGTCAATTTTTGCAATTTTGCAATAAAAATTGCAAATGCAGAAAGCCCTAGTCCTATGAAGTATTTCATTTAGAGCCCACTACTATTATCACGTCACCATCAGGTTGCTTTCCTGTTTTCTGTTTGTTTACCTTCTCTTATTAATCTAAATATTTGGATTTTTCTCTCTGCTACTCTCAAAACAGCCTCTTGCCCAGCCATCACTGCAACTGCAATAATATCTGAGCTCAGGAGGAAACATAAGATAAAAATGTGACAAATAAATACATTAATAAAGTCTACCAATAATTTATATGCCTCACATTATTTTAGAGGTTTTTCTTCTGGGATGATGCTGTCCAGATGTTTAGGACAGTAAAGAAAGCTGGTAGGAACAGGGGGAAAACAACCATCAATTACAGATGATGTAGAGTACAGTGCTGCCATCTTGATATTTTTTAACCACCCCCTGCAGACACCCCTGGGATGGTGGATATGTTGTACATGTATACAATTCCTGCTTTTTCTGTAGGCCTCATTATTTCAAAAACCTGAGGATGTTTTCCCCACCTGCAACCTGCAATACTATGAATTTCCTTCTCCTTAAGCTTCAGCATGGCCAAATCTACACATATCCCCTCTAAATCCCAGGGAAAGGGTTTAGGGAAAGGAAATAAATAACCCAAACAATTAAAATACATACTCCCAAAACTCGATAACTGGAGAGGGGGCATTAGTATTATTTCCAGGATCAGAACCATTCAGAGAGTCCACACAGTACTCTGCCAAGAGAGAGAGAGAGAGAGAGATGTATGAATAAGAACAGATCTTAAAGGTCAAGTGATCCAACCCCATAATCAGTGCAAATCTACAATCTGTTTAGAACATCTATTCAGGACCCAAACTGTCTGGTTTGGTACAGCAACCAAACAGGACAAGTACAGACTCCAATGAACAGTTAAGTTTGCAGAAAGAACAATTGCAACCAACCTGCCTCCTACAGAAGATCAGTATATTGAGCGAGTCAGGAGGAGGGCTGAGAAAATATCTACAGACCCCTCACATTCTGGACATAAGCTGTTCCAACTTCTTCCCTCAGGATGGCGCTATAGGGGATTGTAGGCCAAAACAACTAGACATAAAACAGTTTTTTCCCTCTTGCCATCAGTCTGCTAGACACCTAATTCTCTCAGTGCTGCCTAATGTCTATTAACCCATATAGTGTGGCTGTAATATTACTGTTTATCCTTCTTATTATCTCCTTTACTCCCCCTTTTATTGGCCTTATTATTATTATTATTTTGTTGCTTTGCATGTACACTGAGTGCTTTTGTACTGGAGATAAATTCCTTGGGTCACACTTGGCCAAATAAAGTATTCAATTCAATTCAACTTTGCTGAGATACTTTTAGCAAAATAGATGTTTCTGCTCCAAGAAAACTGACTCTGAGAGAGAGCCTAAGGCTATATTAAAACATCCATCCTTCCTTTTATTGGATTCCTCTTGTCTGGTGCTCCTGAAGGACATGGCAGTTCCTCAAACATATATGAAATCCAGATGTCTCTGGAATGTAGATTGTTATCAAGTCATGCTGACTGTTGTAATTTAGGATTGCAGACCCAAACCCCTTCCTTCCTCTGCACATTTGCCTCTCTGTGTACATTCTGTCCCCCACACCCCTTTTCATGTATGCAGTTGCCCCAGACAGCTGTTTGTAAAAACATCTAGAGACAGAGTGCACTACCAAAGCATCTAAGAGGGTTAGATAAATAGAGGATGAGAGGATATTATGGAAAAAAGTGTGACTAATGTAGAGAAGAAAAAGCAGGAGAAAGGTCATGAAGTACAGAATGGGTAACTGTCGAATATTTTGTGTACTGTGCTTTAAGGGGTTTGGAAGTGTAAAGAGGAAGGACTGAGTAGCTAAAAGGGGAAAAGTTTACTTTGGGTGTCAATATGCTGTGTTGCAAGGAAGTTGCTTCTAATAAACAAGTTGTAGATCAATTTAGTCAGGCAAATACATGTTGTTACAGAACCAAATGTTACTATTTTTGTGAAAAAATAATATTGGTTTTATTTCTCTTGAATAGAAAATGATGCACCACATAAAAGAAATAGAATTGAAATTGGATCAACCGTTTCTATATTGCCAGAGTGCCTGTGCAGAAAATGTTGACAGTTTGGCACTTATTTTTTATTTTATTTGTTTATTACATTTTCATCCTACCTTTACTACTTTAAAGGTAACTCAAGGCAGCGAATATACATAATACTCCTTACTCCTACTATTTACTTCACAACAGCCACACTGTGAAGTGTGTTGGGCTGAAGGAGAGTTACAGCTTTCATGACTAGAACTCACAGCCCACTGATTTTTAGCCTGGTGCTTTAGGCACAAGATCAAACTGACTTCTCAAACCCGATGACTTGAAAAACTAAAATTCAGGTATGTTTACCTGTAAAGGTAACTTTTGGTTATGTAGTTCAGCAGAAGTTTGTATTGTCATAGGTAGGAGAGATTTGCTGCATAAGACCTGAGGAAATTGAATGGATGGGTTACACCACTACATCTAATCTACTTCCAGGTCCTTCTTCAGAGAATGTGGTTATTGACATTGTAGGACGCCTTGATGGGATTCCAGTGAGTTGCCATTGTGCTAAAATGTTGATTGAATATTATAAGTGGCCATAAGTAGCTTTGATATCACTCTTCAGCGGGAATTACTGAATGTTGTTCTGTTGCTTTTAGTAGGGAAGGTGATTCTAAAGTGTTAGTCTCTAATAATAGGAGGCAATTTACTTATGAAAATGTTTAGCAGAGAATAAAATTATACATCAATGTATTATTATCAAACAAATGAGAGACTAACACTTTTGAGAGATTCAACAGAATCTGAAAGATAGACTACTTAGAGCAAAGTTATAAGGAAAAAGTTAGGAATCCTTGATTATGGAATATTGGCAATTATATGCCATTGAATAACACAGAGAAGTATTGCATGGAAGTTCTGGCATCGAAAAGGCAAGATGGTGGAAGGGTCATGATGCAAGCCTTCTTTGCATCACCATCACCATCATCAACAACACACACACATACCAGTGGATGCCAATGCATGGGAGAGACCAGGTGAATATGGCTGGCTCAGAAGATCAAAGCCAGAAGCTGACTTAGGAAGGCAGATGAGGAAAAGAGTGGAGAAGACATAGAGAAATTGTAAAAGTATAGGCCAGTGTGGTGGCACTAAGAGTTAGAAATGTAAATGTGTTTGTGGTGTAAAAGATTTTAAAATATAGGTACTAGAGATAAAAGCGATATAGTAGTAGATCTATATCCCTTTGTAAATGTTTTAAAAGAAATGGTCTTCATATTTACAAACTGTTGGGTGTGGGTGGGGTAGAAAGTTCCCACTTTGCTATAAGATAGGGATGAGCACAGAGAAAAAAGGAACAGGCCTCCAATAGCACGACTGTGGCTACTATTTTGACTTTTGGCACATATCTCCTCATTTATTATTTAACTAATCCTTATTATTTAATTAAACAGAAAGGAGGTAGTGCACCGGCAACCTTTGACGGTGCTGTATGAGCCCCAGGTTGACTGACCAAATCACCTTCACAGGAGGTAAAGTTGAACAAAATCAGTGAGAAGTTGAAGCTGAAAGATGGCCAGTCCAAACAAGACATCTGCCAATTTGGACAAACCATTGTGTTATGTAAAAGCTGAATAATGCAATGTTATGAGGGAGAGAAATGTACCTTCTGCCTATAAGGAATTTAGGAGAGTAAGCCAGCAGGAAGACAGGAGTAGCCAAAAAGGAGGTTTGGCTGTCGATATACTACATTGTGAGGAAGCTGCACCTGATAAATATTGTGTCAGGTTTATTACTGCCTAGGGGACACAACAGAAACATGGAGGAATATATAATATTGCATACCATCCTGTAAATTTCTGTATCTGCTAGGACATAACCTAGTGGTGCCATCAATGGAGGACTTAGAAGTTTGGGATACTAGCTAAGGCAGGAGTGTCAAACTCACAATGTCACGTGACATGTCGTGACATATCGCGACTTTGCCATGGCCGGCAATGGGGTGGGTGCGGTTTTGCTATGATGCATCTGGTCCCTGGGCCGCCACTTTGAGCTAAAGGATTCCCAAAGACAGCAAGATGGAGTAATTACTTTTCAAAGGATGTGAAGTGTCTATTACTACCATCTCTGGGAAGGCAACCCCTCTGATACAACACTAAATCTGGGGTTTAAAATTATCTAATTGCATTGCTGTCTCCTAGAGGTGAATAGAGAAAAGATGCATAAAGAAAAGAACAGAGATAGGAGGCTGTGTCTTCAGTGGGACATAAACATCAACATCTGGTTGTAGGAAGTTATAGAAGGCAAGAGAATGGCCTTGAGAGACAGGAGGCGAAGGCAATGGTCAGATAAAAGAGGTCTGAGTCGAATGTAATGTGAATAAATGTCTCACAAAGATGAGATGGTGGAAATGCATTCAATCTTGTAAGATTCTATTAGTGTAGATTAACATTAAAATATTACAGATTTAGATGATATTGATTTAGTCTGATCTACCTTGAAGGGTGGACTGATGGAGGATGGAGAATAATATTCATATTCTATATTCCCTGCTCCCCAGAGAAAGGAGATAAAGTGAATATGCAAAGCAGAGTATACCAGACCACGAAAAATGTTCAGAGGTCAACCTGAATCATTATTGGGCCGTCTTGCTTTTCCAGGGCTTATCAATTTCCACAAAAATTAAACAAATAGAATTCTGCCTAAATAAAGATACAGCCTGATGTTGAGGAATACTGGGAGTCATAAAAGGGTCAAGCTTGAAGACCCCTGATGTAGCCTCTCTGCTTCCTATCCCAACAAAGCCAACACAAATCTGGTGGTTGCAATCCACCTATCATTTTGCAACTTTCCCTTATTGAGGAGTTACATCAGCCTCCCAACCTGAACCAGAAGTTCTACAATTTTAAAAAGTCTTTTTTTACATAAGGAATATATTTTCTAAGTGAAAGCATGCTAAGGTTGTTCAATTTCAGGAAGTTCACACCCCACATATGTAACACATTTACGGAGTCAGAGAAAGAAAACATAACATGCCATTGACCTAAAGCAGTGTTTCCCAAACTTGACAACTTTAACATAAGGAGACTTCAGCTCCTAGAATTTCCCAGCCTTGCCTACTGGAGAATTTTGGGGGTTGAAGTCCACACATCTTAAAGCTGCCAAAGTTCAGAATCCTTGACCTAAAGACATTAGTGCACATATTATGAGTCCATGCTGTCTTGTCACTCAAAGCCAATAATAGATTTACTGTTATTACTGTTGTTATTATTTGCTGCAGCCAGTTGCAGCCAAGGGTATTCATGCACCTACCTGAGTTCCAGTAATTATTGCAATTAGCCCAGGGTAAGACAGCTGAGAAGGAGTTAAAGAGATAAAATAGGGCCCAAGACAGAATGACAATGTAATAAATATTCAGGTAAGATTCAATCACTTGGGAAGCATATCCAATTCCTGAAAGAAGAGAAAAGACAGGTAAGAGTTAAATCAGGAAATGGGAACCGGGCAACTGGTTTTGATTCAATGAGTGTTGATTACAGCGTAGATGGAGTCCCGGTCATTCTTCATGATAGAACTGTGCAGAAGCTGTGTTTACATAAAGCATCAAGCCATGGATAACCAAAGTTTGATTTCTTCAGTCACCACTTTTCTATGTTCACATGTCACAATGAACCAACTATTAGCAATACTAGCTAGAGTTGCAATAATATGCTAGCTAAAATCTATAGCCCTTGGACAACATCCAAGAGACAGTAAGATCCTCCCCTCCAAGATCAGGGATAAGACATGAAGAAGGAAGAAGAGGAGAAATCTAATATTGTTTTTTACAGCCTGTTTGTTATGAATTTTTGGAGGCAAAACTCAGCACAGAAAGAACCATTTTTATTTAAAAAAATGGTTCAGTGTCCTTGATCTACATCTCAAACAAAATTGTTAGATTGAGCATTGTTGATGAAATATGTATTTATCATCACATGCAGTTTGGCCTTTAGATTGGTCATGCATCATAGCCCAAACATAGCTCATTTGGAATATAAACAATAGAAAGCCTGTGGGAGGATTTAACTCTTCTTTGCTGATGCTTCTGGATGCTAACAATATACATGAGACAAAATGAAATACTCTGGAGAAAAATAGATTACATAGGTCTATGCAATGTAAACTATAGGTACTTTCACACTGTTTCATTGTATTAAACCGCCTTAACTTTAGGTCTGAACTTTAGAGTACAGGGGTTAGGCACCTTGCACACTTATTCTTTGCCCCACCCTAATTTATTGGTTCCTCTTTTGATACCATTCCAAATGTTTAGGCTGGCCCAGCTTGGTTAAAAAAAATCTGCAATGATGCAGCGATGTTTCTATCAGAATGTTTTTCAATAACCATAGTCAGAAATACCATTTTCAGTTTGGCAGTTTAAATTTGGGGGGGATAACTGTCATAATCTGTGCTTTGTTTGCACCAACGTGCATCATATAAATAAAAGATTTTTTTAAACCCTACCAATATGCAATGGTGGCGCAGTGGTTAAAATGCAGTACTGCAGGCTACTTCTTCTGATTACCATCTGCCGGCAGTTCAATTCTCACTGGCTCAAGATTGACTCAGCCCTCCATCCTTAACATGACTGGTAAAATGAAGATCCTGATAGTTGGGGGAAATATGCTGATTCTGTAACTGCTTAGAGAGGGCTGAAGCACTGTGAAGTGCTATATAAAAGTCCAAGTGCTATTGCTATTTCAAAAAACTTGCTTTTCAGATTTCTCTTATAAAGTTGTTTGTAGAGCAAAGTATATAAGTTAGTGTACAATTCATAAAATTTGTTCATATTCTGACTTTCTTACAGTTGTGACCATTAGACAAATTTTACTGAGGATTATCTCTTTTGTATTTCTGCCAACCCGTCTCATTTTGCTGCGTGAGATAGACCCAATGAGCACCCTCCCACTCCATATCCAGGAGCGGATTGGGATTGGTCTTTAATCACATTCAGCACTGGTTGTAATCCTTCATCACATCTGGAAAACAGCAGAAGACTTAAGTTAGGGGTCTTCAAACTTGGCCCTTTTATGACTTGTGGACTTCAACTCCCAGAATTTCTCAGCTGAGGAATTCTGGGAGTTGAAGTCCACAAGTCATAAAAGGCCAAGTTTGAGGACCCCTGACTTAAGGAATGCTGAGCTGGCTGAGTAGCATAAAGAGGGGAATGGAAAAGGAACAGCTAAGAAGCTCTACCTGGTCCAGGAAGAGTAAGCTGGGGGACAGAGTGGAGGAGGAACCTGGTATGCAGCTGTGTGTCCTAGCAGTACAAATGGCTGGCTATATGATATGTGATGTATCATCAGTTACTACAACATCACCCAAAATGAGTAGATATCTGTAACTGTGCAATCCAGCTCTCTTGCACTTCTCTGTACACAAGAGTAAAACTACAATGGCCCTTGATCTCCAAACCGCTATTTATAACTTGGTTCAAAATGTCCTCCCGTATTAGAGCTGAAGACAAACAACTTGTGACTGTGGAATCCTGGAAGTTGAAGTCCACAAGTTTTAAAGTTGCCAGGTTTGGAGATTTCTGCTTTAGTATATTCAATGTTATTCCTATTTTCCTCAGTCCATCTTCTAAGCCAAGAAGAAGAAGAAGAAGAAGAAGAAGAAGAAGAAGAAGAAGAAGAAGAAGAAGAAGAAGAAGAAGAAGAAGAAGAAGAAGAAGAAGAAGAAGAAGAAGAAGAAGAAGAAGAAGAAGAAGAAGAAGAAGAGAAGAAGGAGAAGAAGAAGAAGAAGAAGAAGAAGGAGAAGAAGGAGAAGAAGTTGGAAGGGATCTCCGTTGGAAGGGACCTTGGAGATCATCTAATCCAACCCTCTGCTCAGGCAAGAAACCCTATACCATTTCAGACAAATGGCTGTCCAGTCTCTTCTTAAAAACTTCCAGTGCTGGAGCATTCACAGCACTGGAAGTTTTTAAGAAGAGACTGGACAGCTATTTATCTGTTTCATTGTTGGAAACTGTGGTCCAACACATCTGCAAAGTCCCATGCATGAAACTTAGGCTCATGAAAAATGATTAAAATTGACATTTTCCATTTGCAGATTGAAATTATGCAGAGTGGGTGAACAACCCACTAAAACAATTGACTGAGGCTGACCGAGACATTGATTTGCAAACTAACTACCATATTTCCCCCAAAATAAGACTGGGTCTTATATTAATTTTTGCTCCAAAAGACACATTAGGGCTTATTTTCAGGTGATGTCTTATTTTTTCATGTACAACAATCTACATTTATTCAAATAAATAATATCAATATTATTTATTTATATTTAATTATATATTAATATTATTTTATAATTCAATACGTCCATCATGTGTTGCAACGAATGTGTCCATCTAGCATCCAAAAAAAAAATTACAGGCATCCAGAAAAATCATGCTAGTTAGATCTTATTCTTGGGGAAATACGGTATATACTCTAGTGCAAGCCACTATGCTAAAATGTGTTAAGCTAGTCCATGATTTGAATGGAGCCAAGAGTCTTCTCTACTGGTCAGGGAGCAGACTCTAGTTCACTAGCTGGCCAGAAGGAGAAACTTCCTGTCAGTTAGAACAATTAACCAGTGGAACAACCTGCCTCCAGAAGTGGTGAATGCTCTAACACTGCAAGTTTTTAAGAAGAGACTGGACAGCCATTTGTCTGAAATGGTATAGGGTTTCCTGGCTGAGCAGGAGGTTGGACTAGATGACCTCCAAGGTCCCTTCCAACTTTATTATTATTAGATAATGTTAATTATCTAAGTCTAGCAACAGAGGATTAACCTCTACTCAGAAAGTTTTCAATATCCAGCTGCTTCTTGAAAGAGATGCCTTCACAAATCTATCCCAGTCCATAATTTACTTTGCTGCTACTTTCACCTAAATCCCATCACTGGACACATTTAAAAGTAACTACTGTCATATCTTTTTGTTTTGATTCCAGATTCCTTTTCCAAGTATCTGCCCTTTGCTTTATCCAGCATCCTGGACAGGTTCCAACTCTATGGTGTGCCTTGTCCCAGTCTCCCCAAATCTGGTTATTTCTTTAGCTCTCTCTTTGGTTACGCAACACTAATTCTACCTCCAATAGAGAATCTCCGGATGACTCACACTGTTATCTTTGAAGGTAGGATGAAACAGGTGCCCTGTCAGCATTTGGCCCTCAGCCCTGCCTTGCGACTGGGAAGCTCAGAGGGAATTAGATCAAAAGGTACACCAAGTACTTTATGGAAAGTTACCAGGATTTCTGATGTATCACCAATGTACCTTCAAAGATAGGGCAGATCTTTCTCCAAGCAGTGATTCCTCCTTGACTGGTATATTGTCCCAAGGCTGTCTCCAAGAAGAAAAGTGGAATTCCACAGATAAAGAGAAAGATGGCATATGGAATTAAGAAAGCTCCTGTTGGCAACAGAAAGGGAGAAAATGTTGTTGGAACAAATTTGATTGTTAAATGTGCTTTCAAGGAGAAGAAAAAAAATAACATCTCACATTAGGGTAATTATGCATATTTTCCACTAAAGTTTGGCAGCACTGTGAATTTCTTTCCCAAAAGGTACTTAAGAGCAGGTGGACTACAAATGTCCCAAAGGTGCTTTTCAAAAGGCAAGTTTCAAAAGGCAATTGCCTCTTTGAAAACACCTTTGGGACAACCATGACCTGGATGATTGAGACTCTCCATAGACATGTGGACTACAAATGTAGTTTTGCAGTTTCTTTGAAGCACACTGCATTTCCCCAAAATTACACAATGAGGAAATGTTCTGCAAAATTCTTTCCAAACCTTTTTTTTATTGCATCTGAAGCACTGCACACTCTTGTTTATTACCGTATTTTCCGGCGTATAAGATGATTTTCTAACCATGCAAATCGTCTCTGAAATCGGGGGTCGTTTTATACACCGAGTTGTCTTATACGCCGGAAAATACGGTAATTAAATCTATATACTGCCCATTGTTGCTGTTTGGAGCAACTCTAGGTGGCAAAACTGCTGCACAAATTCTTGTGTCAGACAAGAATAGGCAACACCCAAGGCATTCTAGATGTTGCTGACTTGCGAGTACTGTTCTTTCAAAGCAGGTCATGCTTCCTAAGGCTATTGGTAGTTATTGTTTATCAACTTCTGGAGTATCACTAAATCAGATCCTAATGAAAACCACTTGAGAAAGGTGCTTTTTCAGGAGGCAACTGGACTTTCTTCCCCATAGACACTTGAGAAAGAAGATAATGGTGAGAACCTAGAAAAAGTATGAAAAGTTAAATGCTTGGGGTTATGCAGATTGTAATCCCACCAGCTGAGGAAGGCTGTGTTATAGACTCAAGAAGACATTGATTTTTTTTAATAAGATTTTATTAATTTTTGACATTGAATTGTTACCACGTATGACTAACATATCTGGCCTGCAAAAAGCTAGAGCATTCTGTATTTCTTTGCTGCTGTTCAGTGGCATCTGGATTTTAGCCGCTCAGAAATGGTGGTCCTAATATTAAGAGTTCTCCTGATAGGGGAAATTCCAAAGATAGGGGAAATTCCAAAGCTGCAAGCATTTTAGCCAAAGTGCGATTCCCTGGGAAATCAGGCCAGATGAGTCTTAACCATGTCTTTGTGATGCATGTTTTATTTAGTTATAAACCACAAGCTAAACAAAAGTGGAAATCAGCCTCATTAATATCCTGGCAGATTATTTGAGATGATTGGAGATTTATTTATTTTATTTTATTTTATTATTTTATTTTATTTTATTATTTTATTTTATTATTTATTTATTTATTTATTTTCTCTAGCCGCCCAACTCAGCAAACGACTCTGAGCAGTTCACAATTCAAAAACATATATTGCAATTAAAATCTTAAAAACATTTCAAAGCAATAAAAAGAATAAAAACTTTTAAAATACCAAAAAACCCATTAAGACATCTAATCCGAGTATATGTAGTCCTCAACGTACGACCGCAACGGAGCCCAAAATTTCTGTTGTTAAGTGAGACATGTGTTAAGTGAATTTTGTCCCATTTTTTGACCTTTCTTGCCACAGTTGTTAAGTGAATCACTGCAGTTGATAAGTTACTAACACGGCTGTTAAGTGAAATTGGCTTCCCCATCGATTTTGCTTGTCAGAAAGTTCTAAAAGGGGATCACACTGTCTCTGGGACAGGACAACGGTCATCAGCATGAACCGGTTGCCAAGCATTGAGTTTTGATCATATGATCATGGGTTGTAAATGTGAAAAACGGTCATAAGTCACTTTTTTCAGGGCCATTGTAACTTTGAACAGTCACTAAATGAACTGTTGTAAGTTGAGGACTACCTGTACATACAAAGCAAGAGGAGGTAGGGCCCTTGGTGCATGGAGAACCCAGTGGTAGGATTCAAATACCTGAACATCAGGTTCTCTACGTCAGAGCTTTTCAACCTTTTCACCCATTGTACCACTTTTAAGATATGGCAACATCCGAGTACCACCAGTGTCAAAAACTTGATGACCAAAAAAAAAAAAAAAGAAAAAAGTGATAAAGAACAGGTAATCCTCGACTTACAACAGTTCGCTTAGTGACTGTTCGAAGTTACAATGGCACTGAAAAAAGTGCCCCCCCAAGCCACAGCCGAGCAAGACTTCCTTCTGTCTGAGGTTTTCATTGTTGTGAGCAGCAGGGGTGGGGTGTGGGGGTGTTTGATTTTTATTCCCCCCGTCTGCTAGGTGGTTGCAGCAGGTTTTTGTCACTTCACATGACTCTAGGACACTGAGACCATCATAAATATGAATCAGTTGCCAAGCATCTGAATGTAAATCATAAGACCCTGGAGATGCTGCAACATTCCAACTGATTGGTGCTTCTTCTGGGCTCAGCAGAAGCGCCAGGATCAGTGCTGAGCTCCAGCTGGATCCTGGTGCTGATCCTGGTGCTTCCAATGAGCCCTGACAGCCCCGAAGCGCCAATCACCTGGAAAGCGGCACTGATCCTGGCACTTCCGCTGAGCCCTGACAGCCCTGCAGCTCCAGCCATCTCTCGTTCAGGCTTGTGCAGTGCTGCCACCGGCTCAGCTCATTCCCCTCCCCCACTACCACTTTTCTAGGATGGTTGCATACCACCTGCCAGGTACCAATGTACCACAGATGGTACCCGTACCACTGGTTGAAAAGCCCTGCTCTACGTGGATGAAGGCCTGGGCCTCCGAGGCCTAGAATGGACTTCTGGAAGTGACATCCACGCACTTCTAGTAGGCCGTTCTAGGCCTGAGAAACCTCCTCCAGGCCTCTGAGGCCTAGAACAGACTTCCAGAAGCAGTATGGGTTCAGCTGGTTCTCCGAACTTATCAAAATTTAGCTACTGGTTCTACCGAACCGATGCGAACCAGCTGAACCCCACCACTGGTAGCATCCCAGGCAGGAGCTTAGCCGGGACTTTAAAGCTTTATGGAAGGAGATCAGGGCTGGAGGCCACTCTAATCTCTGACGGGAGGATGTTCCTCAGAGCAGAAGCTGAAAAAGCTCATTTGTTGATCTTCCTTATGGGGCCACCTTTTCCTTCATTAATACTGAAGGGTAAACTTCCCACCAGTTCAGGCCTAAGCCTAAGTATGGCTGCCTAAATCAAGTCAGTGTTTTGTGTTCTCACATACAGCACATTGTGTCACACTTCAAAAGAACATCATTGAACTGGTGCAGAAAAAGTTACCCCAAATAAGTGAAACAACTTCCTTCTGGTAAAAGACTACATGAGGACTTTTTAAATTTCAAAAACGTAGTGAACGGAGATAGTATAAATGTACAATACAGGCAGTCCTTGACTTACAACCACAATTGAGCCCAAAATTTCTGTTGCTAAGCGAAACATTTATTAAGTGAGTTTTGCCCCATTTTACAACCTTTCTTGCCACCATTGTTAAGTGTATCACTGCAGATGTTAAGTTAGTAACATGGTGGTTAAGGGAATCTGTCTTTCCCATTGAATCTTTGCTTGCCAGAAGGTCGCAAAAGAGGATCACATGACCCCGGGACACTGCAACCGTCATAAATATGAGTTAGTTACTAAATGTTCAAATTTTGATCATAAGACCATGGGGATGCTGCAATGGATATTAAGTGTGAAAACTGTCATAAGTCACTTTTTCAGTGCCATTGTAACTTTGAACAGTCACTACCTGAACTGTCACAAGTTGAAGACTACTTGTACCATGCAAGGTACATAGAATACAAATTAACTCAATGGATCTTTGGACTTGAGAATGCTGAAACAACCCTTTTCGTCTATGCCAAACTTTCTCTTTTCATTTGTTATCTTATCAGTACAACCTCTGTGCAAATTGCTTCTCAAGTCTATAAAAGTTGATTGAAAGTAGGATCATATAAGCCAAAGATGGCTCATCAGCAATGGCTTTTTAGTAGTCACTCATTGATTCAAGAATTTCCCATTCTCTTCCTTTATTGAAATATAAAAGCAGCACCATTAAAGTGGTGTTCTTTTTTTAAAAAATATTTCACAACTTGAGCCTGTGTTTTTGGCCAAGGCAGAGAACCGTTAATCAAAATCAGCAAGTTTATTTTCAGGATGTTTCATGATTCTAATCTCTCCATAGACTATGTGCAAATCCACATAGGTTAGGTGTAAAGATAAAAATGGGCCTTTTTCACACTTTAATTTGGTACTTTTCACTACTATTAAATCACTCAAGTGATTTGGAAAATCTGGAAAATAACTGGTTTAAGCTCTGATTAAGTATCAGGGCTACATGACTATCAGAACTGAATTAGCAAGGAAGGCAGTAATAAGTCCAGTTTCTGTTCTGAACGTTAAGATAAACTCTAAGAATGTGTGGACATGGTAAATTCATAAAAGAGAAGGAGGGAATGTGCAACACCACAATAGTGCTTAATTTACTAAATAATCTGAGACTCAAAGATGTGGGCCTTTAAACGAATAGGAACTTTGAATCCTCAGACTTTTCCAAGAGTTTTGGGGTATTTATGGAACTTGGAGTTTTGGAATGCAAGAATCTTCTCCCTTGGACCTTGCATTGTGCAAGCTATCCTAATTTGATCAAATGAATTCTCTCTGTGGCCAACCCATAAGATTATAAACCCCATCACTTTGAAAAACAGGGGAAAAAAGGAAACACACGCTTTGTTCTCCACACTGACCCATGTTTTCTGGACTGTTGCAATAATGCATCTGTTTGCAGTAGTCACATTCTGTTTCCTAGAAAAAACTGATTTTGTTTTCTATAGTTATTTGTCTAATCCTAGCAACAATAACTCTGACTGTGATGCATTCCCATTATGGACAATTAACTACAAGGCCTCAACAAGGAGCATTTCCCTCTGGCCTGAATGTAGCCATGTTAAAAACATTAGACCTCTGACATCCTCAATTATTTTCTCAGCACCAATTTAAATCCAGAAAACTGGAACTTGAGGCCAAAAATAAAGCTACCTTATTTTGAATCCATACCGTATCCAATGAAATACATGGAGTAATGCATCATCAGCTATATGTTATAAAAATGTGGGTCACTCTCAAACGTCAGTTTCAAGCACATCCAGTGTTCAATATTTAGTTAGCCTTTTGTCACCAGAACTTTGTCAAGTGCTTCTGATTAAGGATAGTATCTTCCCGGTTTCTCAAGCACGATATGTTGTCATTGGGGAAAAGTGATTTCCTGCCCCATCCTTGAGTCAACTATCTATACTGGACTGTAGCTACAGGTAGTCCTTGAGTTGCAAATGTAAGGGAGCCTGCCCATTCCATTTGTAACTCGAGAATTCGTGGGAGTGAATCTCGTACCTTAAGATTTCACCCACACATTTGCTAATTGAATGTGTGGGCGAATGCATGGTTTGTTAAGTGCACGAGGTGTCTCAGGATGGGAAAGGCCATGTGGGGCCTAGTGATGGAACACTCCCCTAAGATACCTCGTGCTTCCCCCTCTCTCTCTGCCATGCCAGACTCACCTTGCAAAAATACTCTCAGCCGTTGTTTCTCCTCTCTGCTGCTTTGAGGGAGAGGAGAGTCAATGGAAACTCCTGGGTGCCGTAATATCGCATGAGTTCAGGCACCCAGAATCCTCTTTTGCAGAGAATGGGTGTCTGAACTCTTGCAAGATCACGGACCCCAGAAACTTTGACTTTCAGGGCGGAAAGTTTTTGGATGCCTGTCTCCTGCTCCCACCCACCCCAACTCCTTTCCACCATCGCTGTTTGAGTGCCTATGGGGCACTTTGAAAAGGAGTGAAACAGAGCGTTTCAAAGTGCTCCATAGGTGTTCAAACACTTTTTAGCTGGACGGAGACCTTGGGGAGGTTGGAAGCTCCGTCTGGCTACAAATGGGGTGTTTTAAATGGAGCATTTCAAAGCATTCTATTTGCAGCCAAACAGAGCTTCTAGCCTCCCCAAGGTCTCCGTCCAGCTAAAAAGTGTTCTGGTGCTGGTGGAAAGGAGTTGGGGGGGGGAGAGAGAGCAGGAGACAGGCATCCCAAACACTTTTTGCTCCAAAAATCAAAGTTTCTGGGGTCCGTGATCTCGTGAGAGTTCACGCACCCATTCTCTGCAAAAGAAGATGGGTGCCTGAACTCGCGCGATTCTTCCACAAGTTAGATTGGACTGGGAGAGATGAGCTAGGGGTAAGTTCACCCTTACTCAGTGAAATTTCATGGCTTACATCTCCCGTATCTTTTCATTTCCTTAAATACTACACCAGTGCTGTTCATATAGACTCTTGCCAAGTACAGTAGATACTGTATGTAAAACTTCAGACAACAGCTGCTTCCATCTAATAGTCATAAATATAAATAGGAATATTTATGACCACTAGACAGACATGGTCATTATCCATTCTCATTCCATGTCCATTCTACTTCTTCCCTAGACCAAGGATTTTGGCACAATTTTAAAACAGAAAGTGTAACATATGGAAGGCTGTACAGATTTGTGATTTTCCTACTGATAGGGACAAATGTGTGGCTCATAACATATTGCACTGCCAGCACAAACAATCTGCAAATAATCTGTCCCGCCAAATATGATGATGAGATGACTCACAGGTTGGTCCATCACCCAATGGTTTTATTATGAGTTGTTCATTTTACATTGTAAACGTTTATAGCCAGTTTTATTTTTTAATCTCTATATTGCACATGATTTGCTAATTTGCAACTTCACATTTATTTCAGAGCTGTTGCATAATAAGCAATGGTCCAAGCAATTACATGACACTGAAAAATTATGAATATTGCATACTTACCACCTCCATTCTTGTAGCAGAGATAAGGAAATCGCCAAACGTTTCCCAGACCAATGATCTCTCCAGCCACAGACAGCACATACTCTACTTTGTTGGTCCACTGTCCTCGTTCTTCCAGCTCATCCTCCCCAGTCCTTGGTTTTGCCTTTGTCTCTGGCACAATTACAGCCCCATTGAGCTCTACATCCCAAGACTTTTTGTTCCCCATGGCCCTGGAAGTTTAGGAAAGAATGAGAAAGGAAGATCACATCTTGATATAAGATGCTGGCATCATACGATGCTTGTTCAGCATCCTGAGCAGGGCTCCTGGAGTGCTGAAAGTGACCAAAAAGAAAACCCATGGAAGTGAACAGGGATAATAATAATAATAATAATAATAATAATAATAATAATAATAATAATAATAATAGTAATAGGCTCCTTGGGTGCAATCCCAAAACAACTGGAGCACCACTTGAACACCATTGGCATTGACAAATTCGCTATTAGTCAATTGCAAAAGGCGGCCTTACTAGGAACTGCTTCCATCCTGCGACGATATCTGTAATACCATCAAACATCCACATCTGCCTATCCCAGGTCCTGGGTAAGGACTCGATAGGTAGACAAAATGCCAAATCCAGTCTGAACATCTGGCTGACTGTGTGATGATCCATAATAATAATAATAATCCCCCAGTGAGGCACTACCTTTATGTGGTTGTGGGGCTTGTGTACTCTGAGAAAGATGAAACCAGAGGTTCAACCATACTGGACAGGTCTCATCAGAGGAGTCAGACAAAGAGTGTCTCTCCCATAAAAAATATGGTGAGATGTAAATTTCAGAATGCCATACCGGCTCGGATGTCACCCGGGTTAACAAGGTCCGTGCTAAATATTGGAGTTCCTGGATATCTGGTGAAAAATGGGTTACAGGACTCAGGACTATTGGCTGAGCAACCAGGGCCAGCAGCTGCAGAACTACTGGAAGAAAAGGTGTTTACCCATCGCAGATACACAGTGATTGAAACCAAAGAAATAATGTTCTGTTACTACAGATCAAGTCCAACAAGGATATCTAAAACGAATGCACCAGTTCTGGAAAGAACAACATCCAGAATAGAGAAATAACAGAACAGAGAGTAGGAGATCAACGCAGATTTATAAAATAAATTTATAAAATAAAGTATTCACAGAAACAGAATTGGACGAACTGCAAAGGTTTACCCAGGGCAAAGAAATCAAAGCCTTACCAGAAGTAATTCAGAATGTAGAGGCAAACCAGGGGGAGTTGGCAGTGAAGGAATCCAGCAGAGATATACAACTGTTCTCATTTGGAAACCAGGCACCTCTTCCTCAGGAAGAACAAAACCCTCTAACTAAAGAAATAAAAGAATTGAAACAAAGAATAACTGAGCATCTAGAACAGCACAAAAACAACAGAATAAGGCTACCTGCATTGAAGCTTGTTCCAAAGAAACAGCTAGCACAAGCATTAAAAGATGCAAATACTGCAATATCAAGTATAAGCACCAATTCACTGCAAGAAACAAACCAACTAATGTACAGCACAGCTGCAGTTATAACTGAATACCTGGGATGCAAAATCAACAAAGAAGAAAAACAAACAAACAGTGCACCACAAAAATGGAAGGTTAGACTAGAAAATAAGATCAGCAAGTTAAGATCACATGCAAGCAAGCTAGAACAGATGAAAGAAAAGAAGCTGAAGAACAAGAAGACCAAAGAATACCTAATCAAGAAATACCACTTAGAAACAAGGAAGATCAAGGAAGCACTGGAAATAATAAAGCAACAAATAACAGCTATAGCCAGGAAAATCAGTAGATATGAAGCTCGAATTGCAAACTATAAGCAGAACCTCCAATTTCAATCCAATCAGAAACATTTCTACCAATCCAATGGAGAAACTGCAATGAATCAGTCAGTACCTGACAAGGAAGAAACAGTGCAGTTCTGGAAGCAGATATGGGATAACCCAAAGAAATACAACAAGGATGCGGCTTGGTTAAAAGAGGTGGATGCAAATAAAACAGAAGTTGAAATGAAAGAACTAGTAATAACAACAAAAATGGTAGAAAAAAGAGCAAAGAAAATAAAAAATTGGTCAGCACCAGGTGAAGATGAACTGCATGGGTTTTGGTTGAAACATCTAACTGTTATACACCCACTCATTGCCAAGCAGTTCAACAATATACTACAAGGAGGAGAAATTGAAAAGTGGCTAACAACTGGGAAAACCTACCTAATAATGAAAAATCCAGCAAAAGTGTTAACACCAGGCAACTACAGGCCAATTACCTGCTTACCAACAACTTTCAAATTACCGTATATGCCGGCGTATAAGACGACTTCCAGAAGCGCTAAACTCGGCGCCAAAGACAGAGGTCGTCTTATACGCTGAGTCGTCTTATACGCCGGAAATACTGGTAGTTTCCGGTGTATAAGACGACGTTCTAGGAAGGCGACTCGGCAATAAAGACGGGGGTCGTCTTATACACCGGGTCGCCTAATACACCGGCATATACGGTACTAACTGGTGTGGTAGCTGATGCAGTACAACAGCATCTAGTTGAAAACAATCTCTTTCCACCTGAACAGAAAGGAAACCACCCCAATAGCAGAGGAACAAAAGATCAACTCCTAATAGACAAAATGATCTTGGAAAACTGCAAGAAAAGGAAGACCAACCTGAATGTGGCATGGATTGACTACAAAAAGGCATTTGACTCTCTGCCACATGATTGGATAATCAAGTGCCTAGAAATAACAGGAGTCAGTAGAAACATCAGAAAATTTGTGCAAAGATCGATGGCACAATGGAAGACACAGTTGCAGATCAATGGTGAGAGGCTGGGAGAGGTTAATATCAAGAGAGGAATATTTCAAGGAGATTCATTATCACCATTCTGTTGAGTCCGTGGCGGGAAACAGACACGAGAAGCAGCTGGAGTTCTCAGTTTTCTTTTATTCAGCGTTCAGCTTACAGGAAGATGGCTTCAGCCTCGCCCAAACGCCTCGCAGCCTCTTATATAGGCAACTCCCGTGGTAAATGGTTACTTTTCCCGCGCCAGCACCCGCGCATGCGCACGGCGCTGGC
This sequence comes from Crotalus tigris, assembly GCF_016545835.1. Taxonomy (NCBI): domain Eukaryota; kingdom Metazoa; phylum Chordata; class Lepidosauria; order Squamata; family Viperidae; genus Crotalus; species Crotalus tigris. The sequence continues at coordinate 1,291,870 of NW_024096520.1, forward strand.
GACAGCCTGTCTGGTCCTGGGCAGCTTTGCACCTGCCCGGGACTGCCTGCAAACGCCCGAGCCGTTTGCAAGGCTCGGGACATAACACCCCTTTCCCCCGTGCTAAAACTACTACCAACATACAATCATTTATTTTATATACGACAATTTGCTTCCCCAGTGCTCCCACTGATTACTGGCTTTTGCCTTGCCAGCAATGTTATGTAATCTTCTAGATACTTAGGAGATTTCTTTGCTCTCTGTGACCTTCTTAGCTCTGGGTTACTGGCATAAGTTCCCTGACTGGAGGGAGGCATGAGCCTGTTCTCTCTACTGTGCCCTGGTGTCTTCCAAGGACTGTGCCCGATGCCTGGCCTGCTTGCTTGCCCACCGGGCTCGTCAGGCCAGGGCTTCTGTTGCTTTGTGACCTGGTTGTCCTACCTAGCTGTAGACCCTCAGGCCCCTTGAAGTGATAGCCACTGCTGGGCGTCTCTGTAGAACCCCCTAGGTCAGTCCAAGAACTGTCAGGAGGCTGTCTATTCCCTGAACCCCATTCTGTGTTTGGGCTCGTGTGGGTTTCTGTACTCTCCCAAAACTCAGGTGTTCCCTGATTTGTGCTAGGGGTGTTGTAGTCGGGACTCGGTTCCTCGACTAGCTCTGTGTATGATTGACCCCCTGTAGGATTTGGGTTAAGGTCAGGCCAACCTTGGGAATTGTGTGCCAGCTCTCTTGCGGGGAATGATTTGTTGGGATGCCCCCGGGTATCCTCCGTTACTGGAGTGCTGTGTGATGTGTGTGGAAAGTGAGTATGCCCTCGGGGTGACTCCCTGGCTGGAGTAGGCGTGAGTGCCTGTTGTGTGGGTAAGCTCCATGACTTCCTTTTCGGAGCAATTGCGGAATCTTGGGATGGGCCGTTTGTGGCTCCCTCAGTGGAGATGGGCAGTCTCTCTGCCTTCCTTTGCTCCAAAGGGTACCCGCTCCCCCCCTGGAAAAATACCCAGTAGTCTCATCAGAAAAAGTCCCGCCTAGAGCGGAAGTTGGTCGTGTGCCGACGCAGGACACGACCGTTGTCCAGGGCTACCTCGTAGGAGAGAGGACCTGTGACCCTGGAAACAGAAGCAGGGTCCCATGTATGACCAGGCCTGTAATTGCGAGCCCAAACCGGGGCACCCACAAGTAGTTGTCTATGTGCCCTAGGATGTGAGGTAGATGAAGGCAGTCTGTCCGGATGCAACCGGTCAAGCTTCGTAGTAAGTTTGCGCCCCCAGCGAAGTTCAGCTGGGCTTCTCCCTGTAGAAGTGAACGGTGTGGTGCGGTAAGAAAGGAGAAAGTCAGCCAACCTGTGATGCCAGTCCCCGGAGGTGAGTCTCTTCAAGGCGTCCTTTGCGATGCGCACCATGCGTTCAGCCATACCGTTGGTGGACGGTTGAAAAGGCGCAGACGTGGCATGACGAATCAGGTTTGCCTGTAAGAAAGCTTGGAATTCGGAGGAGGTGAATTGAGGGCCGTTGTCGGACACAATGACATCTGGCAGCCCGTGTGCAGCAAAAATCCCCCTCAGTACCTGAATATTCTTTGCAGTGGTGGTGGATGAGACAGGCACAACCTCAAGCCATTTTGAATGGCTGTCAACAAGGACCAAGAAGAACTGGCCCTGAAAGGGCCCAGCGTAGTCAATGTGCACCCTAGACCATGGGGACTGTGTTTCCTCCCATCTATGCACAGGAGCTTGGGGCATCTCTGGGCAGATCGTTGGGCACAGTGGGGCATGCGTGTACCGTTTCGCCTCATACCCTTTATCTAAACCAGGCCACACAAGTGCTTTCCAGTGCAAGAGCTTCATACGAACAATGCCAGATACCCTCCGTGAGGGATTCTAGCCCTAGTCCTCATTTTGAGGTGGGAATGACAACGTCTGTTTCCCCAAAGCAGAACAACCCTGAAAAGGGACAGTTCGTTTCCTTTTGGACAGAAACTCTGAACTCAGGACTAGGGCAGTAGCTCAGGCCACCCCTGACAGGCACACCATGAGCGAACACATGAAAGTGGTGTGATCTGTACCCGTTTCAGCGGTAACATCCCTGGCACTAAGCGGGAGCTCGGGCAAGGCTTGGATTGATAGAATGTTGACAGCTGGCGCGGGGTCAGCTTCTACTACTGGCAGAGGCAACCTACTGAGGCCATCAGCATGGCCCATTTCTTTCCCATGCTTGTGGAGTAATGAAAAATCATATGCAGACAAGAAAATAGACCACCTAAGCATTCTAGGGGAAATGAGGTGGGGAGTCTGCTTACGTGTGGTAAACAGTCCCAGCAGAGGCTTATGGTCAGTGAAGACCGTGAAATGCCTGCCATATAGAAAATCGTGGAATTTTTTAATTCCAGCAACAACAGCCAGAGCCTCCCTGTCTATCTGAGCGTAGTTGCACTCAGCAGAAGACAATGTTCTGGAGTAATATGCAACAGGAACCTGAGTTTCCATCAGACCTGAGTGAACTCAGGACAGCGTCCAACCAGCCTGGTTGGACGAATCACAGCGAATGCACACAGAAGAGACTCGTGAAATGTGCAAGAACACTGTTAGAAGTGAGCAAGGCCTTGACTTCTTTAAAGCAAGCCTCATGTGCTTGTGACCACAGCCACACAGCTTGTTTGTCTAGTAGCCTGTGAAGAGGCTCATCTACACTAGCTTTATGTGGAAGAAAAGAATTGTAGAAATTCAGGAGGCCTAAGAAGGCCTGAAGTTCGGCCTTAGACTTTGGCCTGGGTGCTTCTAAAATAGCAGTTAGTTTGGATTCAGCAGTATGAATCCCAGCAGCATCAATTTTGAATCCCAGAAATTCAGTAGAAGTCACACCAATCTTGCATTTGTCTTTTCTGAGCTTGAGGCCTGATTTCTGAATCTTAACAGGACAGCCCCAAGCCTTCAGCTAAATGTGTGTGGAGTCTCCTGCAATCACTACATCGTCAAAGGTAGGGCAAGACCCCTGGTAATACGTCTAGTTGTGTTTTCCCTTCCGCTTTGGAAATCCAGAGCGACATTCACCCCAAACTGTAGCCCTTTTTACCTAAGGCTCCCCTGTGGGTCACATTGGTCTGAGCTATACAGCTCAGCACAACAGGCAGCTGTTGATATGCTTGAGCTAGGTCAAGCTTTGCAAAAACACGCCCCCCCTTGAGAGAGGCCAGGATTTGACTGACCACAGGAACAGGATAGGCATGTTGCTGCAATGCCTTATTGAGTGTGCATTTGTAATCAGCACAAATGCGAATGTCCCCATTTGCCTTTAGAGGCGTGACAATGGGGGTCTCCCATGGGCTGGAATCAACAGGTTCTAGGATTCCTTGTTGGATTAGTTTTTCTAATTCAGTGTCAATCTTACTTTTTAAAGCAAAAGGGACCCTTCTTGCTTTAATCCTAATGGGAGTGACAGTGGGGTCTAGCTTTAAGGACACAGGTGGTCCTTTGAATGTCCCCAGCTGGGGGCTGAAAACATCTGCAAATTCTGTGCAGACTTCCTGTAGGTCGAGTGTTTGTAAGCTATTGAGTCCTGTGACGTGTATCCCCAGGGCCTCAAACCAATCGAGTCCTATGAGACTCGTTCGTTCACCCCCTACTACTAATAAGTCTAGTGGACCTTCAAAACTCTTGTATTGCACGTTAAGGGTGGCCTCCCCCTTAACACACACTCTTGATTTCTGAAAATCTGTTAATACAATATCAGAAGGCCTTAACTTGGCCTTAGACCCACTTCTGGAACAAATCTTCCTAAATGTATGCAATGAAATGATGGACAGGGCAGACCCTGTGTCTAGTTCCATAGATAATGGAACCCCTTGCAGCTTCACGTTGAGTGACAGCTTTTTCTTCATGGGCTTGTGTGTGCCTGTTCTACCGATGCTTCTTCGCGAAGCGCAAAACCCTACCCTATTCTGGCTGGGGAATCTGGTACCTTTCAGGCGTTCTTCTTGGGGTTGTGCCTTTCGTCGGCTCAGACACACAGCTGCAATATGCCCTTGTTTGCCGCATGCCCGGCAGTTAGCGGAGCGGAACTTGCAGTCGGTTCTCCTGTGGCGACCTCCACAGCCGATGCACTTGAGCGGAGCCGACGGCTTCCTCTGCTGGTTCTCGTATTCCTTCGCTGGGGTGTAAACTGTCGGCTTCCTAGCCGGATCTCCTCAGAGTTTTTCGTCGTACGTGCCTTCCTGGTGCACTGGACCGCCCTCTGCACTGTTTCTGATCGGCCCGCCATGTTTTTGATGCGCCGCCTGCTGCTCTTCTGCGTGACTTCCCTTAGGGCGCTTGGAATGATGAATTCTTCCTTGGCATAAAGTCTCTGTTGTAGCTCTCGATGCCTTAGCCCGCACACGAATCGGTCCCTCAGTCGTTCCTCGAGGTCCTTGAACTCGCAGGGCTTGGCGGCCTTCCGTAGCGCTGCGATGTATTCCTTGGCTGTTTCACCGGACCGTTGATCCCTCTGCTCGAAGGTGTGGCGCCATGAGATAACGGACAACTTGGGGTGGAAGTGCTCTTTCAGCAGCTTCTTCAGGTCTGCGTAGCTTACAGACTCTACTGGAACAGGTGCTACAAGATTTTCTGCGATTTCGAAGGCGTCTTGGCCGCAACCGCAAAGCAGGGTGGCCGCCTTCAAGCTATCTTCCCTCACTTGATTTGCCTTGAAGTAGTTCTCCATTCTGGATACGTAGGACTCCCACCGCTCTGGATGTGAGACGTCGAATTCCGAAAGCCTTCCGATTTTCGCCATCTTCGGATCTTCAGGAGACGGGTCTATCAGCCAGCCTACCCCCGAATGCGCACTGGATTGGCGGGCAGCTGCTGAGTCAACACCGTTCCTCTTCCGCCGCTCAGGACTCCTTGGGTACGCTTACACTTTTTCCTTTCCAGGTAGTGCAAGGCATCCCATCCTCGTCGCCAGTGTTGCGTCCTTGGCGGGAAAACAGACACGAGAAGCAGCTGGAGTTCTCAGTTTCTTTTATTCAGTGTTCAGCTTACAGGAAGATGGCTTCAGCCTCGCACAAACGCCTCGCAGCCTCTTATATAGGCAACTCCCGGGTAAATGGGTTACTTTTCCCGCGCCAGCACCCACGCATGCGCACGGCGCTGGCGACAGCCTGTCTGGTCCCGGGCAGCTTTGCACCTGCCCGGGACTGCCTGCAAACGCCCGAGCCGTTTGCAAAGGCTCGGGACATAACACCGCACGTTATAAACTTAAAAATAAAACCTTTAAATTACTGCAAATAATATTGCCTTACTTTTTAATTAACAAAATGGCATTATTTACTACCTGGGACTTGGCTTGTTTAATGCCTTTTAATGGGTGCATCAATATAACTTTAGTTAATGTGGTTTCCAAAAACAATAAAAAGTTAAATGTCTTATATTTCTATTTCTTATGAAAATGAACTTATAAACTTGGCATTTATGATTTTATGCACTCTACAATATAAGCTTATTTCAAATTGAGGGAAACACTGCTTTTTAAGTCATTTTTGGACATGTATATGATCTATTTCAATCAAATGTTAGTAACACAGATGATATGCCAACAAATATACTTTATTCAGAATTGTGAAGGAAGGCAACTCTTCATTTCTTTTATAAAATTCTGAGCAGCAATTCAAAAGTTACTGGCAAAGGCCTCCATGCTGTATGCCAGCACAAGGATGTGTATAAGAAATTAAACAGAAACAGCCTACAGTAGTACTAGATTATAAATTTTATTTCTTTTAATGGGCAATCAGAATATAATTGCAGTCTTCATTTGTAGTTTAAATTTTTCATTGTAAACTTAGAGAAGGAAGTTTAAATAATAAACAACCCAGGATCTTCCCTTTTTATTATAATTTAGCATAAAAAAGCTTCTAGATATTTCAAAACCTTGGTCCCTATTTAAAATTTTGCTTAGTTCAATTAGAAATATTTTCTTCTGTTCTTTCAATTCACTGTAATAAATAAATATAGTTACTGGAATATCTAGTTTATATAAGAAACACAAATTTCAGACAAAACTGTGAAAGCATTCACCATGAAAGAAATCATTAGTATCATAATAAACCTAAGAAGAAAAACTCATTAAGATACATTGGTAATGATGGATGATATTAGTGTTATTTTTTTCTTTTCAAACACCAGAGAAGCTGTGTTCTCTGCAAGAACAGGAATTTTTCAGGTGGATATTGATAACCCTCCTCTTCCTAAAAAAAAAAAAACCCTCTTGTTAATTTAAGACTTAAAGCTTACCCATGTTGGCTAAACCAAAGCTAAGAAAGTGAAGCCACATCATGCAAAATATGCATTTCCTTTATAGAATCAAGTATCAATGACATAGAATATCTTACTTTTATGCATCTTCTAATACTTCAATCATGGGACATGCCTATTAGCATCCAATTTCCTGGGTTTGTGAAGCTTGAGACAATAAAAATCAGTCAAATGAGTACATTCTTGGATCAGGTGTTATGTTACCCTTACCCTGAATTCAGCATTGTACACTAAGCTAAAAGTGCTGCCAGGAACAAATACAACTGGTGGGCAGGGAGAAAGAGACAAAATCTATATTTTAATAGTCATCAAACTGAAAGAACAAAGAATGAAAGAATATTAAACCATTCAGCTAATGAAAACTCAACACAGACAACATTCTCACAGAGGAATCTAGGAAACAGTCAATAGTCTTTCATACTCAAAAATATTGTTTCTATGAAATGTCACAAGGTGAACCATCCATTCCGAAACAGCAAGCCCTTAGGATAAAGAAAGACATATTTTAGCTGGCCAGGGCCCCATTTTTAAGCTGTAGGAGAGATTGGTCTGGCATTCCTTAGCCTTGACCTTCTCTGCCTCCCAATCTGTTCTGGTGTCATCTGTAATTTCAGCACTGAAGTCAGTGAGCAACCTGCTCTAATAATCTGACAGAAATAGTGAACTAGTTGAACACGTTTTTGCTTTTTCAATATATGCAGGGATGTACAACAGCCTTGTTGGATCACAGCAGAGATACCTCTCTCTGCCCAATGTTTACTGAGAAAAAGCAGTTCACTTACTTTCATTGTCACCATCAGGAGGATGATAGAAAGAGAGACCCAGAGAAATTATGGCTGCAATTTCCAAGATGATTAATGTGACATCCTGCAATGCTTCCCAAACTAACTGCAGGAAGGTTTTGGCCTTTTTGGGTGGAATGAAGTTCTGGCCAAATGCCTGTCTTCTTTTTTCTAGATCTGCTGGGTTCCCAGACAAGCCTGTAAGCAAGGAAAAGGGAAATTAAACATTACATCAAGAAAATGAATTCCCTTTCATCTCTTTCTCTAAAGCATCTTCCATATTGTCCAATATTTCTACAACTTAATAATTTCCTGCAAGTGAAAACATAGTGTTCTTTGGTACTAAATTCTGCCTGCAAATAAATCTAATGGAAGAATACTGTCTAAAATAAGCTGAAAACCTGGGGAACGGAATGAAAACCAGAACAAAAAGAGGCAAAAACATGCACCATAGCTCTGAAGAACCTAAGTGTTGAGTCCGTGGCGGGAAAACAGACACGAGAAGCAGCTGGAGTTCTCAGTTTCATTTATTCAGCATTCAGCTTACAGGAAGATGGCTTCAGCCTCGCCCAAACGCCTCGCAGCCTCTTATATAGGCAACTCCCGGGTAAATGGTTACTTTTACCCGCGCCTAGCACCGCGCATGCGCACCGGCGCTGGCGACGCCGTCTGGTCCCGGGCAGCTTGCACCTGCCCGGGACTGCCTGCAAACGCCCGCTAGCCGTTTGCAAGGCTCTGGCATAACGCCCCTTTTCCTCCGGAGCTAAAACTACTTACCACATATCAACCATTTAATTTTAATTACATTTTGCTTCCCCAGTGCTCCCACTGATTACTGCTTTTGCCTTGCCAGCAATGTTTTGTAATCTTCTAGATACTGTAGGAGATTTTCTTTGCTCTCTGTGACCTTCTTAGGCATCTGGGTTACTGGCAATAAGTCCCCTGACTGGAGGGAGGCGTGGCTGTTCTCTCTATTGTGTCCTGGTGTCTTCCAAGGACTGTGCCCCGATGCCTGGCCTGCTTGCTTGCCCACCGGGCTCGTCCGGCCAGGGCTTCTGTTACTTTGTGACCTGGTTGACCTACCTAGCTGTAGACCCTCAGGCCCCTTGAAGTGATAGCCGCTGCTGGGCGTCTCTGTAGAACCTCCTAGGTCAGTCCAAGACCTGTCAGGAGGCTGTCCATTCCCTGAACCCCATTCTGTGTTCGGGCTCGTGTGGGTTTCTGTACTTTCCCAAAACTCAGTGTTCCCTGATTTGTGCTAGGGTTGTTGTAGTCGGGACTTGGTTCCTCGACTAACTCTGTGTATGTTTGACCCCATGTAGGATTTGGGGTAATGTCAGGCCAACCTTGGGAATTGTGTGCCAGTTCTCTTGCGGGGAATGATTTGTTGGGATGCCCACCGGTGTATCCTCCTTTTTGCTGGAGTGCTGTGTGATGTGTGTTGGAAATCTATGCCCCCGGGGTGCACTTCCCTGGCTGAGTATGGCGTGAGTGCCTGTTGTGTGGGTAAGGCTCCATGACTTTCTTTCGGAGCAATTGCAGACCTTGGGACGTATCCTTTGTGGCTCCCTCATTGGAGATGGGCAGTAGCTCTTGCCCTTCCCTTTGCTCCAAAGTCACCCCTCCCCCCCTGTAAAAGACCCATGAAGTCCTCGCAGAAAAGTCTCGCCTAGAGCGAATTTGTCGATTTGCCGACGCAGGACAATACCGTTTCCAGTGCACCCGCTCGTTAGGTAGAGAGGCCTGTGATCCTGGGACAACAGAAGCGGGTACCAGGTATGACCAGGCCCGTAATTGCGAGCCCAAACCGGGGCACCCACAAGGAGTTGTCTAGGTGCCCTAGGATGTGAGGTAGATGAAGGCAGTCTGTCCTGATGCAACCGGTCAAGTCTAGTAGTAAGTTGGCGCCCCCAACGAAGTTCAGCTGGACTTCTCCCTGTAGAAGTGGACGGTGTGGTGCGATAAGCAAGGAGAAAGTCAGCCAACCTGTGATGCCAGTCCCCGTAGGTGAGTCTCTTCAAGGCGTCCTTTGCGATGCGCACCATGCGTTCAGCCATACCGTTGGTGGATGGGTGAAAAGGCGCAGATGTGGCATGACGAATCAGGTTTGCCTGTAAGAAAGCTTGGAATTCGGAGGAGTTGAATTGAGGGCCGTTGTCAGACACAATGACATCTGGCAGCCCGTGTGCAGCAAAAATCCCCCTCAGTACCTGAATAGTCTTTGCAGTGGTGGTGGATGAGACATGCACAACTTACCAGCCATTTTGAATGCTGTCAAAAGGACCTAAGTAACATGGCCCTGAAAGGGCCCAGCGTAGTCAATGTGGCACCCTAGACAATGTGGACTTGTGTTTCCTCCCATCTATGCACCGTGAGCTTTGGGCATCTCTGGGCGAGATCGTTGGCACAGGTGCATGTGCGTGTACCTATCCCAATATCTTTATCTGAAAGCAAGGCCACCACAAGTGGCTTTCTGCAGAGCCTTCATACGAACAATGCCAGGATGACCCTCGTGGAGGGATTCTAAGACCCTAGTCCTCATTGAGGTGGGAATGACAACTCTTTTTCCCCAAAGCAAACAACCCTGAGAAAGGGACAATTCGTTCCTTTTGGACCAGAAACTCTGAAACTCAGGACTAGGGCAGTGCTCAGGCCACCCGGACAGGACCCAGGAGCGGACCCGTGAAAGTGTGTGATCTGTACCTGTTTCAGCGGTAACATCCCTGGCACTAAGAGGAAGCTCGGGCCAGGACTTGGCTTGATGAAGTTGACAGCTGCGCGGGGTTCATTTCTACTACTAGGCAGAGGCTCTACTGAGCCATCAGCATGGCCGCATTTCTTTCACCCAGTTCTGTGTAGTAATGAAAAATCATATGCAGACAGAATAGACCCACCTAGCATTCTATGGAAATGATGTGGGGAGTCCTGCTTACGTAGTGGGTAAAGTCCCAGCAGAGGCTTATGGTCAGTGAAGACCGTGAAATGCCTGCCATATAGAAAATCGTGGATTTTTTTAATTCCAGCAACAACAGCCAGAGCCTCCCTGTCTATCTGAGCGTAGTTGCGCTCGGCAGAAGACAGTGTTCTGGAGTAGTATGCAACAGGAACCTGAGTTCCATCAGACCTGAGGTGGCTCAGGACAGCTCCAACCCCGTAGGGGGACGCATCACAAGCGATGCACACAGGGAGAGACTCGTTGAAATGTGCAAGAACACTGTTAGAAGTGAGCAAGGCCTTGACTTCTTTAAAGCAAGCCTCATGCACTTGTGACCACAGCCACACAGCCTGTTTGTCTAGTAGCCTGTGAAGAGGCTCAGCTACACTAGCTTTATGTGGAAGAAAATAATTGTAGAAATTCAGGAGGCCTAGGAAGGCCTGAAGTTCGGCCTTAGACTTTGGCCTGGGTGCATCTAAAATAGCAGTTAGTTTGGATTCAGCAGGATGAATCCCAGCAGCATCAATTTTGAATCACAGAAATTCAGTAGAAGGCACCCCAATCTGGCATTTGTCTTTTCTGAGCTTGAGGCCTGATTTCCTGAATCTTAACATGACAGCCCTAAGCCTTTCAGCTAGAATGTGTGTGGAGTCTCCTGCAATCAAGACATCGTCAAAGTAGGGGCAGACCCCTGGTATACCTCGTAGTGTGTTTTCCATAACGCTTTTGAAAATCCCAGGAGCGACATTCACTCCAAACTGTAGCCTTTTTACTTTAAAGGCTCCCCTGTGGGTCACAATGGTCTGAGCTATGGCAGCATCATCATCAACAGGCAGCGGTTGATATGCTTGAGCTAGGTCAAGCTTTGCAAAAACACGCCCCCCCTTTGCAGTAGCCAGAATGTGGCCTGAACCACAGGAACCGGAAGGGCATGGTTGCTGCAATGCCTTATTGATGTGCGATTTTGTAATGCAGCACAAATTCGAAATGTCCCCCATTTTGCCTTTAGAGGCGTGAACAATGGTGGTCTCCCACGGCTGGGAATTCAACAGTTTCCTATGATTCCCTTTGGTATTAGTTGTTTCTAGTTCCCGTGTCAATCTTACTGTGTAAAAGCAAAGGGAACCCTTCTTGCATATTAATCTAATGGATTGACTAGTGGGGTCTAAGCGTTACTGACAGCAGGTGTCCGTTGAATGTGCCCAGCTGTGGGCTGAAAACATCTGCAAATTCTTTGCAGACTTCCTGTAGGTCGAGTGTTTGTAAACTGTTGAGTCCTGTGACGTGTATCCACAGGGCCTCAAACCAATCGAGTCCTATGAGACTCGTTCGTTCACCCCCTACTACTAATACGTCTAGTGGACCTTCAAAACTCTTGTATTGCACATTAAGGGTGGCCTCCCCCTTAACACACACTCTTGAATTTTGAAAATCTGTTAACACAATGTTAGAAGGCCTTAACTTGGCCTGAGTTCCACTACCGGAACAAATCTTCCTAAATGTATGCAATGAGATGATTGAAAGGGCAGACCCTGTGTCCAGTTCCATAGACAATGGAACCCGTTTGTAGATTCACCTTGAGTGACAGCTTTTTCTTAAGTGGCTTGTGTGTGCCTGTCCTAAGGATGCTTCTTCGCGAAGCGCAAAACCCTACCCTATTCTGGCTGGGGAATCTGGTATCTTTCAGGCGTGGTTCTTCCTGAGGTTGTACCTTTCGTCGGCCCAGACACACAGCTGCAATGTGTCCTTGTTTGCCGCATGCCCGGCAGGTAGCGGAGCGGAACTTGCAGTCGGTTCTCCTGTGGCGACCTCCACAGCCAATGCACTTGAGTGGAGCTGAAGAGCTTCCCTTCTGATTTTCGTCCTTCGTGGGCTGGAGACGGTTGACTTCCTCATCCGGATCCTCCTCGGAGTTTCTTTGGACGTCTTCCTGGTGCACGGATGCAACCTCTGGACTGTTTCTGAACGGCCGCATGTTCTTGACAGCGCCGCCTGCTGCTTCTTCTGCGGTGACTTCCCTTAAGGCATCTTGGTAGGACAATTCTTCTTTAGCGAAAAGTCTCTGTTGTAGATCTCGATGCCTTAACCCGCACACGAATCGGTCCCTCAGTCGTTCTTCGAGGCCTTTGAACTCGCAGTGCTTGGCGGCCTTCCGTAATGCGGCGATGAATTCTTTGGCCGACTCACCGGGCTGTTGATCCCTCTGCTCGAAGGTGTGGCGCCATGTGATGACGGACATCTTGGGGTGGAAGTGCTCCTTCAATAGCTTCTTCAGATCTGCGTAGCTGACAGACTCTACTGGAACAGGTGCTGCAAGGTTTTCTGCGATGTCGAAGGCGTCTTGGCCGCAAACACAAAGCAGGGTGGCAGCCTTCAAGCTCTCTTCCCTCACTTGGTTTGCCTTGAAGTAGTTCTCCACCCTGGCTACGTATGACTCCCAACGCTCTGGATGTGAGACGTCGAATTCCGAAAGCCTTCCGATTTTCGCCATCTTCAGATCTTCAGGAGACGGGTCTATCAGCCAGCCTACCCCCGAATGCGCACTGGATTGGCGGGCAGCTGCCGAGTCGACGCCGTTCCGCCACTCAGGACTCACTTGGGTAAGCTTACACTTCTTCCTTTCCAGGCGGTGTAAGGCATCCCACCCTCGTCGCCAGTGTTGAGTCCTTGGCGAAAAGCAGACACGAGAAGCAGTTGGAGTTCTCAGTTTTCTTTATTCTGCGTTCAGCTTACAAGTAGATGGCTTCTTAGCTTCCCAAACGCTCGCAGCCTCTTATATAGGCAACTCCCAGGTAAATGTGTTACTTTTCCCGCGCCAGCACCCGCGCATGCGCACGGCGCTGGCGACAGCCTGTCTGGTCCCGGGCAGCCTTGCATCTGCCCGGGACTGCCTGCAAACGCCCGAGCCGTTTGCAAGGCTCGGGACATAACAATACCTACCTGGAGCAAACCCATCACAACTCATGGAAAGCAAAAGTAAGTCAATAAAATATTCTTGGGGGGGGGGGCTGGAAAAGTTGATAGCCCTGACCTAGACATTTATAGTATTGCCTCCTTTGTCCTATTGCTGACAATCAGTGTTATACAGTATAAAACACTAAGAATAATTAAGATTTAGCAAGATTCCATACCTTGAGAAAATTAGTTCTCTTGCCTGCAATTTCCTTAATGGAACCTGGTAGAAGGATATTTTTGCCATGTTTCTGACTAATGAAACACTTCAAAGAACTTTCAGGCATTTTTTAACCTAAAAAGCTTTTATTAATGTAAAGGAGTGTCAGCACGGCATGGAGAATGCCAAGATCTGAATTTCCCTTCCTTCGCACATAACATTCCAGGCATTCGCACATAACATTTCCGTCCCCTATTTTGGGGTCATGATTCATATCTTCCAATTAACCTGGAGGGCAAAGATTCACTTCTGTTCCCTTCCGCACACTTTTCCCTCCTCTTCCATTCTCATCTGAATTAACTCTAAAAGTACCAGACAGTTCTGCATATTTTGGCAAAGCAAGAATATTCAATATTAGCAGCGTTGACAATTTTATTCTTGTTTTAGGATCTCACTAGATTTGATAATTAGATTTATGCAAAAATCACATCTCTTGTAATATGCAGAAAATGAACACTCTTTGAGCCCCCGATCTTTGTGTAATGGGGATTTTGTTCATATGTTCAGTTTCAATTAAGAAATCAGCAGGCAGAGAAAGACTTGTAAAAAAAAAAACTATCTATAAATTCTGTGAAGTGAGTTTGAAGAGGAATATTCTCAGTGCCAATCTCACTCAGGTTGTTTCTACCCAGCTGAGACTGCGGGAGACTAATGTGATTATTTCAAAATGCAATGATTAGGCTGCCTCATCATCTCCTGGTCTTTCATCTGATCCTATAGGTTAGCTATTTTCTCTTGGATCTGTTTAAGTGTGTTATTATATCTCCATACAGTAGTTATTGTTTGAAGAAAAGAGATAGACTCTTGGATTTGCTTCAGAATCTTTAATTAGCAAAGAATCTGTTTTAATAAGTTGGCAGGGACAAATCCTTTTTATTTATTTTTGATACCGAGGGGCGTGATGGAGGTGATGATGGAGCCGAGTATGAGATTTCTTGGTCTTCATTGACCCAGACCAAAATAATCAATTGCAGCAAGATAGCACAGTGTAAACATCCTTAATTTACTGAATTGATGGCATAGTGTCCAAGCAATGCAGGGTTTCACATTGTTCAAGGAAGAAGTGAGCAGGAGAGAAGGGAAAGCCATCAACTCCTCCTGCTATTGCCACACTGATTTCAAACATCATCACAAAAGGACCTTCCTCTTTTCAGCTCAGGAAGGAGAAACTCCCAATTGGTATGGACTTCCAAGGAGCAATCATTGCTTTGTAAAGGAAACTTTTGCTAGGGAGCCATGCTGTCTATCATCTCATGGATTCTGAGACAACTGGAAAGCTTATTAATTGATCGGATTTTTGGGGGGTGGGGTGGGGGCAAAACACCAGTCTGCAAGATGTGTTTCAGGGTATCCTGCAGAATTTTGGGAAATAATCGGGCAATTTCCATTGAGAAAGAATAGCAAATGGGATTCCATAAGAAACAGCTTGTGATCATCATTACTGGTCTCAAAGCTTAAAAGGAATGCTCCGTTTGCATAAAGAAAATATTGAGGTCAGATCCTTATAAAGGAGTTCCTGTTAAAAACTGCTTGGCATATTAAATAGCTACTGTCAGTCAGAGTTCACTAAATTGTTTGGGCAAACAATTTACCTGTTATAAAGGAATTCTATGTGTTTCCTGATAGACTAACTTCAGTTAATCATTTTAAGGGTCATAGTAATGATGAATTTTTACCTACACGGATCATAGTTGATTAAAGATGTATTGGCCTCAGGGAGATGCAGTTTATGTACTCCTTGTGTCAAGGGATCATGCATTAAAAAAGATAGTCACAGAGCTATCCATATCATATCCGTGAACTGTCAGGTTTCATCTGCTTCAATCTAAACCAAATAGAAAGCCTTTCTTCTGACCAATACCACATTTTTCATCCACATTCATTTTTCACCACTAGGATGCTAGCAAACAGATTATCTTCTCTGGGAATTCTGTAGGGCAGCGGTCCCCAACCTCTCTGGCTTGGTGGCCTAGCAGGAGGAGAAGAGGGGATAGTTGCCTCTGAATGGCAGGTAGGCATGCAGGAGTGCATGCTATTCCATTAGTGTGAGCAATGGGTGTGCGTGTCCGCCACTCACATGAGGGGACCTTCAAACAAGGGGAGCTTCGTGCACAAGCAAAGCAGCTGCCACTCTTGTGATGGGAACTTCACTTGCACACATTTGCCCACAGCTTGGCCTGATTCTGAACAGGCTGCAGCTAGTTTACAGGCCATGGCCCGGAGGTTGGGGACTCTTGCCGTAGGATTTGTTATAGAATTAGGTTCCAAGGATCTACTATGGAATTATTGCTATGAAAGTCCTCAACTTAAAAGCACAGTTGAACCTAAATTTTGTGTGGCTAAACAGGACAGTTGTTAAGTGAGTTTTGCCCCATTTTATGATTTTTCTTGCCACAGTTGTTAAGGGAATCACTGCAGTTCTTAAGTTAGTAACATGGGTGTTAAGATAATCTGGTTTCCCCATTGACTTTGCTTGTCAGAAGGTCGCAAAAGGTGATCACATAATCATGAGGCACTGCAATCGTCACTACCAGGTATCCGACTTTTGATCACATGACCATGAGGCTGTTGAAATGGTCATAAGTGTGAAAAATGATCATAAGTCACTTTTTTCAGTGCTGTTTTAAATTCAGTCACTAAACAAATGATTATAAGCCAAGGACTATTTGTAAATGTTCATAGACAGATACTTACCGAAATATAATTTGTGTGAAGTACATTAAATGTAAAAAAGGTGCTGAGACTCTAGAAAGAGTACAGAGAAGAGCAACAAAGATGATTAGGGGACTGGAGGCTAAAACATACAAGGAACGGTTGCTGGAATTGGGTATGTCTAGTTTAACGAAGAGAAGGATGAGGGGGACATGATAGCAGTGTTCCAATATCTGAGGGGCTGCCACAAAGAAAAGGGAGTTAAGCTATTCTCCAAGGCGCCTGAAGGCAGGACAAGAACAATGGGTGGAAACTAACCAAAGAGAGAAGCAACCTAGAACTAAGGAGAAACTTCCTGACAGTTAGAACAATTAACTAGTGGAACAACCTGCCTCTAGAAGCGGTGAATACGCCAACACTGGAAGTTTTTAAGAAGAGACTGGACAGCCATCTGTCTGAAATGGTGTAGGGTTTCCTGCCTGAGCAGGGGGTTGGACCAGATGACCTCCAAGGTTCCTTCTAACTTTATCATTATTATTATTATTATTAAATAGTAACCTATAACTATTTCCATTAATTTTTTTCATTGCTAGTTTCCTGGAAGAAGAACAATATATTTAAAAGTTGCAGCAATGTTGCCATCTACCCTTTGCCATAGATAGATTATATATATGAGGTATGGCGAATCTTTGGGACTCAAAGCCTGCATTGATATACTTTTATCTATCTGTTCATTCCCCTCCTAAGTGCATTTGTTAGTTGCACTGGCATCCAGGATACGATTGAAGGCACCCCACAAAAAGATAAAAGCAAATTTTACTTTGCTTTCTCTGGACAGGCTGCACTGTTATTATAATTCTACTGTGGATAGGATCACCTAAGACATGGGTGTCAAACTCGCCACGTGACGTGACGTGTCGTGATGTATCGTGACTTTTTTTGCATTGCTGGAGCTGGGGTGGGCACGGCCTCTGTATGATGCAACCGGGGCCAGCAGTTTGACACCCCTGACCTAAGTAATTAAAATGCTCCTAAGCATCCCGTAACATCACAGCTGTTTGGAATGAATGAAGAACTTTTAAGCAAGAAGATTTTATTTTGTATTTTTTTTTTAAAAAAAGAGTTGCATCAGATAACTGAAAACTGAAATGACAAAACCAACTAGTGCAAAATGTAATATATTCAAAACTAGATTTTTAAAAATGTACAAACATATTTCAAACACATGTATTTGTCTTCAAATGAAATTGACTCCCAATAGCTCCCCAAACACAGTATATTAGTAAACTGCTCTTTCAATGATATAATGGAAACTAATGAAAACTCCTATCAGATTTGGGGGGTGGAAACACTCTTTTCCCATGAGTTTCAGGAGATTCATGTTGAATGATGGCAGCTTAATGTAATTTTTTATTTTTACTTCGAAGAAGGACCCTGCCAGGGAAATTTTTATCAAGAATCAGTTGAATTGGTTGCCTCCAGATTTTTATTTTTTTGTTTTGCTGCTTCTATGTTGCTTCCTTTGTATGTATTACTTGACTGTAAGTATCAGCAGATGCTGTTTTTACAATATGCCATAGCTAAAATGTTGGCAGCCTATTTACCAGATGGATTTTGCCACATGATATTGACTGTTATAGATTTTATTTTATTTGTAGACCTGCTATGCCATTAATCTCTATTAGCAGATTGACAATAGTTCTTCCTTCCTTTCATCATATCAGCTTTACTATAGCTCCAACATTGCCATCAACAGTACTAAGAATGCGGTCTACCATTAATCTCAGTATTATTAACATCAGTATTACTACGTGATTTAAATATTTTAAAAGAATCTGAATTGAATTGAGAAATATATTGTTAAATAAAACAAATAATACATTTTTTATTTCAACAAAATAATACAACCCAAAGACTACAGTTGGTGTAAAACTGTAAAATACAGTTCATCTTGCAATTGCAACTCTGGGAGGCAAATAGGATTAAAACTAACAGAACAAGAATAAATAAAGTAATAAACAACAGCAACACAATAGAACTATAAAATCTACATGATGTAAGAAGAATCCCGAGAAAGAAATATTTTGGGGAATATTAAAAAGGAAGAATATATTTCCCCAGAGGAATAATGGAGAAAATCTTTAAAAAGGTAGAAACTTCTCCTTCCTCCCAGCCAGAAAACTAGGCAGAGGCCAGCTTTTAGAAATGAAGATGTAATAATCCATTCAGGAAGGTTGGAGCCTTCCAGCTAGAAGCTGAAGAGAGTAGGAAGGCAAAGACCCTTAAAATCTACATACCCCACCCAAACTCTAAGACAGGACATAATAGGATTAACTCACTATGCCAAAGGGGCAGACTTAGGTCAAAGTACATGACACAGGAAATACAAAGCCTCAAACAGGAACAGGAAACAACCTCAAGAGCCCCAGAAGGTATAAAAACCCACCACTCCCTGCTACATGTGGTCAGCTTTCCCAGAGCAATATTTCTTTCTGATTCTCCTCTTAAATTGCAACCTTCTTTCTAAAGCAGTCTCCATCTTGTTTATTCCCAGCTTGGATTGGACCTTGATGAAGATTTTTCTTTCAACACAATGTAGCTCAAAGACACCAAGACAATCTCTTCAAGTGGAAATTGCCTGGGCCGTGAGTGCTTGTATGAATGAAGGCTTCAGGTCCTTTCCTTGCAATTGATCAAAGGGACATGGACCCAAGGAAAGCACTTCTGTGTAGTGAATCCTGTGCTTTGGAACACTCTGACTTCAGAGAAATGCCTTGCATCCTCTCTGCAAGAATTTCATAAACCAGTGAAAACTGAATTTTTTAGTCAGTTGTTTGATGGATGTCTTTTGTCGAAGAATTGTGTCTAAACATTTGTGTGGATGTGTGGTATATTTCAATATGTTTCCAATATTCCAGAATATGTATTCCTGCAATAATATATTTATCTTTATAATTGTTGCTTCTTCTGCATGTTACATTAAAAATGCATGCAGTTTTATAGGGAAAAGCTAGAGTAGATTTTGAAGAAAAAATAGAAGTGCATTGATGCTTTTTGTTTGGAGAATAATAATAATAATAATAATAATAATAATAATAATAATAATAATAAAAAAGACCAAATGAAGAACAGAATAGAGGCATGGGAAGACAAAGCACTACATGGCCAATACATTAAAAAAATAGCTGGGAAAGCAGATAATAAAAAGACCTGGCTAAGAGCAGGAAAATTGAAGAAAGAGACCGAGGGGTCTTCCTGTGATTGTGTCAGTGCCGATGGCCGCTGTTTGACAGCTGCCCGTCCTAGGAAATCATAAAAGCCAGCAAAACAGCAACGATCAGCTGTTTTGCGGCTTGAAACTTCCCTCCCGGGCAAAGGGAGGGAGGTGAGCTTTTGCCTGGATAAAGGTAGAGCCTAGCAGCTTTCCCAGTTTTTTTTTTCTGGGAGGTGAAGTGACTGCTCCCTTGGAGTCTGGGTGTTGCTCCGTTTCCTTGGATGCCTTTGTTCTCCGAAGAGAACGAAGCTAGACGCTGCCTCCACTGCTGCTATCTGATGGGAACAGTAAGTTAACTCAAAAGCAGACAGAGCAATCAGGAAGAGAAGAATTGATGATTTTACTTTAAACCTAACTCATTTGAATTAACATCTACTCCTGTCACTATTCTAATTGGAGTGAAGAAATATGGCGGAGGAATCCTCTTTCTTTGTCACTTTCTTTGTTTGAGAACTTTCACTTTCTATTTTTTACTTACTATCTTTAAACTGGCAACAAAGTTTTAACAATGTAATAGACTTGGTTCATTTTAAAGGGGGAAAAATTCTTATTCCCTTTTTTTTAAGGGGGAATTGCTTTTTCTTCTCCTTTGTTTTTACTATTTTTTGGAAAAGGGAAGGGGGGGAAAACCCTCCCTTTTTTTAAAATGGCTTCAAAATGTCCTGGACTTCCTTCTCTTTCTAAAACTTCAACTGCCTCTCCAGTAATTCAGACTGTACAACAACCCAAACTTAAACCTTCTCCACCTTCGCCCCACCTCAGGTACCTACACTTCAGGATTTACAAGATGCCTTAGATAAGACTTTGGAAAAATCACTAGAAAAAACAGCAGAGCTTCTGGCTCAAGAAAGTAATGAGCTTAGGAAAGATATTGTTTTGGCACTCAAAGGGCTTGCTGGCCTTGTGGAAAAGATTGATGACAGGGTGGATGAAGTGGTCGGTAATGTTGAAATATTACAAGATAGAATTGAAAAAATAGAAGAAAATGTGGATGCCACACAGAATGATATTATAATGTCACAATACAGAGAAATGGAACATGCTTTGAGAATAAGGGGCCTGAAAGAAAATATTAAGGAGAATTTGAGAGAAGAAATTGCAGTAGAATTGGCCTCTATTTTGGAAATTGATCCTGAAGAAATGTTGAAAGATATAGAAAAGATTTTTAGAGTTAATTCGTGGGTTGCAAAACAGAGGAAATTACCAAGAGATGTGGTGGTCTATTTTGCGAGAAAATCACTTCGTAATGAAATTATACAGGCCTTCTATAAACAAAGACTTCAGATTGCAGCTCAGGATGTGATAGTTTTAAAGGAAATACCTTCTAAAATTCTTAGAAAAAGAAAAGACTTTGCTTTTTTGGCTGAAGAACTTAAGAAGCGACAAATTCAATTTAGATGGAACATACCTGTGGGGATAGTGGTGACTTACGCTGGTACACAATACCGTCTTAATACAGTTTCAAAAACAAGAGATTTTTATGTTACTATTTTAAAAGCAAGTCCACCACCATCTCCAAGATCAAAGAAAGATGAGAGCAAGGCAGAAGCACAGTTGTCTGTAGGTTCAATGCCATTTTTGGGAGAAGAATTGTTGGTTGAAGTTATGCAACAGAATTTGCAAATAACAGAAGACCCAAGGGAACAGAGAATTACACATGCTGCTTATAAACCTAGAGAAAGACAACAACAACAACAACAACAGCAACAATAACAAAAGGCAGATGATGGAAGTTTACCACAGTCTATTTCGGAGCCGGTGGGAGGAGCAAGGCCAAAGAGATCATCGACTGTAAATCTAGAGACTTTGTTCCAAAGGCTTCATCCTGCCAAGGATGGCGAAGCTTCTAACCTGGAATGTTAATGGGCTCAACTCACCACAGAAGAGAAAGAAAATCTTTCATTATTTGAAACAACACAGAAATGATATTATTTGTTTACAAGAGACTCATATTATTTCTAAAGATCAAAAATATTTGTTTAATCCCCGGCTGGGGATACATTTTATAGCTCCTGCCTTGCAGAAAAAAGGAGGAGTAGTTATCTATGTGAGAAAGGAGCTTTCACCGAAGTTAATTGATTTTGACTTACAAGGAAGATATGTTATTATTGATTTACTAATAAATGATAAGAGAACTCTTTTGGTTGGTTTATATGCTCCCAATCAACAACAAAAACATTTTTATAAGTTGATTCACCAGAAATTAACTTCTTTGGATTACAAGTCAGTTATTATGATGGGAGATTGGAATGGTGTTTTAGACTCAAGTAAAGATAAGAAGGGTCCCTTTAAGGTTTCTAACCATGCAAGACTTCCTAAAGTTTTTTTTTTGACTTAAAGGATGATTTGGAACTTAGAGATATTTGGAGAGAATGGAAAAAGACTTTATTTTTTTTCGGATAGACACCAATCTTATTCTAGAATTGATTTTTTTCTTGGTTACTAGTGATTTCCTTTCTAGGGTGAAGAATATCAAGATATTTCCTAGAATAATTTCAGACCACAGTCCTGTATGGTTGGAAATTTCATCGGAAGAAAGAACTAGAAGAACTTGGAGGTTGAATAGAATTTATTTAGATATGAAGAGAATATACAGTGATGTAAAGGTTATTTAAAGGAATTTTTTGCTTGGAATATGAATAAGGGTACTTCGATGCCAATGGTATGGGATTCTTGTAAAGCATATATGAGAGGGGTTTTGATTTCTATGAACAATGCTCACAGATGTAAACAGACCCAGAAATGTAAAGATCTTGAAGATGAGATTAAATGTACGGAAAAGATTTTAATATCGAATCCAATGGACAATAAGTTAAAAGTTTCTATTACCTTGTTGAAGGAGCAATTTAATATGTTATTAGCAGATCAAATGGCAACTAATTTAAGGTATGTGAGACATAATACATTTTGTATGCAAATAAACCTGGTAGATGGTTGGCTTATCAATTACGTAAGAAACAGAAATCGAGGATTGTAGATAAAATAATTTATAAAGGTAAAGAAGTCTACCAACAAAATTTGATTAAAAAGTCTTTTTTAGATTTTTATTCTAAATTATATGCTAGTGAAAGTATACAAATTTCAGATATAGAAAAATATTTACAGGGAGCACATTTTCCTAGACTTACAAGTGATCAATATGATGGGATTAATGGTTTAATTACTTCTGAAGAGATTATTTTTGCAATTAAACAATTGAAGGTTGGTAAGACTCCGGGTACTGATGGGTTAACAGCGATTTATTACAAGATGTTATCTGAAGAAATGATAGAACCATTAAAGGTACTTTTTAATGATATTTTATCTGGAGTAGAATTACCTCCATCTTGGAGAACGGCCTTCATATCATTAATTCCAAAGGATGACCAGGATCTGTCCCAACCTAGAAATTATAGGCCTATATCTCTTTTAAATACAGATTATAAGATTTTTGCAAAGATATTGGCAAATAGATTAATGCAGGTTTTGAAACAATTGATTCATACTGACCAATCTGGATTTATAATGGGGAGATATATGAAAAACAATGTAAGACAAATTGTTAATTTAATAGAGTATTTGGATAATAACAACCAAATCCCTGCTGCTTTAATATTTATAGATGCTGAGAAAGCTTTTGATCAATTAGATTGGAATTTTCTATTGAAAGTTGTAGAGGAAATGAATTTTGGAGATAAATTCTTGTCTGCTCTCGAGGCCATTTATCAACAACAATCGGCACAAATTATAATTAATGGGGGATTAACAGACGTATTTAAAATAGGAAAAGGTACAAGACAGGGTTGTCCTTTATCCTCCTTGCTATTTGTATTAACAATGATTTTACTTATTAAAATTCGAGATTCATCTAGATTAAAAGGAATAAAAATAAGTAAGATTGATTATAGGCTGAGAGCTTTTGCTGATGATTTGGTTGTGACATTATCCCATCCAACAGATTCGGTCAAAGATTTGGTTGAAATTTTAGCACAGTATGGACAGGTCTCTGGTTTTAAGGTAAATAAGAATAAAACTAAAATATTATTGAAAAATGTGTCTAGGAAGGGAAAAGATTTTATAGCTGAAACAACCAGTTATGAAATAGTTAATAAGGTTAAGTATTTAGGAGTTTATATTACAACATCTAATGGAAAATTGTATAAGAATAATTATGAGCGCTTATGGGTTAAAGTTCAAAAAGATTTAAATGATTGGCAAAAGCTACAACTATCGTTATTGGGGAGAATTTCAGTAGTGAAGATGTATGTTCTACCAAAGTTTCTTTTTTTGTTTCAGATGATACCCATTTTAAAGAAGGATGCTAATTTGGATGAGTGGCAGAAGGGTATTAATAAATTTATTTGGGGCGGGAAGAAATCAAGGGTAAAGTTTAAGATTTTACAAGATGCTCGAGAAAGAGGTGGACTTAAAGAATCAAATTTGAAATTATATTATGATGCGGCCACTTTAACTTTAGTAAGTGACTGGCTCAATTTAACAAATAGAGATATTCTTGTTCTTGAAGGGTGGGATTTATTATATGGTTGGCATGCATATTTAATTTTTGATAAGAAAGTAGATTTGGTCTTTAAATCACATATTTTAAGATATCCTTTACTTCGAGTTTGGAAAAAATATTATTATAAGTTAAATTATAAAATACCTATTTGGGGGATCCCTGGACAAGCAATCCAGGGGGTTTCTAAGGGGGTGAATTTTGACAACATTTTGTATAAAGAGTTACTTACTTGGTCGGGTACTGATTGGCAATTAAAGTCTTCTGATGTGTTAAGGCAAGAAAATATTTTACAATCGTGGTTTCAATATTTGCAAATTGTGCAGAGATGGACTTTGGATAAGAAAGTAGGAATTACTTTAGTAGATGAATATTTGGTAATTCAGATCAAGGATCAGAAATGTGCCCATATTAAAAGAATTTATAATGAGTTAATAAAATTGGATTCAGAAACAGAGTTAGTTAAAGATTGTATGATTAAATGGGCCCAGAGTATTCAAGAACCGATCTCGTTGGACTTATGGGAGGTAATTTGGACTAGAAATGTTAAATTTACGCAGGCCCAGAATTTGAGGGAAAATTTTTACAAAATGTTTTATAGATGGCATTTGGATCCTAAAAAGTTGTCCTGTATGTACCCGAACCTGCAACCTAAATGTTGGAGATGTGGTTGCTTGGATGCAACCTATTTTCATGTTTGGTGGACTTGTAAAGTTATTAAAGCCTTCTGGATTATGATTTGGTGGAACATTCAAAAGGTTATTAAAAGGAAGATTAAGTTTACTCCCCAACTGTTTCTTTTGGGAATTTTTGTGGACTTTAATGTTAAAGAAACTATCTTAATATTGAATTTAATAACATCAGCAAGATTACTGGTGGGTCAATATTGGAAGAAGGATACTCTGCCTTCTTTAGAAGAATGGGTATTTAAGGTTTCTAATTTAGCAGAAATGGCTGAAATTTCTGCTTATTTAAAGGACCATTCACAAGAGAGATATTTTAATGTATGGAGAAGATGGATAGAATATGTTCAGAAGAAATATGGAATTACAAAGTTTCACTTATTCTATGAGTAATAATTTTGTTTATAAACTTATGATGTTAAAGTTTGAAGAGAATTAAGGGTTTTTATGATTTTGTTCATTGTATAATTAGTAAACTTAAATAGATTATGTTTAATATGTTTGCATAATCCTGCATTTTGCTCTGGGAAGTCGGGGGGGAGGGGAGTGGGGGGAGGGGTGGGGGGTGGGGGTGGGGGGTGGATGGGTTGAAGTTTAAGTAATTCAGATAAAGTAGAAATAGTCTTATTGTATATAATATTAATGTTTTAATTTTGAGAGAGGAACTGCTCGGGCATTTCCCCTGGACCGGATCAAGACGGAGGAGAAGAAGGTGAGAAGTAAGTAGGAAGGTTGAGGTGAAGGAGGAGAGGGGGTGAGTGAAGAAAAAGAGGGAAAGAAGTAAGTTGGTTGGAGGTGGGATGCGGTTTGGGGGGAAATGGGCAGGCAAGACCGAATGTGGTGTGTATCAATTTTTTTTATTTTTTATCTGAAGTATTTGTAAGATTGTTATGTATTGTAAAGTTGAAAATAAAAAATTTTTTAAAAAAAAAGAAAGAAAGAGACTGAGGGACTAATTCTTAGTCCAAGCCTTAAGGACAAATGCATATAAAGTCAAAATTGAGAAGACAGCAACAGACAGTAAGTGCCGCCTATGCAAAGAAGCTGAAGAAACAGTGGACCACCTGGTAAGCTGTTGAAAGAAGATTGCACAGACTGACTACAAGCAGCGGCATGACAAAGTAGCAACAATGGTGCATTGGAAGATCTGCAAAAAATATCATTTGCCTGTAAGCAAAAACTGGTGGGATCATAAAATAGAGAAAGTCATAGAAAATGATAAAATTAAACTGCTCTGGGACTTCAGAATTCAAACAGACAAGCACCTGCAACATAACACCCCAGACTTACCAATTGTCGATACGAAAGACAAAAAAGTCTGGATAGTGGACGTGGCAGTGCCTGGAGACAGCAGAATAGATGAGAAAGAACTGGAGAAGATAACAAAATACAAAGACCTACAAATAGAAATAGAAAGACTGTGGCAAAAGCAAGCAAGGTAGTACCAATAGTAATAGGCTCCTTGGGTGCAATCCCAAAACAACTGGAGCACCACTTGAACACCATTGGCATTGACAAATTCGCTATTAGTCAATTGCAAAAGGCAGCCTTACTAGGAACTGCTTCCATCCTGCAACGATATCTGTAATACCATCAAACATCCACATCTGCCTAACCCAGGTCCTGGGTAAGGACTCGATAGGTAGACAAAATGCCAAATCCAGTCTGAACATCTGGCTGACTGTGCGATGATCCATCATCATCATCATCATCAACAACAACAACAACCCCCTGCTCAGGCAGGAAACTATTCTATAGAATAGAACAGAATAGAATAGAATAGAATAGAATAGAATAGAATAGAATAGAATAGAATAGAATAGAATAGAATAGAATAGAATCTGGAAGGGACCTTGGAGGCCTTCTAGTCCAGCCCCCTGATCAAGCAGGAGGGCCTATACCATCTCAGATAAGTGACTGTCTAGCTTCTTTTTAAAAATCTCCAGTGATGGAGCATCCACAATTTCTGGGGGCAAGCTGTTCCACTGGTTAATTGTTCTCACTGTTAGGAAGTTTCTCCTTAATTCCAGGTTACTTCTCTCTTTGATCAGTTTCCAACCATTGTTTCTTGTCCTGCCCTCTGCTGCTTTGGAAAATAACATGACCTCTCTTCTTTGTGGCAGCCCCTCAAATACTGGAACACTGCTATGATGTCTCCCCTATTTCTTCTTTTCTTTAGACTAGCCAAACAATGTCCTGCAGCCGTTCTTTGTATGTTTTAGTCTCCAGGCCTTTGATCATCTTAGTTGCTCTTCTCTGAATTTTTTCCAAACTCTCAACATCTGTGATATGGTGACCAAAATTGGCTGAAGTATTCCAGTATATCATGAATAGCCAAAGAAACAAACAAATGCATCATTGAACACAGCAGTTCAGAGTTCTCACTGAAAGCACAAATAAGCTCAGACTCAAGTAAATACATTTTGGAAACATTATACAAAGATCTAGCTTGTTTGATAAGTACCAATAAAGGAGAATATTTGTATTTTTCTTGCAGACCTTTCATTGCCCAAACTGAGTAACATCATCAGTGTCAATTTAACTCTTTCTTTTATAAAGTTGAACTAATTTGAGCCAGTTACCTGTTTCATAACATATATTTGGAAGTATTCAAGAAGTATACTTGAATGCTTGTCCATGTTTCTTACAACTGAAGTGTTTTTTTTTTTGCTATTGCATCATACCACATCTACATATATGATAGTCAGTTTACTGTAGTGATTAAAGCATCAAGCTAGAAACCAGGAGACTGTGAGTTCTACTGCCACTTGAAAGCACAAAGCCAACTGGGTGACCTTTGGCCAGTCCCTCTCTCTCAGACCTGTGATGAAGCAATGGCAAACCATTTCTGAAAAACCTTGCCAAGAAAACTACAGGGATGTTTCCAGTCTCTTAGAATCGAACATGATTGAATGGAAGAAAAAAAAAATTGTGAAAGGAAGCCAGTTTTTATTTGTCTAAGTTTTGCATAAATAGTAAGAGATAATCCTGCAAAAATGTTGAAATAATAATAATAATAATAATAATAATAATAATAGTAATAGTAATAATGAAGTTGGAAGGGACCTTGGAGGTCATCAAGTCCAATCCCCTGCTCAGGCAGGAAACCCTATACCATTTCGGACAAATGGCTGTTCAGTCTCTTCTTAAAAATTTCCAGTGTTGGAGCATTCACCGCTTCTGGAGGCAGGTTGTTCCACTCGTTAATTGTTCTAATTGTCAGGAAGTTTCTCCTTAGTTCTAGGTTGCTTCTCTTCTTGATTAGTTTCCATCTGTTGCTTCTTGTCCTGCCTTCCGATGCCTTGGAAAATAGCTTGACTCCCTTTTCTTTGTGGCAGCCCCTGAGATATTGGAACACTGCTATCATGTCCCCCCTTGTCATGATTGACACTTAGAGAATCAAGTGATCAATAATGATTTTCAAGGGACAACCTTTTTTGGATCTGAAAGTTAAAACCCAATCAAATAAACTGAAATTAGCTAAATCATATTTACACCACTGATTTTATCTGAAAGCCTGCATATACAGTAATTTGCTGGTTTTGGCCTATTCGCTTTCTTCATGAGTAAACATAAACTTATTCATATAGATAAAAGCTAGGTTACCTTGTTTTAATTTTTTTCCTGGACTTATTCCTTAAAATTTCTATTTAAAACCACATACTTTTATAGAAATATGTCGTACTCTTTGATAAAACTCTGTCTCACCTGGAGTTAAAGAAAATGGAAGTGTGGATTCTTTCTTTTTCATTAATTCTAATGCTGAACACTTTCAAAACAAACCAAAAAAAAAATCTCTCCCCTGGGAGTGGGGAAACTTTAGGATCAACCAGTGAGACTATTCTATCACTTCTTTTGGAAGCCACATTATACTTTGCTTTCCCAAGAAACAAATAACTTCCTCCAGGATCTGTTGTGTTCACTTCTCTTAGGCTGGAGATGAAATTTTGTTCCACTGCCTTTATATTTCATTATTTCACCTATGATGAATGGATAAATGAATGTGAATAATGGCTGCAGAAACTACCTTATCACCCATTTAAGTTGTTACTAAATCTGTAAAGTCTGAAAAACACCCCTAATATAAAGAGGGTTCTTCCCCTACACATTTTCCATCACATTTTCATGACATGCTGTTCTCCTTCATTCATTACTGAATAGTTCATGCTAATTGTTGGGCCTGCTTTACATTACTGTTGGTTTAAAAGCTACTAAAAATAATGCCATGATTAAGGAACATTAATAGTCTGCCATAAACCAATAAGCATCACAGCAAACAGCAGGGTATTGTCTAATTATGGGTAGGATGACGGCTGTGCCCTGCTGCAGTATCTTCTCATCTTATATAGAACAGGAGAAGATTCCGGTCTCCAAGCCAGCTGTTAATGACATGACATTTCCACACTGTAACAGCTACACTGCAAAAACACCCAGGTTAATTGTGGCATTCTCACAGCAACAGAAAAAGAATGAGTTATTGGGCTGCTGGATAGTGAAATAACAGCAATAACCTTCTACATTACTCATCACCTGAGGCTGAGCTGAATTTCTTTGGAAGAAAATTGCTGAAATAATTAAGATTAAAAAAAAGTGCACAAACAAACCTACTACACTCACTAAATCATCAGTTTCTAACTCTTTTTGCATTCTTTCAGAGAGGTTCAATGCTAATTCTCAGTAACAGTTATTGTACTGTATCTTCATACTGGGGATAGTTGAGATAGACCAAGCTTGAATTTATTTGTCTGTATGTACCTGTTAAGATCCACTTGCAAAGAACAGTTTTGATTTGCTGGGGATTGAATGATTCATTCAAATTATTTGTACAAAACATGATTTCTTATGTACATATTTAATTTCTTATTTTAGCTCCCAAACACTTACAAAATGTAAAATCAAAATGGGAAAAATGTTGATTAAAACAGTAAAGACATAAAAAGACACATATTAAGGAAAATTTGCAGCTGGAAAGGCCAATTTTAAAAGTTAATTAAAAAAATGTAAAGTGGTCTTTCTGCCCAATACTTCAGAGGTAGTAAATCCATAGAGCAGATGAAGCTCTACCACAGCCTTGTTGTCAAATAGAATCTGCCAATTATGGCAGTTGTGAAAACAAGACTTCATCAAAAGAGCATCAGGATCTGAATGGGTAAGCCATGGAGAAGTCTATTTTTGATCAAGAGGTACCAAGATTCAGGTGGGTTCACATTGGCAAATAAATAAAATAATAGAATAAAATAAAATATTAGAATAAAATAATAAAATAAAATATAAAATAAAATATAAATAAAATAAAATAAATCTGCATTTCTTTCTATCAGTTCTCAAACTGATTAAATAAACATTACTTCCAAATTATTAAGCAAGAGAGTTCTGTAAAGTTCTTATAGATGGAGAACAATGAACTGTAGAAGTAGCCACTGCCCTGATTGCCACCACACAATCATCTCTCTGTGGCCTACAGCCTCCCAGACTTCTCAAACTGCAGTGAAATCCCAAGGAAAGAGATCCTGAGGAAATTCCTCCTGTTGTCCTGTGTTAGGTGGAAAATAAAAGAAGCTTCAAAATCATGAATGAACTTGCATTAGAAAACACCAGCACTCTGCCACCTGTAATAAACACAAGAAAATAGAAAGAAATATCACAAGAATCTAAAAAAAGTATTTGTGAAGGGGAAAATCTTTTTAGGAAAATGAAAAGACATAGATCAGTCCAGCAATATTTCAGATCCTCTCTAAACTCATTATTTCCTTTAATATGCTAGTACTACTCATTTCAACAAACAAGTACCACTCATTTCAATCAACAAAGAGACTGGAAGCTAAAACATATAAAGAATGATTTCTGGAATTGGGTATGTCTAGTTTAATGAAAAGAAGGATGAGGGGTGACATGATAGCAGTATTCCAAATCTAAGGAGTTGCCACAAAGAAGAGGGAGTCAAGGTATTCTCCAAAGCACCTGAAGGCAGGACAAGAAGAAATGGATGGAAACTAACCAAGGAGAGAAGCAACCTTAAACTAAGGAGAACTTTCCTGACAGTTAGAAAAATTAATTAGTGGAACAACCTGCCTCCAGAAGTTCTCGGTGCGCCAATACTGGAAGGTTTTAAGAAGAGATTGGACAACCATTTGTCTGAAATGGTATAGAATTTCCTGCCCGAGCAGGGGGTTAGACTAGAAGACCTCCAAGGTCACTCCCAACTCTATTATTATTATTATTATTACTATTATTATTATTATTATTATTCATCACACAGACAGCCAGATGTTCAGACTGAATTTGACATTTTGTCTACCTATCGAGTCCATACCAAGGACCTGAGATAGGCAGATGTGAATGTTTGATGATATTACAGATATTGTCACAGGAGGGAAGCAGTTTCTAGTAAGGCTGCCTTTTGCAATTGACTAATGGCAAATTTGTCAATGCCAATGGTGTTCAAGTCATGCTCCAATTGTTTTGGGATTGTAACCAAGGAGCCTATTACTATTGGTCAAGGCTTTTTTTCTCATAGAACACCCAGAACGGAGTTCCGGCACCTTTTTTGGATGGAACCTTGTAGAGTAGGCAAGGCAGGTTGTATGACGTGTGTGAGTTCTGGCACCTTTTTTTTTTTTTTAACAAAAAAAGCACTGCTATTGGTACTACCCTTGCTTGCCTTTGCCACAGTCTTTCTATTTCTATTTGTAGGTCTTTGTATTTTGTTATCTTCTCCAGTTGTTGTTGTTGTTGTTGTTATTATTATTATTATTATTATTATTATTATTATTCCTTTGAAGGTGTCAATTGCCTTGGCTCACTCTTGGGAAAAGGACTCTTCCAACATATGAACTTTTCTTACCTTTTAACTTTACAATAAAAAAACTAAATCACTGAAATAGAACTGTTTGAATTTCCCCACACATTACTGGGCTACACATTTCAATGGAGAGGAGGATTTATAAGATTTATACTGAGAAAGATGCCCAGAGAAGAAAAAACAGCTGAAAATTAACTTATCCTCAACTATTAGGACCATATGGAAAGGGTTAAATAGTCCTGTAGCTCTAATCAAAATCAGCCCAGCTTTCCAGCAGTATATCCATCTTATTCCCTCACACCAAAGCCCAAGGAGCTGGAAGAGAAACTTATCTTCCTATGGAGGCAGCTGTTTTTCATGTTGTTTTGTATTTGGAATACTTTTTTTCTCCTTCAGAGTTGGGGGGAGAGATGGGGGGGTTGGATTTGGCAGGAGGGTGTATTTGGCTGGTCTGCAAAGAAAATCAGAACCCTGAATGGAAGACTGAACATAAACTTGAACTACGGCCCCCATGCTGCCAATTTAACCCAAATACTTTGGGAACCAACTTTAAAGAATGATTGTGATGATTAAACATATTCTGGAAGAAGATTGAGGTGCCAGCTGGCAGGATTTATAATGGGACCAAGATGACATTTTATTTTATAATTGTTTTCTGCTTTGACCGTTCAACTATTTTTCTCTCTTAAGATTATTCTTGATGCTAGGTGGTTTGATGAAAACAACATGAATTCAGCACTGCAGTATATATGGTACGAGAGCAGACAAGGGAGGGAAAGATAATTGAAATATGACCCAGTTCTTATTTAAGAAGGAAGACGCAGGAAGATTACTAGCACTTTTTCCTTTCATCCCAACTGTCCATTGGAGTCTCAAGGTGTTTGACAGAGAAGTATACAACAGTGGCAACTTCATGACCATCCCAAAGGCAAATCTAAATAGTCTTTTATGCCACTGTGTTGCCTCCAAAGCTCTGCCATGAATTTTCCTAACACACTGCAACAACCCTAAACAGCAGGAAAATGAAACAGGTCATCTATACATCTTCCAAAATGGATACCCATGCAATTTTATCAACTCCATCCACTACAGCACAACCACCGCAACCATTAAATGGATAACAACCTGCCATACATCAAAAATACATCTCAGAAACAACCAACAGATTATTACAATCACATGCTATTACTATAGCACACAAATCAACGAAAGCCCTCCAAAACATCTTAAGTAAATCAAAAGAAACAATATCCCAGAAGAAAAAAAAGGAGTCACTTACAACAATCAGTGTAAGGTCTGAAAAAGTATTATCTAGGACAAACAGGCAAAAGACTAGCAGAGCATATCCATGAATACCAACCAGCAGTTGGAAGACATGCTTAAATACAAGGACAGACTTCACCATAATTTCAGCTTGGAAACTGTGAGCATCCTTGATCAAGTCAAGTCTGAAAAATGCCTGAGAATTCCTAGAAGCCTGGCACTTAGACAAGCAATGGGGTGGCGCAGTTTTGCTATGATGCATCCAGCCCGTGGGCTGGCAGTTTGACACCCCTGGCCTAACTCTATGTTCCATTTGTGGGTTTCATCCCACCACGTTTCTGTAATGGCAACAATATCATATCTGCCCTCATTTACTTGAATTTCTAATTCACCTTGTTTATTGTTGGTGTATAGACATTTGAGTCCTTTTTGACTGAGCCTATGTTTACTTTCTATATAACCTGTGCTGTGCCTGAGTTCCCCTACTTCCTTACTACCTGTTTGATTAGTGCACTTGGTATGGCACTCACTATTAAAAGCCTGATTTTACTTGACAACAAGGTTGATATTCTTACCCACACAAACATCTAGTTACATGCACTGATAACCCAATCAACACCCATATAAGCAGAGATTAACATGAAGATTAATATTAGACCAACAATCAAGCAATAAACAATACCCCCAATTAAGGAAATACCACCCCATACAAGCAATGCAACAGTAAACAACATTCTAATCAGGAACCATCCAGAGCACTTCCACAAACACTGAAAGAGAGAGCCACTTGTATATAAACAGAGAGTCAATCCCACTCCCTTCTAGCACTGATGTTGTTATTTAGTTGGGTATTGGGTGAAGGGTAATGAAAATCTGCAAGAAAACAACCAAACTCAGAGAGTACCAGCTACTCCACAGTTCAATACTGAACTACAAATATTCTTTTCTATTGACACCATTTCCAAAAGGCAATGCATATCAATTCCTCTACCTTTCAAAAATACTCTCATTTTACTTTTCCTTTGGGACACATGGTGGTGGCAGATTTATAAATATATCATGTTAGCACCTAAAAAAGCCTCTAAATTCTACACTGTATTATTAGGGAGACAGATCATGCCAAAAGCTGATGTTTGGTTTTGTAATATGTCAACTTTCCAACTGCTTATTTTTATCAATTAAAATAATCTTCATGAAATTCAACTAATTTCAACAGGAGGAAGCTACAAAAAAAATATTGATCCTTTCAAGTGCTAAACTGAGAATTCAGAAACACTAAAAAGTAGAAATGTGCAACACTTTGCATTCCAAGGCAAAAAGGTGCTTAGGACAGACTGGAGTGTGAATATAGCCTCTGTCAGCAACTTCTTACGCCAAGCGTATGCAATCCTGGGAAAAAGACTTTTGCAGGATCAGAACATCTGACAAGCACATCTGAGCCCTTTCTCCTCAGCCATTTTCCAATTGTCTCCTTTTAGCTCCAGGCCTCCCTGTCTTTTTTCTAATGCAAGATGTAAATCAGAAAGGAGAGGTGAGTGATTGCACTAGCCCCCACCTAAGCAATTGGAGTGCCATAAATCAAGCCAAGCTAAATAAATAAAAAAAAAGTGGATGAATGATGCTCAGCAGCTGGAGCTTTTGCCTGATTGCTATCAACTTCTATAATTCAAATCAGATGCCTACCACTCTTCTTGGCTTTTACTCTAATGGCTACCTGAGCTTCCCAGTCTCACAGAGAAGAAAATCTAAGGGGACTTTCATTACTGCAGCAATGGGGACCTGTTCCGTTTGGTCTTCCAACATTCTGATTTATACTGAGACTGTGTGTGCAAAACCAGAAAATGAGTTTGTTTTCTGAATCTGTTAGAGGGTACATTCCCCTTGGGATTATGCCTCCTGGAAATTCTTGTATTTAATACCTAACTTCAAGGTGAAGATTGCAAAACCTTACGCTGTGGTCTCCAGGCAAATCCCAGAGCATGGTCTCAAGAGACAATATCTCGTACCTACTCAGCTATGGTGGTTTAAGACCAAACATGAGCAAAAACATGAAAATCCACCAGGTATTCATTTAATTTTTTTTTTTTGCCACTTGTTGAATATTGGAAAATATGAAATGCTTGGAAATTTTGCTCTTGCCAAAGCTGAAACTTCCCTGAGATTCTTTGGGAGTTTATTTTGGGAGTCTTGTCCCAGCAGGGAGTCAATGCTAACTATGCCTTTAACCCTGAGTCAACATCTGACAATGTTAGCTGCCACATATCTGGCTTCAAATTTGAGCACATTCAGTACTTAACCAGCTGAAGAAAAATAGTTGTAAAGGCATTTGGGGAGAGACATCTGGGAGAAAAAGGGTCGAGGACAGGGGTAGGCAACCTTGGCTCTTTTATGACTCGTGGACTTCAACTCCCAGAATTCCTGAGCCAGACATTTGGGGAGAGACATCTGGGGGGGAAAGGGTCTAGGACAAGGGTAGGCAATCTTGGCTCTTTTGTGACTCATGGACTTCAACTCCCAGAATTCCTGAGCCAGCCATGCTGACTCAGGAATTCTGGGAGTTGAAGTCCACAAGTCATAAAAGAGCCAAGGTTGCCTACCCCTGGTCTAGGACAACTTGCTGCAACCAACTCGCCACTGCCAACATGCCATGACCAACTCACCATGGGACAACTCACCGCAGGACAACTTGCCATGGGACAATTCAATGCTGTATTGTTTTCATTCAGTTACTTTTATCATTGGTGATCATGTTTTCTTCAAAATTGTAACTATTGTATTTCTGGATTGACTTTATTTTAGTATTGTTGACCACAGTTCCGTCGAAATTAACTTTTGTATTTGTTGAATTCTCCTGTGGCAAGTTAGCTGTGGTGAGATAGTCATGGCGAGTTGCCCCACTGCACACTAAACATGGTTTATTAAAAGAGGAGCTGTCAACTAGGGGAGAATGAAGAGCTGGCACACAGGCTAATTCTTTGTAATTCCTCTTGGTACAAATAAATGACTTGAGATTGCTCACAAGTGCTCCATACAGTTGTTCCTCATGAAGAGACTGCAAGACAGTGGTCTCCAGCAGGTTTAGATGAGGAAAAGCTTTTCTTTGCACAAACTACAGTCAATATTTCCTTTTCTAATTGATTTTGGAATTTTTTTTGTTAACTGCTTTTCAGCTAATAGAAACCTTTGGATACACATATTTTATAGCACTAAGTGAATTTCCTTGTTTAAAATACAAATTTAAGTACTTTATTAAAAAGTCTTGTTTTTTTGGGGGGGAACAGCAAAAAGGTGATTAGAATGTAAATTTTGGAAAGGTACCAATGGACTAAGGGTCCAGAGAGATTTGAAATAAAAAAATGAAATTAATTATAAGAATTCTTCTAGTGGGAAAATGCTGTTGTGGTATTGAACTTTGAGGATTGGATATTACAAGGAACCAGAAGGAACTAAAGATTACAATTAAAGGAGAAGAACACTTACATTTGATATAACCAACGCATAATAGAGCAAAATATTTTAACACTGGATGTATTGAAGGATATTTATGAACAATGACCTAAGACAGAATGCCCTACAAGTGTCTTTTATCATATTTAGTGATAAAAATAACAACCTGGTGCCTTAGGCCTCTGCCTCATTCTATATAACAATAGTATAGTAGTACTACTATAGTATTCTGGATAGTAGTAGGATCAGCTCAATAACTTTCTTGCTTTTAAATGAACTTGGACATACTCAAGTAGTTCAAAAGCTCATTAAATGCATGAATTTTTAAAAAGCAACCTAACAACATATAGTCCAATATGATCACATTCTATTTTATGGAACCAAAGATACATTTTTAACTTTTCAGTGTTGTTCTGGCTATTTGTACAATTGCTTATTTGGCCATTATTCTATTATTTTCCATTTGGTCAGGATAGTTTCTGATGGGATCCATACTTTTAAAAGATTTTCACTGCTGTTTTTTTTTTAAATACACTGTACAAAGAAAGAATAGCTTTTGAGACATCTATTTAGCACGCCCACCCAATAATAAAACAGCTTTCTTCAGATATTTTAGACCAGGCATGTCAAACTGCCGGCCCACGGGCCGGACGCATCATCCTAAAACCGTGCCCACCCCATTGCCGGCAATGGAGAAAAAGCTCTGATACGTTGCGCGATATCATGTGATGTCACGAGTTTGGCATGCCTGCTTTAGACTATAATCACCCATATGATTGTGCTGACTAGGGCCAATGGAAGTGAACGTCCAATGCACTTTAAAATGCTTGATAGGCTAGAGTTGGAAAGTTCATTCACTAGCTCTGCAGGCTGTCCCTGGTGTCTGCACACATAAACAGTATGATACTGTGTGGAAGGCAAGTTATGCAAACACACATGCAACAGCCTTGAAAATGGATACAGAAGGATGCCACTTTACCTCTTCAGGCAGCAGTGCTTTGCAAACCACCTTTTTCTGATGCTTTTCACAACCATAATGCTTATTGAGAATTAGGACACTGTCCAAAAGTTTTCCCAGGTCCTAGACTTAGAAAGCCACTCCTAGGCCATTGAGTTTAACTTTCTTCCCAGTAAAATAATTGAAATGAAAGCATTGCTAACAGTGGCTGTTCAGCCTCTGCTTGAACTCATCCGGTAAAAAAAAAAAAAGCTCAATATTTCCCTTGGTAATTGGCTCCCCTAACAACCCCTTCAGCTGAAATCTATTTCCCTGTAAGTTCATTATTGTATATCCTGCACTCTGAAAGACAAAGAACAGGTTGGGTTTTTTGAAAGGGCTCTTTTCTCACTCTTCAGCTGCTTTTTTCTCAAAGTCCCCTTGATGTGTTTTGAAAGTTTCAAAAATGCCCACAGGCCCCCAAAGTAGTAATTTTCAGAAAAGGTGCTAGGATTGACTGTTCCACTATCTTTGGTCAGCGGTTCAAATCTCACCGGCTCAAGGTTGACTCAGCCTTCCATCCTTCCGGGGTAGGTAAAATGAGGACCCAGATTGTTGGGGGCAATGTAAATATATATATACATTGCTTACTGGTGTACACCGCTTAGAGAGTGCTTGCACTTAAAGCGGTATATAAGTCTCATTCATAAATAAATAAATAAATATTTAATCCATCTTCTTGCCTATATTGATTTTGTAAAAAAAAAATAATTAGGGCAAAGGGATGTAATTAAAAGTCATAAATCAAAACCTCATTTCCATTTCATTTTCTCCAAATCTTATTCTAAGCTTCTAGTTATCTGAGTCATGGTCTATATATACTATTATATAGCCATACAGTGGAGATGGCCCATGGGCAGATGCTGATCAGAAATGGTTGTAGGACATCTGGATTCAATGGAAGACAATGGCAAGCCATCCTTAGCTCATGTTTGTGCTGAGATAATGTGCTGTGGGAGGCTACATATCTCTCTCACCGTTTATCATTCATATCCTTCAGTCCTAATATGCACATCTTTGCTATGTTCTTTCTTCGTTCCATTTTGCAAGCAGTGGGACTGACAGCTCTCCTATTTTTTCCTTTTTTCTTTAAGTTTTACAAGATTTTGCTTGAGTTCTTGTTTTCTTCCATAACCTGAACACAGGGAAGGGAGTTTACTTAATTTTTTCTCTCTTCTTCTCTCTTGGCCAAAATAATATACAATCAGAGAGCCTAGTAACTTATAAGAACTATAGTACTTTATGGATAGCAAACAATAACTCACAGAACCACTGACCCCTAAAGGGGCTAATCTGCTGTTGTGTCCTGGTAAGGTTCAACTTTTCATTGTAATAAAGTAGAAAAAGAAACAGTTTTTAACTGCGTATATGCAGTTAATTATTATTTGAAGCATACTCATCTCATTTGCAGATATGTGATTGTTTTTTTAAAAGATTATTGATTACTGTTTTTCATTAATTAATTTAACAGTTATACAGGTATCAACTTGGAATTTTGGCTCTTTTGAGAAAGCACTGTGGTATATAAGGCAAATCTGTGTTTAAAAACAAATCTACAAACTGGGATCACTTTGTGAATAGAATACATCTGTTCTAGGTAGGAACAATTGGTAGAGGTTTATGCATGGATTTCTTTCTGCAAGACTCTCAAAGCAGCAGTCAAGTTGTCACTGTAAAAGACGATAAACATACAAATTAAAATATTCATGATGTGAAGTACCTTGTAACTTTCTGTGGAGTCATGTCACCAATCTGCCTTGCCCCCAAAGATTTGTTTCAAACATTTCAAACAATTTGCTATCCAAATTGTTTCGCAGCGCCCTCCTTTATTTTTGTACTCTAATGCCTGCAAATAGTGTTATTGTCACAACATGCTTGTCAGGCACCCATCACACATGACATCTCTGTTACTTAGAAACTTCCTACTGGATTGATAAGTGCCGCTCAATGATTATTTTTAAAATCCATCCTTCCGAGGTCGGAAATATGAGGACCCAGATTGTTGGGGGCAATAGGTTGACTCTGTGAACTGCTTAGAGAGGGCTGTAAAGCATTGTGAAGTTGTGTATAAGTCTAAATGCTATTGCTACATACAGAAGGCATTTTAGATCCAATCATGATACCTGCCATCAAATCCCGTGTTAATAAGTAAAGTTTCCATGGGATAAGTGGAAAAAAGCAGCAAACAGTGCTACATGTGATCTATTAGATACTGTTATGTACTGTATCCTGATTTTTTTTATAGGAAGCTGCATTAGTTTCCAAATATTTTTGAAGTTATATAATGCATATAGCATAGGGTTTGGCAACAGGATGCCTCCAGATGTTTTGGCTACAAGTTCTACCAACCCCAGTCAGCATAACTAACATGGTAGGTTGAAGTTGAAATTGTAGTCCAAAACTTATAGAAGCCTCCAGATTTCCAGCACTTGTTATAAACTGACACTATGACCTTTTAGTGACTAGTCAGTCATCTTACTTGCCTTTAGTTAATTCAAAAGCAGTGTTGTTACAAGACACAAACAATTCATTCCCCTCTCTTTATGAGGAAACAAACTTGTTTATAAAGTTCAGCTAGATTTAAAATATGGATAATATGTGCGGGCTATAGAACCAGGGCTTTTTTCCTCATAGAACGCCCAGAACGGAGTTCCAGCACCTTTTTTGGATGGAACCTTGTAGGGTAGGCAAGGCGGGTTGTATGACGTGTGTGAGTTCTGGCACCTTTTTTTAAAAAAAAAAGAAAGAAAAAAAGCACTGTATAGAACTAATAGCAAAGTTGGAGAGGTAAAGAAATAAATGGAACTGGAACAGCTTTGGTATTTTATTAGTGAAAACAATAAAAACTAATGAAAAACTTGTGTAAAATGAAAAGGAAAAGCAAGAGATTAAGTCAAGAGAAAAGAGAAGGGATAATAGCACTCTCCAGGTAAGAGGACTACAACTCCCAGAATTCCCCAATCAATGTAGGCATTGTTGAACATTTTGAGAATTGAAGTCTAGGCATCTGGAGGGTAGCGATATGCAAGGAATCTGATATTGCTCAAATCACTATTCCCAGCCAATTGTGAGTATTAGGAGTTGTAATAACTCACCTGGGCTTGAGTTCACCATCCCTCCTCAAGAAAACTGGTCTTCAATAACTGTTTAGGGATCCAATTCTGGCTCATAATATATGAAAAATGACTTACATAAGCAACATTACTTCATAGAAATGTGCAGTTAAAATTAAGAAATGGGTCTTGGGACTGAAGATGGAAAAGACCAAGTTAGTATTAAGAAGAAAACTATTTTTTTTCCACTCATCATAGTGATAGATTCCTAATCTGTCTGGAGACTCTGAATGGATAGACATGGCACCACTGTCTGTAATAAGCATCTTTTAGTGTTTGAGGATCACCTTTAATTCTGGTAAAAGACAACAACCACACTGATTAAAGCAAAGAAAATAGATAGGACAATACTTTTCCTTTAGTCAGGGACAGGATTTTCATTTCCCTCTTTTCTGTGGGGTAGAAATTTTGG
Source organism: Crotalus tigris (assembly GCF_016545835.1). Taxonomy (NCBI): domain Eukaryota; kingdom Metazoa; phylum Chordata; class Lepidosauria; order Squamata; family Viperidae; genus Crotalus; species Crotalus tigris. The sequence goes on from NW_024096520.1 coordinate 1,332,159, forward strand.
GGTTTTCTTTGATTTTTAAAAAATGTAATAAACTTACTTTAGAGCAGGGGTCTTCAAACTCGCCCCTTTTATGACTCATGGACTTCAACTCACAGAATTCCTCAGCCAGACATGCTGGCTGAGGAATTCTGGGAGTTGAAGTTCATGAGTCATAAAAGGGGCGAGTTTGAAGACCCCTGCTTTAGAGCTTATGTTTCATTTTTTTGACAACTGTAGAGATCTAGAGGGCAGAAAAGCAAGTGTGGGATCCTCCTTTCCTCCCTCCCATGTTTACACCACCAATCCTGCCTAACTGACTCTGGGCAGTTTACAACAAAACATAACTACTATAGTCTGTTTTCACTATGTCAAAATCATGATTTATAAACCTCAGTGAGTAACTTGAGGCATTGCACAAGGCAACATGAAACAAGTTACATTATTATTTAACAAGATTGTAAGCCTAAAGAGGGTATTTGGGAGGAATGTGACTTTTACCATAATTGCCTAGTTAAATAGTCCCTTCACTTTAAAAGATGACAATCCTACCTGTGAAAAAACTAGTATATCTAAAAAAAAAATAGCTCTGGATTTACCTTCTTCTAATGGGCCCTTTTTGTTTTCTGAATGTAAATAATTTTTTTAATCCAGTAAATACCTAATCTAGTACCATGAATTGAATGAGTATATTCATTAGAAGCTGTATGCTGTTGTTATTCTGAATGTGTACAGGTACCCTCATGATGTTATGATCAAAGTCTTGAGTCTCATAGCCTTGCCTTTGTCTGAAAAACATCCAGATGATTTAGTTTCTCAAGCATCTACTCTAGAAATCTAGTTTATTCTTATTAAGTTATTTATCATATTTTTTGGCAGAGCTCTCGGACTCTTGCTGATGCCTGATTGCCTCACATTATATAATCAGTTTTGTTCATCTTGTTACATCCACATACAATTTTCAAGCAACGAGAAATTCCATGGGCTACATGACTAGGTTTAATTTGCTTCCACTGACAGTATACAGGAGACTTATGCTGCTTTATTTATGCATAAGCAGAATGGGAAGAAATAAATAATGAGGCTTTTCCCCACCTTTGTCTCTGTTTCTAATCACTCCTTTCATAAAAATTAAGCTTTTACTCTCTTTGTTGTCAATTAGTTGACTCTCTTCTTTAGGCTAAAAAAAAAAAAAAAAAGAACTGCCCTCAGAAAACTCTGCTGGATCATTCATTCCAAAAATGTAAGAAATATTCCCATTTCCATTGAAGTGTCTTCTACAGGTGAAACATCAATGAAAAGCTATGGGCTAGTAGTCATGAAACAGTTTTCCAAAATAATAATGGAGCAGCAGCATAGTATTATGTGTGAAACAGAACACATAGATCTGAACTATGCACAAGTAGACAATGGATTACAGGATCCGAGATGTTACTGAGTAATGATAGGCAGCATATACATTTAATAAATACATAAAAATAATATAAGAACTGCTTATTTAGAGGAACCTGCTACCTACAGGCAGCCTACAGAAACCGTGGCTTAACAGTATTTTTTAAGTTCATTTTTTAAAAATCCCTTATAGCCTAGCCTTTCTACACAAATAGCTACAGAATGAAACTCCCACAATCAATAACAGCTGTATTCAATGGCTACACAGATGGATTTACTTCAACACAACCCATGAACAAAATAACAAAGATATATTATTCTGATTCTTGGATTAATTATTTTTCTTATAATCCATAAACAGTGCAAATTTTTGTATCTGGCAAAGAGCCTGAAAAATATATCAAACAATGTACATTGAACAGACAAGAACTACAACTCTTTATAACAACTCTAACTCTGCTTTAAAAGCAGCAGTAAATCTTTTTATTAGAAGGAGGCAATCTTTTCCTTGCATCCAAAATTGTCCTCAATGAACATATCCTCAACTGACTTATATTCTCTCCCATCCCACTCTCCCCTCATCTACTGCCAGTCTGCATGAGGATTAGAGTTTCAAACAATATGGGATGCATTGCTGAATGAAATCTCTATGTTGACCTCAAAACATCAAGCTGGACATTGCAGACTTGAAATATATATGCTCCAGCTTGATATGCAATCCTGCTGATTCAATTTGATTCTTGTATACCTAGAAGTATTAGCTAGAGTTAAAGGGGGCAACATCAGACACATAAGAGTCATGCTTAACTCTGCTCTGCTTTTTAATATAGAGGGTTGCTTCAAATTTTAGTGATAAATTAAAAATCTACAGTTTGAGATTAAGTGCAGTTATATAGTCAAAAATCAATGGGCTTAGTTAGACTATAAAATAAAGAAAGTAGTAACTGAAATGCTGTCTCATAAAATTGGAAGGTCTGACTCTGAAGAACCTAAAGAACAAAATGAATTTTCCCTGTGATCTAGGACTTCTCAAAAATTTCATTTAGTAGTAACTCACTAAAATTTTTAAAAAGAGACTGGACAGCCATTTGTCTGAAATGGTATAGGGTTTCCTGCCTGAGCAGGGAGTTGGACTAGATGACCTCCAAGGTCCCTTCCAACTTTATATTATTATTATTATTATTATCATCATCATCATCATCATCATCATTATTACAGATCATCGCACAGTCAGCCAGATGTTCAGACTGGATTTGGCATTTTGTCTACCTATCGAGTCCTTACCCAGGACCTGGGATAGGCAGATGTGGATGTTTGATGGTGTTACAGATATCGTCGCAGGATGGAAGCAGTTCCTAATAAGGCTGCCTTTTGCAATTAACTAATAGCGAATTTGTCAATGCCAATGGTGTTCAAGTGGTGCTCCAGTTGTTTTGGGATTGCAGCCAAGGAGCCTATGACTATTGGTACTACCCTTGCTTGCTTTTGCCACAGTCTTTCTATTTCTATTTGTAGGTCTTTGTATTTGGTTATCTTCTCCAGTTCTTTCTCGTCTATTCTGCTGTCTCCAGGTACTGCCACGTCCACTATCCAGACTTTTTTGTCTTTCTAATAGACAATTGTTAAGTCTGGGGTGTTATGTTGCAGGTGCTTGTCTGTTTGAATTCTGAAGTCCCAGAGCAGTTTAATTTTATCATTTTCTATGACTTTCTCTATTTTATGATCCCACCAGTTTTTGCTTACAGGCAAATGATATTTTTTGCAGATCTTCCAATGCACCATTGTTGCTACTTTGTCATGCCGCTGCTTGTAGTCAGTCTGTGCAATCTTCTTGCAACAGCTTACCAGGTGGTCCACTGTTTCTTCAGCTTCTTTGCATAGGCGGCACTTACTGTCTGTTGCTGTCTTCTCAATTTTGACTTTATATGCATTTGTCCTTAAGGCTTGGTCTTGTGCAGCCAGAATTAGTCCCTCGGTCTCTTTCTTCAATTTTCCTGCTCTTAGCCATTGCCAGGTTTTATTATTATCTGCTTTCCCAGCTATTTTTTTAATGTATTGGCCATGTAGTGCTTTGTCTTCCCATGCCTCTATTCTGTTCTTCATTTGGTCTTTCTTGTAGGCCAGTTTGGTCTCTCCAGTAGTCAGTAAGCCTTCCTGATATACTAATTTCAGTGCATCTTCATTATTGTTCTTCAAATATTCTTCCAAAGCCATTTTTTCTTCTTCAACCATCTGATGTACTTGTAGCATTCCATGCCCACTATTTGCCTTGGTAGATAAAGTCTGTCACTATCACTGCATGGATGAAGGGCATGATTCATAGTCATTATTTTTCTGGTCTTCCTATCCATTGCTTTTAGTTCTGCTTGAGTCCAGTCCACTATTCCAGCTGTGTACCTAATGACTGGAATTGCCCAAGTGAGTGATTGCCTTTATGGTATTTCCTCTATTGAGTTTGGACTTTAAGATCTTCTTCACTCTCTTGATGTATTCACCTCTAATCTTTTTCTTGACTTCAGTTTGCTTGATGTTGTCAGCTTGAAGGATACCCAAGTATTTGTAGTAATCTTCCTCATCCAGACTCTTAATGTTATTTTCGTGGGGCATCTTGATTCCTTCAGTTTTCACTATTTTTCCTTGTTTGATAGTAAGTGTGGCACATTTATCCAAGCCAAACTCCATTACAATATCTTGGCTATATATACAGACAGTGTTGAGCAGCGATTCTATTTCAGATGATGTTTTTCCATACAGCTTCAGATCATCCATGTAAAGGAGATGGGATAGTCTGGCAGATGTTTTTGATGTTTGATAGCCATGTCCTGAGTTATTCAGTATTGTTGACAGAGGAAACAGTGCAATAACAAATAGTAATGGTGATAATGAATCTCCTTGAAATATTCCTCTCTTGATATTAACCTCTCCCAGCTCTCACCATTGATCTGCAACTGTGTCTTCCATTGTGCCATCGATCTTTGCACAAATTTTCTGATGTTTCTACTGACTCCTGTTATTTCTAGGCACTTGATTATCCAGTCATGTGGCAGAGAGTCAAATGCCTTTTTGTAGTCAATCCATGCCACATTCAGGTTGGTCTTCCTTCTCTTGCAGTTTTCCAAGATCATTTTGTCTATTAGGAGTTGATCTTTTGTTCCTCTGCTATTGGGGCGGTTTCCTTTCTGCTCAGGTGGAAAGAGATTGTTTTCAACTAGATGCTGTTGTACTGCATCAGCTACCACACCAGTTAGTAATTTGAAAGTTGTTGGTAAGCAGGTAATTGGCCTGTAGTTGCCTGGTGTTGCCCCTTTTGCTGGATTTTTCATTATTAGGTAGGTTTTCCCAGTTGTTAGCCACTTTTCAATTTCTCCTCCTTGTAGTATATTGTTGAACTGCTTGGCAATGAGTGGGTGTATAACAGTTAGATGTTTCAACCAAAACCCATGCAGTTCATCTTCACCTGGTGCTGACCAATTTTTGATTTTCCTTGCTCTTTTTTCTACCATTTTTGTTGTTATTACTAGTTCTTTCATTTCAACTTCTGTTTTATTTGCATCCACCTCTTTTAACCAAGCCGCATCCTTGTTGTATTTCTTTGGGTTATCCCATATCTACTTCCAGAACTGCACTGTTTCTTCCTTGTCAGGTACTGACTGATTCCTTGCAGTTTCTCCATTGATGGATTGGTAGAAATGTTTCTGATTGGATTGAAATTGGAGGTTCTGCCTATAGTTTGCAATTCGAGCTTCATATCTACTGATTTTCCTGGCTACAGCTGTTATTTGTTGCTTTATTATTTCCAGTGCTTCCTTGATCTTCCTTGTTTCTAAGTGGTATTTCTTGATTAGGTATTCTTTGGTCTTCTTGTTCTTCAGCTTCTTTTCTTTCATCTGTTCTAGCTTGCTTGCATGTGACCTTAACTTGCTGATCTTATTTTCTAGTCTAACCTTCCATTTTTCTGGTGCACTGTTTGTTTGTTTTTCTTCTTTGTTGATTTTGCATCCCAGGTATTCAGTTATAACTGCAGCTGTGCTGTACATTAGTTGGTTTGTTTCTTGCAGTGAATTGGTGCTTATACTTGATATTGCAGTATTTGCATCTTTTAATGCTTGTGCTAGCTGTTTCTTTGGAACAAGCTTCAATGCAGGCAGCCTTATTCTGTTGTTTTTGTGCTGTTCTAGATGCTCAGTTATTCTTTGTTTCAATTCTTTTATTTCTTTAGTTAGAGGGTTTTGTTCTTCCTGAGGAAGAGGTGCCTGGTTTCCAAATGAGAACAGTTGTATATCTCTGCTGGATTCCTTCACTGCCAACTCCCCCTGGTTTGCCTCTACATTCTGAATTACTTCTGGTAAGGCTTTGATTTCTTTGCCCTGGGTAAACCTTTGCAGTTCGTCCAATTCTGTTTCTGTGAATACTTTATTTTGTATTATAAATCGGCGTTGATCTGCTAGTCTCTGTTCTGTTATTTCTGATTCTGGATGTTGTTCTTTCCAGAACTGGTGCATTCGTTTTAGATATCCTCTTCTTGTTGGACTTGATCTGTAGTAACAGATCATTATTTCTTTGTTTTCCATCACTGTGTATCTGCGACGGGTAAACACCTTTTCTTCCAGTAGTTCTGCAGCTGCTGGCCCTGGTTGCTCAGCCAACAGTCCTGAGTCCTGTAACCCATTTTTCACCAGATATCCAGGAACTCCAATATCTAGCGCGGACCTTGTTAACCCGGGCGACATCCGATCCGGTATGGCATTCTGAAATATTTTCAGTAGAAATAGAAGTGATTAGAGGAGGCTGTTCCTTGGTTCTCTTGAATCTCAGAAAGTTGAGAAACAACTTAAAAGAAAGATATTGGTATTAATGGTGGGTAAAAAGTAATCATACAGAGTAGTGCAATCTTGCATTTACCAGCTCACAGAAATAAATCTCCTTGAGTTCAGCAGGGCTTGTTTCCAAGCAAAGAGCTTGAAAACTACAACCAAAATCGATTGCTCTGTTGAAAATGTTGGAAGGGGCAGCTGCTGTTGATTGTGAAATTTTGAGCTGTGGTCCATCCCAGGGACAATATTTCCCACGATAGCACAACTGTGCATTTTCCTGTTCATACTAGCTGAAAAATTACATGATTTACAGGAGCTGTGCAGGTAACATCAAAGTTACATGACTGCTGCATTCTTCTTCTTTGCCCTGGAGTTTTACAATCAAACAAAAATGTAGTGAATTTCTTAACAAGAAGTAACATTCTAACTTTGGTGGCTGACAGCCTTTGAAAACAATTCAGAAGGAATGGTTTAGCCTTCTTCAAACCCCCTCCCCCAGAAACATCACACTTCTCTCCTGTTTGTTAAAGGAGCTGCTTTTTATGAAACTGAAAAAAAGTGTAGTCGCTTGAAGAGTTATACCAATTTTACTAAGAATCTTCCTAAATCTGTGGCATTTTTATTTAGACTCAAATAAAGAAAAGAGGGCTGACAGCTTTAATAAAGGACAGATGTTTAAAACATATTTAAGCATACATTTTCCCCACTAGCCATTTTTAATGAAACACTGGAACATCCATGAGAAGATAACTGAATGAATATAATGAATAATTATAATGAAATTCACAAACTTCGATTTCCTGTGGATCAAGCAGCTACGATGGCTGCTTTTCACAAAGCAGCCCGTTCCTGGGTTGTGTAAAAGCCGCAGGACTTTTACAATCAGCTGTCCGGCGGCTTGAATCTCTTCCCTGGGAGAAAGGGAAGAGAAGAGCTGCCCAGGTAAAGGTAAGAGCTCCCCTGGGATCCCCATAATTTCAGGGATCGGAGGGTAGAGCTCCCTCGGAGCCTGAGCCAACTCCGCACTCCAGGACGTCTTTGTCCCGAAGTTCTGGGATGAAGCAAGGCGCCGCTCCCACATCTGCTTTTTTTGGAGGCTTGTGAGTATTCAAATGCAGATGGAGCAGACCAGGAGAAAGTGGATTTAAGATTTATTGTGACTTCTGCATCTTCCCCCCCTTTTTTTGTTTACTTTCCCTTTTGAAGAATGATGTTTTTTTTCTTTTTTCTTTCTTTCCCCCCCTTTTTTATTATTGTTAACCTTCTTATTAATAACCCTGTACTCTGCTCTGGGAAGCGGGGGGGGGAGGGTTGAGGGTGGGTGGGTGGGTGAGTAATGATAATATAGTCATGGCAAATGCTTGGACATTTCCCCTATGCTGCGTTCATGTGTGTGAGAGGGATGAGAGGGGAGGAAGGAGTAGGGAGGAAGTAGGATGGTTAGAGGAGATGGGGAGGGGAAGAGAGTAGGAAGGGAGGAGAGAAAGAGGAGGGAAGTAGGGAAGGTTTAGAGAGGGTGGACGCAGCTTGGGGGGAATGGGCAGGCGGTACCAATGGTTAATTGTATTTTGTATGAATAAATGGAAAATAAAAACTTTTTTAATAAAAAAAAAGAAATTCACAAACTTAAAGAAGCAGCTATTCTGAATAATTTCCCTTTAATTCCCCTCTTCCATGTGGGTTCGTCTGGACTATTATGTCTTATTTCTTCATATTGAAACATTTATCTTGTCCCTCAATACAGATTCCACAAGCTTGCATCTTTCCTGTTTTTAAAATTTAGCCTATCTGACTAATTATGGCCACTTAATACATCCTTAACGCTATTGGTTCTGCGGCACACAAATGTGTATTACGCAGTGAGTGTCTATGGAGGTTCTCATTCATTCACTCTTCTCATTCATATGTATTATGCAGGGAATTTCACAGTACTTAAGTGAAATCTGACAGCATTACATGCTTCAGATACTTCCAAGTCATCAGCTTACTAGAAGGCCAAGAAGCAGTGATGAGAATTTTCTGTTCTAAAGAGTTATGTTGAGGAGACAGTTTTATTAAATCTCAGGACAGCTTCATTTCAAACAGGCAAGAAAGGAATGGCCTTCAAAATCCAAACAGGATCCACCAATATTTGTAGTTTTTAAACCAGTGCTTCCTAAATCTAGGTAAAATACTGAAAATTGGATAGAAGTGGGGTTTTTTTTGGGGGGGGGGGAGTAACAACACAGGAATCCATTAATGGCTTTGTAAAGCAAATGACTGAGCTTTAGTCCATCAGTCAAAGCAAAATGCTATTTGAAGAAAAGACAGACTATTTAAAGTCCTTCTGGTTAATAATTCATGATGAAAATCCTGTGGTATCTGGAAGCCATGATGCAATATTGCCATTCCCAACCATCTACATGCACGAAGTAGGATTTTTCTACTCTTGCCTTCACGAAGAACACAAAATAAAAATGGTTTTGGGTAATGAAGGAAAAAGTTTCAAAATCACTTTAAAGGATTGGGGCACAATGGCTCAGTGGTTAAAGATGCTGAACTTGTCAGCTAGAAAGCTGACAGTCTGGATTTGATACCATGTGACCGGGTGAGCTCTCTTTACTTGCCCCAGTTTTTGCTTACCTAGCAGTTCAAAAGCATACGAGTAGATAAATAGGTACCACTTTAGTGGGAAGGTAACAGCATTCCATGCACCTTGGTATACAGTCATGCTGGCCACATGACCACGGAAGTGTCTTCAAACAACACTGGCTCCCTTGGCTAAGAAATGGAGACTTTTACCTTTAACTGCTTTAAAGGAAAAGACGGTCCAAGAGACTTGGGATGTTTTTAGGATATAAAATCAGACAAGATCAATTTTATTTCTGCCCCCATGGTATGTAATTTTTAATTTACTTTTAGATCTAGGTGCCATTAGAAATGGGGGAATGTAACAATAATAATAATCTATACTTGAATCTGCAGTATTTCCTTAAAATTTCAAATTTATACAGTACATATTATTGTTCAATCCACTTAATGATAAGAAGGTTAAGATTGTCTATTCCTGCTCTTCAGTGTCAGGTGTTTTTCAGTAATGAAATGTTCAGATTCTCTTTTCCTGGTAAAGATACCTCATAATGTGGAAAACAACACCAGCCTATATTTTTTACATCTTTTTCTTTGGTCTCTGCTTATAAGTACAGTAAGTACGGTACAAGACCCTTTTTTCAAGAACAACAATCTTATAAGGTAGGTTGGGCCAAGGGATCATGATTGACTCAAAGTTTCCCAGTGAGTTTCTATGGCTGAATGTGGAGTAGAACTTAATCTCCCTGATCCTAGTCCAATACCTTAATCCTGGGCTGCACTAGCTGTTACTAATTTGTGCAGATGCAGTGCAAGAGGGAAAGTAAGCACCCTGTGCTGTCTCCAGTGTATCAGAGTAAAAGTTCAAATGGTCTTCAGAGAGATTTCATTTCATCCTAGATCTGATCTGTGCTAAAATTTCTTCTACTTTTATTATGGCAAGCATCCCAGCCCTTTTCTCTATTTCTTACTAAATTAAGGAGTTGCTATGATCCTATAGGTATGTTACAGTAAGAGGGTACTTGGAGAGATAATGACAACCTTGTGAGCTCACTTTGTAGTCAACTGTGCACTAGGGCATTGACAGAACTATTGAAAGATATTGGAGTGATTTCCCAAGTACTTTCAGGAAGGCTATCTATCTAACTTGAATCTATCCAGTATTGGATGGGTATTATTTTAATGGTCCTTCACCTCTGCTGAAGTTTATGCCAACTGTCACTCTAAACTGGGTAAAGAATTGTCTGTCTATATCAGCAAAGTCAAAGAAGAGTCCTCCATTTTCAAATCAACAACTCTACCCATATAAAAATGCCCTCTTGCATGTCTGAAGGAAAACACCAGCTGGGACAGGCAAGGACCATTCCTCCATAGTCATCACAAGAATATAAAATCCTGAGCAACTCGTGATTGAGCAACTTCACTATGGACAGAAAATCCTTCAAGACAAGGAGCCCAAGACAATCCAACACCAAGCCTGAGATTACCTGTCATGTTCAAGAAGCAGAATGGTTATGTAGAAGTGTAGATAGTACATTTACAATATAAGGCCCTGATTCCAAATAAAACAGCAAGAATTTAAAAATGGCAGATTTCCAAATGGTCAATAAAATAAAATTCCTACAGCTAATAATTTATCTCCTGATCTCCAACCCTAGGCTACTGTAATATGAAGGAGCCGAGTAAGCATGGATGGGTGTGTGGTGAACAGTTCTTTTCTGTCGGTCAGGTCAGCATTTTCATCCAAGATTCAATCCTAGATAACAGATGTTTTATCAGCAACCAGCCTAACAATGAAAAATGGGACCTTAAAGTTGGAGAACCACTATCGGTGTCTGGTAGGAACATAACCAGCACCCTGCTGGATCAGATCCTAACTGATCTAGTCCAGTAGTCACACTCTCACAACAGCCATCTGACTTCACAAGGAAGCCCACTAGTCTCCCAGCAGATGTTTTTCAAGGTAGTTCCATTGCATCAAGGCTAATAGTCTCTTCGGCTTCCTTAGGTGCAATTTGAGAGGACAGTTATAGGTCTCTTGTCCTCTCCCTGTAATGGCTGGACATCACTGTTCCACCATATTTCCCGTCAATTACTTCTTTAATATACTCTGCTAGGCTGTTTTCCTCTCTCTCTCTCTCTTTTTTTTAAAAAGCAGTTTTATTAAAAATGGCAGCTAAAAAGAAAAAAACTAATACGAACTAAACAAATTAAATAAAAAAAATAAAGTGCAGAAAAAATTAGAAAAAAAAGTCAAGAAAAAAAAACAAATAAAAAATGACAGCCCCCATCATGTATAACAATTTTACCAACTTATCACTTTTTTACAAAATACAACACATGATCTCTTCTTCCCCTATCTCATCTCTTATCTTATAAACAAATTCTTAAAGATTCCGTGTTCAGTCCTAATCAGCAAAAGTCCATTAAGGGTTATCAGAGATAACAACAAATCTATTTTAACCTTGATAAACCAAACAAATTTGTATTCATAGCTTTTAACAAACTTGATCCTCAGTCTCTTCAAATAATGTCCTAAAAATTCATTTCTTTTCATTTTTTTCTTTGTCTCTTCTCAAGTTCTTCAAAACTTAACTAGTCTCTTTTATAGATCTCATGTAGGAAAGTTGTCCAGGTTGGTTATTTGTATATCCATTTTAATCATTAAGATATCAGCCAGTCCAGCACAGTATCTTTTCCCTCTTGTATCCTTCTTGGAGCCTGTTGTTTTTAAATCCACTTATAGATCAGTCAGTCTTGTCCAGCAAAACTTTTCCATAACATCTTTTAAACACAATCGAACTATAGAGACAGACTCTCTTAAAATTCTGGCTCCATTATTCAAAAATGTTCTTCAGTATGTCCAATGTTAAAATATTTTGCTCCATTCTGTACTACTAAATTAATGTGTTTTTTTCTTTGAAATGAAATCTTTAATTCTCTCTCATTCCCTTTAGTGTTAAACCTTCAGTCTTACCCTGTTATACATTTTTTAAAAGAAAGCATTTTTCCATGGGAAGGATTCTTATAATTCATTCCAAAATCTTATTTCAAATCTATCTAGATCTTTAGTCTGTTTGTAACTTTCCAAAATCAAAGTTCTAATAACCCTTTGATGTTTATTCTAAAAAAACCCACCAAAATTAAGTCTTAAACTTGTATTTAAAACGTCTTTCACTAATGATTGAAGGTGCTGTAAAGTTTTACATTTGGTGCTGTAAACCTTATGTATCCAAAGGTTCCTAATAGCTGAAGAGCAGTTAACAATTTCCAAAAGTGATTAGAAAAAAGAAGTATGCAAACCCAGCATCCTTTCGAAGGTGCTGACCAGAGTTTGAGAAAAAAGATGACTATTTCATCATCTCCCAGAGCTCTAAACCCACTAGAGATTGCTTTCTTGTGATCTCTTTATGAGGATCAATTCCATAGCCCACTTGCTTTCTCAGGTCTCTTCCTTATCCAATAAGAAAATATGAAGAGCCAATCTATTTGCCAGGTCTTCATTTCATCATGGTCATTCACTCTACTTTTAGTGGAATTGATCTTCAGCTCACCATTTGTTTCCTCTAAGTCTGCCAGGTCTGCTTTTATTCCGACAGATGACACTCTTTAAAATAACTTTCAGGCATTCTTTACCTTAAAGAAACTTTTATTCGAGAAACAAAGTATCGGCACTGCATAGTCAAAACCAAAAGCTAAATTCCCCTCCCCTGGGTAGGATGTAACAAAGCACAATTCCCTCCTCCAATAAACAGTCATAAATCACATTCACTTGATGGCTTTCTCCCCAGCTCTCAGAAACTCTATCAACTCAGGGCCCAATGACCTTTGGTTCCCATGGCTGAGTTATTATTGTTATGACTAGCTGGAGTATCATCCACATTCCCCCTCCCAGCATCAACTAACTCTAAAAGCAATAGAGGAAAAATGGTTGCATTTCCATCTGTTGTCAAAGCAAGAACATCTGATTTTAGCAGCGTTGACACTAGGAGGAGGAGAAGAGGAGGAGGAGGAGGAGTAAGAAGAAGGGAGGAAGAAGGAAGAGGAGAAGGGGAGGGAGAAGAAGTAGTAGTTAACACTTAATTTAAATAACAGGTTATTTTTTAAAAAATGAAGTAGATGAAGCATAACACATATAGAATAACTAAAGCACAACAAATACAATGTTTCATAGAGACATTCTTTGTAATGAATTCATTAGGGATTTTTCAGGAAAGCATTCAGTTTGAATGGCAACCCACATTGTTCTTGCAATCATCATCAAAGTCCTTATTTTGCAAGGGAGCAGTTTTCCGTGAAGATGACACAGCATATTTCCCCACTTTGTTTTTAGGTCTTCTTCTCACCCTCCATTCACAGAGTGCATGTTGAATTTCTGTACAGTATATGCTACTTAGCTACTGGATTATGCTTATATAGCATAATCCCCAAATAGGCTAATTTCTTCATGTAATGGAGTAATTTGAATGATTCTATCTTGAATTTTCCATACAAAATGCAAAGAAGCTAGGGAGGAGAGGAAGAAGCTGTAAAGTTTTTATTGTTTGGTTTCAACTCCTAGAATTGCCATCCAAGAAATGCGAATGATCTTGGTGGCCAAGAATTCTGCAGTTCTCACATATCTAGATGGCCCAAATTGATGAAAAATGCTCCAAGCAATGTAATTCTCTCTGTATAGGCATAATTAAGCAATCAATTCTACTCAAAGTAAAATTAAATACAAAAAGTTACTAGCAACAAATATTAACTTCATAAAAGAATGTTAATGCAGACCAGCCTTGAGATGTATAATCATATTTTTACACTTAAGACAGAAATAATAGTCTATTTTGAACCTGTATTAAATGCAACTGTATGAATAGCAATTAAGAACAAGAGGAAAAGAGGAAAAAGTGCAAAATGAAAGAAAAGAAAAAGGAAAAATAATAAATAAAAATGACTTCCCTTCACACAAGGGAAACTTTTATAACTTAACACCTTCTCTAGTATTAAAAGTAAAAAAGAAATACTTTCCCCCATCTCATCTCTTTATCAATAAACATATTGTAAAAAATCATTATTCAGTCCTAATCAGCACAAAATCATTACTAGAAATAATAACGTATGTTGCAGGATCCAATCTGCAGTGGTCACCAGGACTAGAGGTTTAGTTTTTAAGCAAAACCTCTGGTCCCAGTGACTGACCAAGATTAAATCCTGCAACATTATCCTGGGACATGTATTCTTTTGTATTCAAACTTACCATTTTCTTTGAAAAATAAAGCAAAAGAGGTCTTTCCCCATTTATAAACAAATCTTCAAAACCTCATCATTCATTCCTTTTTTTTTTAAAAAAAAAATGTTAATACTGATCAGAACCCACAACAGTTGTATTTTAACCTTGGTTGAATAAGTTGATTTGATATTCCTTCTGTTTACTTTTTAAAAGCTTAATCTTCAGTCTAGTTAAATAATGTCCCACAAGGTGGTTTCTTAATATATTTTTTTCTCTTTGCTTCCTTTAGGGATGGCTTCAGTTATTTAACACATCCCTTTTGTAAATCCAAGATAAGATAACTTTCCAAGTCACTCTTGTGATTTATTATTTCTATGTCCCCTTTAGTTATGAATGCATCCGCCTGGTGTTAGTTGTAAATCCATTGTGGCATCTTTTTCAACGTCACTTTGGTAGTCTAGCATTTTAAAATCCATTTTCAAATCCACAAGACCCATTTTTCTTGTCACCCTTGTAGTCTGGCATTTTTTTTCAAAATCCATTTTCAAATCCACATGAGCTTCAGTCTCTTATTTTATCCAGTAAAATCTATTCCTCTTCTATAGTCTGTTAAATACATTCTTATAGTGTCAGAGATTCTTGAAAGTAATTTTTGAGTACATTGTTCCCAAGCAGCCTTAATTTCCCCTGCAACCAAACAATACTGTCCCATTATGTTAACAAGTGTCTCCTCATTTAATTGTAATCCTTGTTTTGTCTCTGGTTCCCTCTAATCAACCTTCAAAGTACCTTCTTGTCTGTTTGTTTATTTTCCAATCAATACAACTTTTCCAAGGGAAAATTTCTTATAGTTAATTTTAAAATAGCCATATATACTTTTACAAAATTTTAAACAACCCATAGGAATTATTCTTGCAATTCCAGCTGGTCGCTTAGCTTTCCAAAATCAATGTTCTATTCTCCTTTTCTAATTTCCAAAAACTCTCTCTTTTTTTTTAAATAATTAAAGCTTACACAAAACTTTTTTCATCCAGGGTGGAAGGAAAGTGAGATGATATTTGCTTTTCAGGAGGTTCACAACATCCAAAGAATCAAGCAATTCCTAAGTGAAGTGGGTGAACCAGTGTTCAAATGAAGGCGCTGAATGGGATGAATTTCCTCTGGATCCAGAGCTGTCAAACAGTTGGAGATTGCTATTTTATGAGTAGCCTCTGAGCAAACCTGTGGATAATCCTAGTGGTCTCCTTGATCTGGAGAGGAGTTTCAAAGAATCCGTCCATTCACTGGCTCACTTTTCCACCACAGTCATTAGTTCGGAAAGAGTCACCTTCAGTTTGCCATTGCTTCCCCGGAAGACCCTTGTTTCATAATTTTCGTAATTTTTTATGATAAGCATTTTAAGTTTGCTGCTCTTTTAAACCAAGGATTCTCTTATTGCCCTATAAGAAACAACCCCATACTATACATTCAGGATTAAAACTTAGAACACTCCTATGAGTCTCATGCATTACTTTACCATCTTTTCTTTGGTAGTGGTTGCTCAAGGGAAATTGGCTCTAGCAGAAAATATATATTCACTGCTCTGATAAAATATATTTTGTATCCATTTTAAAATTTTGTTATTAAATGGCACTTTAGATGTAAACAACTTATGTTTTCCTTCCCCATACTTATATTCAAACTTGTGTCACCTTGTTTTTTCCACTCGTACTTTTTCACACCATCCTTAGTGAATGTGTTTACTTTTTAAAAAATAAGTTTACATTCCTGCTTTTTCATTCTTTTCACTTACACTTGAGAGTTACTTACGCTTCAGTCATCTTTTTTCCTACACTATTTAGTTAAAACTATGATTAAGTCTTTCCATGTGTTATGAAATTAAGGTGAGCATAAATGCATTGCAGTAACCCAGGAAACAGAGCACCTATACAATGTCAAAATGAATACCCACACAACTTTATAAAAAAAAAATCCCTGACGAGTCAACCACTGTAGCACAATCAATGCAAGTTATAAAAAACAACATTAGGAGCCCCAAAGGGGATGTTCACCATTGGAAGTGGCTGACTGGATAAGATCTCATCTCCAAGCTGTCCATTTCCTTGGTTCTAGTTTTTATATAGTTTTAATTTTTTTTTCATATTTCATTCTTTTTACTCTTTGTAAGCCACTCAGAGTCGACTTGTCAAAGAGATGGGTGGCATATCAATTTGATAAATAAATAAACACTACCATACATCAAAAATATCTCAGAAACAACCAACAGACAATTAAACCACACAGCATCACAGTAACACATAAACCATATATAGCATCACCTCAACAGATAGACCAGCTAAAAACTTCTAGGACATCATAAGTAAACCAAAAGACCAAGAAGACCAAGAAAAAAAACAGGAGTCATCTACAACATACAGTAAATGGGCTGTAACAGCCACTATGCAGGACAGGCAGACTGCATCCAGGAACACCAACTAGCAGTCAGAAGGCCCAATGGAAACACCTTAATTTTGCAACACATGGACAGACTTAAACCTCAGTTTCAACAAAGAAACTGTGAGCATTCTAGACCAAGCAAAAAATAAAAATTAAAAATTAGGGAATTCCTGAAAGCTTGGCACTGAGACAAACCAGCCATCAATAGGGAAATAGGGATAAACCATCTTTATCCATTATTCAATACATTAAAAAAGAGAAACTAAAAAGAAAACAAACACACCAGAATGCTTCCTCTCCAGTCATCAACATCAAGATAAACAGGGATTAACACCAGATAAACAAGCAGTAAACAATATCCTAATCGAGGAACAACCAACTTAATCAAGCAGTAAACAACAGCCTAATCAAGGAACTACCAAGGAGGAAGCAACACCCCCACCAACAATGTCAGGGTAAGCTACTATTTATAAGTAGAAACAAACCCCACTCCTTTCCAACACTCAAGATGTCAAACAACCAAGATCAGGATTATATAGATTTCCACAAATTACTTTATAGCTGAAAACCGTCATGCACATTAGAACAGCTCAACAGAAACAAACTTCAGATCCCTAATGATAGCGTCTACATGACATACTCCTTGGGTTTAATGATTTATACTTTATACAATTCTGTCTCTGTAAAAAGAGTAATTCCCTGACAGTTGAAAGTCTGAATTGGCAGTTGTGATAGGATATAGAAGCAACCATCAAATCAATCTAGACTGTCTGTATCTTTATTCTTATAGTCCCTACTGTTTGAACTAACTAGATACAACATAGCCAAAAAAGAGTGTTTCAGAGAACAAAAATTTAAATTTATCAGTGTTCGTTAAGTATATTTCAAAATTTGAAAATGTAAGTGCCTTAGGTACAGAGTTTCACAAACCTTCTACAGTAATGATTTTTTTTCTGTACAATTTGAAAAGGATATCCACTTCAATAGAAACTTATGCCTATTAATAATCTGACAGAGCATTGGATCCAACAAGGAGCATGTGGAAGAAAATTCTCTTAACACATGTCCCCAAGATATTAGTATTAGTAATGTATATGCTTTTACTGGAAAGAATGAAAATGTACACATTTCCAAGCTTGGCACATCATGGATATGATCAAGTGTAAGAAGCAAAAGCGTTAATATAAATGGCTTATCTGGATCATCAGTACCCCAAAACATGCATAATTTTCATATATAAATGTCATGTTAAACATGCAAAATAAAATAAAAAGTTTACCTAGACAGATACTAGCACAGCAAACTGACTTGGTCCTTTCCTCAACACCAAAGAATAGAAAATCAGATTTAATTAAATGTTACTATTTTATTTGTGAAAAAACTACAAGCAGAATTCATAAATAGACATTTCTATTTAAAGCAAGAAAATGATAAAGTGGCTTCTAATAACAGTCGTGCACATGCCGGTAACAGGAATATATTAACATCTTTTATTTGCTAGACAAAGAGCAGTGTCCAATATAAATTTCCCGAAAACATTTAAGACCTGTGAATTTTTCTGACCAGTTCACAAAATCACCATTGACACTTTTAGCATGAAGATTAAAAACAAACCTAACAGGACTGTCAGCTCTAAAGACTTTACAGAGCAGAAAACTTCCAAAGCGTTATACAAGCTGTCTTTCTGGGCAAATGAAAAATATAGCTCGTATAATACATTAACATAAAAATTCACAAGATAAAATTATGTTTTGACATACTTAAACAAGCATTCTCTATTTGTCTCCAAACAAACAAAGCTAAAGAAATAATGTAACCATCTTTACACAGTAAATTAAGGTTACAAGTCGTACACAAGAACAGAACTGCTTGCGCATTAAAAACTGTTCAGCTCCATTGTCATATTGTAAATGTTGGCTCTCAAATCATTTTTTTCAGTTACATACAAGCAAAGGTTATATAGTCAGCAAGTAATAACTTCAATAATTTATGGTAACAGTTTTAAAAAAGTAGACTGGAAATGGTACTGGTAAGGCAGATGTATTTCTATGAATATAGCCACTGCCCAATTTTAAAATAGAAACTGAATTTGAATAAGCAAAATGCTTTCAATTAAAACTGCCCATCTTAAACATTTTTTTTGCTTTTCATTGTTCTCTTTGCATGACTTATTTAAAATATTCAAACAGAGGAAGTCAAGCAAGCTGTTGTGTGCATGGGTGTAAGTGTAAAAAATTAACTTTGAAAATGTAACACTGTGCTTTTTCCTTACCTGCTTTCTGTGCCACTGGCTACGAAGCGTTTCTGGCGCCCTTCTTATACATGAATATTTTAAAGCATGCTCTCCAACTACTGAATAGTTAAATGAAATGCAGGAAGTTAAGATAATCCAATTTTTTAATCTCATGCTTTTAAAAAAAAAGGATGTTTGCTTGGTTACAACACAACGGTAAGAAATGCGGCCCAAGAAAGTTTGAATGCTTAGCTGACAATTTCAGCCAAATGCAGTTTCAATCACTCCACTTGCGCCGAAGATGGATTTGCATACTTTATTCTAACAAGCTAATATAGCACAGAGGCACACATAGGGGGAGAAAAAAAGGAAAAAGAAAACCCAAAGAGGATTTCACTGAATTGGTAAGCCAATGAGCAGCTCATTACGGTTAAAGCTTTTATTCCCTAACCTAAGGGACAGGTTTCATCCACCAACTCCTGTTGCTTACCCACTGGAATGACAGCCCACAAGAAGCCACCTTAGGAATGAATGGAGCAGCAATAATTGGAGGGTGGTATTCGGTGTAACTGGTCTTCTTAACATACACACTGCTTCCTCTACCCCACCCAAGGCTGTATTCTAGCAAGTACAGAAGGAAACACACCATTTGTATATACTGGTGCACTTCCAGCAGACATGCTCAGAAATTGGGTCTCTGCTGGGAAGGAGCTAAATGCATACAGGTCTAATTCATTCAGATGTAAGTTTTTTTTAAAAAAAAAATCTGTGCAAATCACACACATCTGGGACTAAGTTGAAAACATCTCTAAAAATTATTTTTTTCTCCAAAAATAAATTATGGCTGACCAATTTACCCTCCCTGAGATCCTTTAAAGGAATAGTCAAACTTGTAAAAGGAATGTTTACCAATGTTAAAACGTGGATTGATGTGGACTATTAAAAACTACAATAATATTGTATTATCAGAGCTTAAGAAACATCTGTTTTTCCTTTGGTTCTTTTTTTATTTTTCAATAAATACATTAAAAATAAGTTTTCAAAAAAGGAAAAGAATAGATATAAGAACAACTGAATGAGAAACCCATCAAAATGGATGCAGCTGCAAAGGCACTGCTCTGCTACTCTACCTCTTTGAGCAGAATTACTTTATTCAGTTAAGCATAGGTTAAAATTTTCAGACTGATATAAAAGAAGTTTGTGTTTGCGGCTTTAAAGTGATAAAACACAACCATTTCATGCCTCTCTAGAACAGAAATAATTTATATTATTCAAACAAGAAATGAGTACAGTAATTGTCTAGCACCAAGTTCTGCCAAGTGGCCCTTTGAGAACACCTATATGGTAATCATTCTGATAAAACTAAAAATGGTTACTGAAATTATAGCAAAGCACTCTGGGTCGCCTAAAAAGCACACAATGAAGAGTTTGAAGGTATTTTTTAAGTGTTCCGTCTTCTTTCTAGTGTTTTATGCAGAAAAACATACCGGCTAGATAAAACTGTAAGACTTTGGATTTGTAAATAAACATTCTCCTAATAGCTTTCAAAGCGAGAATTGAAGTCCATTTGCCATTCTGATGCTCCCTTATTAGTATAAGATGTCTTCACAACTTTAGCTCTCACATCAAGTTATGTTAAAGAGATATGTCTAAGCACTGATAATCCTAAGGAAATGGAATTAAATGAATTAAATTACTAACAAAAAAGCAGAGTCATATATAGAAAATTTGCACTGAAAACAAGTCATGTGACAATAGATCTCGGTTCATGTTATTATTAGGGGAGCACTTATTAAGGCTTTGGACTGCCTTCTACTACAAAAGCTGTCTGACAAATGTATCCCCACGGATATTCAAAAAACTTTCCCATCACCAATATAAATCTGGACAATAAGAGAATGAGATTTGTTATTCAAAATAGGCAGTGTTAATGTGTGCAGCCACAAGGTACATTAATACTAAGCATTTTGAAATTGGTGTTATTATTGTTTTTTAAAATTTGTACACTGTGGTAGGAAAGGGCTAGAAATTTATTGTTTTCCGATATTCTAACTGGAAATGACTTGGAGCACCCTTTTGGATTTCAAAAAGAACAGAAAATAAGAAAATAGATATCTATTTTTGTCCAGTACTCTTCAGCCAAAGCACAAGAGAAAAACCAGGTCCTGTTTCTGTTAGAACCTCTGGGAACACTTTGTTGATCTAAGACTGGTTCCAGTTCGGTTTCAGCACTCGTGAAACGGCACTCACTGTCCCAGATCTTAAATTGCTTAGCTTCACAGTGTTTCAAGCACCAGCGTTTCCATGTATTGGTTTCAAATAACCCTATATATACTTTATTTATATATATATTTATATACTTATATATATATATATATATAATTTATATCAAAACTGATAGTACACAGTATAACTGGAAGAGGGAGATTTGAACTCAAAAAATATGCTGAAAAAACAAGGGGGAGTTTGTGAATACAATAAATAAAAACCCTCCTATAAGCCCGCCCTTCCCCTTACATCACATTCCCTCACCCAAAACAAAACTAAAACTGGTGGTAAGATTCATGGAAAAACTGTGCACAGCAGATTTATAAAAAAGTAGAGTCAGGAGCACATCCAATTATAAATGATTGTTAGGAAAATCATATAAAACAATGGAATACATAAACATCAGAAAGTAATTCTCAGGGTGCGAAATTCCTTGGTAGCCAGATGCCCACAGTCAGACCAAAGCGTCCCGGTGTCATCAATTAAGGGAAGGATATCCAAAAAGCATGTTGAAGCACAAGGAAAAAAGAAGAAGTGGCACTGGCAGCTTTCTCAGGTTGTCCCAGTGGACAGGTGGAACATTTGAATTTCATACCCTGATTTCATAAGTTTCCCACAATTCCATGTGCAATTCTCAGAAAGATTCATCGTTGACTGCTGACATGTCGCCCTTTGGCGTAGAAGAGCGGGATGAGCCCTTGTCTGTGCTCTCGGAGCCCGAGCTACTCTGATTTTGCTGTTCAGATCCAGCACTGGAGGTCACTGTGGATGAAGATGTGGAGGAAGAGCGAGTCTTTTCTTTAAAGTCTGTGATAATTACTGTGACATTCCCTACTGTGACTGCCAGCTGCTGAGCGGTACTTCTGTCCACATTTTTCAGTCTGGGCCTACAACAACAACAGTAAAGAGTAGTAATAGTGGCAGCAACAATGGTAACAACAGCAACACAGAATATAATAATGGATGAGCCTTCTGCTAAGACACTTTTATTCAGCTTATACAGAAGAATTCTAAAAACTGCAGATGTTCTACATTAAAACAAGAGAAGAAAGAAACACTATTTTCTCCTCCCAGCCCCTACAGCATCTGATCATTTGCTGTCTTTAAATGCTTAGTCTAAAAAGGCTGTGCTAGCAGCATTTTCAATTCCCAATGGGAAATGTAGTTTGGGAATCAATTTTGGAGCTCTGGAGTTGTAGAAAATTATTCTCTGTTGCATTCAGCCAGAAGTATAGTAATATGCTAAAAATACAAAGGTATCAAGAAAGCTTTTGAGAGTCCCTTTTGGAATACAGACATTCTGTGCTTGGAATCCTTCAGCCTCTTAAGCTCCTGAAAGCTGCAATTTTGTAGGACCCCCCCCCCCCAAAAAAAAGCATCTGCATGTGACAGTGTAAAGGGCCAGGATCCCAACTGTTGCAAACCTATGAATGCCAGTAAAATTTGGCATATTTCCCAACGGCTGGAATGCACAAGAGAAAAACCCCACATAACCTTATAAAAATGGCTTACAAAGTCTTTTCTGAATGAACTGCTGAACACATGCTATGGAATATAAATACTGGCCAACAGAACTGCACAATTTAAAAAAAGGTCTTAGAACAGTGTAAGTCTTACTATAATCTTACATTTATGCCATGATATTAAGCAATCAAACCAATTAATAAAGCATTAGCTCACATTCACATATGGTAAAATGTTCAGTTCATAATTTTAATAGAAATGCAAATTGATACTGTTCATTATTTGAGAAACTAAACAAGATCTCCGTTATCATGTCAGAAAGAAAAAAACAAGGAAGGTTTTGAGCAAACCTGAATAGCTCCTTTTAACAGCCAAAATAGTTACTTTAAGAGACAGTATAGGTTTATTTCAGAAACAAAGCTTTAAAAATTAAAATGCTCAAAGTAACTATTATTTATTCAGACAGTAGCAAAAATATTTTTAGAGTTGCCAAAGTGATCCACTTGAGCTGGGAATCAGCTAAGTTCAATAGGTTTTTGCCAGAAAGCAGACAATGTGGACATTAGTTCTTATTACCCACATTAATGAAGTAGCATCTGAAATAATTTGGTAGGCACTGAAGTTGGAGGTGAAAACTAACACTGTTAACTATCAGATGATTTTTGATATGGTAGCTTCTTTCATTGCTTATTGCTATTTTATAGTATAACAAATGGGATGACTGGAAAACTTAGAAGAAAGATTTCTTTTCTATATAGAGTGCACCAAAAGTTAGTTGCACAGACCAATCACAATGTTTTATTTTTTTTCAGAGAAAATGTTATTGTACTTTGAAATGTTCAAAGGTTATGAGTTAAACAAGTAAATAAATGTTTAGAAGAAACTGGAAACCATTTGAACAATTAATTTATATAATAAATTGTCTATGGAGCCCAATTTGGATCTACTCTTTATATGCTACTGTCATCAAATATGCAAGATAACATTTCAAATTGTGATTCAAAAAACCTTGTGCAGGTCTATTGACTATTAGTCCAATACACCCAATATTAATGAACCAACAAAGGTAAATCTTGGGAATAAACAGAACCACAAGGCATTTATTTCAGGGAAATCTTAACTCAAGCTATGGCAAAACATTCACCAATTATTTAATGAAATCTGAGAATTCTCTATGCTGCTGAAAGAACAAATATAATCAAAGAAATTAAACTCCTACAGTGCCTTTCTTGACAGAAGTAAACAGGGTGTTTCATTGTTTAAAATCAGCCTTCAATCTAGATTTAAAGAGGTTTATATTCCACCAATCATTCTGTTACATAACCTGGATCTCACCAGAAAGAAAAGCACTTGAAAACAAAGAGGGATTCAGAGGCCACTGTGAACAAGTGCAGTTCCATTCTTATAGCGAAAGCAGAGGCACAAACACACATTCATAATAGTCAATTACAATATTAACGCATAAGAGGATGTTATAATTTTAGATATAGTTAGAAATATTTCTACATAAGGTATAGACAGTATGGAAAGGGCTCCTTGTAAGGGAGGCATTCATTCCTTAAGCAGAGGCTTATTAACATGATGCTTAATGATTCTATGACTTTCCGGAGCCACTGAATAAATTGCCTCTCATTAAATGACTATTCCAAACTATTTGCAAAGATCAAGAGCACCTCCAAGGCACTATGATAAACTGTTCAAGAGGATGAAGCAACAATATAGTAGTATAATTCAGGAAAAGAGAGAATTCTGAAACTGGGGTAATACTCATAAGTAGAAATAAAACTTACTCAACAGGAATGGGTCAAACTAAAGGAGAGTAGGAGTGACATGCACGAAATGTATTGAGAGCCAGGAATTGGAACATGAGGTTCCTGACAAAAGCATTTGGGTAACAGAAGGAAGGGGAAACAAAAAGTATTATTGTGATGGTGTGCTACATACTATCAAAGAAGAACATCAGGATTATACAAACCTGGTACAGGTTACAGAATCTCAAAAGGAGAGACACAATAATAATGGGAAATTTCAACTACCCAATAATCTGTTAGAAAAACAACTGTGTCAAGAAGAGTAAGATCTTGAAATTACTCTTATCTTGCTGACTGTTTCATGTTCCAGAAAGCTAAAGAAGAGACAAGATTTTCCTAGTTCTGCTTGTAATCAATAGGGAAGAGTTGGTTGAAAAAATAAAAGCAGTTTGAGAAGAAGTCGCTTTGAGAAGAAGTCATGGCAACATCTTAAGATTTAAGATACTATAGAAAGAGAAATTGGAAGACAGCTGTTTGTGCACAGTAGATTTTAGACAGCTAATTTAACAAGCTAGAGAAATACGATTTCTCAGGGAATACTTGGCCACTGAGAAGAAGATTAAATATCTAGACAAGATTAATTACATCTGAGAGTCATCTCAGAACCCTCTATTTATGATTTTTGAATAATCATGGAGATCAGGCTAAGCACTGGAGAAGGACAAATATTGTTTCTATCTACATAAAAGGAAAAAATAAGAATCAGATTAATCAATGACAGCGATATTACATATTCAACTAGAATCGTTCATTTAACAATAGTTTGAATGTATGACCATCTTGGAATAACTGCTTACAATCTTTACTGGCATCATCCCCATGGTCATGTGATCGCAACCCAGAGTCTTAGCAATCAGCTTGCATTAACTATGGTTGCAGTGTTCAGTGATCATGTAATTGCTATTTGTGATTGTTCATTGAAGTTGGATTTGCTTAACAACCACATGCTTTGCTTAATGGTCATCATAAAAATGGTCACAAAATCAGATTTAATCATGTGGTGACTCAAGTTATGACTCCACTGATTTACACCTGCAGTTCCAGTTCTAATACATAATACTCTTTCCTCCTACTTATCTTACAACAACAATCTGGTGAGGTGGGTTAAGCTGAGAGGAAGTGACTGTTTAAGGCAGGACTAGACCTCCTGGTTTCTATGCCAGGACCTTAACCACTACACTAAACTAGCTTTGTTTTGGATTGATCAAATTAATTTAAATTAAATTAAATCAAATCAAAATAAATTGGGTTGACCAAATCAATACTTCTACATTTCTACAAATTGGGTTGACAGCTGCCAATCTAAATCTCACCAGGACAAAGTTCAATTTTCATTGGCTCGCTGGTTGACTCAGATTTCCATCCTTCCAAGGTTGGTAAAATCAGGACCCATATTGCTGGGGGGCATATGCTGACTCTGTAAACCACTGTGAAGAGGTATATATGTCTAAGTGCTATAAAGTTCTGTGATTAATTGAGTCAACTGATGATTTAATAATAATAATAGTAGTAAAGTTGGAAGGGACTTTGGAGGTCATCTAGTCCAACCCCCTGCTCGGGCAGGAAACCCTACACCATTTCGGACAATGGCTGTCCAGTCTCTTCTTAAAAACTTCCAGTGTTGGAGCATTCATTTACTGCTTCTGGAGGCAAGCTGTTCCACTGATTAATTGTTCTCACTGTCAGGAAGTTTCTCCTTAGTTCTAGGTTGCTTCTCTCCTTGATTAGTTTCCACCCGTTGCTTCTTGTCCTGCCTTCAGGTGCTTTGGAAAATAGCTTAATTCCCTCTTCTTTATGGCAGCCCCTGAGATATTGGAATACTGCTATCATGTCCCCCCTTGTCCGTCTCTTCGTTAAACTAGACATACCCAATTCTAGCAACCGTTCCTTATATGTTTTAGCCTCCAGTCCCCTAATCATCTTTGTTGCTCTTCTCTGTACTCTTTCTAGAGTCTCAACATCTTTTTTACATCGTGGTGACCAAAACTGGATGCAGTATTCCAAGTGTGGCCTTACCAAGGCATTGAAGTGTGGTATTAATACTTCACGTGATCTTGATTCTATCCCTCTGTTAATGCAGCCTAGCACTGTGTTGGCCTTTTTGGCAGCTGCAGCACACTGCTGGCTCATATTTAAGTGATTGTCTACTAGGACTCCGAGGTCCCTCTCACAGTTACTACTATTGAGCATGGTGCCACCTATGCTGTACTTGTGCATTTGGTTTTTCTGGCCTAAATGTAGAACCTTGCTTTTTTCACCATTGAATTTCATTTTGTTAGTTAGTGCCCAGTGTTCAAGTCTGTCCAGATCCTTCTGTACCTGAAGCCTGTCTTCTGGAGTGTTGGCTATTCCTGCCAGCTTGGTGTCATCTGCAAATTTGATGAGTTCCCCATCTATCCCTTCATCCAAATCGTTGATGAAGATGTTGAAGAGTACTGGGCCCAGAACAGAGCCCTGGGGCACCCACTACACACTTCCCTCCATATAGATGCAGTTCCATTGAGGACCACTCGCTGAGTACGGCCGGTCAGCCAGATACGGATCCATCTGGTGGTGGTTCTGTCTACCCCACATTTTTCTATCTTGTCAAGTAGTAGGTTGTGATCTACTTTATCAAATGCCTTACTGAAGTCCAAGTAAATTATGTCCACAGCATTCCTCTGATCCACTAATTTTGTCACTTGGTCAAAGAATTTGGTTCAAAGGGTTCATCTGCCAAATCCCATCTTGCTCTACTGAGCAGTAATATCTAAGGGAATATTATTAAATGGTTCTTCCCAAATTATTCACTCAGTTCTCAAACAAAACATTTCAAATTAACCAATTCCTTCATATATAAACAGCAGACTAGAAGTTGACAGGGTAATTTAAAGCTATCCTAAGCCTATCTATAAATTTCTGTTGTCATGGGCAAAATGGTACATCATAGGGCAACAAAATTTTGAACCAAAGCAGTTCAAATGGGCTAACTTCTAAAATGAGTCCAAAACGTGGGACCCATGACTCCTGAGGACATTAAATTTGGAAAAGATATGATTGATACTGCACCTGTGGTTACCTGATCTTCACTTTCAACATGTGACAATATCTCAGCCACTCTTGCACTTTCTTATTCCCTTCCCTGGAGGAACGTTGTCCATGGGGTCGCGATGGGTCGGACACGACTTCGCAATTAACAACAACAACAACAAATGTAGCAGCAGCCATTTACCTGCCTGCTGGAATGGAAAAGAACAGAAGGGAAGGGAATCTGCTTCCTATCAGATTCCCACAAGAAAAACCATGTATCTCCAAAAATAAGATCAGATCTTATATTAATTTTTGCTCCAAAAAATGCATTAGGGTTTATTTTCCTGTTAGGTCTTATTTTGGGGGAAATACAGCACTAAATGCGTCCATCTGACTGATGATCTTAACTGGGGCTTAGTTTTGGGGTAGGGCTTATATTACAAGTGTCCTAAAAATCACACTAGGGCTTATTTTCTGGCTGGGTCTTATTTTCAGGGAAATACAATACAAAGGGAAATCTGGAAATCTGTCCTGCTTCCATTGTTTTTTTTGCCTACTCGTGGTCTTTTTGTTTCTGTTTAGGTAAGGAAATATCTCTGAAAGGATTACCCAACAAGGCCCAGGTTGTCTACTAGCTTTTAAAGATAACAAAATGGCAGCAAAAAAAAAACAACAATTCTGCTTTTATTGTTCTAAACTTTGCTTGCCCTATTTCTCTTATTTCAACTACAATCTCTTGCCATCCAATCTCTCTTGGATTTTGTATTACCAAATCTTCTATCATCCATCTTGGTTTTCAGAGTTGTTACAACAGACAGTTTCAATCTAGCTATGATGCTTCAGAAAGGCCAAATAGCTATATCTTATTTGTTCTGATTTTGAAAATTTAGACCTGATGGAAATGCAGGCTGAAGAAAGTCTGCTTTCACTTTATGGGTAAGATAGAATTTCAAGCCAGGACTTGAATAGCTCAGTATCAGCCTCTAAACTGTCTAGTTAGTTTAGCAGCAGTCCTAGAGGACGACTGCTAGAGGAGGGGAACATTTACTGCAGGCTTCTTATAGCTTAAGTAGATAGAATATCTAAAAATTATGTCACAAAGACAGAAAAATGACACAGAAAAAATGGAAAGACTATTCCACCTCTTTTTAAACCAATAAAGCTTTGCAGTATTTGCCAGCAGTGTGCTGCAGCTGCCAAAAAAGCCAACTGAGTGCTAGGCTGCATTAACAGAGGGATAGAATCAAGATCACGTGAAGTGTTAATACCACTTTACAATGCCTTGGTAAGGCCACCCTTGGAATACTGAATCCAGTTTTGGTCACCACGATGTAAAAAAGATGTTGAGACTATGGAAAGAGTACAGAGAACAACAACAAAGATGATTAGGGGATTGGAAGCTAAAACATATAAAGAACAGTTGCTGGAATTGGGTATGTCTAGTTTGATGAAAAGAAGGACTGGGAGTGACATGATAGCAGTGTTCTAATATCTCAGGGGCTGCCACAAAGAAGAGGGAGTCAAGCTATTCTCCAAAGCACCTGAAGGCAAGAGAAGAAGCAACGGATGGAAACTTACCAAGGAGAGAAGCAACCTAGAACTAAGGAGAAATTTTCGTGACAGTTAGAACAATTAATCAGTGGAACAACCTGCCTCCAGAAGTTGTGAATGCTCCAACCCTGGAAGTTTTTAAGAAGAGACTGGACAGCCCTTTTTCTGAAATGGTATAGGGTTTCCTGCCTGAGCAGGGGGTTGGACTAGATGACCCCCAAGGTCCTTCAAACTACTACTACTACTACTACTACTACTACTTCTTCTTCTTCTTCTTCTTCTTCTTCTTCTTCTTCTTCTTCTTCTTCTTCTTCTTCTTCTTCTTCTTCTTCTTCTTCTTCTTCTTCTTCTTCTTCTTCTTCTTCTTCTTCTTCTTCTTCTTCTTCTTCCTCCTCTTCTTCCTCTTCTTCTTCTTCTTCTTCTATCTCCTCCTCCTCCTCGCACAGTCAGACTGGATTTGGCATTTTGTCTACCTATTGAGTCCTTACCAAGGACCCGGGATAGGCAGATGTGGATGTTTGATGTTATTACAGATATTGTCGCAGAATGGAAGCGGTTCCTAGTAAGGCCACCTTTTGCAATTGACTAATGGCGAATTTGTCAATGCTAATGGTGTTCAAGTGGTGCTCCAGTTGTTTTGGGATTGCACCCAAGGTGCCTATTACTATTGGTACTACCCTTGCTTGCTTTTGCCACAGTATTTCTATTTGTAGGTCTTTGTTATCTTCCCCAGTTCTTCCTTGTCTATTCTGCTGTCTCCAGGCACTGCCACGTCCACTATCCAGACTTTTTTGTCTTTCTTATCAACAATTGTTAAGTCCAGGGTGTTATGTTGCAGGTGCTTGTCTGTTTGAATTCTGAAGTCCCAGAGCAGTTTAATTTTATCATTTTCTATGACTTTCTCTACCAGTTCTTGCTTACAGGCAAATGATATTTCTTGCAGATCTTTCAATCATCATCATCATCGTTTGCACAGAACTGTATTAAAAGATTATAAACAAAAGGAACTTCCAGTGCTGCATAATGCTAAAATATTTTCATTCTGTGACTGTTTAATTGCCAGCATCTCATGAAAGGCAAACTGCAATGGCAGTTCCTCCTGAAGAAATTAAGTACTGGAAAATTTAGTTTATCAACTGAAAGAAGCCTTTAAATCATGGGTCTTCAAACTTGGCCCTTTTATGACTTGTGGACTTCAACTCCCAGAACTCCTTAGCCAGGGTGCCTGATTTATATTAAGCAAGATGTTACCATTTTTGGTGGGCACACTATATACTTGTTTAATAATGAATTTAGATAGCATTTAAGTGACACTAATAGCTATTTCATACACAATCTTTGTAACAAGTAGTTTATAGCTTCTCTTCCAAATTAAATTATGATGCAATTGCCTTTATTTTGTTTCTCTATTTTCTATTTTGTTTCTCTATTTTCTATGTAAGAACAAACGAGAAAATGATTGCACTTTTCTTTTTTGTAGTAAGCAAAAATAAAGTTTATATATATACAATTGAGACCAAAATTTCTGTTGTTAAGTGAGACATTTGTTAAGTGAGTTTTGGCCCACCTTTCTTGCCACAGTTGTTAAGTGAATATTGCAATTGTTTAATTAGTATCACAGTTGTTAAGTGAATCTGGTTTCCGCATTGACTTTTCCATATCTGAATTTTGATCATGTGACCATAGGCATGCTGCAATCATCATAAGCGTGAAAAACAATTGTAAGTCACTTTTTTCAGTGCTATTGTATCTTTGAACAGTCACTAAATGAACTGTTGTAAGTTGAGGACTACCTGTATTACATTGAATAACAATTTTGTTTCCTTATCAAAGATGTAATGTTAGCAGCCTTTAGCCTCCACAGCCTACAGTGGAGTAGCTCTTACTCTAAGTTACTAAAGAATGGAATGGAATTAAATAAATAAATGAACTTTATTTGCATACCTTGTTTATATAAAGGCATTCAACCCAAATTCAAAATATAGGGACTACCCTTTCTCATTATAGTAAGAAACCAATAATACCCAGTTGGATAGGTATCAAATAACTCATCAATGTTTACAAGGTGGCTGATCTTGTAATATTAATCTGGCTAGCAATCTCTAAATCCCAGAAAATATAAATTAGGTATTAACCTAGACCATGGGTCTGCAACTTTAAACACTCAAAGAGCCACTTGGACCCGTTTCCCAGAGAGAAAAAAACACTGGGAGCCGCAAAACTTGCATGCGCGCGCACACACAAGGGGTGGGGAGCTTGATTGAAGAGTTTAATTAAAAAGAAATAGAGGCTGCTGTCCATGAGTTCTCTCTCTCTCTCTTTCCTCTCCCTCTCTCTCTTTCTCTTTCCTCTCCCTCCCTTTTCTTTCCCCCTCTCTTTCACTTTCCCCTTTTTCTTTCTCTCTCCCTCTTTTTTCTGTCTCTCTTTTTCTCCTCTCTCTCTTCTGTTTCATCTGTCTTCTCTTTGTCTCCTCTCTCTCTTTCTCTTTTTCCTCTCCCCCCCTTTCATCTCTCTTTCTCTCTCTCTGATCTTCTGCTCACCTGGCAAGATGGCTTCAGGCTCTTCTCCAATAAGGTTGGGTCTCTCCTGGCCTTCCTGATGAGACGCAGCAAAGGGAGGAGCCCCGCCCAATAAGCTTGTCAGCTCATCGGAATAGTGTGAGGCCATTCTCTTTTTTACACACACACACACACACACACACACACACAGAGAGAGAGAGAGAGAGAGAGAGAGAGAGAGAGAGAGAGAGAGAGAGAGAGAGAGAGAGAGAGAGAGAGAGAGAGAGAGAGAGAGAAGGGAAGCGCTGGGAACTGCAGGTTGCCGACCCATGACCTAGACTTTGATGTGGACCAACAATGTTGACTTGGGCAGTTTATTCAATTTATGCTCTAAAAGGTAATCTGGCATATTTCAATTGAAAGTTCAGGTCATCTCTGATGATTATGCAATAGTTACAAAATGCTCACTTATGATTTAGCACAAGTTAATATTTCACATTTTAATTTACTATATATTCTGTGTGAATGAATGAAACAGAAAAACTGATAAGGTTTAAAGAATTATCACAAATATTATCACAAGCCTCAAAGTCGTAAATTAAAGGATGAGCTGCAGGGGGGAAAAACTAAAGAAAAGTTCCTTTATTTCCATAACCTTATTATACTCAGGCAATTTTTTATCTTAAAAAGTTACCTTGAGGTGTGATTTGAGTCACTGGTCTTTGTTGTATTCCCAGACTGTATACTGTTTGCTTCACTAGGAGGATCTTTCACAATATCTGACTTTGGCCTGAAAGAAAGAATGCCAGATGAAAAATTAACACATTATAAAGATACTGGTATTCTGGGAATATCATTCCTGAAACTGGGATAATTGGTAACCCAGAGGTAAACTTTCATATATACATACACACAGATACATTATTATATAATGGATGCAGGTTTTATGCATTATTCATCTATGAAGCAATGAGAATAACTCAATAAAGTCATATGGACAAGAAAAGAAAAGAAATTCATCTAATGGTTTTAATAAGACTTATATTTCTTCTTACTATGGGAAAATTTGAAATTTAATTTAAAATTTAACTATGAAATGAGGGCAGCATCCAGGAAAAACTTAATTAACTTGAATTAAGTGGTAGAGATGACATAGGGAAGGAGAGAATTACTGTGTGATCACAATTTAGAAATCATTGCAAATTAGGATTGAGAATTCATCAAAAATTTGTCTAGAATTTCAAAGCTGGGAGAACAAGTATGCACATGTATAAGAGCTACAGATACAAATACGTTTGTCCGCATAACTTTTAATGGGGGATCCAGAAACATACTTAGTCTTCTTGTTGGTATTCTTCTTTATAACACTTTGACTAACTTCTTTTTCTTTGTCTGTTTTTTTCTCTTCTTGCTTTTCCACTTTTTCTTTCTTTTCCTTTTTAGGAGGTGGTGGGGTAGCATATTGCTGAGCAACTTGTTGTGCTACAAGCTGAGAATTTATCCTAGGTTTCCTATAAGATGAGAGAAAATAGAAAAGAAATACTCATTGTCAGTGACTTTATTAAAACAAATGGGCAACTGGTGAAAAAAATATCAATAAAAGAAGTGTTTTACCAAGTAAGCAATGCTTAATCTTAACTAGCAAAAGTGTAAGGTCTAAAATTTTAAAACACTACATTCACCAAAATATTGAACATCCTTTATATTAAAATAGAATTCTAGCCCATGCTTGTTTTGAAGAATACTCATACATTTTTCAAAAATATATGAATGTAATAATTCAATTTAAGATGTGCAGGTATGAAGTTGTTCTCTGTGGGCCACTGAAAGCCAAGAAACCATACTCTGTACATCATGAACTTTTCAAAGTCATTTCATTATTTCGTTACATGGACATTGCTATTTTGTTAAACGACTAAGAATAGAGTTAGTCATGTCTCATTTAACTATAATTCTTCAGAATAAATCCATCTTCCTTAAATTTAAAAGACTGACAATTACAGCTTAGAATCTGTC
Organism: Crotalus tigris; assembly: GCF_016545835.1. Classification (NCBI taxonomy): domain Eukaryota; kingdom Metazoa; phylum Chordata; class Lepidosauria; order Squamata; family Viperidae; genus Crotalus; species Crotalus tigris. Next base: position 1,365,410 of record NW_024096520.1, read on the forward strand.
AATCAGAGCAAAGTTAAAAACAAACAATACATTCAGAGTATCATAATTAGAAGTCATGTCTCTACCAGCCTCCAACTGGTACTGATTCTGAACAGTATTTTCTGCAATTATTATAACATACTGACACTTAAAGCTGAGAGCAACTAGAAAACTACAATTTGCAAAGACTTTTTTAGAATTTCTGCAAACAAAAGACATAACATTGGCCAGTCATCATCACTAAGAAGGAACCACTATGTGGCAGCTAGTAACCTATAATCCAAGAGTAGGAAAACAAAGTTCATAAAGTCTTTGATTCAGGTCATGGTTCCTTTCTTGGCTATATTCTGATTACCAGATTTTTAAGAATATGACAGAAATGGAAAAGTGCAGAAGTGTGCTACAAAAATGACTGAAGGTTCAAAAATCTTCCTTCCAAATACCATTTGGAACGTTTTAGTCTGGAAAAAGATTTGACAGGAGATGTTATTGAGGTGTATACAATCATACATGACTTCTTAAAGAACTGTAGTGAAGGAAAACTTGCCACCTCATGTAACAGCATGTTCCCTCATTGGCAGCTTGTACAGACAAAACGCTCCTCCTGATATCTACCCGGAAGCCTTTTTTTAGTTTTAACCCAATCTATTAATCTCTGGAGCAATAGGGAATAAGTTAATTTCTTCTCCTGTATAACAGCTCTTCAAATATTTTAAGATTACTATTGTATCAACTTTGTCTTCTGTGGGCTAAAAATACCTAGATCTTTTAATCATTCCTCACAGGGCTAGGTTTCAAACCTTTCACTATCTTATTGGTTTTCAGCTCCACTAGATATACTAGACCAGGGGTGTCAAACTGCCGGCCCGCGGGCTGGACTCTTCACATGAAAGCCACGCCCACCCCATTGCCGGCAATGGCAAAATCAGCCCAATACGTTGCGCGACGTCACGTGATGTCGTGAGTTTGACATGCCTGTACTAGACCATGAAATCAATCCCACAGGATGTCTACAGCAACTTTGTAGCCCCATTGCCTTACCAACAGACAGCTTATCTCTGCAACATCATCCTTCTTAGTGTCTACATTAGTACTGCTCTGAATTTGCTCCAATGTTATTGTCATTTTTGAATGTGGTAAAAATGTGGCAAAAATTGGACACAGTACTTCAAACAGAATCTAACCAGGACAGGATAGAATGCAGCACTTACTTCCTGTAATTTGGACCCTCTGGTCCTGTTGTTGCACTCCAAGATAATATTTGCCTTTAACAATTGCATTACACTACTGACTTGTTTAATTTGTGGCCTACAAGGATACCCATATATCTTCCATAAAGATAAAGATTCCTCTGTCTAGTTCTGTCTGATTCTAGGGGGCAGAGCTCATTTATGTTTCTTAGCCAGGGAAAACAGTGTTGTCCGAAGACACTTTCGTAGTCATGTGGCCAGAATGACTATATACTGAGGCACACAGAACTCATATTTACTGTCAAATCAGAACACATCTGATAGAAAAGCTTACTGCTAACAGAAATCCCAATTCATATTGAAAACAATTCCTTACACCGATCTTTTTTTTGTAAAATGAATTAAAGATCTGTTAATCAACTACAGGCAGTCCTTCTTGACTTACGACCAGTCATTTAGTCACCATTTGAAGTTCTGAGAGACCTACAGGAGGGAGCACTTACTACTTGGATTCAAACTTCCAATGATTGTTGCCTATGACATGATCACACTTTGAGTGCTCATACCATACAGTCCAAGTGTTGGCCACTCCACATTGATGTTATGTTAATGGCACCTGACTAAAGATAAATTTAAATAAATATAGGTGTTGCTTTAAATTGAATTTCTAATTGGGCAGGATGAAATGGCACTTTTTACTTTTTAAGCTTCTTACTTTGCCTTAAATTGGTAAGAATATTGTTGAGAAAATACCTAGCTCACATTTGTTCTTTTCTCCCGATGCTACATCCTCCAAATAACTTCTTCAATCTATTCCTATTCTTCATGCTTAATTTAATTTCTTTCAATTAAATGGGTCCTCTATCCCATTACTTTAAAACAATCAGGATCTTTGCCTTGAGTTAAATCACATTAGTAGGACAAAATAAGAACTTTGTTTTCCTTCACAAAAGCTGAACTGCAAACTTTCAAATGCTGAGCAAATAAACATTTTGTGCTTTATACTATTCATTGATCGTTGCCAAAGACTTCATACTTCAAGTAAGTAAAATACAGATGTCTTCAATAGACCTTCACAATTTGTGCAATTACAGATAGTCCTTGACATTTAGTGGCTGTTCCAAGTTACAATGGCACTGAAAAAAGAGAGTTATGACCATTTTTCACACTTATGACTTTTGTAGTATCCTCATGATCACATGATCAAAATTCAGGCACTTGGCAACTGTTTCATATTTATGACGGTTGAAGGGTTCCAGGGTCATATGATCACCTTTTGTAACCTTTTGACAAGCAAAGTCAATGGGGAAGCCAGATTCACTTAACAACCATGTTACCAATTTACAAACTGCAATGATTCACTTAACAAGTGGCAAGAAAGTTTGTAAAATGGGACAAAACTCACTTAACAAGTGTTTCGCTTAGCAACAGAAATTTTGGGCTCAACTGGTTGTAAGTTGAGGACTACCTGTATAAGCTAAGAATTAGATATATAATATTTTGCAGTATTATTGTATTTATATCCAAAATATCAGAGCCACAATTTTAAGTGAATTAATACAATTAAGAATGCTAAAATTAAAAGAAAGAAAATGTACATGGCATAATATCATAAGCATGAGAGTACAAGAATTTTTGAAACTTTTACTGCTTCAATATACAAAAGAAAAAGGAACAGACATTTTGAAACACAAAAAAGGAAACGTCTTTGTATTTCTGCATTTTTAAAACAACAGAATATTTTTTAAATACATAATTAAAGTGTGGGGACCTTGGTTGTTTACTTGCAGAATTTCATTGCTCAACAAGATAACATCGTGGATGCGCGAAAGGAGTGGGGTTTTCTTAGATAAATAATCAAATAGCAAACAACAATCTAATCATCAAAGAACCACCAAGATCATTCCCCACAACACTGACAAGGAAGACACTTGTATATAAATAAATAACAAAGTCCACTCCTTTTTAATGTTACCTAGTAGGGTAATGAAATGTCTTGCAGCAAATAATCAAGCTCACAGAGCATCAAGGACCCCACAGTTCAACCCTCTGCTACAAATATATCCTTCTAAGATCCCTTCCGACTCTGCTGTTCTATGTTCTTTATTCTATTCATATATCATTAAACCTTCATAGGTTTAATACTGAACAGTGTTTCCATTAATTAATATACAACATTAAAACCAACCATTAGAATAATTCGAATAATTTGACAGACAGCAAACACATTTTGACAATCCATCAGCCATATTGTCTTTACAACAGTTAAGAGTTAACTGTGCTGTCCCTCGTTTATAATTCCTAATATGATACAGAAGCATCCAGAGCAGTGGTTCTCAACCTGTGGGTCGGGACCCTATTTGGGGTCGAACAACCATTTCACGGGGGTCGCCAAACAATGCAGTCCACCATTTCCCCCCCCTTTTCCTTAGCTGTGCTAAGAATAGAGTCTAATTCTATTGGCTTTCAAAAGCCAATAGGAATTGTCCAGGTTGTTTCTGCCCTGCTGAGCCCGCCAAAACTCCCATTCTGCAAATGGTGCTGCACCAGTTGAGTAGTCCTTGACTTACAACCGGTTGAGTAGTCCTCGACTTACGACCGGTTGGGGGTCGCGGCATTAAAAAGGTTGAGAACCACTGATCTAAAGTCACTGGCATCAAGATGGATTGTGCAATCTGGCAATAAGCCTAACCCTTTTTAACACTTGTCACATACATTGCACACATATAAAATGAGTGGTTTGCTTGATCATGCATGTTATTCTATGGCTTGTGACCTTCACTGTGGGTACCCTCATACAGTGACAAGTGTGTGAAATGGTCTTTACAAGTCTATATCTTACCCATTTTAAATTTCCAACAAAAAAAAATTGACTACAAATTCTTTTTGCATGCCTAATAAACGTGAAAGAAAATTCAATTGACTAAGTTTTATCTTAATATCATAAAAATCATACAATGTAGGCATCTGCAGAATGTTAAAGTCTTATATCATAAGTTATATGCATACCTACAGGGATATGCATGGATGCCATACATAAAAAGGATGGGAGCTTGCATGAGGCTGCTGTTGCATTATTTAATGTGGGATATTGTAATTTTTTAATTCAGGGGTTTTGCAATTAACTAATATTTTGCAAAAAAATTATATCCATCTTAACCAATATCCAGTCACCTCTAGGCGCCATGGGCAGCTTGTAAATTTAGTAAATAAATAATACTCTTTGCTTTATTAAAAATACACAACAGTTGGAATAATCCAAATCATATTTTAAAACAAGTAATTTAGGAGGTTGGCACCTGGGCCAAATGTAAAACCAAGATATATTTAAATGAATACACTGCCATGTTACAATGATAGGCAATCCAAATTCCTCTTGTAATAACTAAATGCTTGGCAATTAGACTGATCTAATATTTTAATATGTCAATCTGCCTTTGACTACAATCAATCAGAAAGATTTACTTCAATTTTCAAATATGAATTATCCCAAGGTGTAACTCATATGAATGACTGAAATTATATTTTCATCCTAATAGCTGCAAATATCATGTGCAGCCTTTTATGAAATAAATTCAAGACAGCTACTAATAAAAATGAAACCAAGTCCCTGCCATTATATCTAAGCAGTAATTCTGCTCCTAGTGATTTATGACTTTGTTTCTTGTGTTCCATAGAGAAACTGGTAAAAGTACATGTTAGTGATAAAACTGAAAGTCAGAAAGTTACCACCCCACCCCATCATATGATAACCACAATTTGGAAGAAGAAAACCTAGAGTATTGTTTTTCACATTTTGTTTAACAGCAATCTGCTAAAAATAACTTAACAGTTATTAGCATACAAATTCTTTTAAGTCAATTCATCAATCTGAAAATGGTATTCATTTTAATATTTACTTTTCCCCAAAAACCAGATAGGATTTCTAACCATCAATTTATGTTAATTTTTATCTGAAATAAAAAAAGTTGATATATTTCCACCCCAAAATAAAGAGAGTTTCCTTGATGTTATTATACCAACTTATTTAAAGTGTTACTATTGCTACTACAGTTGTGTCAATCAGTATCAAAGTGCTTCTGGGTTAAAAGGATTGATCGCTGACATCACCATTACTCAGGGGGACGCCCAGTTGAGGGCTCCTTTCATTTCTCCATTAAGTTGTCCACTGAAATGGTACCCATTTATCTACTTGTGGTTGCCCACTTTGAAACTGTTGGGTCGGCAGGAGCTGGAGCCGCAGCAACCAGGTCTCAAATGTGAGCCTGCCAGTCATCAGTGGAGTATCCTAACCTCGTGAGCCACAACACTCCTTTTATTTGAACTGTTTAAAGCAATAGATTAAAATCCCATTTTATCTGTTTCTGTCATAGAAACATTATAGCTTATAGATAGCATATGATGCTTACCCTAATTGATAACATTATAAATTAATAAATTGTTGAACAATATCATTAATTTTGTATGAAATACATATTATGCAAGTCTAGATATATTCGTATTTAGACAAAGCCTGTTTCAAAAATGACTACTGTACCATTTGTCTGAAATGGTATAGCGTTTCCTGCCTGAACAGGGGGTTGGACTAGAAGAGCTCCCTTACAACTGTTCATTATTATTATTGAGGATCATCGCACAGTCAGCCAGATGTTCAGACTGGATTTTGCATTTTGTCTACCTACCGAGTCCTTACCCAGGACCTGGGATAGGCAGATGTGGATGTTTGATGGTATTACAGATATCGTTGCAGGATGGAAGCAGTTCCTAATAAGGCCGCCTTTTGCAATTGACTAATAGCGATTATTATTATTATTATTATTATTATTATTATTATTATTACCATATCAAATGCTTTTTTCATATCTGAGATCACTAATACAGAACTTACTTTTTCTGAATGTACATACAAAATGTCAACTGATACACTAATATCAGATACCTGTGCAGGATAAGTAATAAAACGTAACATCCTCTATTATCTATATACTAGGGTTACTGTTAATATTGCTGCATCAACATTTAAGAAGAAAATCAGATAATAGATGGCACAGTCAGCAGCCTTCAAATTTACATGGCTATAATCTTAATTGAAGGACCCTGGGAAAACTACGTAAGATATATCATTATATGTTTCTGATATTATGTTTACAAAGAAGTCAATATGACTTAGACCACTCAACAGAAAAATCATTTGTTAGGAACTTTTTCTAAATTCTATTACTGGTATCTGTAATTTGCGGGGAGATAAAACATGCATTATCATGTTAATAATAATAATGATAAAGTTGGAAGGGACCTTGGAGGTCATCTAGTCCAACCTCCTGCTCAGGCAAGAAACCCTATACCATTTCGGACAAATGGCTGTCCAGTTTCTTCTTAAAAACTTCCAGTGTTGGCGCATTCATCGCTTCTGGAGGCAGGTTCTTCCACTGGTTAATTGTTCTACTGTCAGGAAGTTTCTCCTTAGTTCTAAGTTGCTTCTCTCTTTGGTTAGTTTCCACCCATTGCTCCTTGTCCTGCCTTCAGGTGCTTTGGAAAATAGCATGACTCCCTCTTCTCTGTGGCAGCCCCTAAGATATTGGAACACTGCTATCATGTCCCCCCCTCGTCCTTCTCTTCGTTAAACTAGACATACCCAATTCCAGCAACCGTTCCTTGTATGTTTTAGCCTCCAGTCCCCTAATCATCTTTGCTGCTCTTCTCTGTACTCTTTCTAGAGTCTCAACATCTTTTTTACATCGTGGTGACCAAAACTGGATGCAGTATTCCAAGTGTGGCCTTACCAAGGCATTGAAGAGTGGTATTAATAATTCACGTGATCTTGATTCTATCCCTCTGTTAATGCAGCCTAGCACTGTGTTGGCCTTTTTGGCAGCTGCAGCACACTGCTGGCTCATATTTAAGTGATTGTCCACTAGGACTCCGAGGTCCCTCTCACAGTTACTACTGTTGAGCAAGGTACCCCCTATACTATACCTGTACATTTGGTTTTTCTTGCCTAAATGTAGAACCTTACTTTTTTCACCATTGAATTTTATTTTGTTAGATAGAGCCCAGTGTTCAAGTCTGTCCAGATCCTCTTGTATCCTAAGCTTGTCTTCTGGAGTGTTGGCTATTCCTGCCAGCTTGGTGTCATCCACAAATTTTATGAGTTCCCCATCTATCCCCTCGTCCAGATCGTTGATGAATATGTTGAAGAGCACTGGGGCCAGAACAGAGCCCTGGGGCACCCCACTACACACTTCCCTCCATGTAGATGCGGTTCCATTGAGGACCACACGCTGACTACGGCTGGTCAGCCAGCTATGGATCTATCTGGTGGTGATGCTGTCTAACCCACATTTTTCTATCTTATTGAGTAGTAGGTTGTGATCTACTTTATCAAATGCCTTACTGAAGTCCAAGTAAATTATATCCACAGCATTCCTCTGGTCCATTAATTTTGTCACTTGGTCAAAGAATGCAATAAGATTTGTCTGGCATGATCTGTTTTTGACAAACCCATGTTGGCTTTTAGTAATGACTTTGTTTGCCTCTAGGTGTTCGCTGATTCTTTGCTTGATTATCTTTTCCAGAATCTTCCCAGGTATTGAGGTCAGGCTGATAGGTCTGTAATTTCCTGGGTCCTTTTTTTTTCTTCCTTTTTTGAAGATGGGAACTACATCAGCTCTTTTCCAATCCTCTGGTAGTTCCCCAGTGCTCCAGGATCTTTGAAAAATATAGTTCAGTGGTTCTGAGATCACATCTGCCAGTTCCTTAAGAACCTTGGGGTGCAATCCATCTGGTCCTGGTGATTTGAACTCATCTAGGCTGGACAGATTCTCACTTGGTAATGTGTAATCGTAGAATTATATTATACAAAAACTGATTAATTTCTTTGTCAGTTAAAGCTAAAGTATTATTCTGATTTACAATCATCACATTTTATACAGGACATTCTTAATAGGAGAGGTAATATTACATTGTTGCAACCTTTTCAACTGAGAAGCTAGTTAAGTAGCTTTACAAGACTTTATGAATATTTTGGCTTTATATACAGGTAATTCAATGAATATTCTGTTTAAGATTCTATTTAGCCCTTCTAAAAGTTCTACATAATTCTGGTGTAGATCATCTTATATGTGTGCTTATAGGTTTCTTAACATTTTTGTTCCCAAATGATTTTTTTTCTGAAATTATTTCTGCATATGATGTTAGAATATTTTCTGGAACGGCTCTGTTTCAAGCCTTGAAAATTCAAGTTAAAAGATAAGAGTTGTAAGAGCTGCAGCATTGTGTATTCATGATATCATGTGTATCTTGCAGGTTCTGGAGTTTTGTTTAAAAAAAAACTTCAGTCATTCATGCTAAAGAATTGCCATTTACAAATTAGAATATGGTACCTAAAGTTTATTCAACAGTGTGACCATGTATTTTTCTTAGGAGGCTCTCAAGGACCAAGAGTGGCTAGGAAGAAAGTTTAAAGCAGGAAGGAGGGGGTGGGTTCAGGGATAGTAGCATCTTGTCTTATTTATCATTTCTGTAAATGAACTCCCATGGCTACGGGTTAAGTGGTGAATAGCTGTTTCCAAGCTGTCTGGCTTCTCTCCATGAATTCACAGCTGCTTTAATACAGCCGATCGTGCATGTGCACAGCAGGCTCTGACAGCAGCCTGCCAAGCTTCTTCCCTCTGCTCCCTCAGCATTCATCACAGTCATCACAACACAGGCAACCCTGCCCAAACTACCGCCGGCACAAACACTGCCAATTCTCTGCAACAGCACAGGAAGTGACTGTTTAAGATCTAGGGCAGTATAAGCATAAGAAACAAGAATGAAAAAAGAAAAGCAGAATATTGCCAACTAGAAGAGGCCAAGATGGGATCTTTTAAAGAAGGTACTTATCTTTCTTAACTTTTTGCTCCTCAAATTCATTATTCTGAGGAACAGCACTTCGAGTGTCTTTCTCATAGAAGTGCTTAATGATTTAGGTGTCAGGGGCTTCAATTCTGTCTTGACACTTAGCATCTGCCTAGACTTGTATCTGCAGTTTTCTTGGCAAGATGTTCAGTGGTTTGCCACTACCTTCTTTTCTAGAGTGACTGGCCCAAAGTCACCCAGCGTGATTTGTACCTAAGGCAGGAGTTTTCTACTTTTTAGAGCTTGTACCTTAAATCACTACACCAAACTGACTCTCACTTAATGAAATATTACAGACACAGGAGAACCCTACACAACAAGTAACTTTTGATGCTCTATATTAAGAAGGTAATAAGGGACAATGATTCAATGACACATCCTCTTAAATTGAATTGCCATAAAAAATAAAATAAAATAAAATAATAATAATAATAAAGTTGGAAGGGACCTTGGAGGTCATTGAGTCCAACTCCCTGCTCAGGCAGGAACCCTACACCATTTCAGACAAATGGCTGTCCAGTCTCTTCTTAAAAACTTCCAGTGTTGGAGCATTCACCGCTTCTGGAGGCAGGTTGTTCCATTGGTTAATTGTTCTAACTGTCAGGAAGTTTCTCCTTAGTTCTAAGTTGCTTCCCTCCTTGATCAGTTTCCATCCGTTGCTTTTTGTCCTGCCTTCAGGCTCCTTGGAGAATAGCTTGACTCCCTCTTCTTTGTGGCAGCCCCTGAGATATTGGAACACTGCTATCATGTCCCCCCTCGTCCTTCTCTTCGTTAAACTAGACATACCCAATTCCAGCAACCGTTCCTTTTATGTTTTAGCCTCCAGTCCCCTAATCATCTTTGCTGCTCTTCTCTGTACTCTTTCTAGAGTCTCAGCATCTTTTTTACATTGTGGTGACCAAAACTGGATGCAGTATTCCAAGTGTGGCCTTACTAAGGCATTGTAAAGTGGTATTAATACTTCACGTGATCTTGATTCTATCCCTCTGTTAATGCAGCCCAACACTATGTTGGCTTTTTTGGCAGCTGCAGCACACTGCTGGCTCATATTTAAGTGATTGTCCACTAGGACTCCGAGATCCCTCTCACAGTTACTACTATTGAGCAAGGTACCCCCTATACTATACCTGTACATTTGGTTTTTCTTGCCTAAATATAGAACCTTACTTTTTTCACCATTGAATTTCATTTTGTTAGATAGCGCCCAGTGTTCAAGTCTGTCCAGATCCTCCTGTATCCTAAGCCTGTCTTCTGGAGTGTTGGCTATTCCTGCCAGCTTGGTGTCATCTGCAAATTTGATGAGTTCCCCATTTATCCCCTTATCCAAATCATTGATGAAGATGTTGAAGAGCACTGGGCCTAGAACAGAGCCCTGGGGCACCCCACTACACACTTCCCTCCATGTAGATTCAGTTCCATTGAGGACCACATGCTGAGTACGCCTGGTCAGCCAGCTACGAATCCATCTGGTGGTGACCCACATTTTTCTATCTTATCAAGTAGTAGGTTGTGATCTACTTTATCAAATGCCTTACTAAATCCAAGTAAATTATATCCACAGCATTCCTCTGATCCACTAATTTTGTCACTGGTCAAAGAATGCAATGAGGTTTGTCTGGCATGATCTGTTTTTGACAAATCCATGTTGGCTTTTAGTAATGACTTTGTTTACCTCTAGGTGTTCGCTAATTCGTTATTTGATTATCTTTTCCAGAATCTTCCAGAACTGTTTTATTTCATTGTTTCCAAAGGTCAGGTAAGCAGGAAAGAATCCATGCCCCAGGCTAACAACCTTTGTTAGCCTGTTTAAGCAAAAACCATAACCAAGACAAAATCTTCATGAATCCGTGAATCCTAAACTGCCTTCTTTTAATTTACTCTTTTTAAAAACATGTACCTGGAATATATCTGATTAACTAACTAATCAGATTCATTCTTCATTTTTGAAGAAAGGTTTAAGGTTCAAAATGATTGCTTTAAGCTTAACAGAATCTGTTATGTTCAGAGTCAATCTTGTCACTGGTTCCCCCCCTCCAACATTTCCAGGTATATATTTGAACTTTTTTCCACCAGGCTCACATTGCCATTTCTATTCTTGCACACCTGCACTTCTGTCCATTTTCTCCACCAAGTGCTAGCAGAAAATATCAAGGAAATGGGTTTTTTGCCCGATTAAGAGTATCTCTTATTTTAGATAGATGGTTAATCCACACAGGGCAAATATGACATCTATTTTATCGTTTAGTAGTTTGCTTAATGACCCTAACAACCCCAATTTGGACTGGAATTTCCATCATTAAGCAATACAGTTGTTAGGCAAACCTAACATGGCCTCACTGCTTAGGGCAGTTTTGGCACTTCTGGTTGCTCTCATTAGGCTAGGAGTACACCATCCTTAGTCAAGGACCTTACACTTCCTTTGCCCTGTTACATTCACCTCTGCTTTAACGCCTCCAACTCTCTGCCCCATTTAAGTACACTGCATTTTGTGGGCTTTGCTATCTGACTTCCTGATCTTTCCCATCATCTTCCTCCTGCTGCCAGGGCATGCCTACCCTGACTCTCACAGGCCAAGCTGGACATGCTTCATCAGCAAGGGGAGAAAGAAGGTCAACTGGGAATGCAAGGCAGTGGAGACGTACGTAGAGAGCAGAGGTGTGGGGCAGAGTGCTAGTGTGAGGGTAGAGCACAGGGGGGCAGAATTTAGGGGTGGTGAGGCAGTGGCATGGCAGTCAAAAGAGCAAAGAAGGGGTGGAGATAGATGGGGGGGCATAGTTGAAGTATATCCTGTAATTGTAACTGTGGCTGGACTATCAAGTGCCTGAATTTTGATTAGGTGAGGGCAGAGGTGCTGCAACAGTGTAACTTCAGGGATTGGGTGTAAAACCAATTGTTTGACAAGGATTATCTGCATTTTTTATCAGTTTTAATTTGAATGGATGTGGGATGTTACATTAAGAGTTGTTCAGAAATAATCATAAATAAAAAGGAATACAAGAAAAATTAGTTACAAAACCCAAAGATCAGACAACATACACAAAAACCTACAAGCCTCTTCCTTACTGTAGATACATTCTGCTTTTCTTTTCCATTCTTAACCACACTTCTGATCTTTGTAGTCACAGAAATATTCTTATCCGTTTGCCAATGTCTTTCTAGAATTAAACCCTACTTTGTTTCTTTAACATACTGTTCATCCTGATTCCAAGAAACAAATTGTGTGTGTGTGTGTGTGTGTATACACACACAGATATATATATATATATCAACTTTATTAAAATTCTACACATGAACATTAAAAAATACAAAAGCGCATAAAGAGAAATATACCTGCAAATACAAAAGCATAAAATTATATATATTTCTTCTCACTCCTACAGGTGGTATGTACTTTCCTCAATCTTAGATCCTCTACCAGAGGCCTGGGAGTTTGAGAGTTCTGTGCAATATTGTAGCTGTTTGTAGCGTTGCACTCTTCTGGGTAGTTTTGATGTTATTCCTGGGATCTGTTGGAGCCACTCCCCCAGCTTAGAAGACACAGGCCTGAGTATGTCTACCACTACTGGGATCAGTTTGGCCTTTACTTTCAACATCCTCATTAGTTCTTCCTGCATGCCTTGGTACTTTTCCAGCTTCTCACAATCCTTCTTCCTGATGTTGCTATCACTTACATCAGTAACTCTATCACTACTGCTGTCTTCTGGTCCTCGACTACCACCCCAAAGTCTAGTTCTGAGGTTCCCAACCCGGGGTGTGAGACGATATTCCAGGGGGTGTGAAAACTTGGGTTTTAAACATTATAGCGTATATGCATAATTTGTTGCCGTTATTTCAAACTTTTGTAAGGGGTGTGAGAATATATCAGAAGCATTCTAGTGTGCGAGGTATAGAAAAGGTTGGGAGCTGCTGGTCTAGTTGATTGACCAGTAGCTGCCTATCTGTCTGCATCTGAAACTCCCATGGAATCGTAGCCCTGTTAGGAATCTTCTATCTAGATTTGGGAGGATATAGCCCAAGCACTGTGGAGATGTTTCTGTACGCAATTCCAGTTCCTTAGGTTGGTGCCATCCAGTGTATGCTGTTCCTATGCACAATCTGCACCCGCTTCTACGTATCTGGTGCTTAGTGCCTATTCTTGTACTGCTATGATCAGTGCCTCAGTGCTGTCTTTTAGTCCAGTCCTTTCCAGCACTGGCAGGATTTCATAATATCTGCCATCTCAGGTATCTGTTGATGCTACAACTCATACAGTTTCTTATCTTGCCATGGTACTTCCTCTGCTTGATCTTTCTCTCATCTCTGCTGCCACCTTAGACATCCTCTCTTTCTCTCTCCCTCAGCAACTTATCTCTGGGTACCATCTTACTGAAGTACTCCTGGATGTGCTGGCTTTCATGCAGGACAGTGGCTTTGCACTCATCAGACCTTGCTTCTCTAGTATATCTCCTTAATATATTTCCTTAGCCTGGTAGCCAGTGCTGTCAGACTTTGTTCAGCAGGCTTCAAATGTCAGGTCAGCTTCAAATGCCATTCTAGGGCTTCAAATGTCAGGTCAGGTCAGGTCCTTATATTTTTTTTCAGTAGCTGAATCTAGATTGTCTAGTGCAAGGGAAGATGGGAGGGGACTATCCCCACCCACTTTCCCCTGCACACAATTGCCTGGTAGCAAGCCCAACTGGCAACCTGAATTAATTTGGTTTAATCAAGACTTATGTTGTTAATTCTGAATTTAGTTTCTAATTATGTCCCCCCCCACGGTTCATTAGACCTGGATGGATTTTTGATTAAACAATATACAATCACTGATGACAATGAATCATCAGTGACTGGCATTAGTTCAGATAGTAGTATACATAGTACTATCAGTATTAGTTTTAAAACCATTGTGCCAGTATAATGAAGACTATTTGTCCTTCGGATTCATTTCATCTTAAGAAGTGACATGTCCCAGTGAGAATATTTGTAGAATTAAATCAATGCAAGTTTTGCAACATTCTTAACATATGTATGCAGGAAAATTCACTTGTATTGAAAAGTTATCTCCTTTAAAGAAAAAAAAAATAACATTGTGGGGAACCAAAATAAAAAAAATGGGAATAAATTTGAAATATTTAAAATGAGAAAAGGTTGCAAAACTTGCATTGATTTAATTCTACAAATATTCTCACTGATGAATTGAAAAGCATTTTCCATCACTTGATGTAACTTCTTTGGATTCGATGAGAGATCCAATTGTGCCTGAGAGTTTAGCAGAATTAAGTGCTGCAGAAGATGACAAGCTGATAGATATCAGAAATGATGAGAGGACTGAAACTGAAACACTCATTAACAGATATGACTTCATTCTGGTGGTCTCTCTAAGAGGAAAACCCCATTATCACAAGGATGGCAATTAGAGTACTTCTTCCTTTCTCAACATCTTATCTGCTTGAGGCTGGTTATTCTGCTATGAACACAATGAGCAGCAGCAACAACAATTCACAGCTTCAAATACTGGAAGAGAACTTGAGGGTGTGCTTGTCAACCAACCCACCCTCAAATAAGCAACATCATGCAAGAACAACCACAGATTTTCCACCGTTGTTTTTTTTTTTTAAATAATATAATGATTAAAATTTTAGTTACTGAATATTAAACACAATCTTAATACTACTTCTTTAAAATAAGTCATCCTGAAAAAAATGATGGTATGTCTTGATAATTTTAGTGTGCTGTGAGATTTTAAAGAATGAAAACTATTGTTTTAGAGTAATAATGGGTATTAGAACAAATTATTAAAAAACTATGAAATCACAATTCTTTATATGAGGATTGATGGCATACATCTTTATATGGTAAAAGTTTTCCTTTTGTCCAGTTATTTTTATATTACTAATAACAAGCTGATACTTTTAACTCCAGGTTGGAAAAAAAAAACAATTGCCAAGAAATTGAACTTCAGCTAGTCCTTGTATAGCAACCACAACTGGGACAACCACATTAGGGGAAGTGGTCACTAAGTGAAACTAACTCTGCTTATGATCTTGCTTACTTTCTTTGTTTAACTGACCTATGAATATTTTTCATCACAGTCTAACTATGAACAGTTGCTACAAGCAGTCCCTCATTGAGGACTATCTTATTAGTTCTGAAGGAGCTGGCAGATGTCATCTCAGAACCATTTCATTTTTTAGATTGGGCCCAGTGTTCAAGTCCGTCGAGATCCATCTAGATCAGTGGCTCTCAACCTTCCTAATGCCGCGACCCTTTAATACAGTTCCTCATGTTGTGATGACCCACAACCATAAAATTATTTTCGTTGCTACTTCATAACTGTAATTTTTCTACTGTTATGAATCGTAATGTAAATATCTGATATGCAGGGATGTATTTTCATTGTTACAAATTGAACATAATTAAAGCATAGTGATTAATCACAAAAACAATATGTAATTATATATTGTGAAATATTTATTTCTAATTACAAATAAATGAAATTTTGTCTTGAAGCATGGGTGCCGAATCACACCTTCAGCTGTTCCACCTATGGCTCTGAAGGGAGACCTGACCTTTTCTCTTCTCCCCTTGTCCTACAACACACACACAAACACAAACACATTTTCGGGGCTCTAGTGCCAGCCCGGCCAGACCTGAGCAGAGGCCCTCAAGGAAACGTTCCCTTGCCTACCTGGCTCACCACCCGGGAGAAGGCAGCTGTCGGATCCGGGGTGAAAAGGCTTAGAGGCAGCAGAAGGAACCCTGCCACCAGCCCGAGCAACTCGCCAGTTGGATGCTTGGCAACTGGTATGCATTTGTGATGGTTGCAGCATCCTAGGGTCATGTGATTGCCATTTATGACCTTCCCAGCCAATTTCCAACAAGCAGAATCAATGGGGAAAGCCAGATTTGCTTAATGACATGATTTACTTAACAACTGCAGTGTAAAATCACCGAAGAACAAAAGGAAATGTTGAATAGACCAATAACCACAATAGAATTAGAAACAGCATTGAAAAAAAAACAAAAAAACAACAAATCACCAGGCCCAGATGGAATTCCGGTTGAGTTTTATAAAAATACACAAGAGTCACTACAATGGATAATGTTGGAGATTTACAATGAGGTGCTGGAGGAGACGAAGATACCGACAACTTGGACTGAAGCAATCATCACCCTCATTCCTAAGGAAGACTCAGATCTACAATAAATTCAAAATTATAGACCGATTTCTTTACTGAATACAGATTATAAGACATTTACAACAATAATAGCAGAAAGGATAAAAAATTTTTTGAATAACTACATCCACCCAGATTAAAATGGATTTCTACCAGGACGACAAATAAAAAATAATACGAGAATAATAATGAACACTTTAGAATTTCATGAAGTCCATCCTGAAAGACAAGCTACACTGGTTTTTCTTTTTTTTCTTTTTTTTTATAACAAATTTTATTGATTTTTTAACTTTTACAACAGAATGCTCAAGACACACTGTGGTTGTTAGGTGGTCAATCA
The DNA here is from genome assembly GCF_016545835.1 of Crotalus tigris. Taxonomy (NCBI): domain Eukaryota; kingdom Metazoa; phylum Chordata; class Lepidosauria; order Squamata; family Viperidae; genus Crotalus; species Crotalus tigris. The sequence continues at coordinate 1,381,975 of NW_024096520.1, forward strand.
TCCAAAAACAAAATCATATAATAGCTCAAGTAAATACATTAAATGTTCCCTCTCTATTTCCCTCAAATGATATTCCTATTTAACATAATCCATTTCTACATTACATATCTATAAATCCTAATCCTGTTTTGAGCTTTATTAATTTACAATTACCATAGTTCAATTTAACCTTAGATAAATGTATTATCACTTCGGGTATCCCTTTTAAAATACTAATCCAGATATATTCTAATTCATAATCTCATAAACCATTGATTTTATCACAGATCTCTCTTATTACTTCAAATAGCATTTAAATCTCATTCAAATAATTAACATATCTAAAAAAAAGAACACACCTATTATTACACAAAACATCGTCTTACTAACTTAACACACTCAATTAGTTGTTAAAGCTATCTGAATTTCTAAAAGCCTCTTTCATATTCTTATTCTCATTCCATTACGAAATAATTTTCATACAAATAAACATATTATTCAAGAAAATACATTCTTACTCTGTTTAACATATATATTCTAATAATCACAAATTTTCAACTCTAAATCTTAATCTTTAAATCAGTCCATATTTCTCAAAAACTTTTTAATCCATTACATATAATTTTAAATTTCTCTTTTTAGTCTTATTCTGGCTTTCTTCCTACGCCAAGCAGGCTTCCATAACAAAGCCTCTATTTCAGCAAATAGATCTCCCGTTATTGCTTGTAATATCATTTGAGTCAGTAAAAGACCTCCCATCCTCTGTTTTTGATGCCTGGTTCCTGTCTGCTGGATAAAACACTCAATCATGTCCAATTTTATAATTAATAGTTGATTATCAAGGTTGTCTTAATTCTCCAACAGTTGTAATTTCAAGTCCATTTCTGTTAGTTTTGCAATTGCAGATAGTTTAGTTACAATCATTTTTTGGTCATCCAAAGTCTCCATAGGTTGTATGTAAATTAATTCTTCTTCTGTAGCTTTTTGGTCTGTAGAATGATCAAGTAGAGTCTGAAGGTCAGTTTGTAAATTCACAGTAAAATTTCTGTTTATTATTTCTGCAGTTCTCTCTTACTTGGAAACATATTTCCTCAGTAGCTTCATACATTTTTTCCAGTATGAGTTTACAGTTGAATTGTGAATATGATTTCTCCATTTCAGTAAGTAACACAAACAAAAAACAGTTACAATTAAATTTCTCCACAAGATGTCCTCAGTAAACTATGAAAGTCTCTTCCAGACATCAAGAATGAGATTAGCAAAGTCAGAGCTATGGAGTCTCTTTTCCGGCTTCTCGTAGAGATGTTGTTGTTTTTTTCAAACAATAAAGATTTATCCCTTTAAAAAAGTAAGTCCAAGACATAGGAAGACACTATTCTCCAGCTTACAAGATATAATAATAAAGTTTTATGACAAGGATTTTTCCAGGGCCCCCAAGTAGCCAAGAGTAAAAATAGTCAATAAGAGGTTTTTTCCTTTGTTATGGAAAGCTCTTTTCCCCAGATAAACAAAGGCAGCTCTTTCAAAGCAGGGAAGTAATTCCAAAAGGCTTTTGACAGGAGAGTAGTTAGGCAGGAGAGGGAAAAATCTCACCGGGATCATCCACGATAGTTTCTTAACGCTTAGATGTTCTTTTGACTTTCAGCTGGAGCAGCTAAATAATCGGCCATGTTACTGGCCGATCTTTCTCTCCGTCAGCCCTGAGGAGCTGCCTCGGACCGCGGACGGAGCTGCCTCCTCTGCCCGCAATCAATGAGAGTCCTCCTCATCGGTAGTCACCCCTCCAGGGTGACTTTTCGACCTGATTAAGGGTCTACCGGAAGAGGAAAAGCAGGTAACAAAGAAAGAGAGAGCCTCTTCGTGTGCCTACAGCCACTGCAACCCAAACCGGAAGTCTACACTGGTTTTTCTTGATGCCCAGAAGGCATTTGATAATCTGAATTGGAATTTTATTATAACACAATTGTACAATATGGATTTTGGGGCAAAATTTGGAAAGATGGTTGAGAAAATATATATTAAACAAACAGCTAGGGTAATTATAAATGAGGAAATGACAGAAAAAATTGATATAACCAAAGGAGTAAGACAAGGATGCCCACTTTCCCCTCTTCTATTTATTTTATCATTAGAAATACTCCTGACAAAAATCAGAGAGGACTAAGAAATAAAGATGTCAATGCTGCAAATACTGTATATTCTTGCTTTGACAATATGCAAAACTGTCTGGCATTTATTGGGTTAATACTTAGCTCAGACTGAGCGGGGAAAAAGCCCGGGAAAGAAAGAGGAAGTAAACGTTTGACCTTCTCACTAATTGGATAATGTGACCTGTGACTGCATGAGAAGGGAGGGGTTGAGCAAGGAAAGCTTTGATGCCAGCGACAGGAAGTTCAGATTCTGGCATAACCAGTCCAACATGGTGACCGGCAAAAATTGTAGCTCTGCAAATAAAGACTTTAGGAAACATGCCTGAAAGTTCTTTGAAGTGCTTCATTAGTCGGAACATGTGACATCATGCCAGAATCCACACTTTTTTCAAACGATCTACGTCCCGATCTATCAACAGCTGCTTCTATGATTGAAAGGAGCTGGCAAAGTTTCGGGGGAGATCTCATCATGGAGAAAGAAAGATTGCCTGAAACCAGCCCCGTAGCTGCAGCAGTTTCCCCGGGGGGGAAAGCGACAGCCAGCAAGCTGGGGGAGAGAGAAATTTGGCAGATTTCCCAGCTGAGAGCGAAGACTTCAAAAGCAGCATGGACAGATAACACAGTTATGGGTGAGTCATTGGAAAGATTTCAAAACTTAGAAATGAGAAACAGAAAACAGTCCCTACAAAATGAAACCTTCATCCCTAAGAGAGAGAATCCCAGTTTGAATCCTCTGCAACAAAGGGGAAATTGGGTTCCCCAGCAAGTGGCTGATCCACGTCCTCTGAACTTACCACAGCCAATAGAGGCCTTGCACTGTCTTGGGGTGGTACAGAAGCCAGGAAATCAGCAGCTGGGGGGAGAACAGCCACAGCAAGGAGGTTGGCCACAGCCCCCAACCGTGCAACCCCGGGGCATAAATCTGCAGCCAGGTTGGGGCCTACAGCAACTGGGGTGGCCACAAGAGCGATGGGGAGCCCAGCAGGAAGCCTGTCAGACCCTGCCTTTGCCAGCCAGAGACCCCAACCCTGAAGAGAGGGTGAGTTCCAGTCTGAGGCATCTGCAGCAATGGGTAGATGGGTTTCCCCAGCAGATGAATGATCATCAGCAGCAGAGGGCACCACCACCCCCTGCAGTCCAACAACAGAGAAGACCACTACAACCCCCCTCGCTCAGCCACCATTGGGAGGCCTACAGCAGCAGGGGGTACCATCCAACCCCGCTGGCCAGCAGCCATGGAACCAGCCCCAGTGGGGGCCACAGCAGCCTGTGTTTGCACCACCCTTCAATGCAACATTCGATGGGGACCCAAAGAAGCTGATTTTTTTCCTCAACCAAGTGCGTTCTCATCTAAATCGCTGGGCCTATCTCTATCCGGAACCAGGGGCCATGGTTGACGTCACTGGGGCCAACCTGGAGGGAGAAGCATCTGAATGGCTGAACAATCTATATAGCGAACAAGCCCTCGAATTGGAGGATCCCCATCTCTTTCTCTTAGGACTGAGAGAACAATTTGAAGACCCATCCATCGGCCTCAAAGCAGCAGGACAAATTCACAAAATAAAACAAGCAGGGAGGCCTGCCCTGGAGTACGTGTGAGAGTTCCGCAAGATGGCAGGTCGAATAGAGGGGTGGCCTGAGCAGTCCCTCATCCATCACTTCATCGAGGGATTAGATGATCACCTCTCCCAGGCTTGCATCTATCGAGAAGTACCTGATCGGCTGCAGGAGTGGTACCAGACGGCCGTGAAGCTGGATGTTAAGCTCTCTCGCTATAAAAAGCCTCCCCCACAGGAACCCGAACAGCAACCAGAGCTACCTGAACAGCAATCACCCCCACGAAAGCCTTCAACCACTGCAAGGGCTGAGAGACCCAGGCCACCTGCACGCCCTTCCTTCGAGTGTTTCCGGTGTGGACAAGGAGGACACAGAGCGGCCACCTGTCCAGTTCCCTACCCTCGACTGCAGAGCAAGCCAGGACCGGCGATACAAAAGAAACCTGCTCAGCGGCTACCAAGAGAAAAATCTAATCGACTCACGCAAGAACCAGTCGCCCAGGTTACACCCCACACACAGGAGGATGCCAAGACTCCAGGTGGACCTGCCCCTGCTCTTCCCTTCTTTGATAGCAACGATGAAGGAGAAAACGACCCAATGGTGAGTCAACAAATCCTGCCTTTTTCACTGCCCGCCAAACTTGTAATCCCTACGTCTGGGGCACAAATAGACTTAAACGTACTAATTGATTCGGGATGTACCCGCTGCATTATTAGTCTGGCGTTTGCCATGAAAATGGGCATAAGGGCAAAACATCTTTCCAAACCGATGAGATTTGAGCAAGCCGATGGCTCCCTGATGGGAGGGACTCTTATTACACAATTAACGGAGCCCTTACGCCTAGAAATAGGTGCACACTGGGAGTTTATTCGTTTCCTGGTGGCTCCAAAGAGGACCGAGGCAGTGATCCTGGGACTAGCCTGGTTGGACAAATGGAAGCCATTTATCTGGTGGGAGAAAGGAATGAGAATTGTGAGACTACCTATAGGGCCTGATCCCCCCATTGATTCAACAGATGTTACCGGGCATCTCAGACCACCCAATGAGCGAGCGCACATGGCCGTCTCACTGACCCCAGGTGAACCAGTCATCCCCAAAGAATACTTGGACCTGGCGGAGGTGTTCAGTGAAAAAGAATGTGATGCCCTACCCCCTCACAGACCCAATGACTGCTCCATCGAACTGGTGCCCGTAGCCAAACTCCCACGTCCGAGGATGTATGCTATGTCCCCCCTCGAAATGGAGGAGATGCAGCGATATGTGAACAAGAACCTAGCGAGGGGGTTTATTGAACGGGCCAAATCTTCCGTGGGAGCCCCTGTGTTGTTCAAAGAGAAAAAAGATGGGTCTCTTCGTCTCTGCGTAGACTACAAGGGACTCAATGCTGTAAGTGTGGAAAATAAATACCCCCTCCCCCTCCTAAAGGATTTATTGACCCACCTGGCTAAGGGGAGTGTCTTCACTAAGTTAGACCTAAGAGAGGCATACTACCGGGTGAGAATAAAAGAGGGAGACGAGTGGAAAACTGCCTTCAACTGCCCTATGGGGAGCTATCAGTTCAAAGTCATGCCATTTGGACTACAGGGGGCCCCAGCTGTATTTATGTAGTTGATTAATGAGGTTCTACATGATCACTTGTACAAAGGGGTTTTGGTGTATCTTGATGATATCCTGATATAAAACACAAAAACTGCTTTAAAAAAGACTTTTGAAACCTATAAAAAGCAGGCTGATAAAAAGAGGGCTCCCCAAAGAACATTCCAAGTTGGGGAAAAGGTCTATCTGTCAACTAAATATCTACGCCTCAAATTGCCCAGCAAGAAATTGGGACCAAAATTCTTGGGACCTTTCCCCATAGTAAAGGTCATCAACCCAGTCACAGTACAACTAAAACTCCCTAAACTGTTGGGGAAAATTCACCCAGTTTTCCACTGTAGTTTGTTGAAGCCTTATCGGGGCTCCACTTTGAGACCTCCTCCAAAGAAGGCACCTGGACCCCTCGTAGTGGCAGGGCAGACCCACTATGAAGTGAAACGTATTCTTGACTCCAGAATCTTTAGAGGGAAATTACAGTACTTGGTACAATGGAAGGGATCCCCATTGTCTGAAGCCACCTGGGTGAAATCTAGTGAAGTGAACGCTGACAGATTGATCGAAAAGTTTCATGTGAAACACCCCAGCAAACCGAAAGATAACCCTTAACATATGCTTTTGTTTCCTTACAGGATCTGTCCTTCTTGTAAGGGGGGCCGGATGTCAATGCTGCAAATACTGTACATTCTTGCTTTGACAATATGCAAAACTGTCTGGCATTTATTGGGTTAATACTTAGCTCAGACTGAGCGGGGAAAAAGCCCGGGAAAGAAAGAGGAAGTAAACGTTTGACCTTCTCACTAATTGGATAATGTGACCTGTGACTGCATGAGAAGGGAAGGGTTGAGCAAGGAAAGCTTTGATGCCAGCGACAGGAAGTTCAGATTCTGGCATAACCAGTCCAACATGGTGACCGGCAAAAATTGTAGCTCTGCAAATAAAGACTTTAGGAAACATGCCTGAAAGTTCTTTGAAGTGCTTCATTAGTCGGAACATGTGACAAAAGGGTTTACAAATTAAGAAGGAAGAATATAAGGTCCAGGCCTTCGTTGATGATTTGGTGTTTATTTTGGAAGATCCATTAGAAACCGGCTTTAAATTGATTCAAAAAATAGAAGAATTTGGTGAGGTAGCCAGACTTAAGATTAATAAGAATAAATCCAAATTAATAACCAAAAATCTTACAAAGGCACAAGAAAGTGAACTGAAAGATAAAACAAAGATAAGTATAACCAAGAAAATAAAATATTTAGGGATCTGGCTTACAGCAAAATGTTCCTTGATTAAGGAGGACAATTATGATAAAATATTATACCAGATAAAAAAAGATTTAGAAAATTGGGAAAATTTGCAAATTTCATTTTTAGGGAGGACTGCTACGGTCAAAATGAATATATTGCCAAAAATATTATTTCTGTTCCAAGTTATTCCAATAAAATTAGGGAAAACATTCTTTCAAGAATTAAATAAATTGGTCACTAAATTTATATGGCAAAGGAAAAAACCCAGGATTAAATTAAAACTCTTGCAAGATATGAAAGATAAAGGGGGATTGGCGTTACCAGAGTGGGAAATATACTACCAAGCATCGAGCTTAACTTGGCTAAAAGATTGGATGGATTTGAAAAATACTAGAGTTTTAACAATAGAAGGACATGACTTGCAAGCAGGGTGGCATGCGTTCCTATGGGATGAAAAATATAAAATACACAGATACTTTCAAAGACACGTAGTTAGTAATGCATTGCTACAGACTTGGGAAAAAATAAAACAAAAACATTATATAAGAATTCCAATGTGGTTATCCCCAACAGAAGCTCTGAAATACCCAAACCTACTGGATATAAGTAAGATAATTAGATACAAGGAATTAGTAAATGAACAGGGAAATTTGAAAACAAAACAAGAATTGGAACAAGATATAAGCAGAGAGATTGACTGGTGGACATTTACACAAATTCAATCTAAATATACAGAGGACAAGAAAATTATATGAAATACAAAAAAGAGCCGCAAGAATTGGATAAAATTATACATGGAACAGAAATAAAATTAATTAGCAATTTATACAAATACCTATTGAGATATAAAATGGAAGACGAGGTTGTCAAAGACATAATGATTAGATGGGCAAAATTTTTGGGATATAATCTAGAATTGGAGAAATAGGAAAAAATATGGGAAATAAACATAAAATTGACTATGTCAGCAGCATTCAAGGAAAACCAGCTGAAGATGTTTTACAGATGGCATCTTCCACCAGCAAAGATGTTGCCAAGATGTTCCAGAACAATTTGCCAACATGTTGGAAATATAAAAAAGTACGTGGAACATATTATCATTTATGGTGGACATGCCCTGTTGTGAAAAAATACTGGACTACAATAAGAAGATGGATCGAAGAAATAATAGACCAACCCGTAGACTGGAAACCAGAGATCTTTTTGCTGGGTATTTTAAACAGAAAATACAGTAAAGAAATACGGTACTTAATTTTACATATAACAATGGCAGCAAGAATAGCATATGCACAGTTCTGGAAAAATGAGAATATACCATCAGAGGAAGAAGTGATAAGAAAAATCCTGGACTGTGCTGAGATGGACAAATTAACAAAAGAGATAAAAGAAAAGGAAGACACAGAGTACTGTCTAATTTGGAACAAGTGGTATGACTGGTTGGAGACTAGAAATAATAGAGGAGAATAAATGTGGAAAGGTCAAAAGTGGAAAATGTGTGTATAATAATGTATAGTAATAATAATATGTATTATTCTTAGTATGAAGTATAGTATGAAGGAAGAAAAATGTAAATAAGAAACAACGGGGCAACAAGGACAAATATTCTAAAGAAGAATAAGGGGGGGAAATGTAAATAATAGATTACCGTTATGAAATCGCTGTTAAAAAAAGGGGAGGAGTATATACTGTGTGTGTATGTATGTTATGTTTTGTTTTGTTGGTTTAAAAAATAAAAAATTAATTAAAAAAAATTCAATGATTTACGTAATAACTATGGCAAAAAATTGAGTGCAACTCACTTAACAACCACCTTAGCAATGGAAATTCCGGTCCCAGTTGTCATAATTTGAGGACTTCATATACACGTATGCATACAGTCAGTCTGTCTCTCTCTGGCTATTTTTATGAAAAGCAAGTTTATTTCACTAACAGGAAACATTACATTCTCCAGCATGATGAATGAAGAATCCACCAATGGGTTATTTCAGTCCTCCTGCTCAATCAGACCAAGTTGTCAAGTTGTCACGCCCCCTCATTATCTGGCGTCCATTCAGTTTTCATCTTGGTCTTTGCCCACGAGGACGTGATTTCTTGACTTTCCCTCGTTGGAGCAGGTCTGATTGAATTATTTAGCTTATTGGTGGATTCTTAGACAATAACGGTGTTAGTGGACTTTAATTCTTTTCTGAGTATTTCCTCTGTCTTTCTCTCCCCTCGAAGTTAGGATAGAACTTTTTCTAGGAGGGGGGTGATCTTCCCCTTCCCTGGAGGCAGCATTCTGCTGAATCATTTAACTTTAGAAGTGGGGAGAAGTTTAAATCCCTTGGCAGGGGCTTGCAAGGAGGTCACCGGTAACCTCCAGCAACACGCTGAGCGGTCGCCATTTTTAAAGCCTTGTGGCTTCTTCCTGATCGGGCTCGGTCAGGAATCCCTATAGCGGCCGCCATTTTGGATGCATGCAGGTTTCACTTTCAAAATAGCTTCTGTTTACTGACGCTCCTAAGAGCTTGATTCAGCTAGCGACGGGGAAAATACTGTTTTAAGTTTAATAGTGCTTGTAGCTGCTGCAGAAGGGATCGGAGCCTCCAATAGCCCCACAGTCGTTCCTTTTGGGGGTTTGTTGAATTGTAACAAAGGGTTTCATCAGCTTCCCTACCCCCTCCCCCAACATCTGTCTCCTCATAGAACTTGGTTAAGTCCGCTGTTTCGGAAGAAACTTCTTCCAGCACGAGACGCCATTTTGTTTAAAAAAAAAACCTAAAGTAGCCAATTGCATATGTTTCACTTAGTGTACTAATCTTTATTGATTCCCTTCTTACATTGAGTCCTAGTTTCAGAAATCTAGACACCTGGGAGCACAAGTGTGGAATCAACAGCAGTTCTCTTCAGGCCTGTTCGCTGTAGCGATTGTTCTGCCCCTCTGCATCTAGTGGCTGCTCCAGCATCCTGACCATCGCCACTATTGTAGGACACGTGTGACTCATCGCCTACCATTGTGGACGGAGGAGCGCTTCGGCGCTGAGCGTGAGTTCTGGTGGCCAGTGAGCAGAATCACACTAATCCACGTGATCCCCTGCAGACCGAGTCAAGCCAAAGGCAACTTTGGGTTGTATTTTGATGAAAATGGCAGAATCAACTGAGCCACGTCCCTTAGACACGGATGTCACTTCCGCCCCAGCCGAGCCGGCACCCGAGCCACCTTCAGGTAAGGCCAAATCTAAATCTAAGCACGGCAGGAGGGTTGGCGCAGCAAGCAACAGACTGGCTGACCGCATACACAGAGTCCTGGAGAAGCAATTCTCAAAGGCTCAACGCCTGCCCACTGAGAAAGGTCTCTTACTATCGACCTCCACACTACCGGATATGGGAGCACCTCATTCGTCTACATCCACAGCGTAGTCGGAGATGGTGTATCATCAGGTCCTGACCTGGACCCTTGGTCAGGTAGGTCTACCTTTATTTGGGCAGGACCTTAATTTGCCAGGTACGTCAACAGCTCCCGCCGCTATCATGACACCGCCTGCTGCGGGGTTAAGGCTTCTGCTAGAGCAGTCCGTCTTCGACCAGCTCCAACTATGGATAGCTCAGGCTGTGGGCCAAGCCATGGCATCAAAGGGCCAACAGCAGGCGTCTCCCTCTCCAGGGCCTTCCTCTTTGTCGGCTCCAACAACCGCCAGACGGCCTTCACTGGAACGGTCAGGTATGGTTTCCCCATCCCATTCTCCTGATTCTGATTCCAATGTTTCGGATTATGTGGGAGGCAAGGATGGTTGGTCGGATCACGAGGAGCCTACCTTTGAATCCCAACCTATGGCAGAACTGTTCAATGCTTCGCTCTTTCCTGCCTTGTTGTGCAGAGCATGCGAGGCAAGTAAACTTTCTTCCCATCCAGTCACAACCGATCTGCCCCCCTTTGATCAGGAGACTAATCCCTTGTTTGCTGTGCCAGTAGACACACACCTTCATATTCCCTGTCCCCAATTATTTCTCCAAAATGTTCAGGAACAGTGGGAGTCACTAGCTGCTCAGCCGTCTCAAGGGGCAACTGAGCGCAAAATAGTAGACATGTCTAAGGCATTAGTAGACCTGTTAGAGGTTCCGAAGGTGGATGAATCTCTAGCACCTCTATATTCAACTGCCAGTCTCCCCGCGGATGTATCTGATGCCCTTAAGGCAGAGGTTAAGAAATCTGACATGGCCTTATGCAAAGCGCACTTGGCATCTGCCTGGGCGGTCAAGGCAGCGACAGCAACTTCCTTCTTCGCAAGGATATCGATTACTTGGCTGCGTCAGTTGCAGGATAGAATTCCGCTGGAGGAGACTAGGGTTCATCAGGACTTAACTAAATTACTGGCTACATCCAAATACATGGCTGATGTTTCCCTGTATTCGGCCAAACATTCAGCCCGATCAATGGCCTCCAGTGTAGTCGCTAGGAGACGTTTGTGGTTGAAAAACTGGAGAGCCGAAAGTAAGCACAAGTGGCGTGTGGCCACAGCCCCCTTTAAGGGCAGCAAGCTGTTTGGGGAGGCCTTAACACCTTATTTGGTCGAGAACAAACAAAAACAAGAGGTAATCTCTCATGTGGCAAAGAGGTCCACCAGACGGTACATTCCTTACAGACGCCAACAATCCTTTCGGGCAGGGATGACAGCAGAGTCTGCGCAACCATACCGGGCACCTGCCCCTAAATTGGAACGCTCCTTTGACAGGACAAGTTATAGGGATAGAACTAGGTACCAGTCACAAGCCAAGCATTCCTTTCATGGCAGACGTGGTTGCCCCTTCCTCCGAGGCAAATGACTCAGAAGAAGTTCTTCCCATTGGCGGCAGACTAACTTATTTCATACGCCAGTGGGAAAGCACGACCTCTGATTCCTGGGTTCTGCAGACGATCAGAGAAGGTCTGTCCCTGGAATTCAAATCCATCCCATTAAATCACTTCGTATCCTGTCCAGCCATGAGAAACCCGGTAAAAAGGGGTCTCATGGAAGATGCCATCCAACATCTGATCTCCATCAGGGCAATAGAGGAGGTTCCCCCAAGTCAGGTGAAGCAGGGATACTACTCCATCCTGTTTGTGGTCCCAAAGTCTACAGGGGGATGGAGAGCAATTCTCGATCTCAAGGGATTGAATCTCCACCTTTACTACAAGAGGTTCAAAATGCAAACACTGCACTCTATCTTAGCCAGCATCAGGCGGGGGGATCTGTTGACCTCAATAGATCTGAAGGAGGCGTATTTACACATCCCTATCTTCCCAGATCATCGCAGATACCTGGGATTTTGTTATCTCAACTGCCACTTCCAGTACAGGGCACTTTCGGCCTTTCCTCAGCCCCCAGGGTCTTTACCAAAATCCTGGCAGTGTTGACAGCTCACTTGAGACTGAACCCCATACGGGTCCAGTGTTATCTGGACGACATACTGATCCAGTCCCAGTCAACCTCAGCCGCCCATTTGGACCTGGCCCTCACCATAAGGACCCTTCAGAATCATGGGTTCCTGATAAATTTCAAGAAGAGCCAGATGAATCCCTCTACCCGCCTGCTTCATCTAGGAGCGGTGATAGACACCAAATCGTGTCATGTATACCTGTCAGAGGAGAGGCGCAGCAGCATCAGGGATTTGGCTCGCAAGGTGTGCAGGGAAAGGGCTGTGGCATTGGCCACACTTTCTCAACTCCTAGGCAAACTGATATCATGTATATGGTATCACATGTGGTTCCGCCCCAGGCGCCTAATGGACCCAGATCGGTTCCAGGAGGAGCTTGGGGAAATACCTGACTCCCTTGTCCACAACTCGTCCGGGTCCCTGATTGCAGCCTGGAATGAGGCGGCGTCCGGGGCCCTGGATCGAATTGCGCCTTTGCGTCTTTTATGAAGATATTAAACCATTATGTGGCCAGCAAGCACATGGGGCCGACAGTGTCCCGTCAGCAGCCACAGCCTGTCAGCGCCTTGACCGGTGCACTCTGGTGCTCCACATCCCGCTGTGAATACCAGGCCAGCCCTCCAGCAGCAGGCGGAGTAGGGGAGGGGGGCACGTGATGCAGACTGCTGGACACGTCTACTTCGTCCCATCTGTTTTTGCTTGCGGTTGGAGGGCAGGTCGCTGCTGGTCATCTCCTCAGCCCCACGCAGATCTTGCCCTTGGACCGGGCATGGAGCCTGTTCCCCTCGCACCTTGGCCACGCCTTGGGCCGCTGCCGCCCGGAGCTGCAGGCCTGCCCAGAACAAAGGAGGCAAAGCGGCCAGCTAGGAAGCTTGAGTAGTGGTAGAGCATGCCCAGGGCCAGCAAGCAAAAGACCACCCCGAGCAGGGAAAGCTGAATCCCCATCAGTGCCATGGGACTGCCCAGTCAGGTTTGTATGCCTCCCATCTCTGTTGGGCCTGGGTGGCCATGGCTTTCCCCATTCGTGGTGACCTTTTCCTGCTGGCCCTGGGCGTGCTCTACCACCTCTATTCGGGGCTTCCTAGCCATGCACTTCGCCTCCTTCATGCTGACAGATAGTCCTTAAGAGAGCTAGAGCCATACAACATATGACTTTATACAGAACTGACACGAGGCTCACCAGAATAAAAGTGCCCTAATTTGTTAGAATGTGGTTTGTTGTCAGAATGCAGAGATAATAACTTCATATGTTTTATAACTATGTTTGGTGTCATCTTGCTGTAAGAAGATTGGCTTCAAACTGATTTGGCAATATACATATATTCAACTTGCTTACATGCAGTAGCTGGGGTGGGTTAAGGCAGACTCAAAGATGGCTTATATTGATAATCACCATTGTGACTGTAACAACTAGTGGACTCCTACCATTTAAAATACTATCCCATGTCAATAAAGATTCAATCAGGATCCTGTATCTTAATAGTCAAGGTATACTTCCCATCAATCAGAAGAAAATATGAGACCAGGAGTTTAGGAAAAGCTACTGTAATGAAAGGTAGAAAGTAATGATTTCTTTTTCTCCTGTGCAACAGCATCATATTTCCTCATAAAACAGGTAATAATTTAGCAAACCACATCTTTTGTTCATGTCATAAGTAAGCCTGTTTTTGAAGCAGGCTTTTCTATGTCTCGAAAGAATAATATTTATTGCCTTAGCAAATATAATTAAATCATACACATAGGGAAAACTTTTTGATAGAAATCACATGGCTGGGTTTGGAAAATGTCTTGGGGTAGAAGACAAAACTCAGTTTTTAATGCACCTATTAGTAGAACTTTTCCCTTTAACTGGGGTTAATCAGTATAGATTCCAGAACAAATTTCTCTCTCATAATTTCAACGCATTGAGGAATTCACAGTTTGAAGAACTCTCCTAGAGAGGCCACCTAGAACATCATAAATCTCTAACATTTCCTGAAGATTTGTTTTCAGATAAGCACCAAACCATATGTGGAACAGCTGTCAGTATATTAGGAAAACAGAGGAAGAATTAAATATTTCACATTTTCCATAAAGTTCTCTCTCTCAAATGGAATATTCTTTATATTCCTAATTTGAATAAATACTTCACAGGCTGATTACCATATTTTAATCTACTGGAATATTTTAAAAAGGAGCATTTACAAACATGTTCAGATACTAATACATATGAATAGAATTACATTTTAGAAAATCCTTAATTTTATTCATACTTCATTTTTTTTTACTATTTCCCTATTCTTTCTCATCAGTCCCTTTAATTCCTGCTGAGAATATTCCAGAAAACCAGAAAGGAAAAGCACTGAAATATAGGAATTAAAAGAATTTAGCTACTGATCTGACTGAGACAAATTTTTATTCCCAGAAAATCCATAATACAACAAATATAAGTCCAAATTTAGTTCACCTAGTATTTGGTCACTTGTGGGAAAAGACTGTAACAAAGTCAGGTGGAGTTGCATTTTTTTCCAGAGCAGCAAAGTCGCCCTAGATAATTCTTATTTATTTATTAGTTTTTGGGATTGCTTGATTCCAAAAAGACTTTGGGCAATTTATAATTTTAAAAGAATACATAATATGAAAAAAACCCCACACAAGTCCAGACAAAACAACACAAGAAACAAGTAAAACATTGCAAGGAGTTCCACAAATAATTTTGATCTTTTTAAAACACTTTATAGAAGTTCCTTTGAACTTCCCAATATGTCCTAGAATGATCAAATGATCTTACTATTAATACTTAGGCTTTTTAACCTCTAGGAAAAATATAAGAAGCTCTTCACCCGCATCATACATTTTAGAAAATGCATCTTTTTCAATACATTTTCAATTTGTCTTATTGAAAATCTGTTCCCTAAAATTGATTGATGGAAACATGGAGTTAGAAAAGCTATTTAGGCCACTGATTCTAGCCCTCTACTGAGCACTGGAATCCATTTTATTTATATATATATTGGGTCCCCGATCTCTAGTGTCATAGCGGAGGCTGTGCTGCAACAACTAGAGCGCGTAGTGATGGCCCAATACCAACCTAAATTCTGGGCCCGCTACATTGACGACACATTCGTGGTCATCAAAAGGGAGCATAAAGCTAACTTTGTGGGCATACTCAATTCGGTATACCCTGACATTCAGTTTACGGAAGAGGAGGAGAACCAGGGGAGACTGGCGTTCTTGGACGTAATGGTCCACCGCCAGCCAGATGGGAACCTGAGCACGAGGGTATACCGAAAACCTACGCATACAGATAGAATTCTGCATTATGCTAGTAACCATCCTATGACCCACAAAGTTAGCTGCATAAGAACGCTATTTATACGAATAGACTCCCATTGCAGCACAGCCAAAGCTAAAAGGGAAGAAAGAAACCATCTCTTCCAAATATGCAGATGCAATGGTTACCCTACCAGGTTCATCAGACGCTGTAGTATACCACCCAAACCCCGGATGAGCTTGGATATGGAGGAACTCCCGTCACAGATAACCCGTGTCATCCTTCCGTACATCAGCAATGTTTCAGAAGCAACAGCCAGGTTGTTAGCCCCTCATAAAGTGAGGGTGGCTCACAGACCTGACCAAACTTTAAGATCCAAAGTGATGCGCCCAAAAGACCCGCTCCCCAACACTGAAAAATCGGCAATCATATATAAAATCAACTGCAAAGATTGCCCCGTTAATTATGTTGGAGAGACTTCAAAAAGAATGAAGACTAGGGTCCATGAGCATAAATTAGCGGTGAAAAGGGGGGAACAGCACTCCCAAGTATGGGCGCACATGGCGGATTCTGGACATTGCTTTGATTTTGATAATGTATGCATCCTGTCTGGTGACAACACGAAAGAGGGCCGGTTACTAAAAGAGGCATGGCTCTCTGACGGGGACTCTGTCAACCGGCACATCGATTTGTGCCCAGCACATCTAACTTTAAGAGCATGGAGCAGGCGAGACCACCCACCCCTAAGGAGACACCCTGCGACAGTACCACGTAACCCTAGGGAAGAAGTTATGGAGGGGATGAATTTTCACCCCCCACAACAACAACAACGGCCCATGGACATTCAGGAGAATAACCGACGATTGAGGGACTCCTCCCCCCCTGCTCCAGGACCATGCACACACTCCCGGACAGTGAGAGAATGGTTGCATGATGAGAAAGAGGCAATTAGCCAACAAACAATCATTCCCGACCCCCCCGAAACCCAAAACAGCGATGATCCAGCAGCATCAGGAAAGAAGGAGGATGGAACTGGCTTGCCCTGTGATGACAGCCCACCAACGGAAACAACAGAGCGCAATGGGAATGCCCGGGAGGATATAGAGATCGAGAGCAGTGTGAATGGGGGGGAAATGCAAATAAGGGTAGAATGTGACAGAAACTGTAAAAAAGATCACTGTGTTGATGGAGGGAGGGATATAAAGGAACCAGGCATACATATTCAAAAAAGGAGGGCACACAAGAGCTTGTGTGAGGAGGAAGGAGATATTCAAGGGATTCAATCTGACGTGGAGTCCGAGAACATTGATAATGGGGTGAAAGAGCAAGTAGATGTCAGATAGAATGGCAACGACAGAAATGGAGTTTATGCAGCCAAAGAGAGGGAAATGGAAAGCAAGGGATGGGGAGAAAGGCTGAGAGTGCGCCCCCATAGAATGAGGGATGACAATTGGGGAGCAAGTAAAGATCAGAAGAAGGAGGAAGGTAGGAGACACGGAGGTGTGAAGAGGGAACAACTTAGAGATACGAATGACCAAAAAAGGGGAGGAAAGGACCTCCCTAATTCAAGACAGTGGGAGTTAGAGGGGAATAATGACACACCCACAAGCAGTAAAAGCAGGAAAATAGGAGTCATCAGTATGGAAGCCGTAATTAAAAAGCAGTTAAATCAATTAGGACCTACGACAAGATCTAGAAGCCGTGTGCAAATGACGGCTCACCTATAAAGGCACTCTCCCACAGACCAGCATTAACCCTGACGATGTCAGAATTAAACTTTTATAGTTTATTATATTCCTGGTGTTCACGTTTTATTGGTAATTGACTATATATATTACCACACATTGCTGCTCAAAGCATGAAGCTGAAAACACCAGCCTGAAGATGACGAATGGGACTTCATCTAAACGTCGCCAAGACACTTCCAATTTTACGCGGGAGAAAACCCGAACAACCAAAGACCTACATACAAATACCCGCGAAAACCTCAGAAAATAAATAATCTATCTATCTATCTATCTATCTATCTATCTATCTATCTATCTATCTATCTATCTATCTATCTATCTATCTATCTATCTACCTCTCTCTCTCTCTCTCTCTATATATATATATAAACTCTTAATCTTTTTTCTACAGGGCTTAATTTTTGTCATTGTTCTAAGCAGGTCATCAAGAAAGAAGCTCACATGACTGCAACTTCTGCCTACCAGCCCAGGGACTTTGCTTGTGGGAAGCTGACAGAAAGGTTGCAAATTGCGATCATGTTTCCATGGGATGCTGTGATGATCAGACGTCCAGGGCCATTGCCAAGCATCCAAATCATTGTCATGTGGCTCAAGAGTTCTGCAATGACTAGAACTTCCAGCATCATTCACAACTGCCACTTATTTAACATCAAGTTTGAATGGTTACTAAAAGAGTAGTTGTTAACCAAGGACCACTTGTATTCAATTTTAAGTCAGTTACTATTTCAAAACTGTAATACTATATCCTTATTTTATATTTGTGCATTTGATTTTTGTTCCCTAAGTGAAGAATTCAGTTTTTGTCTTTGTTAAATTTCTTAGTGGTAGTATTAACTCATTCCTTCCACTTATCAGTGTCACTTGTACTTCTGTCTTCATCTTTTTTTAACCTTCTAAGGTACTAGGCATTTGATTGTATTTTTAAACTATGAGTATTTACTAAACATTCCTTCCACCTCTTCATCTAAATCATTAATGAGAGCATCGAAGAGTAATTGATCTAATACCAATCATTTTGGCACCCTCTTTATAACCCTCATTATTTTGATGAGGAGCCACTGATTACCACTTTTTGGATAGTTCTCAAATTTGCTAGGTGTCAATGCTGCTAATATTGAATATTCTTGCTTTGACAAAATATGCAGAACTGGTATTTTTAGAGTTAATTCAGATGACAGAGAAAAGGGAGGGGAAATAACAAAAGCCCAGGAAAAGGAACGGAAGTGAATCTCTGCCCTCTGGGCTAATTGGAAGATGTGACAGATCACAAAAATCTAGGAGCACTGAAAACTCCCCGCAAATTGTCCCCAAAGCAAGTGCAGTGGGCACAGTACTTTAACTGCTTCAACTTCACTCTAAAGTACATACCAGGAGGAAAGAACTTCCTAGATGATGCGCTATCCCAGCTACCCCAATACAAAAGCGAACGGGAAGAGATTAACGAGGCAATTATCCCCAATCCACAAACTGACGTGACTGCAAGATAAGGGAGGGGTTTAGCAAGAAAAGTTACATGCCAGCAAGAGGAATTCAGATTCTGGCATAAACCTCCATGATGTGCCGTCAATTTGTAACACTGTTAATAAAGGCTTTAGGATAAACATGCCTGGAAGTTCTTTGAAGTGTTTCATTAGTCAGAACCATGACACTAGGTACTTGTCAGTCTTTCAAGATTTGATCAGGAAACAGACCCCCAAGAAGACCCAAACTAAGATTTATATTAACATAATCTTGCAAATCTATGTTTTTCCATTCCTCTTATACACCAGTAAGTTAAGAAGGACCCAGCCTGAGTCTCTTCATACTTTCTCAAGGCCCAAGGAATATAGTTCCGTCCCTTTTGTTTTTTGGAATAGGTTCTGAGTATTTCTCTCAAAGCTATCTACATAGCTTTTTATAATACCCACCTAAATATCATGCCTTCCAATATTTAACTAGCTGGCTAATAAATATGTCATAAGGTGCATGATAAAACATATTCCCACAATTTATTAAGAAGGATAGTTTTTTAAAAATAAAATTAGTCTAAAAACATTTGATTTAATGGACCAAACTTACCCTGGTCTGTTCTCTTGGAACAGACTGGAGTTTTTACTAGATTGTAACCTATGCTTGGGGAGCGTGATGGCTCATTGGTTAAAGCCACTGAGCTTGTCAGCTGGAAAGCTGACAGCCCAGGTTCGAAACCTGAGGCCATACGATGGGGTGATCTCCCATCCTTGCCCCAGCTCCTGCCTACCTAGCAGTTTGAAAGTAAGTGGATAAATATGTACCACTTGGTTGGGAAGGTAATAGCGTTCCATGCGCTGGCCACATGACCATGGAAGTGTCATGCTGGCCACATGACCATGGAAGTGTCTACGAACGTTGGCTCCCTAGGCTAAGAAACTGAGATAAGCACCATCCCCTAGAGTCAGACATGACTGGACATGAGAAACCTTTACCTTTAGCCTAAACTTATGGCTCTAGTGGAACTTAAATTTGTTAAACTCCAACTAAATTACAGCTATAGGTTCCACCTGTATATATTTTTAAGGATATAATCAACAGGAAATAGAGACTGAATTCTTGGAGTGTGGGTTAGTAAAGAATCTAAGTTTACAGCAATTGTCAGATCCCCCGTTTCACCTTTTTGGGGCTCTGCCATTCTAGTGGGAGAGGGGAGGTTTCACTTGTTTGGAAGGGGGCTAGCAGATGCATTTCCTTTACTTTAGTCTCTCTGTCTTTGATGTATCCCTTTTGGTGTGAAGAAGAGGGAGGAATGTGCCAGGGGCCATCTGCCTTATCTCCCCTCTGTTGTAAAGGCACAGCTATGCCTGGCTCTTGGTTCCCATAACAACTTTGCACCTGTGGATTGGCTGGAAACAAACTGGATAGTTGGGCTCTAGGGAGGGGTTTTAAAAGGGATATTTTAATGTAGCATTCTGCACGGGAATTCTTTAGATCTTGCCTTGCCTTTCTGCTTTCACTGACTCTCCTGTTTCAAGAGTTCTGCCTTCTTGGGAGCATTAGCTGAGGCGGGACCTTACAGCAACTTTACCTGGGAACAAATCCTACAGAATTTTGTGGAATGGTGTAGTATATAAAGATGTCTGTTGGACAAAAGATAAATTTTTTAGAGGACAATATTCTTTTGGATTATATATCTAGTACATGGAATTTGAAACTAGACAATGTAAATGGATTCTCTATGCCCTTACTAAGGCTAAAAAACTTGATGTTGCAACATTGGAAAGATAAATGTTTGAACCTGTTCATTCAATGGATTGAAAACCTGATCACACTTGCTACCTATGAACATATTTTCTATAGATATGGGTTTTGTATGGACAAGTATAATGAAATATGGCATCTATTTACATAAAATATAACAGATAAAAAGAATACTTTATAAATTATTAGAAATTAATATCTAAGTAGTTGAATATTTACATTAGGTAAGTATATAACTCTCTCTCTCTCTCTGTGTGTGTGTGTGTGTGTGTTGGAAGGGACCTTGGAGGTAATCTAATCCAATCCCTTGCTCAGGCAGGAAACCCTATACCATTTCAGACAAATGGCTGTCCTGTCTCTTCTTTAAAACTTCCAGTGTTGGAGCATTCACAGCTTCTGGAGGCAGGTTGTTCCACTGATTAATTGTTCTAACTGTCAGGAAATTTTTCCTTAGTTCTAGGTTGCTTCTCTCTTTGGTTAGTTTACATCCATTGCTTCTTGTCCTGCCTTCAGGTGCTTTGGAGAATAGCTTGACTCCCTCTTCTTTGCGGCAGCCCCTGAGATATTGGAACACTGGAACATCCTTCTTTTCATTAAACTAGACACACCCAATTCCAGCAACACGCACACACAATTAATCAGTGGAACAACTTCCCTCGAGAAGTTGTGGGCATTCCAACACTGGAAGTTTTTAAGCACATAATGGACAACCATTTGTTTGAAATGCTATAGGGTTTCTTGTCTGAGCAAGGGGTTGGACCAGAAGACCTCCAAGGTCCCTTCCAACTCTATTATTCCGTTATCTCTCTCTCTCTCTCTTTGTGTGTGTGTGTGTGTGTGTGTACAACTATATATAAATACAATTTAATTGTTACAATAGTACAATGTCTTATTTTCTTTTTTGTTTTTTTCTTTTAAGTCCTTTTTAATTCATAATTTTATGTAGTTACATTGTAACAATCTTTTTGTTTTGTGTTGAATAAAAATTAAAAAAGTTTCAGTGAAAGTAAGTCATACTTACATATAAATCAATTCCATTGATTTTAGTTTTAGTAATGAACAATAGCCTGTTCCAAGACTGTGGGAGAATGACTGCTGGTGGCAGATGGCTTTGTTTTATATGGCTAAAAGAACTTCTATAGAAGAAAGCTTTCCTAACTAAAGAGAATTTTATCCAAGAGTATAAGGGTGGACCAACTGGTAAAATCATCCTTAAAGAGTCCCTGAGGATCTGAATCTCTAATATCTGTAAATTTCCTGTCTCTTTTTAACATTATTTTGAAATTATTATTTCAAAATTCTCACGTTCTCACATTCAGGATAGCAAGAACTTTGTAGACTCTTGGCTTATTTATTCACCATAAAATACAAAATGGTTTACATTTAAGGCGAGTGTGCAATTCATATATATTTTTTCTTACAACCAGGAAGCATCCTTGCAACTTGAAAATAATACATATAACAAAGGAGTCTAAAACTCTATAGATAAATGATAGTAGAACAGCCTTGTTATAAATATATCCAGATAGACAAGCCTCAAACTTTTGAAAAAGATAGAAGAATTTGGAGAAGTGGCAGGACTGAAAATAGAGAAAAGACCAAAGTGATAACCAAAAACCTTACAGATAAACAAAAAAAATCAATTGTAAGAAAAAACAGATCTTCAAATAACTAAGAAAGTTAAACACTTGATGATATACTTAACAGCAAGATGTGCA
Organism: Crotalus tigris; assembly: GCF_016545835.1. Classification (NCBI taxonomy): domain Eukaryota; kingdom Metazoa; phylum Chordata; class Lepidosauria; order Squamata; family Viperidae; genus Crotalus; species Crotalus tigris. The sequence goes on from NW_024096520.1 coordinate 1,403,821, forward strand.
ACAATAAAAGAAGACAACTACATAAAATTATTAAAACAAATAAAACTAGACTTGGAAAAATCTACAATTTTCAATGCTAGAGAGAATAGCAAGAGTGAAGATGAATATTTTACCAAAATACTCTTTTTATTTCAAACAATACTGATAAAACGGGAGGAGGGGGGAAATTCTTTGATGAATTAAATACATTGATCTTGAAATTTATTTGGCAAGGGAAAAAAGCCAGAATTAGACTGAAAATGCAACAAGAAGCGAAAGAAAATGGAGGATTCAGACTGCCAGATTGGGCTTTATATTATTAAGCATCTGTATTAACTTGGTTAAAAGAATAGACAACTCTTAGACATAAAAGATTACTATACCTAGAGGGGCATGACCTACAACTTGGATGGCATGCCTTCCTATGGTATGGGGAAACTTTCAAAATCACTATATAAGAAACACACTTCTTCTAGAGTGGGAAAAGGTAAAAGCGAAAATTTACATGAAAATACTTGATGGCTTTCAACAATGGAAGTGTTTGTTCACCCAAACTTAATTAACTATGAGAAAATTGTGACTTATAAAGACATTTTGAATATTGAAGGGAAATTAAAATCTAGGCAAGAACTGGCAAGATAAACGAGGTAGAGAGAAAGGAGTTTAACATGTATTAGTAACTAAATATTGGAACTCAGACATGTTGCTGATAAAATATTAAGGATTTGTGATTATTAAAAATTAATAAAATATTCTTATAAAAAAACTTTATTGAACACCGAACACACAAAAGCTTTTAAACAACACTTGCTTTAGAGGATTCAGCATAATGTTTTAAAACATATCTTGGGTGTACCCCACATATTAATGAGATATTAATGTTTAATATCTAAGGAAGAGAATGATAGAAATCCTTGCACAGGATCTTGGACAAAGTTGAATTTCAGTTGCACTAGAGTCATGTTGGGTATCATGTGCCAAAACTGTCTTGTACTCCATACTGACTGTTAGCAGGGAATGCAGATCTGCTGCTATTACAGTGACCAAGGAAGGCAATATATTCAACTCTTTTCCTTCTCTTAGAGATGAGTTGGTAGAGATTAATGTTCATAGGCCCATCTATTTATGACCATAGTATATGCCAGACTATAACTTGGGATGGAAGAAGAGTAAATGGTAAAAATCATGAATATATTTGTTTCTGTGAAACTAATGGTAATGGGAAGGATGTAATCTATCTGAAGGTAGTCTGACGTGATGAACTGACGTGACTATTGCGTGCACATAGGAAAAGTGAAATTTGCAGATTTATGATCACTGCATCTTTATGAACTGTGATAATGAAAGAACCAGGTATGAGTTTGGGGGAAAATTAAAAATGTATGAGATATGGAGATAAGATATTTTACTACGTAATATAAATTTATGGGTGGAAATGAGGGAGATAGAAAAAGTGACTGTATCATTTGCAGATCCACAAATTCAGATAAAAGGTATGTTTCAAACATATCTGTAATCTAGAGCTTTGCAAAAAAGTTGAGAAAGCTTAAAAATGTAAGACAAATATCTAGATTGCATGATGCAGGAAACAAAACCTCCTAAGATAAGTAGGTAGGTGAACAGTAGCACAATTTCTCTAAGGTTCCTAAGAAATATTTCCTAAGGTTATAGTTTAACTAGAAGAACTCTTCGTTTAACAACCACAATCGGGTCTTGCAACTCAGTGGCTAAGTAATGTGGTCATTAAGTGAAACATCATGTAATAGAGTTACATCGTTACTTCTGTTGCGATCCTTAATTCGGCCGAGATCCTTAAGCAAATCACTGGTTGTGAAGTATCCAAATCTCAATCACATCACTGTGGGAACATTCCAATGGCCTCAAGTGTGAGAACTGGTTGGAAAATTACTTTATCAACAATGTTGTAACTTTGAATGGTCACCAAACAGGGCAGTCATTAAGTGAGAACTACCTGTTCTCTAACCTTAAAAGTAAGGCAATGGGGAAAAGTGTAGAACTGAGTAAAATAAGCAGCACAAAGGGAGTAAAGACAGAGCTAGCTAAGAACCCAGAGACAGAGAGATGAGGCGAAAGAAAAGAAAGAACATTTGGAAATATCCCCTCCACCCACCTACTCTAGCTGCTTATCTGCAAGAGGTGAAGAGAAAGCACTTCACTTTTACTAGGAATATCAGAGAAATAGCTAGACGTGAAAAGGTGAAAATTTATCTGTGAAGAGAAACTGAGAAGCATTTTAGAAGTGACCCAAGAAGAAAAAGATGCTAAGATGAGAGAGAAAGGAGAAGGTAGGATTGAAGTCCTACAGCAGCTAAGTAGCTACAGGAGATTTTGGTTCCTAACCAGGGGTGTGAGACAATATTCCAGGGGGTACGAAAACGTCGGTTTTCAAAATTATAGTGTATATGCATAATTTGTTGCCGTTATTTCGAACTTTTGTAAGGGGTGCGAGAATATATCAGAAGTGTTCTAGGTGTGCCGAGTATAGAAAAGGTTGGGAACCACTGATCTAATGTATTGTTCCACCATTGAGTTCACTTTCTCAGCCGCTCCATTCGTATTCAGATGAAAAGCTGATGATAATCATTGTGTGGATCTGATCAGCTTAAGAAAATCTCTTCAAAATTTTGTAGTAAATTGAACTCCCTATCTGAAATAATCTGTTTGGTGCTCTGTGAAGACGGTATATATGTTTAAGAAACAGTTTGGCTAACATCTTGCAGAGGGGAAACTGGAACAGGCTGTGAAGTGAGCCTGCTTTGAAAAAAGGTCAATGACAGTCCACATTACTGTATTTCCCCTACTTTCTGGTAATTCCACAATAAAATCTATGACAATTTCCTCCCAGGGGGATTGGGAGAGGTCTGCTACTTGCTGCAATAATCCAGGAGGCTTACCAGGGCATTTTTTCATGGCTGCACAAGTTGCACAACTCTTCACATAACTTTCAACATCCTTTTTCATACTTGGCCACCAAAATTGCCTTCTAACCAGATATAAAGTCTTTAGGAACTCAAAGTGGCCAGCCTGTTTGATATTGTGGCTGCACTGAAATGTTTGAACTCTAAGTGTTCCTGGCAAGTACAGTTTTGATCCCTTCCAGGCTAGCCCATCTCTATAAGTCAATATGGTTTATTTTCTTGGAACCAGGAATTGGTTTTTAATTCCTCCTTAAGTTTTTTTTGTCAACAGGCTATCTGGTTCAGTTGGTTTTGCCTGTAGTTGGCTTCCAGGGGCTATCTGAGAGATTGACTGTGGTTGAGGAATGATTGAGTTCACAATCTCCTCACGGCGACTTTTATACTGGGGCATTCTGGACAAGGTGTCAGCCAAGAATTTTTTTTCTCCTTGGAAATACTTTAAGGTAAAATTGAAAGAGTTAAAATACTGTGCCCAACGAACTTACGAGGGATTTTCAGTACCTCTAAATTTTTATAATCAGTCCATACTTCAAAAGGCACCTTGCCCCCCTCGAGGAAATGACACCAGGTTAGCAGGGCCCACCTCACTGCAAAAGCTTCCTTCTCCCAAACAGCCCACCTTCGCTCAGTGTCCGTTAATTTGTTGGAGGTGTAGGCACTTTGTAAGTCTCCCCTTTGGTTTCTTTGCAAAAGGACTACCCCCACAGCAAGATCACTAGCATTGGGTTGGATGATGAATTGCTCCTCTGGGTTGAGGTGTTTGAGAACAGGTTCGGCTGCAAACAGTCTTTTTAAGTTCTCAAAAGCAGCTTGGCATTCTATAGACCATGCCAGGGGTTGACAAGGACATGGCTTCCCCATTTTTTTTAGTCTTTAATAGCTCAGTAATTGGCAAAGCTATCTCAGCAAAAGAGGGGATGAATTGCCGGTAGAAATTTGTGAATCCCCAAAAACCTGGAAGTTGTTTGCGGGTCCATGGGGGTTGCCATTCTATTACAGCTTTAACTTTGGCTGGATCCATCTCCACCCCTTTACTGGAAATTCGGTATCCTAGGTAGTCTAGACGCATTCGATGGAATTCACATTTTCAGAGTTTTGGTAAAGCTTGGCGTTCAGCAGTTTCTTGAGTACTTCACGCACTAATATGCTCTGCCATGGTCTCTGTGTAAATGAGGATGTCATCCAGGTAGACTAGAACCCCTTTGTAGAGATGATCATGCAGCACTTGATTGATCAATTGCATGAATACGGCAAGGGCCCCCTGAAGACCAAAAGGCGTAACTTTGAACTGAAAACTCCCCAGGGGGCTGTTAAAAGCCATCTTCCACTCATCTCCTTCTTTAACTCTCACTCGATAGCACGCCTCTCTTAGGTCTAATTTGGTAAAAAAACTTTCCTTTTGCTAAATGGGCTAGCATGTCTTTCATTAAAGAGAGAGAGTACATATTCTCCACGCTGACAGCATTTAACCCTTTAAAATCCACACACAATCTCAGTGATCCATCTTTCTTCTCTTTGAAGAGCACAAGAGCAGCTATATGGGATTTACTTGGCTGAATGAATCCCCTGGATAAGTTCTTATCAATGTACTCTCTCAGCTCTTTCAACATCCAGGAGGTTCCTAGAGTACATTTTGGGCTTGGGAAGTTTGGCTCCTAGCAAAACCTCAATGGCGTAATCAGACCTTCAGGTGGGAGGATGTCACATTCCTTCTCGCTGAATGCCTCAGGTAAGTCTCAATATTCGCTTGGGATGAGCTGTATCCCAGGCAGGGAGTCTATGATGGATTTCAAGGTCTCAAGGGACTGTCTATGGTCCTCATTTGTTGTAGCCCCATGGGTGCTGCTGACTGGGGTGGGAGGCAAGGGTCCCGTAGCCAATCTTAAAGTCCTTACTCCATTTTCCCACCAGATCATAAACTGCCACTTATCAAGCCAGGCTAATCCCAAAATTATGGCCTCAGTCATTTTTGGGACCACTATGAAATGGTTGAGTTCCCAATGTTCTCCCATCTCCAGGCATACTGGTTTGGCACGAATGCCTAGCTTAAGCACTGTGGGGAGGTTGATTAAACATCTGGTGCAACCTGAGTCAATTAAAACATGCAAGTCCATCTGGGCTCCTGTCTTAGGGACTAAGAGCTTCACAGAGATGCAAAATGTGGGACACCCAATGGTGATTGGGTCGTTTTCTCCCTTGTCATTGCTGCCATAAGGGGCAGGCATAGGCAAGCATTCAGCTGGGGGTCTCATGCTTCCCCTGGGGATGAGAAGTAACTTGCACAGCTTATTCCTGGCTAGCACTGCCTGAGGTTTTCTCTTGGGTTTTGTGGAGGCAGTAGGTGCACTCTTAGTTGAAGGAAATGGTACTGGACAATCAGCTGCTCAATGTCCAAGCTGCCCACATCTAAAACACTTGATTGGGGATCCAGTAGGTACTCTAGAAAAGCTAGAGGCTGTGGCAGGTGGGGGTGTTGAGACACTTGACGTCTTTCTTGGGTTTGCCTTGGTCTGGATCCCGATGCTGTGGGTCTTTGGTAACAGTCCAGCTCTATGTCTAAGGTTATAGCCAGGCAGTACCATTCATGGAACTGGTCAGGGATACCCCTATAGGTAAACACATGGAATAATTCATGGTGTAAGCCTGCCTTGAAATAGTCAATCAGTGATTGCTCAGACCACTGCCTGATTTGTCCAGTCACATTTCAGAATTTCCTTACATATTGTTTCGCAGGCTGGCCCCTCTGCTTCAAATTATGGATTTCCTTTTCAGTTTGTGGGGCTTGGGATTTGTCTTCGAATCTGACTCTCAGCTCACCCATAAACAGATTGATGTCCCACAGCTCTGGTGCTTGCTCATCATGTAGGGTAGTCACCCATTTGGTAGCTTCCCCTTCCAAGTTTGCTGCTATGGCATCAACCATTCTGGACCCGTCTGGGTAAGCATGTGCATAACGTTTCAGGTGAGCCCACATCTGATTCAGGAAGAAAGACAGCTTCTTGGGGTCCCCATCAAATTTGGGTTTGATAGGGGGCAAGTCCATAAGTTGTTGCCCCCAGTAAGCTTGCTGTATGCCTGGCCGCTGACGCTGGGGTCGCGGAAGGGCCCATTCCTGAAAACCCCTTGGCTGGACCCTTGGGTTGGCAGGGCATCGATCTCAGTCAGGGCTCCGCCAGCGCACTGGGCTCGATGTTAAAGCTAGTCTAGGCAGCAGGGAGGCAGCACGAGCCATCACTATGGGACTGGGGCTTCCCCAAGGAGGTGGAAGGGTTGGGGACTGCCTGTTGCCTCGTCCACTGGAAATCACCTGGCGGGCAATTGGCTCCACTTCTCCTTTCTCGAGTCGGTCAAACTTCTCCCTCAGGCATTCGACAGAATGACTGTGGATGGCAGTCAGATACCTGTGAATCACTCCCCTGATTCATCCCACCCAGCTGGCCACTTCGCCTTCCTCAGCATAGGTGAATGAGAGCCGTGGAATGAGATCTGCAGCCTTAAAGATGTTTTTCCGCTGCAGGCCAGCATTCAATTGCCAATTCCCTCTGAGGGTAAATACTCCTTCTTGCTGCATCAGCCTCTCCGATGGGATGGCCTGGGCTTTTGGCTTCACTCCAGCTGCAGGGGCTGCACTCTCTGCCTGGGCTATAGCCTGCTTTCCATCAGCTGATGTCGTGCCGAGGCCAGTGGCCAACTCCCCCTTTTCCATCTTGGTATCTTCCCTGAGTCTTTATCGTCCTCCTAAAAGGGTTAGGTAGGTGACTGGGGCTCAGGACTCCAAATTTTAAAGAGACTTCGTTTAATGTCATAGTTCCAATAGATGAGATCAGTAAAACAGAACTCCAAAGCAATACGTTTCCTTAAAGAACATGCACAGCCAAAAGTGAAACCAAGTCTGGAGTTCTCTTCCAAGCATTACAATGTTACAAAGTTGAACTTCCCATCCCAGCACTATGTCATTATCTACGTTCCCCAACAGAATACTTTGGCGGACATTCTAACAGAAGGCTTGGCCTGCCAAGAGTCAGGCAGCAATGACCTTGGTTCCCACAGGACAACTTATTGTTTAGTCTAACCTTAAAACCACTCATCCCCCCCAGTACTGTGGCAACCGAAAACGAAGCGAAAATGGCTTCAGCCAGGATCGTTGCAGTGTTGACACCTACCTTTATCACTCTGAATGACATACAAATACTAAGTAACAAGCTATTGAAGTCCAATTAAGAGATACTAAACACTTTAAAAAAATCTAAATAGCTTGAGTAACAGTTTAACTTTCCTTAAACTATTATTTGAAATATATAGTTTCAACTCCAATGGCAAACTGTTCTAGGTCTAGCCTTTGACATAAAAAACAGAATTGGTTTTCTTACGCACAAAATGTTCAGATTACAAATAAATAAAGTTCTTATATAGTAAAGCACTTATTAATATCAGAACCAATTAATAGTAGAAAAGTTCTAGTCTATCTTCAACACTGTGTGACTTAATACAATGGTTCTCTCTCAACTCAAACTATCTCATAAGTTTATGTGAAGAAAAAAATACAAGAAGAGAGAACTGAAGATGCTACTTTGAACTCCTGAATAAAAGGGAGGACATAAATCAACAACTTCTGATGATGCAACTCTCCTCTCAGAATACCAAGGAAGATATCTGATCAAGAAAATCAAAGAAGATTATACAACATAAATTGGATATAAAAAATATTATTTAACTTTTTTATAACTTGTATATAATTTTTGATATTTTATGGATTGTTTTCTCTTTTTTTCTTTTTTTTCTTTTTCCTATTTTTTTTCTTCTTTCTTTCTTCTTTTCTTTTTTCCTTTTTAAGTATTTTTTCTTTTTAATGTTTATGTCACTTATATTTTATTATTAACTATTTTATAAGTTGTTAAAACTTGTTTAGGTTTCTTAAAATTTTAATTAAGCCTATATTCAGCTCTGGGAACCTCGGGGGAGGGGATGGAGGGGGTGGTTTGGGAGAGGTTGGGTGAGGGTTGTTTTGTTTTTTTTTTCTTTTTGTTTTTTGTTGTTCTTTTTTTGTAAAAACTTTTAAAAATTCTCAATAAAAAAAAAAGAAAATCAAAGAAGAAAGAGAAAACTGTGATCTCTTTCTGAACATTAAAAAGATTATGCTCATGACCACTGCAAGGAATGGAAACATCAAAATAGAAATTGAAAGTGAATGCAGCCCAGAAATAAAATGTCAGTTTGTACTGGGTTGCACAGCAATGATCAATATGAGCCACATATGGAAAAAGCAAGGACATCAGCCTGGCAACCAAATGTAGGTTAGTCCACTCTGTAGTGTTCCCTGTATCTACCTATGGTTGTGAGCACTGGATCTTAAAAAAAGCAAGGCAGGAAAAAATCAGTTCATTTGAGCTGTGGTGTTAGAGAAGGCTGCATATTCCTTGGACGTGAAAGTGACTAACAAGCAAGTACTGGAGCACATAACACCAGACATGTCATTGGAAGGCAAAATCACAAAACTCTCTTACTTATTTTGGCTATGTCATGTGGGGGAATTCACTGGAGAAAGCAATTATACTTGGAAGAGTTAATGGTAAAAGGAAATCAGACTGCCAAAGAACATGAAGGTTGGACACTACAGAAAACCTCAAAGTGGTGCAAGATCGGAAGACATGGAGAAACTTGGCCCATAGAATCACCAAGAGTCGAACATGACTGAATGGATATCATCATTGTCAAATCAACAACCCAAAAATCTTGTATATATGCTATATAGTCAGATTGAATTAAACTCAATTTAATACTTTCCGACCCCTGGAAGAAGGGTGGAAGGAAACGAAGAGGGCCTCGGAATTGCGGAAGGCAGCCGTACGTTTGATGTAACAACGCTCTACGAACGTCCAGAAGGTGCCATTACCGTTCCAGATCATGAGATGGATTAGGGCAGAAATCTGGAAGCATGATTTCCTGAGACCTGTGGAATAGAGAGTTAACCTTAGAGACAAAGGTAGGGTCTAAACAAAGGACCACTTAGTCCCGGTGAAAAATGCATAGGTCGTCCCTGGTGGAAAGTGCAGCTAACTCAGATATCCGTCATGCGGAAGTGATTGCCACCAGGAAGGCGACCTTGTGAGATAAGAATCTCAGATCACATGTCTTGAGAGGCTCAAAGGGTGGCCTGGTGAGTGCCTAAAGAACCCATGACAGTTCCCAAAAGGGATACCTATGCATTACAGGGGGCTTCATGTTTGTAGCACCCTTGATGAACCAGCAAATCAATGGGTGTTGACCAAGGGATACTGTGGTATCACAGGTAAGTAGAGTGGAGAGAGCAGCGACTTGTCTGCGTATCATATTCGGAGCTAAGGCCGTCTAGATCTTCTGGAAGGTAATCCAATATCCGTGGGATCGTTAAGTCTGATTTAGTCAAGTGATGGTTTGTGCATCACAAGCAGAAATTCTTCCATGTGGCCTCATAAATATGGTTGGTAGCGGGCCATCGGGAGGCCTGGATCATGGAAATGACACCTGGTGAGCAGGAATCCTGGGATAAGATCCTGCGCTCAAGTGCCAGGCAGCTAATTGGAGCCACTGAGGATCCGCATGATGCAGGGTCCCCTGGCTGAGCGAGACTCGATCCGGAGGAATCCTCCATGGGGTTACTATGGAGAGGTTCACGAGGTCGGCAAACCACGGTCTCTGCGGCCAGTACATAGCCACCAGAATCTCCACCCTCTCCTGAAGGAGCTTGCGGACAACCGGCGGAATAAGAGGGAGAGGAGGAAAGGCGTAGAGCAGCTTCCGGCCATGGACTCCGGACAGCATCCGCCCTTTCTGGGAAACGGGAGAAGAACCTTGGTAGTGAGTGTTCGTCGGGGAGACAAAGAGGTCTATTATCAGTAAGCAGATGGAGATCTCCCCAAAGAGGTCCGGATGCAGACACCATTCCAAGTGGTCCATTGTCGACTTGCTCAGGAAGTCTGCTTGTCTGTTTGCCTCCCCTGATATGTGGTCGGCCTTGATGGAGGCAAAGTTGGTCTCTGCCCAGGAGCTCAATAATTGGGCCTCAGTTAGGAGGGCACGGGATCAGGTACCCCCTGCCGGTTCACATGGGCCTTTGCTGCCACATTGTCTGTGAGAATCAACCTGTGACACCTAGCGACCTCGCTGCGCAAGTGAGCTCCATCCAGTTGATATTGTGCCTCAGGTCTGAGCGGGAACATCGGCCTTGGGCCCACCGTGACCAAAGGTGTGTTCCCCAACTGAACAGGCTGGCATCTGTCTTGAGGGTGAGTCGGTTGGGCTCCTTGAAGGAGGATCCTCTGGTCATAGCTGGAGAGAGCCACCACTTGAGAGATCGCAAGGTGTGATGAGGGACTCTTACCCTTCCATTGGAGGAGCTGGTGTCCTGCCTTTGGAAGGGGAGTAGGAACAACTGGAGGTTCCTGGAATGTAGCCTGGTTCATGGAACTATGGCTATGGGCGGTATTTTCCCTAGCAATTGGGAGAGGATGGTCAACATCGCTGTTCGGTCTCTGCATATGTTGAAGACCAACTCCCGGATACTGTCCCGGCGTTCCTGAGAGAGATAGACCTGGCATCCTACCATGTCTATGATAGCCCCTAGGTGCAACAGCCTGGTCGTAGGGATCGTATGGCTCTTCAGGAAGTTTACTGAGAATCCGTGATTCTGAAGCACCTTTATCACCAGTCTGAGGTCTGACTGGGTGGCCTGAATTGACGATGACTGGATTAGAATGCCGTCCAGGTAACACTGGGCTTGGACAGGCACCAGTCTCAGGTTAGAGGCCAGAACTGCAAGGATCTTGGTAAAAACTCTCGGAACCGAGGACAGACCGAATGGGAGTGCCCTGTACTGATAATGGTGACCCATATAAGTGAACCTTAGAAAGCGGCGGTGGTCAAGAGAGATGGGGATGTGGAGATACGCTTCCATGAGGTCGATGGACGTCAGGAAGTCTTCCTTTCTTATGCTTCCCAAGATGGACTGGAGCGTTTGCATCTTGAATTTTTTGTATGCAAGATGATAGTTCAAGCCCTTTAAGTGTAGGATGGCTCTCCATCCCGACGCCTTGGAGACAACGAAGAGGATGGAGTAAAATCCCCGAGCTCTGTGACATTCGGGTACTGGTTCTATTGCCCTTATGTTCAAGAGGTGATGAATGGCCTCTTGCATTAGTCTTTTCTTTATGGAATTCCTTGACTGGGGGCAAGATATGAAATGCCCCAGAGGGCTGGAGACGAATTCCAGGGACAGGCCATGACGAATGGTGTTTAGGACCCAGGCGTCCTGGGTGGTGGCCTCCCACTGGGGGGCAAAAAGGAACAATCTGCCCCCTATAGGAGGAGCCACCCAAGAGTCACTTAGACCATCGAAATGGGCGTCCACCCCCTCAAAAGGGCCGCTTGCCCTGAAATTGTTGCCTGGGTCTGGGAGCCGTTCTGTCCGGCAGGCGGCCCTGCCTGGCTGTAAAGGGACGGTTGGGTTGAGTATAGCCAGGGCTGGCTCCCAACTGAAAGGACTGTCTTCGGGCGTAAGGGTTGACCCGTCTATCGGTACATTTGATAAGATGGTTGAGTACCTTGTGTTTGTCCTTGTTCTCCATCAGGTATGGTACTAAGGCTTTCCCGAATAGTTTACCTTCCTGATACGGAGCTGCTGACAAGCACCATTTAGATTTGGCATCAGCATGCCAGTGTTTTAACCAGAGCATGTGACGTGCTGTCACATTAGATGCCATGGCCCTGGAAGAAAATCTGGCGGCATGTAGGGTGGCATCGGAAGCATATTCCGCAGCCGTCATTAGCTTGCTCAGGCCGTGATGCGTACGAATATCCTCTGGGGAAATCCTGGCCTGGAGCTGTCGGAGCCAGAGGAAAGAGGAGCTAGTAAAAAAGGATGCTGAGTTGGTTGCTCTAATAGCCCACGCCGCAGCTTGAAGGAACGTGAGTTCCCATCTGCAATCCTCTGTCTTTAGGGCCTCAGATATATCCCCTGAGATAGCGGTGGGGGATACGAGAGGACCTACGGCAGTGGTTCTCAACCTTTTTAATGTCGCGACCCCAACCGGTCGTAAGTCGAGGACTACCCAACCGGTCGTAAGTCGAGGACTTTCCTTGCCCAGGAGCGCTGCACATGTGTGGTGCCGCCCCCTGCGCCAGTTGAGGTATAGCTGGCAAGCAGCAAAGATGGCACAGGCCAACCACCGGCTGGGCCACCAGCTGGCCCAGCCCAAGGGAGGTAAGGCACCTGCCGGGCCCCACGCGCGCCAGCAACCCTCCCTGCACCCGCCAGCCTCCCACCTCCCACCCCTGACCCTCTTTTACTTACATTTTTAGTAGTTGCTCAGCAGGGAGGAGTGGAAACTTCCAGACAGCTCGCCTTCGCTGCAGACAACTTGCAGCACCGTTTGCAGAATGGGACTTTTGGCGGGCTCAGCAGGGCAGAAACAGCCTGGACAATTCCTATTGGCTTTTGAAAGCCAATAGAATTAGACTCTATTCAAGGGAATCTATTCTATTGGCTTTCAAAAGCTAATAGAATAAAACGGAGTAGCACAGCTAAGGAAAAGGGGGAAAAATGGCGGACTGCGTTGTTTGGCGACCCCATGAAATGGTCGTTCGACCCCAAATGGAGTTGCGATCCACAGGTTGAGAACCACTGACCTAGGGGCTCATCCACCGCGGGCATCTCCAGTGCATCAGCCAAATCTTGGACAACGCTGAACAGGTTTTATCATTCCCACTGGGGAGGGGAAAGGTGTCCAGGGAGGCCCACTGTTTCCAGACCGCATTGAGAAAAAGGGGCAGACAGGACACATGGTGTTGGATTGTTACCGGTTCGGTGAAGACAGGATCTGCCTCTGAGTCAGGTGCAGTTGCTATTGCTGTTGCCAAGCGATCAGGCCCGATATGAGCTGTGGAGCTGGCCTTGCGGAGCAGGGGTAGAAAAAGAGAAGGATTAAAAAGACCACCAAAGGATGGTGGTTCGGGGGAAGGTTCATCCTCGTCCAACCATCGGGCATCTAGCTCTGGATCGTAGTCATGAGGGGATGAAGCCCTGGTATATGGAAACTGGGACAGGGAAGAAGGAGCGTGATATGCCGCGGGAGTCGATTGGGCAATCAGGAGAGAAATAACCGACTCCGCCCTGGGCACTTACGACCTGGCCTCGAGAGCCCACTCTACCACCTGAGCAATTAGAGCCTGAACGCAGTCCTTAGGGGGTAAGGGTGACCAGTTCAGCTGTCCTGAGTCCAGCGGCCGTGGGAGTGAAGGTGGCTTCTGGAACCGGGAGCTGAGTTCATGGAACTGGTGGAGATTGAGAGATATCGCGATCTGGACCAGGTGGAACTGTGGAAGTGAGAAGTTCTCCTGGTGACCAGACCCCCTGGGAAGAGTAGAAGGGCCCAGGGGTAAATCAAAAGGAGGGGCCTCGGCCTGTTCAGCCTCAACCCTGGCCTGTTTTTGTGCTTTGGAGAATTCTTTCTCCAGGGCCTGGTGTCTCCTGCTGGCATGCTTCTCTGCCATTTTGGTGGTCTTCCCGGCAGAAATGGCCTTGGCCGAGATCCTGCCGGCTGCCTCCTGATTGGAGGATCTGTGCTGTTTTCAGCCCAAGGAGGTAGGTAAGGTATCCTTGCTCATAGGGACCGAATTGTCCTCCATCTTGGCAGAATAAACACAGGTGCATGAGAGGTTACCCCTGGTTTGTTTGAGGAGGCATAGGCGGGAAGAAAGAAAGGGAGAAAAGAGCAGGGGACGTACTGGTCGCCTTGCTCCCCTGGTCACCAGACCGGTACTGCTTGAGTGACCGATCGCGTCTGCAGCCGCGCAGTGTTGCCAGGCCAGCTGCTTGGAAAGATGGCAACACGGCTTATGCGACAGACGGGTCTGTGAGACGGCAAAGTCCTTGCCCGCAATGAGGTGACCAGGTCTGGAGACAGCGGCTCAAGACCTTGAGGGAAAATTGGCAAGGAGAATTTATATGCACTGTGCCTTTATTATTCTGGGCAAGAAGAAAAGGAAAGGTAAAAGGTGCTGCACCCTAGGGATCTGTGAGGAATCTCTTACTGTGGCCCACAGAGGGCTTAAGACCTTGAGGCCTGTATGTCAGCAGAGGTGCGGAGGAGAATACCTCCCAAAATGGCGGCAATGATCTACAGGCTGAACTCCTCTCTTTGCGGAGAGAATGCTGGAGACCAGGGGTGAATCTCCCCTTTTGGCCTGACTGACTCTGCCCACCCGAGGCAGATAAGCAAGGGGGCGAAGAAGAGCAGAGGAGGGAGCCCCCTTCTCTGCGTGCGTCCCTCGGTCGATAAATCAGATGGCCATGCAGTCCTCAAGATGGCAGCCGCATGAGAATGTCACCCAAGCCTCAGACGTGGTAAAGAGGACAAGCCAGCTCGTGCAGCCTTCAGAGAAGGTCACTGGCAAAAAGGAAGTGTTCGCGACCACCCAGAGGGCAGCCGCCGGGTCCTAAGGCCAGGAGGGGCTCGTCCGAACGAGCCGACTCTCAGCTGGCTTGAAAGCAGCCGATTCTCAGTTGGCACGTATGTGTTTGGTTGTTGGAGCTGCGGCCGCAGGCTCCGCCGAATGTAAAAAAAAAGACTGAGAGACTTAACTGAGGAATTGAGGAAAGGCAGGGGAGCTACAGCACTGATCCCCCTGCTGTTTGGGAAGAGAGGAGAAGGTAAGCCTTTCGTTTTGAGGGAAAACAGAAAGCCTGGGGTGTTGCTGCCAAAGGAGAAGGGAAAGAACAGAAACCTCCGTTCAATAATAGAAGGGGGGGAAAGGGAATCTGGAATATGAGCAGTCAGCCTGGAACAGCGCTGAATTCAGCGCTGCCCAGGAGACTGAGGGAAAATTGAAAATCCATCAATGGTAGTCTACCTGTCTAAGAGCCAAACTTGCACGTCTGTCCTGGACAAGATCAAGTTGAGACTGGGACACCCTAGTCCAGGACAGGCGTAGCATGTTTGGCTGACTTGATCTGATTGGGCAGGAACACAGTCTAAACCCATTGCTGGATTCTCCATCTCCTGTGCTGGAGAAGACTCTCGCAGGACTGGCACAAGCCACACAAAGCACCTTTCTCCTCAGGAGCTGAAAATCCTTCCCGCCATAATCCAAGCAGATTTTCAGCCTCTGAACAAAAGACACTCACCTGCTACCTGCAAAGGCATCCCATATTCTTTGCCTTACTCTGCTACCTCTCCACTCAGGAGCTGAAAGTCCTTCCTGACAAAATCCAAGAGGGAATCCCTTTGGTCTCTGAAGGCTGGCTGAAAGAGCTCCCTGCCAAAGGATTCCAGTTCTGTGCAATTAAGCATGAAGGATTTCAGTTCCATGTGAACAAGAACAGAGCTAAAATCCTTTGGCAGGGAACTGTATTAATCAGCGCCTAGACAGGAGTCCCCTCAGCAGATGGCAGCACCCTGCAACCCTCCCTGTCAGCTTCTCCATTGATGTTTTGGAAAGCTGGCAGAGAAGAATGCAAATGGCAATCATATGATCGAGGGCCACTTAGCAATTGGTTAAAATCAATTGGTTAAAAGTATGAATAAGCACCACAATCACATGACTGTTGGGGATGTGTGTCCAACATTCTATAATGGTCAGAAGTGCATTACAAACAGACAAGCACCTTTTCATTCAAACTTTTGTTAAGTGAATGATCGTAAGTTGAGGATACCTGTACTGATGACGGAAAACAACTACGAAGAAGTATCCTAAAGAAAAATGGGTTATCTGAATACTTTTTAACCAGGGTTCAGGTTTGTGCATGAAACAGATGTGTCATCATCATAATAAATTGTGTTTAAGACTTGGAGGGGAGAAATATGCCCATTGTATTCTTTTCAGAACTCTTGGTAGCCTCTGTTATTCTCAAATATGGAATTCTTCTATGTCACTTGCAGATGTTGGGGATTGGGGTACTGTGCTTGGGGACAGGAAAGATAGTTCAATGGCCTTCAATATCTTTCTCCCAGTGGTGGGATTCAGACGGTTTCACCACTTCAGCAGGAACGGTAGCTAATTTTTTGTTGCCCAGGCCCAGAATGGACTTCCAGAAGCGGCATCCACACACAGAACCAGTTGTTCACATATTTGAATCCCACCACTGGTTTCTCTGTAGTTAATTCTCTTCCCTCTCTGTTAAAACATCTCCATATATCCTCTGGGAGAGGACATCTCTAGGTTCAGGGTACAGCATCATCAAAATGCTGCATTATGACCCCAGGATGCAATAGATACAGTCAAAAACTTGTACCAGATGTGAAGACTTTTAGGATCTGGTTGTGAAGAAACAGGCTGAAACTGAACCCAAGCAAGATCAAGTTGTTATTTGTACACCAAGGGGTAACATTTTTCCTGAGACAACAAAGATCTTCCTGGACTCATGTGTATTGCTGCAAAAGCAGGTGAGGGCCATGGCTGAAGAGTCTTTGCCTACTGCCATCTTTATTGATTTATCTGCATAGATTTAAAGAATGTTCTATTCCAGATAACTCTGGGTACTTTATATAACAAAAATATTGATACAAATGAACTGTTTTGTAACGTTCAAAAGAATGCTTTCTGAACAACTTTCTAGGAGGGAGACTTTGTTAATTCATATCAGAAGTTTTGCTTTTATTCTAATACCATTTTGATTGTTTTATATCCTCTTAGAAACTTGCTCTGAAATATCATACATTATATATGAATTTATTTGCTAAACAAATTTGAGATAATATAGCAAGCACACAACCATATAATCAAGTTTCTATATTACAATCTTATAGCCACATCAATTTTTTTCTCAGCTATTCTGGTAAATGTTAACTTGATATTTTTGTTTAGTATTCAGCAAAATTCAAACCAATTGTTTTCTAAAATATGCCTTCTTTTAAAAATGAAATGGCTTTTATTTGTTGTATATTACAAAACTGTTATTTAGAATGAATGGAACCTGCATAACTAACCTATGACATTCTATCATAGGTCAAAAGCTCCTCATACACTTTTCCAAATGACCTATATTTTTCAAGAGACCCAATGACATACGGAATCACTTATAAACTCATGAAGTAGATTGTTGAGTTTCATCATCTTTTAGCTGAAAAAAAAACAGACTTACAAAAACTAAGTCTAAATAAAAATAAATAGTTTTCCAATCAAATGACCCAGTCTAAGACTACTACTTTCAGGTCATTTGGCTGGTTTCTTCTTCCTATAAAGAAAAAGAGACATACAACAACTAAGCCTAAAGAAAACAAATAGTTTCCCAATCAAAGCAGTCTAAAACTACTGCTTTAAAACCATCTGGCTGGTTTCTTCTTCCTATAAAGAAATCATATGAAATTCTATTCAGATTCTCCAAAGATACAGTAACGTACAGATAAACAACATTTTTGAAAAGGTGGATTGAGAAAAAAAGGGAAGATTGAAAAAGGTATGGTCGGATGGTGTTAATTACATCCTCAAAAAGAGAGACAGAGACAAGAAGTTTCAAGAATAAAAGACAATGATTGGGTATGAAAAGATGTGGTAGAAGCCAGGATGAAACGATATTGGGAGGTATAAACTCAATTTAACTTTATTCCCTTTTCTGTTATTTTCTGCCTTTAATTTCCTTTTTCTCATTATTTACTCTTCTTCTCCACTTTATATAATGCTGCTTATTCCAAAAAGGAATGGCATAATAGATATGTACCTATGCATAAATTCAGAGTAAATATAAGCATAGAAGATAACAACTCCTGGAAACATTTTGAAATACTTTTAGCGTAATCTGAAGGGGGCATTTTCAAAGCAACACTTATACTATTAAGAGCGTTGTGTAGGTTTTAATACGTTCTAGCCTATTAATCTTTAGGGCACAGCGGTGCAGTACTTTTAGATGTTATAAAAATCAGCAAAAATTGTATTTTTTCTTCCTCTTCCAAATGTTCCCATAACAAACCCTGATAAATAGTTGAAAAAATATCTTTCTTATATAAAGAATCACTTTATGATTAAGACATAGAGATAGCATCCAGGAGATGGGAGATATATTTTTGTTTTATTTAAGTTGTAGAAACATGCTTCATGTGAAAGAAACATGAAGAAAACGTGCTTACATTTAGTTTAGTTGTTTTTTAAAAATAAAAAAATAAATCTGCAAAGAATTCAACATAGATTTAATTCTGTAGAAGAGCAGGCAGAGCTCTAAGCACGCCATCAGCTTAGAATTGGTATATTGCTGCAAGTGGTCCAAGTTCAACTTCTTGAATTCTGTTGGCCCTTACACCTGCAGCCAATTTAGTACCCAACTTTTAAGCTGGCCAGATTCTTGTGTACAGACTTAAAGCAATAAATCTTTTGAACTATAACTTAACTTGTCCTTTGTGCCCGACAAATTCTTGACTAAAGTTTACTTCTTAAAAAATGCAGTCTTTATATTTTAATTCACATGCTTTTCCATTATGCTAATTTTAACTCCACTGAACTTTTACTTTCATGATTACTACACTAAATACAGGTGGCCCTCAACTTACGACAACTGAGTCCAAAATTTCTGTTGTTAAATGAAACATTAGTTAAGTGAGTTTTGCCTCATGTTACAACCTTGCTTGCCACAGTTGCTAAGTGAATCACAGCAGCTGTTAAGTTAGTAACACCGTTTGTTAAGTGAATTGGGCTTTTCCATCGACTTTGCTTGTCAGAAGGTCACAAAAGGGGATCCCGTGATCCCATATAGATACTTAGTTATCTATAACTAAATCCAAAAGTGATAAGTCCACTTAAAGATAGAGTATGAAAGTTTGTTTGGTGTCAAGGACATACTGGTTTTTTTATCACAAATTGAAGACCTCAATCAAAAAACAGAATGGTGCCAATATGGAAAAACTCCTATTTATGTACTATTAAATTATTTCTTCCATCTTTCCCAAACTTTTTTTTACTTATAAACAACACTACTTAATTTATCCACCACCTGTAAAATAAACTTTCCTTAAAATTGCTCTGCTCTATAATAAATTTTAGGTAATTATACAGCAATTCTGTGACACATACTAAGTTGATGTTTCAATTTTGAACAATGCCATCAGCTTCTGCTTTCTGAATTATCAGTGGAGAATAGCTGACTAGCTTCATGTGGATACTTTCTTAACTCCTGAAGCTAAAGCATCTGTTGGGAAGCACTTTGCCTTCAAGATTCAGAGAACAAGAAGGAGGCATGTGACTAACCAAACAGCCATTCAGTGTTTCCTTTTGTTTCTAGCCTGATCTCAATTAATAAATTTTCCTCTAAGGCAGTGATGGCGAACCTATGACACGCGTGTCAGTGCTGACACGTGTAGCCATTTGGGGTGACACGCGCAGGATTTCATGCGATTTTATGCAATTCATCCTCGGCTCCTGCACGCCGAGGATGAAATTTTTTTTTTGTTTTCGCCACGGAAGAGAAATCCCCATGGATACCTGGCGGGTCACCAGGTTATGTGGGACTCGAACCCACTAAAACTCTCCCATTATGACTACCGCCCCCCTAGAGCAACCGTACCACTATGGCCTTGGATCCAGGAAGGATGAAAGAAATAGGCTCTGTGCTGGAGGAACGGGGGGTGGGACGTGTGATCTCCCCCACCCACACTCACTCATTCACTGTGTCCCCGCCGCAAACTTCAGCCTGCGCCGCCGCCGACTGACAGGCAAGCACAGGCACAGCCCCTTTATCAGCGCAGGGGCTGCTGATAAGACGTGCGTGCCGTGCGCACATACTTCATCAGCACAGCTGAGAGTACGTTAGGGAGGACCCCCAGGAGAGGAGCACAGGAACAGTGTGCACCTTTCTCCAGTCAGGCTGCAATTAGTGAGTGCCACACAGTAAGGGGGACCTGTGAGCGCCATTAGCAGCAACTATTGGGGTGCCATGGACTTGTAATTGCCCACAATAACTGAGATAAGTGAGGGGGAGGCTGTGTTAGGTTAGTTAACCCCTAATTGGCTAACAAGCTATCCATAATTCTATCTGCTGTCACTGGCCCATTGATGGAGCACCCAAAAAATAAAAAACAAAGGTTAAGTAAAGGGAGTGGTAGTAGCAGTGGCCGACCCTTTCAAGAGACATGGAGCGAGATGTATGGTATTATAGAAAAAAATGGCAGATCATTTTGCGTTCTATGTACTGAAACGGTAGTAAGCAGAACGTGGAATATAAATAGACATTTTGAAACTAATCATTCCCAGCTCTTGGAAAAAAGTGAGGATGAAAGGAAGGAATACATTTCCAGGAAGCTACACCTTTATAAGAGCCAATCTAACTCCATCCTTAAATTTATAAAAGGCTGTACAAATTTAACATCTGCAAGTTTGAGCATTGCTCACTCCATAGCTCAGCATGCAAAAGCACTTAATGAGGGAGAATTTATTAAAGAAACTCTCCTAAGATGTGCGCCACTTCTATTTCATGATATGCAGAATAAAGATGCAATTATTAAGAGAATATCTGAGTTACCACTCAGTAGAAATATCATAAAAGACCGAATAATGAGACTGAACACAAACGTACAACATCAATTAAAGAGAGACATAAGGAATTGTAAATATTTTTCCATCTGTCTTGATGAAACTACTGATGTCATGTCACATGCTCAGTTGGCCATTATTGGTCGATATTCTGATAGTCACACAATGAGAGAAGAGTTGATAAAGTTAGTATCAGTTCCAACAAGTACATCAGGAAGCGAAATATGTAAGGTTGTTATGCAAACATTCTGCGACCTAAGCATTGATATCTCTAAAGTTGTGTCAGTGATGACAGATGGTGCCCCAAACATGGTGAGGAAAAAAGTTGGATTTGTGAAATTGTTTACAGAAGCTATTGGACATCCGATTGTGCCTTTTCATTGTATTATCCATCAGGAGGCTTTATGTGCCAAGGCAGGATTCACTGACTTAAATGACTTAATGTCAGTTGTTACAAAAATAGTTAATTTAATAGCTGCTCGCCCCCTTCACAAGCGAGAATTTTCAGCACTTTTACTGGAGGTTGATTCCACCTACAGTGGACTGCTGATGTACAATAATGTAAGATGGCTGAGCCGAGGCAAGGTTCTTGAGCGCTTTGTGGAGTGCTTTGAAGAAATTAAGGTATTTCTTGAAGATAAGGATCTGGGAAACTTTCCTCAGCTCAATGATGATAAGTGGGTCAACACCCTGATGTTTTTTACAGATCTCTCTGTTCATGTTAATGAACTGAACTTAAAGTTACAAGGTTTTGGCAAAAGTATTGATGTTATGTTTGGATACATAAAAGCTTTTGAAAGTAAAGTAAAAATTTTCAAGCGAGATGTAGAAACTAAAATGTATAAGTATTTTCCTCGAGTACAGAAGCATTTTGAGAAGGCCAGTGCAGCTGTACGAAATGAAGTGGAACTCTTGCATATGAAGTGCCAGCATGTTTTAGACTCGTTACTTGACCAGTTTACTGATAGATTTAGTCAATTTAGAAGCCTAGAACAGACCATGAGAATAATTAAGTATCCTGATGTAGTAGTCTACAATAGTTTGGAATTAAATGGTTTCCAATGGACGCAAATAGATGATTTGGAGATGCAGCTTGCAGAATTTCAAGACAGCATCTGGGCTCAGGTGTTTGTCGACTTGAGGTCAAAGCTTGAGAATCTGGAAAGGGGCCGCTTGGAGAATCAAGATGAGTGCCACTACGAACAGGAAATTTGGAGTGCCTGGAACAGACTACCAGACACTTTTAGCACCCTGAAAAATATAGCAACAGCTTTACTCACAATTTTTCCTTCTACGTACTTTTGTGAGACCTTATTCTCAGCATTAAATAATATCAAAACCAACAAAAGAAACAGATTGACAGATGAGGTTAGTAGCGCTTGCTTGGGCCTGAAGTGTACAAAATACCAACCTTCAATTGAAGATTTAGCCAATGAAATTCAGCAACAAAAAAGTCACTAATATGCAGGTTAGTTAAAGAATTCGCCCTCCCCCTCACTTATCTCAGTTCACGGCACCCCAAACAAGTTCAATAATATCAAGGACAACATATGAAATCGACAGATTGATGAACAAAGAAGTTACTAAGCAGGTATGTTAAATAATTTGTTTTTGGTTTATTAAATACAATTATATATTGCAATTATACATTTTTGTAGTTTAAACTATAAATTGCGCAAAATTGTGTTTTTTTGTCGAAGTGACACACCACGCGAGTTATGCTCGATTTTTTGCCGAATTTCGACACAGCACGCCGAAAAGGTTGCCCATCACTGCTCTAAGGTCTAGAGAAGTCTCCCCATTGTTTCTTACACTATATAATGATGAAACTATCTAAATGAGTAGGATTATTAATTTTATCTTGTACTTTGAAACCAGCATATGGGACTTGTCAAAATACTATGCAACAATCAATTAAAAATATAGACTTTACATATCTCTAGGAATATTGTAATCAGTGCTAATAATGATCTTAATTCATTCACTATATTATACTGCTTATGCTCAAGGTTACCATTTTCCAAGCATAATACAATACAAGCATAAAAATACTGCATTAAATCAATTTATTCAAAACAAACTACGATTGTTTTGTATATGTCTCTTTGTGTATACACAAATAAATAAGTACAAAGCAAAAAATCTTTCCTAGTTGTAGTAGCATAACAGAAAAATATTATTTACAAACAATAACTAAATCCAACCAACATAAATATAAGTATTGTTAATTCAATGCCAGGATGAAATGTCTAGCATTACAATATGGTTCACCAGATGGAAGGGGAATCCAGAAACTATAATTATGAAGGCATAGGGGAAATATAAAAAGTTTGTTTCACCCAACCCCCCTTTCGTATTTTTCCCAGTTGCCTGGTCATTTAATATTAGTCACCTCTCCTCATTCTCCAAGCACTCTTATCTCTCTAGACATAGTTGATATTAATTAAGAACACTGAATGATACAAACTGTTGAAAGAGATAAAACAAAAGATCAGTTTTCATAATAAAAATGTTACTATTATCCACTCATATACCAAACAACATTAACAGCAGAAGTACTATATATCTAAAAGTAAAAATTAAGAGCTGTTCCTTGCACAAGCCGCATTCTTTGCTCCTATCATTCAAACATATGAACCTGGATCATTCAGAATTTACATAGTATTTTTAAAAAATAGAAAGAGCTTTAAAAAATGTTGTTGGAAGTTTCAAAATCCAAAGTAGTTCTTAACTTATATACATGGCTAACTCCTGAAATATTTATGCAGCTTTCAGAAATTTCAAGTATTTTTACAATATTGTATTTTCAAGCTCCAAAAAACAAGGTGAAAGTCTAAAATGATAAGCACCACATTGTCTCCAATGCTTTTCAACTCGTGTTTTCATTACCTCCGTCTATTTCTAACTTGCTCTGCTTTTCTTTATATTCTTGATTGTGAAACTCAATACAGTACAAAGTAATGGAGTAACTTATACTGTAATATTACTTAAAATAGTTATAAAACAAGTGTGCTTTCCTTTTTCCTCTTGTTAACAGGAAATCCTCTACTTATGACCATTCATTCAAAGACCATTTGAAGTTATGGCGGCTCTGAACAAAGGAATTTGTAATATGTCCCTGAAGTTACAGCTATTAAGTGGCGAAAATCTGGGGCAGGGATAGTTCAACTCTTCCCACCTTCCTTTCTCTCCCCATATATATGCCCCATTGGCTGCCCTGTGCTTGCTGATTCTGGAAGCCTTGCTGTTCTATATTCATGGGTTCTGTGGCCCTTGCAGGCATTGCTACTCGCAGCTGTCCTTTACCATTTTCTTCCTGCCACTACTGACAAGACATGCCTTGATTGGGCAATATTGGAGGAAAGATTCTTTGCCCACTATAGAAGAATGGTCGCTTAAAGTTTCTAATTTAGCAGAAATGGCCAAAATTTCTGCTTATTTGAAGGATCATTCACAAGAAAGATGTATCTCAGTGTGGAGAAAATGGATAAATTATGTACAGAATAAATATGGGATTAGAAAGTATCATTTAGTTTTTGAATAACTTATAGTTTAAAATGGGAATTGTTTATATTGTTATTTTTGTTTTTAATTTTCTTTCTTTTTTTTGAAATTTTCTTGCATTTGAGTTAAAGTATTTTATGGATTTGGTTATTGGTATAGTTGGATAAGCTTAGTTATTTGTTTGCTTATTTGTAACCCTGTAATCAGCTCTGGGAAGTGAGGGGGGGTTGGGGGGGAGGGAGGGAGGGAGGGATATTGTATTGTAATAAAATGGAAAATTTGAATAAAACTTTTCAATTAAAAAATAAAATAAAAATAAAATAAAAAAACATGCCTGACCTGCTTCTTTGTGAAGCAGCTACTGGCTTCCCAGGCCTTCTTCCCAAAACTGTGCCCAGCCCTTTTCTAAATTGCAAGTGCCCTTATTCAAATTGCATGCAGCCTTCTCATGAAGTTTTGGAAAGCAGGTGCACAAAAGAAGCCCCCAGCCACCCCAGTGTGAAAGAAGGGTTTGTCTTAGAACAGGGGTGTCAAACTCGCAATGCCACGTGACATGTCGCGACGTATCGACTTTTTTGCCATTGCCGGCAATGAGGTGGGCACGGTTTTGCTATGATGCATCAGTTTGACACCCCTCTCTTAGAACAATCTTTCTTTTGAACTGGCACAGATAAAAAAGGCAGATGCACAAAAGAAGGCTTCATGTTATTCATATTATATTCATATTCATATTATATGCTGGCATGAAATAAGGACCTGGCTAGAAGGTGCACAAAAGAAGGCTCTCTACATATGAGGCTTTCTGAATGTTGAGTCTGGTGGTTTCTTTGCAAGACCTGGGCCAAGGAAGGCATGCCTGATCAAGTTTCAGGAGTAAGAAGGTACCAAAGGTCAGCTTAAGCAGTGAAGCCCAGGGTGGCAGAGACCTTGCTGATCAGGGTGGCAAGGACAACTGCAGCTAATACTGGACTAGGGCTTCCCAGGGCATTACATCTTTGTACTGTGCTATTGGGGGGGGGGGGTTCTCAGGTTGTTGCAGGTTTCCACCATGCTGTGGAGGCTTTTTAGGGTGCAGCAGCTTTGCATTGCACTACTAGAGTTTCCTACTATAGCAAAAGCACTTAGACTTATATACCGCTTCACAGTGCTTTATAGCCTTCTCTAAGCGGTTTACAGTCAGCATATGGCCCCCAACAATCTGGGTCCTCATCTTATTCATCTCAGAAAAATGGAAGATTGAGTCAACCTTGAGCCAGTGAGATTTGAATTGCCAAACTGTAATCAGCAGAAGTAGCTTGCAGTGCTTTATTCTAACCACTGCCTCACCACTAGGATTTTGTGCGATGTGGCTGGGACGGGCTAGGGTAGTTGAGGCTTCCAGGAGTGCGTGTGGCTTTGCTATGGCATAAGGCAGAATGCAGGATGGCCAAACAGACAGAGGTGGGGAGTTGATAGGTGGCTAGGGGAGTTGAAGAGGAACCAGCCCTTTACTTATCAAGGCTTGGGGCGGTGGGGGGGGGAGGAGAAAGCGGAGCTCAAAATGGCTTATATTGGGGTTGGTCCTTAGCTAACAATTGACAGAATTTGCTTAATAACAGCAACAGTGAGTCTGGGATTGCCGTCACTAAGCAATGTAGTCATGTGACATTGTGCATTATGATTGCATCACTTAGTGAAAGAAATTCCATTCACAATTTTTCTCATAAGGACAATCGCTATCATTTTACTATATCACTGCTGTTGTACTGTGTATTTTAAAAATACAATGAAAATGTAAAAGTCATCTTTGATTTCAGATTAATAACATGTTTACATATTTGAATGTAAGTATTTAAATATGTTTCTGATATGTAAAGTACCTAAGATGATCAGCAACGTGTTGTAAGATATGATTATATCTTGTAATTATTATATGCCCTTCCCATATCAATACAACAAATCCTTATTTTAAACCATTATTTTATCTTATACTTATTAGAACACTGCAGAATTTCCCAATGCTTTCACATTTAGTCATAAATACCAACTTATCAACATATCAAAAATGTAGTAGAAAAAGCTCACAACAACTCCCATAACTCAGTTCAAAATCTATTAGAAAGCATACAAAATTATATAAAACTATAGCAAACCAACACTGATCTGAACTGGTCTACAATACATGGTGTGCATTAATTCCTCCTTATTGTTAAAGGAATGTGAAAAAGACAACAAATTATTACATGGGATAAGAAGTAGTTTAATGTACTCTTTAGAACAGCTGATTGCTCTAATTCATATATCCTCCTGCTGCTGCTACTACCCGGTACAAATAGTAATTCTAAATTCAATTCAGATTTAGGTACAAGCCATTTGTCCACCCCTTATTCACAACATATCCCTCTTCCTCTAAATGCTACACATGGATTACACAATGCTATACAAGGCATCTCCTCTAAATAGCTCAATTAATGGACAATATCACTACCCCATCTTCAGGGATTTTTAAAATTCCAGCATAATCAACAAGTGGGAGGGGGAGGCACAGGTGCAAGAAGGGAATTCTATGAATACTATTTGAGGTGCCTGTAAGAAAGGCGGGTCCCTAATCAAATACATTAAGTCACGTTAACTTCTCTAAATAATTTTGGAGGAAAGGGATAGAAAAGTCTGTTTGCATCAATCCAATTTCACAATTCTAAATTTCCTATCTCTCAATCAATAATATCACTCAATTTGTTAAAGATTGCTATTAATACAAAGAGGCTGAATTAGATTTAAATTACCTTATCAGGAAAGTTTTCTGTATGAAAACATGCAAACCAACTGTTGCATTAGATGTAAATATTCTGAGTAATAGCCAACCAGTGTGGCATTTTGTACAAGTATCTATTAAAAAAATTAAAAATTCCCCTAGAAAACTTACGTCATATACAGTAACTTATAACTCCAAGCCACAACTAAAAACTCATATCTTAAGCTCAGATACATACTGTTATTTAAACTGTTTGCCATATTCAGTTTCACTCTATGGTAGTTAGAATTATATAAAACATGAGTATCATTGTAAATAATGTTACCTTAAATTTGTTTTATTTCAAAAAACATACTAAATGCATTATACTGATAAAGACACATAAGAGGTCTTGAATTTAGTTATATAGATGAGGCGATCAGCTTCTGCATCTCACGGAAACATTTCAGTCAGCTATATATGGGAGGGCTTGAAGTTTGTTTTACTTTATAAATGCAATTGCTCATGGGAATGAAATCTCCATAATAAAGTCTGCCCAGCCCTATAGAAAGGGCTTACAATTATTAATCTCAAACATTGTGTATCTAATATACGCAGAAATCACAATTGATTAACAACATTAAAATAAATTAAGACAGTACTTATAATGTTCCTAAAAAAAAACTATGGAGAAAGTTAGCACAGTAGTCTTATATCCGAAGCACACTGAAATAGATCATGGAATGAAGGGGTATGTATTTCACATGAATTCTCTACCCTGCACCAATGACTCATTTAACTAACCCAAAGGATGTCAGATATTGCCCCTAACAGATACAATCTTATTATGGACTATATTTATCTGAGTTATATTTATCTAGGTTACTTGAGGAACTGACTCTCCCCAATTACATCTGCCTGTCCCACTAGACTTGGCAGAGAGGGCATGTTTTGTGTCCCATCTGCTAGGAACTTACATTGGTGGCCCCAGGAGGCAAGCCTTCTCTGTTGTAGGGTCTGCCTTTGAAATCTTCTCTCGCCACCTCCCTCCCAAAGTGAGGCTAGCTTCATCCTGCTAATGTTCCACAAGTCCCTCAAGACCTGCCTGTGTCATCAGGTTGGAGGTCCCAGGGGAGCAGGGATATTTTTAGATAGCTCTTTTATTCATTTATTATCTTTCCTATATCTGATTATTTGCATTTTTAAAAATGATTTCTTAAGAATCATATTTTAATTGTTTTTATATATTTTTTTAATTTTATTTTATTGTTGTATGTCATCCAGAATCCTCTGTGTGAGATGGGCAGCTATATAAATTTGTAAAAAATACATATTCATTCCCCAGTCAACTGTTCTGTTGATCAAAAAAACTCTAATTACTGGGGAATTAGTTGAACTTTTTTATTCCTTAGACAAAGGCCAACCAGACAGAACTTAGCAAAACTCCTGTCCATCTCTTCAGTGGGCTCTTACACAGCCCTGCAAGGAATGTATGAAAGAGACCGAAAGAGGTGAGGGTGTGTAAGAATCTACCATGAAGAACCAGATAATACCATATCATAACTGAAACAATCGTCCAAAGCAGGGTGGGAGTAGAGAATAAGAAAATAATTGTATTTGGAAGAAATAGCCTTCCAGCCTCCTTCATAGCAGCTAAAGCTAAAAGAAAGAGATCCAGACAACTTGTGACACGTGGTACCAGCATATAAAGTTGAATTACTTGATTGCAAAGAGGTGTCTCAATCATGCACAGTGTAAACATAAACACAGACTATATCCATCCAAAAGCTGCTGGTTGTCTATCCTTAAAAATGTAGTCTAAAATGCTAATCTTAAAAATATTCTAATAAAGGAACAAATGAGTATCAACAGGTTTGAAAACAAGAGCTACAGGTGGATTCAGTGACAGTACTAAAGTCTCTTTACAATACTTATTTTCACAAGGTTAAATCAGTACTGTTTAGAAAAGTATAAAACTTGCAAAGATAAATACATTGTCTACAGGAATCAAAAAAGGCCTCATGTCACAGAAAGTTTTCACTTATGTAGGATTTTCTTTGATTAAAGTAAATATCCAAATACTATGAACACATTCTGAACTGTTCCAAGTCACTTAACTCCCCAAATAACCTACTGCCTACAAATTAAAATTTCACATAACTATTTCTATAGAAAATAATTAACATAAAAGTCTGCAACAACATATGACAATACTTTCATCATAAAAAAAACTCTGTGAGGATATAGAATAGGTAACTTCTAAACTTAACTACCTAAAAGAAATACCAATAACAGCTTTAGTATTTTGAAAGAATTTCCAACAATCTGGATAACAATCAGAGTAAAAGACACCCAAGTTCTCATAAATCTGTTGTTATTTCTACAGCACTGTTGTAAACATCACATTTTATATCTAATATTTATACTTTATACTATTCTGGAAGATACAGACTTAAAAAGTATCCCGTATACTTAAAACACATATGCAAATCTGAATGTTTATACTCTTCTTACTGTACTATATAATTCCACATCCTAATATATTGATAAATTGAAGATGTTAATGCCCCTTTCTCTTACCACCTCTTATTTTATTCGGCAGCATCCCTGAAACCAAAATGGCACAGAAAAACCCAAGCTTCCAATTATATATAAATGATCCAAGAAATACTCAGTAACTTTTTATTTATAAATGGGCCATATAAACAATCAAACATATCTTTACAAATATTCAATTTTACTGAAAGGTCACAACAAAAAATACCAAGTTTAAACTCCTGTCCCTTCCAGTTATTTCACGCTGCTACCACTATGGTAAATCAACAAGTCAACTTTATTACAATTAAGAACGAAGATATGACAATGTACCTTGTAGAGGTGCCTTTCCTGACATCACATATGCTGCATTTGAAGGCTTCAGCGCTGTTTCTAAAGGTGCAAACACTACAATCCCAAAAACCTTCATCAGCTATAGGTTTAGCTTGCCTTTTGGGTCTTGAGAAGTGCATATATGAAGAAGGATAAAGAAGGAGAGAAGAAATAAAATGTGTTAGAAACAAGATAATAAAACAAGACTATTTCATGTTACATTCTGCTTGCCTGCTTTTCTTTTCCTCTGGCTAAAAAAGTAATCACATTTTTGGAAAGAGTTAAAAGGGAGGGGAAGCAGGAAGAGGTGCAAAACATTTATAAACCTGAACCACACTGTGCTTCACTCTCACCAGATACATATTCTGCCTTTCCCCATTACTATATCCCTGAGTGAGAGAGGACAGGATAACATTTCCTCTCAATCTTCAATTCCAAGACAATCGATTTTCACTCAACACGGAGTGCCAGTGAATCTAGAAGGGAAGGGAAAAAGGAAGGATGGTGAAAGGCATCTGAGAGGGCTTGAAACCCTCCCTCTTTTTTGTGGGGAGGGGGAGCTTAATTGTACTTTAAAGGATTGTAGGCGTGTCCCTCCATGCGCCCCCTCTGTCTGTCTGTCTGTCTCTTTTACCTTGTTAAATCTCCCTTTGTCTGGAAGAAGTCAGTATGAGGAGATGTATGTGTGTGAAAGAGAGTGAGGAGCCGCCATAGCTGCTCTAACACCAGATTAGCCCTGGCACCGACACATATACATACACAGAGAGGAACACAAACATTTGCTCTCCGCTTTGCTTTTACACACTCCCTCCATCTTAAGAGCCACCCTGGGCACAGAATGCAGCCTCCCCCTCCCCACGTCTTACCACACAAGGAGCTCCAGCTTTTCCTCCTCTCCACCCAACACCACTGAAAAAGGAGTTTTCTGTACCTGGCTGGAAGGGAGGCAGGCAGGCAGGCAAACAAATAAGCTCTCTTCCTTACCCACTTCCTCCATCTTAAAAGCCCCCTCCTCTGCCACTACTATTACCACCACCACCACTACTACCACTCTGTGGCCTAGTCCCCACACACAGCGCCTCCCCAGAGCATAAGGCGGAGATGGGTGCTCTAGCTGGTGGCACCCGCGCATACTCCCTTCTATTCCCTTTCCACAGTCCCTCCATCTTAGGAGAAGCCCTCTCTTTTTAGCCCGCTCCGCCAAGCGCCCCGACTTCTTTCCCTTCTCACCTGGTCGGGCTCTTCTTGTCGCCCATGGTCATGGATCGGTGGAGACGGGCCCCCTCCTCGCCTCGCGCACCCGGAGCGGAAGGCAACGGGGCTGATTCCTCAGACCAGCAGGCTCCGGCGGCTCCTGAGCAGCCGCCGCCGCCGCCGCTCCTGCCACTGCCAGGCTCCCGCTCCAGACTAGGCAGCGCAGGGAGCGCAGCCCCGCTCTTCTCCCCTCCCTCCAAGCCAGGCAAGCACGGCTACAGCGGGCGGAGCTCGCGGCCCTCCCCGGCCAATCCGGGCAGCTCGGCCTTGGGCTCCGCTGGCGCGAGCGAAGGGAAACGTTGAACCCCCCCCCCAAAACACACACAAGCGCGCTCCCCCCTCAAGACCGTCAGCCGCGGCGGCGGCGAATGGTTCCCTAGGCAAGGAACGCAGGTCGCCCCGATTTCGTGCGAGAACCGAGAGGAGCGTGTCGTCGTCGTCGTCGTTTGGGCGGCGCCTGGCCACCCACAAGGCCAGCATGTGACCCCGCCTCGGTTCAGCCGCCTGCCGCTGGGAGCCGAGAGGTGGCCGGTGCGGTGCGGGTCGGATCCGTCCCTCGGCGAGAGTAGTGCGGGGGGGGGCAGGGGTGGTAGGAGCGGGGAGGGGAGAAGGCGTACGCTTCGCCTTCTCCTGCGCCGGGCGCGTTGGTGTGTCTGCGCCTGAAAGAGGGAAAAAGTGCGGGGAGTCGGTCGGAAGTGGACGCGGAGGAGCCCGCCGCGTCTCTGAAGTTGCTCGCCCCCTCGCGCGAAGGTGCCTCAAACTGTCGCCCGCCTGTCACGCTTGCGTCGAGTAGCCCGGATTTAACCCGTAAAGCGTGTCACCTGGCTCGCGCCGTGGCTAGTAGTGCCCTCTCTGACGCTCACGTGTGCCAAGCAAGGGAAGGGGGCCCGGCCGACGGGTTAGCGTTATAGCGTTACCGAAGGAGGAACCGAGCCCACCTTTTTTTCCTCTTTAGCCCTGCTGGAACCTTAACGGAGAGAAGACATGCCCACCATCACACCTTGATCTCCATCACACCTTGATCTCCGGGACTGCGTGTAATTACTCTGCCTTGCCTTCTCTGGAAACTACCTCCCAAAAAGGAGGAGTGGTGCGTGCCAACACTCACATACACTTCGTTAGCCACCGGTACCACAACCTCTAGTCTAGAGTTTTCTTTTCAATCACGTTTTCTATGAATTGAGAAATGTGTCAACCTTTGCTCTTCCTGTGTCATTACCTGCGAAGCTGCATTATTCAAGGTTACTTTGTAAGCAGCCCTTGATACGCTGCCTGTAAGCCCGTCACAGAATTGCATCATGCATGTAGAATAGAATAGAATAGAATAGAATAGAATAGGGCTGGAAAGGACCTTAGAGGTCTTCTAGTCCATCCCCCCTTCCCCCCCCCTCAATCAGGAGAACCTATACCATCTCAGACAAATGACTGTCCAGTCTCTTCTTAAAAACCTCCAGTGAGGGATCATCCACTGGTTAATTGTTCTCACTGTTAGGAAGTTTCTCCTTAATTCCAGGTTGCTTCTCTTCTTTGATCAGTTTCTAATCATTGTTTTCCTGCCCTCTGGTGCTTTGGAGAATAATTTGACCCCCCTCTTCTTTATGGCAGCCTCTCAAACTGGAATACTGTTATGTCACCGTTCTTCATATGTTTTAGTCTCCAGGCCTTGTATCATCTTAGTTGCTCTTCTCTGAACTTTTTTCAAGGTCTCAACTTCTTTTTTGTAGTGTGCAGTATTCCAGGTGTGGTTTCACAAGGGATTTATAAAGTGGTACTAATACTTCGCATGATCTTGATTCTGTGCCTCTGTTTATACAACCCAGGATTACTTTTAACCAATTAAGGTGGTTAAAATGCAGCAAATTTTTAAATTTCTGCCATCTCAGGATTACATTGCCAGTAATCTGTTAACAGATCATAACAGGAGAGCCATGTCAGCCTATGGTGAAAAAAAACTAAAACCTGGCTTATACAGGTTATTAAAATGCATAATCAGCATTCTTCTGATTTATGGCAGATACATTTGTCCCATGTATATATGTTTACTTGTGAATATTTTCATCTATTGCAGAAACTAGTTCAAAATTAGACATACTACTACTAGAGACATGAAGTCAGAAAACCTTATCATCAAGACCATAAAGACACTTTGAATCCACAAATCACAGAGAAGAAAGAATATGCTACCAAACTACCACCTCAAAGAGCTTCTTGGTTTCCCTCAGAAACTGGATCTTTTGCATATATTTCTTTGTTGCCAACTAAGCCATAGATACATTCATTTATTGCTTATTGCCTATCAATCTGATATCTAAAGGATGAGAGGCTTCATCCAGGAATATTTTTTCCTCTCAGTGTAAAGTTTTGTAACGTGTAACCTAAACCTTGGAGTGTGACCTCCAGAAAATCCCTGAAAATTAAAGATTTCAATATCACATAACAGAACAATTATTAAAGCTAATTTTGTTTTGTCATCTTAAAATGTATAATTCTAAGTAATTTAAATTTCTGTTTAGTCTTGCTTTTCCTTTATGAAATAAAGAGTGTAAAACAGTATTTTTTGCTACTAGAGATTTCTTTATGTGTAACCTGATTCTGATTTCAGAAGCAGAAATCAGTCATTGTTTTTAAGGTGACCAACCGTCCTCCTTTTGGGAGGACAGTCCTCCTTTTTTGAGTTCTGTCCTCCCTCAAAAAGTGTCCTCCTAAATGTCCTTCTTTTCCATATACTGTCCTCCTTTTGGGAGGACAGTCTTCCTTTGGGGAGTTCTGTCCTCACTTGAAAATGTCCTCCTAAATGTCCTCTTTTTCTATATTTGAAGACTTAACTGCAGGGCTTTTTTTTCCTCATAGAACGCCCAGAAGGCGTTCCGGGACCTTTTTTTGATGGTTTTTTTCAACTTTTGCCTGAGCTGTGCTACTCCCCCTATTGGCTTTCGAAAGCCAATAGGAATTGCTGCTGAGCGTGCCAAAACACCCAGGCGGCAAACTTTGCATGTGCAAGTTGCAGGAACTTTGCACCCCTCACTGCTACCCAACTACATCATCTCTTACTTAGTTCCGCAGATAGCTGGAGAAGACTGGAGCGGTAAGTTTCTCTTGATCTTCCCTGTTCGGTTCTACACGGGGATGCACAGGGTAGGCGGTGGTGCTGGGGGGTGGCTGCAGGGCCGGAGCCAGCGTGGCTGGTGCTTTGCCTTTGTGAGCTGTGGGGCCGGCTCTACGGGGATGCGCAGGGTGGGCGGTGGTGCTGGGGGGGCAGCTGGGGGGAGGCGGTTGCAGGGCTGGAACTGGTGCGGCTGGTGCTTTGCCTTTGTGAGCCATGGGGCCGGCTCTACGGGGATGCGCAGGGTGGGCGGTGGTGCTGGGGGGCGGCTCAAGGCCGGAGCTGGCTCGGCTGGTGCTTTGCAAGCCACGGGGCCGGCTCTCCACGGCAGGGGAGCGGTGTTGGGGCGGCTGTGGGTGGGGGCGCGGCGGGCAGTTGACCTTCCATGGACTGCGCCAGCTGGTGGTCTACGCAGTGCTGACCTGCGCTGCCACCACCTCACCCTGCGCATCTACGTGGCCATCCTGGAGCTCCTGGCTCACAACAACTGCCTCCACCGCCCACCCCCGCGCAGTCCAACCGTGTAGATTTTTGGACAAGTGAGAAATCGAGATTGAATGTTGACACTCTAGCTGCAGCACTTGCCGTAAAATTCAATATGAAGGATATTTCTTGTTCAGATATTTCCAATATATTGTTAGAAGATGATAAATTGACAAAAAATATTCATGCAATGGAAAAGTACTCATTTAAATAATTAATAGGCATGTAAGCATAATTACAATATAAAATGTTATTGTTACAAATGTTTTTTTATTATGCATTGATCATATTATAGTGTATTCTGTATTATTGTTGCAATAAATACAATGTTTCTTTTATTTACGATATTTTTTCTTCAATTTATTTGTGTCTTCCTTTTGGTTGTAAAAAAGTTGGTCACCTTATTGTTTTGCCTAGATTTCTGTCCTCAAAGAGCAGCATGAGGAGAGAAAAAGTAATCTCCAGAAGTAAGCAATCCTGTGATGCTCCTCAGAGTTCAATATTGTCTTTGGACTGTTTTCCTTCTTAAATATCAATCTGAACTTTATTAATCCTCTCTAGAAGAAGAAAAGTATTCTGGAGATAAAATATGTAATACATGTTCTCTCTGAATATTCAGTCACAAACCCAAAGACAAACCCATGACACAAAATCCATGATTCCAAAAAAAATAAGGGTGAAGGAATAATTAATTAAAACTTGCCATGTGGTAATTTGCAAAATTTAGTTAACCAGCAAGTTTACCCAAAGTTTACAGATGCTAATGTATTTCAGAGGTTTAGGAGATTTGCCAGTATCATAACCACTGCTAAACACTCCTGTGTCAGTATAATTATGCTACCTCATGGTGCCAAATAGAGATGGCTTTTATGCATTTACTTGTGGCCTATGTTATGAAAAGTAGACATCCAGAAGAGCCTTTTAATTTTAGTGCTTAATCCAGACTTCAGTCTGCCTTTTCTATAATTAAAAGCACAATAAACAAATGGAATTTAGTTGCAGATCTGTGCATCTAATATGTAATTCTCCTTCATCACATGTTTGTGGAAACCAAATATGCTACTTACCAAGAAAAAAACAATATTTTATTATTTTCATAAAATAATGCCTAATGAAGCATGCAAGCAAAATAAAAGCAAAAATGAAATAGAATCATACACACACACACACACACACATATTCTATACATAACTAAAATAGGGCGTAATCACAAATAAGTATTCACAGGTTAGAACCTAAGGATTTTGTGAAGACTTGTTTAACATGAAGTGAAGTCTTAATAACTTTTTTTAAAAAAGGAATCTTTTTATGTCCATCTACAACCTCTTGTAATAATTCATATGATCAATTGAAAGAAAGACGTAGCCTAACAGCCTTAAGACCTGGGCCCCAATGTTTTAGATCAGGGGTGTTGAACTGGCAATTTCACATGACATGTCGCAACGTATCGTGACTTTTTTCTCATTCCTGGCAATGGGATGGGCATGGTTTTGCCATGATGCATCTGGCCCGTGGGCCGGCAGTTTGACACCCCTGTTTTAGATTGAAGGTGGTTAGTGTTGGTGCAGCACCCCCTTCCCACTTGAATGTGTGGTTTTTAACCTATTTTTAATTCTTGTATAATTTTAATTGTTCTCATATTTATAATTGGTTTCTATATTGCTATTTTTATTACTTGTAAGCCATTCAGAAACATTCTGGACAGTGAGGTGAATAAATAAAGAAGTAAATTATTATTATTATTATTATTAATAATACATGCAATTCAAGTATTTATTAAATAAATATGGACAACAGTTGACAACTTCTAATTGCAAGTTCTGGATGCTGCTTGTCCTGATTCAGCTCTTCTGTGTGATTACCTTCTCCATAACAGACAGACAGGCAACCAAAAAGTGAAAATAAAGAGCACCAGTGCCTGCTGCCTTGCTTACAGATGCATCTGTCCAAAGGAAAAAGAAAAGCTCTGTAATCATATTAAGCCTATGTATGGAAGAGACATTTAGGTAGAAAAGGGTCTTGCAAGCTGCATAATCAACTAGACTATATACAACTGCAAATCATGTTGAATATAATAGAGAAAGGCATTTTGAGAAGGAGAAGAGATTGAGGGACAGGTGAATGGAAGACAAGTTGTATGATGTCCAGAGTTACTTGTTTTGTGATATGGGCAGCTATATGAATTTGATAGAAAAATAAATACTAAAACTTTTTTTTTAAAAAAGGAATAAAGAAAAAAAGAGAACTAGCATAGATAAGCTGAACTTTGATAAAGACATCACATTTGTATCTTCCATGAACAATAAAATGAAAGGCTATATAAGAATCAGTAACTAGTTATCAGGAAGAGAAAAAGAGGAACTCATGGCAATTTTGGGAATTGTGGGAAATAAATAGTGAAGATCCATAGGTTCTAAAATCATGTAAATTTAAGCATGGTGGTGTTATGTGAAAGATTTAATCTGCATTCAGAAGAGGAATGCCTTCATGTGCTTTTGCAAATGGCAAGTTGTCTAGCTGGTGAATCTTTCAGAGCAGTTTGGGTGGTTGAACAGTCATTATAAGAAACTGACCTTGGACTTTAAATTTAGAGCTTATTTTGCTCTTCTTTGCAGAAAGCATCTTGTAAAACTGTAAATAAAAAGAGTTCACAAAGAAACTAGAACTCTGGATAATACTGATAAGATTATTTGTTTTTCCCATGATACAAACCTTCTGAAGAAGAAATACTAAAGTAATGAGAAATTGTGTCCAGGAATAGATTCGGACAAGCCCATTCAAATAATAAAAATGCCAATTCATACCCTCCTTTACTGTATGTTAAACATCATTCCATACAAATGCAGAATAATGGTGAGATGCACTAGTATGCCTGGGCAGACTATAAGAACAATAATTTATCATTCAAAAAGTTGTGGCTTTTTTTTCATTACAACATTGAGCTTTCTTAGCAAAAGATTAATTATGTAATTCTTTAGTCTTTGTTTCTTAGCTAATATTATAATATTAGACACTGAAGGCTTGCCAGCCCTTCTTATGAGAGTGTAATTTCACATGATTTATAACATGTGTGACACATATGTTATTCTGCTCATGAAAGACACTCTTAATATGTAATTTTTAGACCCAGTTTTGAGTGTTGTATTTTTATCTAAGAACTTGATTGTGCAACTTTAAGTCTCTCCAGAGATTTCAATTTTGATTCCAGAGATCAGAGAACAATTCTTAGATTAATATAAAGTAGCAATGACTGTGATCTCATGATGCTATTATCAAAGGTCACACTTCTGCATCAATGACTTTCACAGGATAGTATAAAGTGCTGCCATTCCTGTTGATTTATGCTGACATTTTAAATCCATCTCTCAATTCTGCCAAAGTTCATACAAGTGCTTTTCCTTACCTGCTGAGGGGTAATCTTGTCTGCAAAAGGAGAGAAAAATGATTAGGCTTGCCAGAAATGTTTGGATTTTGTTTAGCACATCTGTATTCCCAGTCAATTATGTTTTATTCAATAAACTATTTTATGCAATACATTGTGTAGGCTAATGTAATGTATATACTAGCTCACTTTTCACATAGCACTATAATGGAGTGATGGTAGGACTATGATATCTGAGCTGCAAAATTCCAGATGTTCATTAGACTTTTGGGTCCCTCCCCCATGCTATCTAATGCTTGTCTGAATTTTTGCAATCCATCTATGGGAGCCTTAAATGAAGGGTCTATGGACTAGCTAGTAGTTTAAGTATTCTATACCTGTAAAACCCTTATTACCTTTTAGCGAGAGGCGGGCACTGGTATTCAGAGGACAGAGCATTTCATTGTCTTCAGTCAACATTGAGTATAGATTCTTAAATCAGAAAAGGGTTTTTGAAGCAAATTTTCTCTATTGGGTCTAGAATTCAAATCTTCTGCCCAAACTCCTGGAGAAGCCAGCAAGGTAAAATTAGCAAATATGTGTGGATAGAAACATTAGAGTTCTTTTATCTTTTTTCAGTGCTGCTTTGCTTAGTTGGGTAGCTTTATCATTATTTCCCTTCTCTGTCCCTCTCCCTCTTTGTTTTGCTTGCTGGATTGTCAGTTAATGATTGCTTATTTTGGTATGCAGATCTAAGTCTAATGGCTGATAATATATTTTTCAAGTTCTTATTTGTTGCCTTTATTAAAAAAATAAAGCATTGAGTTTGTACTGAATGCCCCTGCTTGGACTTGGTAACCCCTACTTAAAAAATAAAATTGGAACAATTTATTGTGTCTAGTCCTGTAGATTTCCTATTCATTTCCATCCAGATTTCATAGGAAGGACACCTATGTATTTAAGAACAGATGGTAGCAGCTTAACTATCAGCCCAGAAGGGAAAATTTTACTTTGAGGGAACAGCAACACCTATACCTTGGGAACTTTGTTTTATTTATTTCTTTTAGTATATTCCACCCAGAGTCACATTCATGTGATTGCACAGCTATATAAATTTGATAAACAAACTGAAAGGGATTGATTGAAAATAAGGCATGTTTAAGTGTGTATTGATGATAACTGGTGACCTCACAAGATTGGTTTTTTTTTAAATACGTGTATAATCTAATGCCACAGTCACATATAAAACAGTGTCCAAGGGCATACATTACCAGTCCCTGCTTTACAAGATGATCCTCCAAATCTTTTGATAACAAAGGGAACAGGAATTGATAAAAATGTCTTCTCACAGCTGTAAATTTTGAATTTTGGATGGATGTGGTTTTCATTTTCCTTCATCTATTAAAGTATTTTCTTTTGCTTTTGTTAAGTAGATGTGTCATGTCTACCTTATCAAATACAAATACAAATTCAGCTGGCAGAGGGCTTCTCCTTGGTTTCAAAGTATGCGACCCTTAAAGCAACCTCTAACCAGGCATGTCAAACTTGTGACATCACATGACGTCGTGCGATGTATTGGGATTTTTTCCCCATTGCTGACAGTGGGGTGGGCACGGTTTCGGTGTGACGCATCTGGTCCGTGGACTGGCAGTTTGACATGCCTGCTCTAACCTGATTCTTTCTGTTGCATTCTGGATTCTCACCAGCATAGAACTGCTGAGATCCCAGATTTATTTACCAGCACCTGGACTGCTAGCACAGAGGTATTTTTCAAACTGCTATGAAATGTTACAAATGTTTCTGTAGTAAACTTATTACAGTTGATTCATCATTATGGTTTGGTCTCGGGTTTTAAGATTAATGTAAATAAGACTAAAATTTTACCTAAAAATATGTCGAGTCAGGAGAAGCAGATTTTGGTCAACTTGACGGGTTTTGAGATTGTTAATAAGGTAAAATATTTGGGGGTGATGCTGTCTGTTTCTAATGCAAAATTATTTAAAAATAATTATGAAAGGTTGTGGGTCAGGGTACAGAAGGACTTGAAGAATTGGGAAAAGTTGCAATTATCCCTCATGGGAAGAATTGCAGTGATAAAAATGAATATTCTACCCAAGTTTCTTTTTTTGTTTCAAATGTTACCAATTTTGAAAAATGAGATTAATTTAAATGAGTGGCAGAAGGGTCTCAACAAATTTATTTGGGCAGGGAAAAAACCAAGGGTTAAGTTTAAAATTATGCAAGACTTCCGTGAGAGGGTGGACTTAAGGTACCAAATTTGAAATTATATTATGATGCGGTGGTTTTAACATTAATTAGTGATTGGGTAAATTTGACAAATTCTGAGATACTTTACTTAGAGGGATGGGATTTACTTTATGGGTGGCATGCCTATTTAATATTTAATAAAAAAATAGATTGGGCTTTTAAATCTCATATTTTAAGAATTTCTTTACTTAGGATTTGGAGAAAATATTATAAAAGTGATTTTAAAGTACCATTATGGGCTATACCTTGGCACGCGATAGAAGGAATAAAAAGAGGGGTTAAAATGGATATGGTGTCT
Organism: Crotalus tigris; assembly: GCF_016545835.1. Taxonomy (NCBI): domain Eukaryota; kingdom Metazoa; phylum Chordata; class Lepidosauria; order Squamata; family Viperidae; genus Crotalus; species Crotalus tigris. The sequence continues at coordinate 1,444,081 of NW_024096520.1, forward strand.
TATAGACAGTTACTTAAATGGGATGGACAAAACTGGCAATTAAAATCACGGGAAGAGTTAGCACAAGAAAATTTTACTTATTCTTGGTTCCAATATAGGCAACTATTAGATAGATGGAAGATGGATTGTAAGGTGGGTTTTCTTAGAGAAGATGAAAATCTTATTAAGCAACTGAAGGATCAAAGACAAACCCACATTAAGAGAATTTATGGGGTTTTAGTTGAATTGGACTCAGAAACGGAACTAATTAAAGATTGTATGATTAGATGGGCGCAGAATTTTGGTGAGCCAGTTTCATTGGACACCTGGGAAACTATTTGGTTGAGAAATGTCAAATTTACTCAAGCACAGAACTTAAGGGAGAATTTTTATAAAATGTTTTATAGATGGCACCTTGATCCACAAAAAATGTCTTATATGTATCCTGACGTGCAACCCAAATGTTGGAGATGTGGTTATAAGGAGGCTTCCTATTATCATATTTGGTGGTCATGCAGAGAGATAAAAGCATTTTGGATTAAAATATGGTGGAATATCCAGAGAATTTTTAGAAGGAGGGTAAAATTTACTCCGCAATTATTTTTGTTAGGTATTGTTACAGATTGTGATACAAAGGAGGTTGTATTGATGTTAAATTTGATCACAGCCACTAGGCTGTTAGTAGGACAATACTGGAAGAAGGAATCTTTGCCTACATTGCAGGAATGGTTTCTTAAAGTAGCTTATCTGGCAGAAATGGCAAAGATTTCGGCTTTCTTAAAGCAACAAACGCAAGAGAAGTTTTTTGCTGTTTGGGATAAATGGATAAAATTTATACAATTTAGATGGGGTATACAAAAATATTATATAGTTTTTTCATAAGTTTTATTTTCATATATATTATAGATAATTTTTTTATATATATAAATATAAAGTTTTTAATTTAATTTTTATTTTTATTTTTTAAGCCTATATTCTGCTCTGGGAAGCTCAGGGGGGGGGAAGGGAGGGTTTTTTTTTTTTTTTTTTTTGGGAGGGCTGGGGGATGGGTTTTTTTTTATTATTATTTTTTATTTAATATATGTATTGTTTAGTTTTATTTTTCTGTATATGTTGCCTCTTGTTTTGTATTATTTTTCCTTTTTTGTAAAATTTATAAAACTTTTAATAAAAAAAAAAAAAAGAAATGTTACAAATGTTATAAATCTATGCCAGCATTAATGCTAACTATGAATGTTCTCATTATTTCACTAACCAAAGTATTTAATTTATTTAGTCCAGCCTTGAAGTTTGCCTTTAACTGATTTGGGTTCTTAGAAATGCCTGTCTGTTGATAAGTGATTTAGTGACTGAATATTCTCAAAAATAAATGAGATTTGAGGATATAACAAGGAATAAACTTTTCTTTATTACTGAGCCACCATATAGTAGTTCAATGATCAGCCTAGCGTACTTGATTAAAGGAAATCTAAGTTCAGATTTATACACAAACTATGGAACTCCTTGGTACAATAGACTGGTCACTGAGAAGGCAGTTGAATAAAAAATGCACCACAAACTAGCCAACCAAATTTCTGCAGGTCCATGCCAAATATAAGAATCTGTGACTCTCTATGGAAGCAAAAGTTGGATTTTGAGGAAGCAGAAAAAGAAGAGTATTGATTCTTTTGGTGTAGACAAAGACTCCTGAGTATACTAGAGAGAGCCAAGAAAACAAACAAATGGATCATCAAATAAACCAATTCAGAGTACTCACTCACAGCACAAATGCCCAGGCTCAAATTATCCTACTATGGCCACATTATGCAAAGACCTAGCATTCTATTAAAAGCTCTGAGGCTGGGAAAGAAGATGACACAAGCAAGCAGCTATAGTAGCAATGGAAGACCTGAAAGGCCTGGTCAGGGACAGATTGTCATGGGGGGGGGGGAAATCTATGTATCTATTGCTACAAATAGGTATTCACTTGCTGGCATATAATCAATGAATCAATCAATCTCTAAAAAGGTTAGTGTATGGTTCAGTGAATTGTTCAAATGCAGAAAATGGTATTGAACAAACCATGATTGTTAACCATAGATATGTATGAACACACTTATCTCTCAATGTTGTCTATCATATAAAGCTTTTGTAAGGATTAATTGAGAGATAGAATATTTTGTGTTAACTGAGCTCCTCAAAGGAAAGATAATGAACCTGATTGCTTTAAAAACCACCATAGAAAATTCTGAAGATGCCTCTAGGGTCCTCCTTCCTTATTTCAAATATTTCTTTATCTGAAATACGGAGGACTATACAGCTTTCAGGCTATGCAATACATCAGCAGTACCCAGGCTTTGCGGCTTGGTGGCCTGGCTGGGGGAGGACAGAGAGGAACTGGGCCACGCAAGTTCTGGGCCAGTGCACAGGCATATGAGTGCCTGCCAGCCCATTGCTTGCGCAAGTTGAGCTATGCATGTGCATGCACACTCCAGCCAGCCATTCACACAGCCCAGTTTTGAATAGGCCAGGGCCCAGTAGTGGGCTGAGATCCAGGGGTTGGAAATCCTTGCAATACATTACTTCTGGAACAGGATGATCTCCCTCCCCTTTTCTTTAATTTAAACAGATGGTAAGTAGAATCTGGCTAATCTTCTCTGAGCTCAGCAGCTAGGTCTAACTAGGGACTAACTAATACTTGAATTGCAATCAATCAAGAAAGCTCACACGTTAACCCAGGAGTGTCAAACTGCCAGCCCGTGGGCCAGATGCATCACGCCAAAACTGTGCCCACCCCATTGCCAGCAATGGGAAAAAAGTCGCAATATGTTGCAACATGTCATGTGATGTCGCGAGTTTGACACCTGTGCATTAACCTATGGCTACCATTCCTAGGCTGCAAAATCCAGGCAGCCACTAAATAGCAGCAAATAGTAAATTTCTTTTTGCTGCCATCTAGTGACTTCCTGGATTTTTGCAAACTAAATGTGGTAGCCCTTCTGTAGGCTAGATTGGGGAAAAAAACATCCTAAAACGGGTAGTCAACCTTGGCTCTTTTATGACTCATGGATTTCAACTCCCAGAATTCCTGAGCCAGCTGTAGAACTATATGGCACAGCTTTGTCTATATCAGTGGTTCTCAACCTTTTTATAGCTGCGACCCTGGTAGTAAGTCGAGGACTACTGGCCCGGGAGTGCCGCGCATGTGTGGTGCCGCCCCCTGCGCCGGCTGAGGCATAGCCGGCAAGGGGCGGTGGCAGGCAGGCCCGGGTGCTCCCAGGCGGCCGCAGCAGGCAGGGCGACCACCAGCTGGGCCACCAGCTAGCCCAGCCCAAGGCAGGTAAGGCACCTGCCAGTCCCCACGCCCCAGCAACCCTCCCTGCGCCCGCCGCTGCCCCGCTAGGCTTACCTTAGCCGCCGCCCATTCGGGGCGGTGGCAGGCAGGCACAGGCGCTCCCGGGCGGCCACAGCAGTGGCGGCGCAGGGCAACCACCAGCTGGGCCACCAGCTGGCCCAGCCCTAGGCAGGTAAGGCACCTGCCGGGCCCCACGCGCACCAGCAACCCTCCCTGCGCCCAACGGCCTCCTACCCATGGCCCTCTTTTACTTACTTTTTAGTTGCTCAGCAGGGAGGGAAGCTCTGCAGACTGTTCCCCTTGCAGCACCATTTGCAGACTGGGACTTTTGGCGGGCTCAGCAGGGCAGAGACAGCCCTGGACAATTCCTATTGGCTTTTGAAAGCCAATAGAATTAGACTCTGTTCAAGAGAGTCTATTCTATTGGCTTTCGAAAGCCAATAGAATAAGAGGGAGTAGCAGAGCTAAGGAAAAGGGGAAAAATGGCAGAAAAAATGGTGGATCGCGTTGTTTGGCGACCCCCGTGAAATGGTCGTTCAATCCCAAATGGGGTCGCGACCCACAGGTTGAGAACTGCTCGTCTATATAGTTCCTAGGCATCAAAAGCACTTTTACTCTCTTCCATAAAAAGAACATCCAAGATGTTCAGCCATTTTATTGTGAAGAGTCTTGATGCCTTTTCTGAATAGAAAAAGATAGAAATCGGATGAATTAAATTCTATTAACTGTATCCCTTTGGTACTTAGTAGGACATCTGAACCTAACCATTTTGGTTTGTAAATGATGATTAAGATCTGATGGATTGTTTAATAATTTTGGTTAAAACAAAATATGGTTGTGTATGAGATATCAGCCCACCCAATAGAAATTGATTGAAATTAATAATGAAATCTAGCCATGCATGTTTATCTATACATTCAAAGGGATTTTTATCTGAGAAAACATTGTGAATATCAGATCTATTATTAGAAATGAAATATAAAGTTGAATCCTATGCGTACCTATCTGAGAATAAGTGCTATAAAATACAATAGGAATTACTTTTGTGTAAACATCACCAGTTGTACCACATATTATGCACCCTCTTATAAAGCAATAGGACCTCTTTTCCACCAAGAGTGAAATAAGGCACCCATGCCACCTTGCTTTGTCCTGCTTCGATTTCCTCTGCAGCCTCTTCCAGAGCATCGTCTGGCACTTCAAACAACTGGAAGAGGCCATGCATTTCATCAAGATGAATCAAAGTTACCTCTCCCAGATCTAGGGCATGATTACTATACTATAGGTTGTGCAAACCCAAGCAGTTGTAATAATTCAATAAATTATGAGTAAACATGTCATGAAAACATAGTCTCTTGGTGATATCTCTTCTGTTCATAGATATCTATGAATTCTATGGCTCTTCAAGTTGCGTCTTTTATTTCTGGAAATCACTGTCCCTCAAGAGAAGAGAGTTTTTCAGAAATTAAACCAAACCTTTCTAAAGAAAAGAGTATGTATTTGTTTGTTCATTCATTCATTCACACAATGTTTATAGCACATCCCAGTGCTAATGGATTCTGGGCTGGGTACAACAAAATCCCCTGCCTCATGCACTAAAAACTCATATAAATAATCTAAGGGCCAAAAGCCCACCTTCACCTATTGTAAAAATAGTTGTAAAGTTAGGCCACCTTTTCTCTGGGAGGAGAGTGTTGGTTGCCCTTCAACTCATGAACCTCATGAGGAGAAAAACCACAACAGGTCCTCTCCAAATGGCTAGGCTGGATGGGCAGGTCTGAGTTTGTCAAGACTTCACCTGATATATACTGGTGCTGTATACTACAAAGGGCTTTAAAAATGATAATGAACACTTTGAATTGGGTTCAGAAGCTTACTGACAACCAGTGCAGCAACTTAAAAAAAATGTTATCCTCTCATACAAGGCTAACTCGTCAAGAGTCAATGTCAGGCCTCAGAATTAAGCCAGGGAAGAAAATTGACAGAGCAAAGATTTCAGGAATGCTGCTTTACTGATGTATGCCAAATGGAAATAAGGCAGAGTAATTCTGAACTTATTTCTCCTGTCTTCCTCTTTCTTAGGGCTGAATTTTCCTTTATTTTCTTTTCACAGTTCTTGTTGTTGGTATTGTCTATTAATATTATCTTCTTATTCCTCTACATGTCTTACATTAGGATAATGATCATAATCTGAGTTACTGTTGCTGGGGGCACTTGTTTCATGAAGAGTCATCAGTAGTGTACTAGCTGAAGTTGGGTGAAGGATTCCCTGGCCACACTTCCATTTGCTGTTTAAGCAGGAGCTACAAATCCAGAACTCCCAAATTTTAGGTGAATTTGATGGGAATTGTACACCATCCAGAATAATTACAGAAGCAGATGTTACAAGATTCCCATGATATCTATTGAAGACAAGTAGTTCTGTCCCAGCAGGATTTAATCTAGATTTGTTTGGTCCCATCCAGGTCCTTATAGTCTCCAAACATTAATTCAGACTTTAAAGGCATCAATGGCTCATCTTGGGGTGGCAAGGTATAATTAGATGTTATCAATATGTAATGAATCTCATCCTGAATCAATAAATCACCATTCCCAGCAGTTTTATGTAAATGTTAAATAATAAAAATAAAACCCCAAGGAACCCACATTGGACAGAGTTCTAAAGAGTTTGAACACCACTTATCATGACCACTGACTAGAAGTGCTAATAAATGCAGTAGCAGAATCACCGCAAAATGATATCCCCAACTGCACTCATTTCAGAAGCACACCATGGTTATTGGTACTGAAAACTGCTGAGAGATCTAACAGGATACACTCCCCCATCCACCCCCAGGAATAGCCAATACAACCCCCATGTATCCCCAGGAATAGCCAACACTCCAGAAGGTAGGCTTAAGGCGTAGAAGGATCTTGACATACTTGAACATTGGGCCCTATCTAACAATATGAAATTCAATAATGAGAAAAGTAAGGTTGTACAGTTAGGCAGGAAAAACCAAATACACAGGTATAAAATAGGTGGTACCTGGCTCAATAGTAGTAACTGTGAGAGGGATTTGGAGTCCTAGTGGACAATCACTTAAATATGAGCCAGCAGTGTGTTGCAGCTGCCAAAAAAGTCCTAGTTTGCATTAATAGAAGGATAAAATCATGATCATGTGAAGTGTTAATATCAATTTAATAATGCTTTCGTAAGACCACACTTGGAATATTGCATCCAGTTTTGGTCGCCATGATATAAAAAAGATATTGAGATTCTAGACAGACTGCAGAAAAAAGCAAAATGGATGATTAGGGGACTAGAGGCTAAAACATACAAAGAGCAGTTGCAGGAATTGGGTATGTCTAGTTCAGGGGTTCTCAAACTTGGCAACTTTAAGACTTGTGGACTTGAACTCCCAGAATTCCTCAGCCTTGCTGGCTGAGGAATTCTGGGAGTTGAAGTCCACAAGTCTTAAAGTTGCCAAGGTTGAGAACCCCTGGTCTAGTTTAATGAAAAGAAGGACTAAGGGTGACATGATAGTAGTCTTCCAACTTCTAAGGGACTGCCACAAAGAAGATGGGGTCAACCTGTTCTCCAAAGTGCCTGAAGGCAGGACAAGAAGCAATGGATGGAAGCTAAGGAGAGAACCAACTTAGAAAAAAGGAAAAATTTCCTGAAAGTTAGAACAATTAATCAGTGGAACGACTTGCCTCCAGGTCTTGTAGCTGCTCCATCACTGGAAGTTTTTAAGAAGAGATTGGACAACCATTTGTCTGAAATGCTATAGGGTTTTCTGCCTGAGTAGGGGGTTGGATTAGAAGACTTCCAAGGTCCCTTCCAACTCATCCCTGATGGAGATCACTATCTCTGTGCCATAAACAAATCTGAATCCCGAACGGAAAGATTCAGATAATTTGTTTTATTTATGATCCTCTGTAACTGATTGGCTACCATTTTCTCAACCACCTTTATGTAAATTTTCATATGAAAATGTCAAGATGATAGTTTTAGAAAATATGTAAGCTTTCATAATGAAAAATTGACTGACCATTATTGCAGAAATAGTAAGAAATATAAGTTATTATTTATGGAATTGCAGAACAGTTCATGACTTCCTTATTGCTTGTGTGTTCCTCTTTTATACAGTCTACTAGGCCAGTAACATGTACCCAGACATCTATTTACATATTGCTCAACCATTTATTTAGGGGGGGGGCATTTTATTGAATGTAAAACATTTTCTAACTACCTCGCATAATTTTTTTCTTGATAGCCTTTTTTTTAAATCCTAGGTTTTGTTTCTATCTTCAAAAATGGAAACTTACAAATAATAACAGTTAAGTTATAAAAGATTTTAAAACATGTCAATATCTCAGTATCTATGACACTCATATAAATTTTTAACGTAACTTTAAATCATTGTTTCCATAAACTACACTATCTTTTTAATGTGCTATTGCTTTTCTTTGGAAGATTTAAATCATTAGAAGTGTGTTCGTGTGTCTACATCCATCCATATTCATTAATTTAGTTTTGCCAACAGAGTAATATTATGTATATGTTTTAAGTATGAAACACTACCAATGCTTCAGAAAAGTCATTTACAGTAGTATTTAACCTAAAAACAATTATGGATACACATTGCAGCCTGTATTTAAGTGAAATAAAATGTTGCTACTAAAAATGTGCAATACTCATTAATATTTGTCAGACTTCCTCAATCAGAGATAATGATATCATAACTACTGTATAGCCTCCCAGGGAACATACTGACTGCTGCTACTCTGAATGTACCAGGATGGGGAAAGCAAACTTAAGTATCCTCTACATTGTTAAATCAGTTCTACACCCTGACCAAGCCCAAACATCCATCTGGCAGTTTTATGCAATTGCTAAATACCATTCCAAAATAAAAGGTAAGATTATGTTACAAGCTCATGGGGAAAAGATCTTTCAAGAGTTATTAGCCAGAAGAATTCTGTGTCATTGTCAAACTATCTGGGTTGCCAAACTTAGGACAACTACTACATAGCAGCAAGAGTTATTCTCTATGTATTTACTTTTCACTACAGCTATCCTGATTTTAGCAATGTGGATCCTGTAGCTTTAAGACAGGATGAAAACCATCCCTGCCATTTCAGTTTTTCCATGCACAGAGGCTACCATTCTTCAGTACAGATTATTGGCCTAGATAGGTGTTGACTTAATTCAGGAAGCTAATTGCTCTCTTTTAATACTATAAGTAGATAATAATTAGATGTGGTCCAATCAGTATTTTCATTGCAAGGATTCATAACATTAAATTATGGAACGTACAAACCAGAGCTAAGGTCCACTATTGAGACTGAAGGAGTGTGCAGATGGTAAAGGCACTCTAATGCAAATCTGTGGTCTCTCTCCTATTGAGTTTGCAATATTGCAGCCTGAATGTCGCCTGTGTTTGAATGAGCACCTTGAGACAGCTCTAGGGAGCATAGGTCAAAGTTTAGTGATGTATGTAGTTGTCTCACTAATGGGCCTTATTGATTATAATCCATAGAAACAACAAAGAGCTCTGACTCCTCCCCCATCTATTGTGATGCTAGCAACCAAGAAAAACTACAGTGGCCTTTGAGCCCTGAACAATTTGTAGGACAGTCAGGCTCTCAGTGTGAATCGACATCAAGGCAGCTTATAGATTGCTACAACAGGGTAATGGAAAATGATAAATGTGTCTGAGAAGAACCTCTGAGGCAATGATATCTAGAAGCAAAAATGCAAAAGGAAAACAAAACCTGTTTAAAATATGATTTTAAGTGCAAAGGAACCCAGTGCATGGGGAATCCAGAGTAAAATAGAAATACTGCATCCAGTTTTGGTCACCACTATGTAAAAAAGATGTTGAGACTCTAGAAAGCATACAGAGAAGAACAACAAAGATGATTAGGGGACTGGAGGTTAAAACATATGAGGAACGGTTGCTGGAATTGGGTATGTCTAGTTTGGTGAGGAGGAGGACTAGGGGTGACATGATAGCAGTCTTCCAGTATCTCAGGATTTGCCACAAAGTAGAGGGAGTCAAGCTATTTTCCAAGGTGCCTGAAGGCAGGACAAGAAGCAACAGAGGGAAGCTAATCAAAGAGAGAAGCAACATAGAACTAAGAAGAAATTTCCTGACAGTTAGAACAATTAATTAGTGGAACAACCTGCCTCCAGAAGTTGTGAATGCTCCAGCACTGGAAGTTTTTAAGAAGAGACTGGACAGCCATTTGTTTGAAATGGTATAAGGTTTCCTGACTGAGGAGGGGGTTGGACCCCAAAGGTCCCTTCCAACATTATTATTATTAATAATAATAATAATAATAACCCCCAGTGAGGCACTACCTTGACATGGCCCCCAGTGAGGCACTACCTTGACGTGGTTGTGGGGCTTGTGTACTCTAAGGAAGATGAGAGCTATGCCAGAGGTTCAACCATACTGGACAGGTCTCATCAGAGGAGTCAGACAAAGAGTGTCTCTCCCATAAAAAATATGGTGAGACGTAAATTTCAGAATGCCATACTGGCTCGGATGTCGCCCGGGTTAACAAGGTCCGCGCTAGATATTGGAGTTCCTGGATATCTGGTGAAAAATGGGTTACAGGACTCAGGACTGTTGGCTGAGCAACCAGGGCCAGCAGCTGCAGAACTACTGGAAGAAAAGGTGTTTACCCGTCGCAGATACACAGTGATGGAAAACAAAGAAATAATGATCTGTTACTACAGATCAAGTCCAACAAGAAGAGGATATCTAAAGCGAATGCACCAGTTCTGGAAAGAACAACATGCAGAATCAGAAATAACAGAACAGAGACTAGCAGATCAACGCCGATTTATAATACGAAATAAAGTATTCACAGAAACAGAATTGGACAAACTGCAAAGGTTTACCCAGGGCAAAGAAATCAAAGCCTTACCAGAAGTAATTCAGAATGTAGAGGCAAACCAGGGGGAGTTGGCAGTGAAGGAATCCAGCAGAGATATACAACTGTTCTCATTTGGAAACCAGGCACCTCTTCCTCAGGAAGAACAAAACCCTCTAACTAAAGAAATAAAAGAATTGAAACAAAGAATAACTGAGCATCTAGAACAGCACAAAAACAACAGAATAAGGCTACCTGCATTGAAGCTTGTTCCAAAGAAACAGCTAGCACAAGCATTAAAAGATGCAAATACTGCAATATCAAGTATAAGCACCAATTCACTGCAAGAAACAAACCAACTAATGTACAGCACAGCTGCAGTTATAACAGAATACCTGGGATGCAAAATCAACAAAGAAGAAAAACAAACAAACAGTGCACCAGAAAAATGGAAGGTTAGACTAGAAAATAAGATCAGCAAGTTAAGATCACATGCAAGCAAGCTAGAACAGATGAAAGAAAAGAAGCTGAAGAACAAGAAGACCAAAGAATACCTAATCAAGAAATACCACTTAGAAACAAGGAAGATCAAGGAAGCACTGGAAATAATAAAGCAACAAATAACAGCTATAGTCAGGAAAATCAGTAGATATGAAGCTCGAATTGCAAACTATAGGCAGAACCTCCAATTTCAATCCAATCAGAAACATTTCTACCAATCCATCAATGGAGAAACTACAAGGAATCAGTCAGTACCTGACAAGGAAGAAACAGTGCAGTTCTGGATAACCCAAAGAAATACAACAAGGATGCGGCTTGGTTAAAAGAGGTGGATGCAAATAAAACAGAAGTTGAAATGAAAGAACTAGTAATAACAACAAAAATGGTAGAAAAAAGAGCAAAGAAAATCAAAAATTGGTCAGCACCAGGTGAAGATGAACTGCATGGGTTTTGGTTGAAACATCTAACTGTTATACACCCACTCATTGCCAAAAGTTCAACAATATACTACAAGGAGGAGAAATTGAAAAGTGGCTAACAACTGGGAAAACCTACCTAATAATGAAAAATCCCGCAAAAGGGGCAACACCAGGTAACTACAGGCCAATTACCTGCTTACCAACAACTTTCAAATTACTAACTGGTGTAGTAGCTGATGCAGTGCAACAGCATCTAGTTGAAAACAATCTCTTTCCACCTGAGCAGAAAGGAAACCGCCCCAATAGCAGAGGAACAAAAGATCAACTCCTAATAGACAAAATGATCTTGGAAAACTGCAAGAGAAGGAAGACCAACCTTAATGTGGCATGGATTGACTACAAAAAGGCATTTGACTCTCTGCCACATGACTGGATAATAAAGTGCCTAGAAATAACAGGAGTCAGTAGAAACATCAGAAAATTTGTGCAAAGATCGATGGCACAATGGAAGACACAGTTGCAGATCAATGGTGAGAGGCTGGGAGAGGTTAATATCAAGAGAGGAATATTTCAAGGAGATTCATTATCACCATTACTATTTGTTATTGCACTGTTTCCTCTGTCAACAATACTGAATAACTCAGGACATGGCTATCAAACATCAAAAACATCTGCCAGACTATCCCACCTCCTTTATATGGATGATCTGAAGCTGTATGGAAAAACATCATCTGAAATAGAATCGCTGCTCAACACTGTCCGTACATATAGCCAAGATATTGTAATGGAGTTTGGCTTGGACAAATGTGCCACACTTACTATCAAACAAGGAAAAATAATGAAAATGAAGGAATCAAGATGCCCCACGAAAATAACATTAAGAGTCTGGATGAGGAAGAGTACTACAAATACTTGGGTATCCTTCAAGCTGACAACATCAAGCACACTGAAGTCAAGAAAAAGGTTAGAGGTGAATACATCAAGAGAGTGAAGAAGATCTTAAAATCCAAAGTCAATGGAGGAAATACCATAAAGGCAATCAACACCTGGGCAATCCCAGTCATTAGGTACACAGCTGGAATAGTGGACTGGACTCAAGCAGAACTAAAAGCAATGGATAGGCAGACCAGAAAAATAATGACAATGAATCATGCCCTTCATCCACGCAGTGACATTGATAGACTTTATCTACCAAGGCAAATAGGTGGGCGTGGAATGTTACAAGTACATCAGATGGTTGAAGAAGAAAAAATGGCTTTGGAAGAATATCTGAAGAACAATGATGAAGATGCACTGAAATTAGTATATCAGGAAGGCTTACTAACTACTGGAGAGACCAAACTGGCCTACAAGAAAGACCAAATGAAGAACAGAATAGAGGCATGGGAAGACAAAGCACTACATGGCCAATACATTAAAAAAATAGCTGGGAAAGCAGATAATAATAAAACCTGGCAATGGCTAAGAGCAGGAAAATTGAAGAAAGAGACCGAGGGACTAATTCTGGCTGCACAAGACCAAAGCCTTAAGGACAAATGCATACAAAGTCAAAATTGAGAAGACAGCAACAGACAGTAAGTGCCGCCTATGCAAAGAAGCTGAAGAAACAGTGGACCACTTGGTAAGCTGTTGCAAGAAGATTGCACAGACTGATTACAAGCAGCGGCATGACAAAGTAGCAACAATGGTGCATTGGAAGATCTGCAAAAAATATCATTTGCCTGTAAGCAAAAACTGGTGGGATCATAAAATAGAGAAAGTCATAGAAAATGATAAAATTAAACTGCTCTGGGACTTCAGAATTCAAACAGACAAGCACCTGCAACATAACACCCCAGACTTAACAATTGTCGATAAGAAAGACAAAAAAGTCTGGATAGTGGACGTGGCAGTGCCCGGAGATAGCAGAATGGAAGAGAAAGAACTGGAGAAGATAACAAAATACAAAGACCTACAAATAGAAATAGAAAGACTGTGGCAAAAGCAAGCAAGGGTAGTACCAATAGTAATAGGCTCCTTGGTGCAATCCCAAAACAACTGGAGCACCACTTGAACACCATTGGCATTGACAAATTCGCTATTAGTCAATTGCAAAAGGCGGCCTTATTAGGAACTGCTTCCATCCTGCGACGATATCTGTAATACCATCAAACATCCACATCTGCCTATCCCAGGTCCTGGGTAAGGACTTGATAGGTAGACAAAATGCCAAATCCAGTCTGAACATCTGGCTGACTGTGCGATGATCCATAATAATAATATGTTAGCGAGGCTTGTGCTGAAAAGGAAACATTGGCTTTATTTGCAATATAATACTCCACACATCAAATGAAAGTTCTGGTGTGATAGGATTGGTGTGTTAAGATTCAGCAGTTTTGTGTGGGCCATAACTCATTCAGGCAGCAATTGGACAGACAGTCCTTTCTGGGAGAGTCAACAGATGGTAATATTTTGGGGTAGAGATGTTGGTAGTCAAAGACCTATTTAATCCTATTGCTTGTGCTAAACCATAAATTGTTTTAAATATAGCTGGTTGAATAAGTAATAATTGGCTGGAATCACATAACAAGTTTGTCAAGCAAACCCTATCAAAATTTAATACAAGATGTGAAATTAATGTCTTCTTACCTTGTTCTATAATCTGTAGCCAACAAGGTCACTGTGTATATGTAAACTGATTTGTTGCTCATGTTGTGTTTATTCTATAAAACAAAGATCTTAATAAAGCCTAATTTTAATATTAAAATAAATGTATACAGGAAAAAGAATTGCTTGTTTGCTTTTTTTCCCTCCTTCACTGTGTACCTTGTTTTAATAATAAATACTGTAAATTGCTCTGTTCTTGTAGGTCTGGCATTTTTTGCCTCCTTTAGGCCTTTCCATATGACATATAACTGGAAATTGGGGAAGACATAGTATTTTGGGTGAATATAAAAAGCAGGTCAGTGGACCCAGCCATAAACCTTTAATAAACTAAATATAATTTAAGTAGACACATCGGTCAACAACATCCTAGAGGGGACAAAATAGAGACTCTCTAGGCATTCAGTGGCTCTCTATGTTTCCATCCCTTCATAGTTACTCAGGGCGATGTAAAGGGGTAGAAATGGGTAGGACTTCCCAGCAGTATACAAGGTGGCACTGATCACAATCGTACCATCACGGATTTCTGTTTTTCTGCTCCAGTGGAAAAGAATAATAGTCAATGAAAAGGAAAACATTTAGATTCTTCACTTCCTTTTATAAGGCTGTAAAAATGTTAGCATAGCTACTGGATGACTGAGTAGTCATACATTACCAGTGCATGGAATTAACAAGGGAATGTCATAAGCAACCTATCTGAATATATCCTTTTGTAGGCACAATAGTTCTTGGAACTGACACACGTTATGGAGAAAAATGAAAAAAGTGGAGATAGCATGGTAGAAAAACACTGGGTGTCACCATATAATGTTAAAAGTAGAACGCATACATTCACTCCTGCTTTCAATAATGGATAATCAATCTTACAAACAAATAAACAAATACTTGATTTTAGCTTGTAGATATTAGCAAGATTTCTTGGAGGAATAAACCTATTTTTTCAGTTTTGTCTTTTCCCAACTTTTCTGACAGCCAAATTTGTTCCATCTGCATTTTATCCCTTCTTTGATAACTGCAGCAGGCTCCAAGTATAACAAACAATATGTGGTCAGTATATAATACATATCAGAAATAGGTTTGTATTGGAAAGGCGTATAATTCTAACTTTCTTTCAAAAGCAAACAAATCGCATTCCAAAGCTTTTAAGGACTAACAGTACATTTAAGACAAAAATCTTCAACCTTTGAAGACCAGTGGGTGTATCTGGAATTTTGAAATCATATTACATCATAGTTTTTTGATAGAAGAATATATCTGTAGCTCAGGGTTGAACTGTAGGGTTAGTATGCTTGCACTGATGATATTACCTAGTTGGGTAATCAAAGGTCTGCAAGCAAACAGCCAAGCTAAGAAAACACCAAGGACCCCACAGTTTGCACAACTTTCATAAAATGGCTGCTGTACTAGGCATGACCAATCACATTTCTTACCAAGAAGACATACTGATACGTTTTCCACCCACTCCTCTGCTTTGCATTTTCTGAGCTGCAGTCGCCCACCATTTTATAGTTCAAGGAATGATCAAGAGGCATTCTTCAAAGTAGAGATTATGCTTAAAGCTAGAGATTTGCTTCATAGGAAGGTAGTTTTCCATTTATTTATTTAAATTATAATGATTAGAAAGACATAAGATATATATGACAGGGAGTTGGACGGGACCTAACATTAATATATGAGACATATTTTGTTTAATTTTTAAGATTAGTGATATCCTTTGGAGGGCTGCTATTTAGTCTTTTTGTTTTTAAAACTTTTTTGTGTTATTTGGAAGATATAACATTTGGAATTCCACCTTCAGTTTACATTCTTTGTTGTAGGCATACCATACTTTTGCAGTAAACTTAGCATGTCACAGACGAACCACAGCTGCTACTGACGCTGTGTGCTTCAATTAAAATTCAATTTTAAAAGCTCCTATCCAATATTTAAAAAATAAAATTTAAAATGATCAGATGGAGTTCATATACATGCGACCTTCTGCATCGCCATCTCACCACAAGCCCAATTGAATATCTCATTTTACATTTTTGTAAATAAATCTCTGAAAATTCTATTAGGGTGAAAGCAGTATGGTACTTTTATAAATCTATATTCCTATAGAGCCATTTGTTGTAATGATTAAGGCATCTGGCTAGAAATGTGGGAGACTTTGTGAATTCCAGTCCTCTATTAGGCTCAAAGCCTGCTGGATGATCTTGGGCCAGTCACTTTCTTTCAGTCCTGAGAAGGAAGTAAGGACAAACCACTTCTGAAAATCTTGCCAAGAAAACTGCAGGGAGTTTTGCCCAAGCAGTCGCCAAGAGCTAACCTGAAGACAAAACAACAAACAAACAAACAAAAACAAAGCAAAACAAGCAAAAAAAGACAGCAAAACCGTATTCTTTGGTTGAAATATCCTGATTTAAATTGCATACTGCAGTAAAAGCTATGGTTTATAAAATAATCCAAAATTGAGTGGAGTTGCATAAACTCTTTACTTATAATTACAGTGATAATATTCACATTAAGACAAAACCAAATAAACAGCTTTATGGCTTAATGTGTCACATGAAACACATTGTTTTAGAATAGAGTTCCCCAACCTTTCTGGGTTGGCAGCCCGGAGCGGGGGAGGGGGAAAGAGGGGATGATTTTGTAGGAGAGGTAAGTGTGTGTGTGCACAAACACCCGTTCCTCGTGCAAGTGGTACCGAACACCCATGACACTCATGTGAATGAGGCCCCAAGTGCCTGCGATGCTCATTCGAAGGAGCCCTGAGCCTCCTCAGTGCTTGTGCGAGTAGGGCTGTGAGTGGCTGTGACACTAATAAGAGTGCAGCCACGAGAGCCCGCGGTGCTTGTATGAGTGAGGTTATGTACGTGTGCACATGTGTGCACACAAGCCAGCCACTTACATGGCCCGGTTGCAAATAGCCCACAGACTGCCCTGGTTTAGAATATAGGGTTCTGTAACTGGAACTAGAAAAAGAAACAAATTGTGTAGCCTTGCCTAACTATTGCTATCTTGCTTTTGTAATCAGCATTTGCATCAGGGACAAATTTCATCCAAGCGTGGGAAACATGTACACGGATATGATGTACTGAAGGAGGGAATAAGGGAGTATACAGGAATGATTGATGTCTTCCTTATATTGTAATAACTCTGTTGTCTGATTTTCATTGGCTAACAAAGTTTATAAAGCAATGTTACTAACTTTTTCACTTTGAGAGCGGGCAACTAAATTTCATTTTTGATGTGTGCCATTGTGTCCACAGTATAAAAATGATAGTAAAGGTTATCTTATCTTATCTTATCTATCTTATCTTATCTTATCTTATCTTATCTTATCTTATCTTATCTTTCTAGGACGTGGCACTTCTGAACGCAACTGCTGCCAGTGTTCAGATTGTGTTTCCACCCAGGACTTATTTTGATTGAAAACAAAGTGCTGTACCTTTAAGAAGTCTCTGCTTGAGTTTTCATGATTGGATTTTTATGATTTCTCAAGTTTTGCCAAGGGCCAGTGACCTTACAAGAACACAAAGTTATGTAGCACTTGTTTCAAATTTTGATTTATGAAATTATCATCTTTCCTTTTTGATGTGCTTTCTTGCTATTCTTGACAGGATTATTAGCCACTTACTCAATGGTGGGATTCAACCAGTTTGCACCATTTCGGCAGAATCGGTAGCTAATTTTTTGTTGCCCAGACCCAGAATGGACTTCTGGAAGCAGCATTCACACAGAGAACCGGTTGTTCACATATTTGAATCCCACCACTGCACTTATTTCTGTAGCTGATTCAAGAAACCATAGCATAAAAAAACTAGGACATTATTTCTAGGTCCAATTACAGCATTTCTAGCATAATTTTAATTTCTACAAATGATAAGCCTGCAGACTGTTTCCAGCTTTCAGCTGAACAGCAATATTCATGATAGGTAAGAAACCCCTTAATATAAGATGTAGATGAAATTAGAAAAAAAAATGGTAGAAAAAATATTACCAAGCAAAACAGAAGAAAGCAAAAAATTAATTTCATATTGCACATTGTCTTAACTGGGCCCATTTCTGCAGTATCTTCTTAACTTCAAATCCTTTTTGGATATAATTTTTTTCTAGTAAAATTTGTTTTGCCCTAGAACAAAAGAATTATCACAGCTTTTATTCTGGAGATGGATAAGGCCAGTTATCTTCCATTTTCAAAGAAAGCCCTAGTAATAAAGACAGCAGTGAGCTTATATATACTATAAGCAAAACTACATACTTAAAATTTACAGATCATGCTGTGCTTGGAAAACAAGGAACAGCATGTTAGAGTAAACAAAACAAAACTTTCTGGCACAGTTAAGAGTCACAGGGCTACTTTAGACATTCCTGTGAGAAAAACTTTGTTGTCATAACCATGAATCTAAAAGAGATACTTGATCAAACAGAAACTGTGTGCAGCATATAACTTCAACAAACATTTCTCAGAAAAGTGTTTTAAAATATAAAGGGCTATAATTCCACACTAAGCTGCCCAAACTGGTTGATTTTTAGATGCATTGGGACTGCAATTCCCATAATTTTTCTAATGTTTAGATTTTGTGTAGAAAATTGGGCTGGGACATGAAGTAGGAGGGAGTCCAGTTTTCTCCTTAGGGTTCTGACTTACTTCTCAGGAAAAAGCATCAACTTCTCATCTACATTTTCAGTGGGGTAATCAAAACTGTTGTATATTGAGCTGTGAGGAGGGAGGGTTCCATCTATTTCTTGGAGATTGTGGTGAGCAACCTGGCAATACCTTGAATGACCAGTTAGTTTTTCAAGCTTCCCACCCCAGTTCTCAAGAGAAGAACTTGCTTGTATTCAAGTCTTATTT
This sequence comes from Crotalus tigris, assembly GCF_016545835.1. Lineage (NCBI taxonomy): Eukaryota > Metazoa > Chordata > Lepidosauria > Squamata > Viperidae > Crotalus > Crotalus tigris. The sequence continues at coordinate 1,462,667 of NW_024096520.1, forward strand.
CCCCAATAAGGGGGAGATTGTCTATACATACATTTATATGCATGTTTCTATATTTGCAAATATATCAATCTAATCTAAAACTGATCTCAACTCTTCACTTTCAGAAATATTCCTATCTTCTATGACAAGAAAATGACTGATGAATTAAAATGCTCATAGTTTGTCTAGTGCAGCAGTTCTCAACCTGTGGGTCGCGACCCCATTTGGGATCGAACGACCATTTCACGGGGGTCGCCAAACAACGCAGTCCGCCATTTTTTCCCCTTAGCTGTGCTACTCCCTTTTATTCTATTGGCTTTTGAAAGCCAATAGGAATTGTCCATGCTGTCTCTGCCCTGCTGAGCCTGCCAAAAGTCCCATTCTGCAAACGGTGCTGCAAGTTGTCTGCAGTGAAGGCAAGCTGTCTGGAAGTTTCCACCCCTCCCTGCTGAGCAACTACTAAAAATGTAAGTAAAAGAGGGCCAGCGGTGGGAGGTGGGAGGCTAGCAGGCACAGGGAGGGTTGCTGGCACGCGTGGGGCCCAGCGGGTGCCTTACCTCCCTTGGGCTGGGCCAGCTGGTGGCCCAGCTGGTGGTCGGCCTGCTCAGTCTCTGCCGCTTGCCAGCTATGCCTCGGCCGGCGCAGGGGGTGGCACCATGCATGCACGGTGCTCCCGGGCAGGGAAAGTCCTCGACTTATGACCGGTTGGTGTCGCGGCATTAAAAAGGTTGAGAACCACTGGTCTAGTGGTTAGGGCATTGAGCTAAAATTTGGAGACTATGAGTTCTAGTATTATCTTAGGCGTGAAAACCAGTTGGGTGATTTTCGGCCAGTTACTTTCTCTAAGATGAATCCACTGTTGTGGGAAAAATGGGAAGGAGAAGGAGTATTAGATATGTTCGCCAGCTTGACTTATTTATAAACATAATAAAGGTGTGATATAAATAAATAGTTTCTACTTCTTTTTAGTAGGAATTATAAGATTGTAAAATAGGGAGTTCTATTCTATTTTTTAAAATAGATTTCATTAAAAGTTTTAAAGGAAATATAAAGACTAATACAAAATAAAACAAAGAAAGAGAAAGTCCAGTGAGAAAGAAGTTTCCAATTTCAGCAAATATCAGTGTGATTACAAAATTATCTCTTGTTCTGTTTTTAAAAAAACCCTCACTTTTTCTATTATCCATATTTTTCTAATCATCAAAATATAACTCATGAATGCATTTTTTTATTTCATAAAAATGTCTATAATGGATTTCCAGTGAAATATAAATGTAGATATTGCTTTTTCATTGATTAAGGAAGTTAATTTAGTCATCTCTGCAAGTTCCATCATCTTCAACAACCATTCTTGGTACAGTAGTGTCAAATCTTTCCACGTTTGAGCCTCACTGCAGTTGTCATATATAAAAACAAAGTTCCATGCCTTTTTCTAGTTATTTGTCGATTAGTCCCAAAAGAAAAGTTTCTGGTTTCAGTAGTAGCTTAATATTAAAAATCTTCTGAATTTAAAGTATGTATTGTAAAACTATTTGGAGGTTTTTTAATGTCCATCAAACATAATAAAATGTCCTTTCATGTTCACATTTCGAGTAAAGATAAAAAGCATTTTATATAGTTTAGACAATTTATCTGGTGACAAATAACAGCAATGCATCATGTTATAAAAATTATCTTTAAAGTTAGAACATAATGTAAATTTAAGTTATTTCAGTCACATATTTTTCCATTGTTCCATTTGTATACTGTAACTAAAAAATTTAGCCCATTTTATCATAAGTCTTTCAGTTGTTCTTATTACAACAGAAGTTTTTCTGTTTTAGCAATAACACATTTATCTTTAGTATACAATTCTGTTTCAAATTGTCGTACATTGTTCAATACCATAAAATCCTTTTTCCACTTTAAATCTTTCTTATAATTGTACATAAGAAAACCATTGATGAAAATATCTTTCTATATCAAATCTCCTCTTGATTTTATTTTAAGTCTCCTTGAGAAAACTCTAATACATCACGATAAGTTAGCCATTGATCATTTCTCGTTTATAAAATGCTTATTGTGCTGAAATCCACAAACGTGTTTTTAGTCAAAACCTAAGTTTATTTTTATTCTGTACACTAAGAATGGCCAGCTGACATGATGATTTTTGAAATCCACTTTACACATAGCTTTGGCCAACCATAACTATCCATGCCACCCAAATCTCAGATCATGTCCTTTTAACTCCAGTAAACTTCTATTTCTCAGCAATACACATTCTTTCATCAAATTAAACAGCAGGCAGCAAAATATAATTTCAAATCTGGTAGACCCAATCCTCCTCTTTCCTTTTCATCTTACAGTACATTATATTTAATTCATATTTTTCCCCTGCCATACAAATTTAGATATATCCTTCTGCTATTGTTTAAATGATACATCAGTTGTCAAAACAGGCATTGTCTGAAACAAAAATAACATTGTAGGTAAAACATTCATCTTAATCACAGAAATTCTACCCAACAGTGACAATTGTAATTTGTCCTATCTTGACATATCTTTTTTTATAATTTCATTCTCTATCTTAACATAGTTATTTTGAAATAACCTACAACTTGTATTTGTCATAGTTATACCTACGTATTTTACTTTCTTTTCAATCTTAAGTTCTATTTGTTCGTAAATTCTGGGTTGATCTTGTATTTTTATATTTTTATTAATATACTTTGTGATCTGTTTATTGATCTTGAAACCTACTCATACCCCAAATTATTTTGACCAACTATATTCTACATGCAATATAAGGTAAGACACCTATTGTACAGAATGATTAGAACCTCAGATAAACCATGGTATATGTGATGAATTCTTAAATTCCTATTTTGAGGATTGTTTTTTTTTTTTGTTTTAGAAATGACAAATTTTCTCTAGGTTACTGAGATATAATCTGTTCAGGAATGGTCTCAGTTTAAAACTAAGATTCCCATAATGCAGAAAGGAAAAAATATATAAACCTTCAGAGAGTACTAACCTTGATGTAATCCTCCGCCCTCCCCACATCAGTTCATTGTGGCCATTTAAAGAGATCACCTTACGTTAGTCAGAGGTCTGTCCTGCAGCAGCTCAGGGCCAAACCATCTGTCTAGTCTGGAGGTCTTTGGAACCTGAAGTGATGTCCTCTTACAGAACCTGGTGTCATTTCAAAATCTTAAAAACAAATATTTTTGAATATAATTTTAATTGTTATCATTTTCATTTTATCTTTAATACTTTTTGTTTTAATTTTAATTGCAAGTTGTTATTACAAACAATTGGTAGAATTTACCCTAGCTGTTGTATTTCCAAATTGTTAGATTTGAAGAAAAAACTTTTTTTATATTGTAATGACCAGACCTAGATGCAGTATTCTAAGAATGGTTCACCAGATGAAAAAAAAAAATGCTTCCCAGAGGCCCAATATCATCATCAGATGGATTCATAATTGGCTGACCAACTACACTCAATGGGTAGTCCTCAATGAAACTACACCTAAATGAAGGGAAGCATGAAGTCAGGTACCTTAAGGTTCTATTTGCAGACAACACTATGCTGGGGGTAGGGGTGGAATAGCCAACACTTTAAAAGATGGGCTCAAGATTCAAAAGATCTTAAGGATATTGGGCCTTATCCAATAAAATGCAATTCAGTGGTAAGAAAAGTAAAGTCTTACACTTTGACAAGAAAAAACAAATGCACAGGTATTAGTACATGGTTCAATAACAGCAGCAGCGAGAAGGATCTAGGTGTCCTAGTCGACAACCACTTAAGTATGAGCCAGCTGCCAAAAATAAGCCAGTGTGGTCCTGCACTGCATCAACAGAGGGAAAGTTAGTAAGACCACATTTGGAATACTGCATCCAGTTCTGGTTACCACGATACAAAAAAAGATACAAAAAAGTGCAGAGCAACAAAGATGAAAAGGGGTCTGAAGGCTAAACTGTACAATGAATGATTGAGGGAATAGAAGGAGTAGGGGTGACATGATAGAAGTCTTCCAATATTGGAGGGGCTCTCACAGAGAAGACAGCCAAAGCACCTGAGGGCAAGACAAGAAGTAACGGATGGAAGGTTAACAAAGAGAGATCCAACCTAGAATTAAGGAGAAATTTCCTGACAATGAGAAAAAATAATCAATGGAACGGCTTGCCTCCAGAAATTGTGGGTGCTCCATTACTGGAGTCTTTCAAGAAGAGATTGGACAACGATTTGTCCAGAATGGTATAGGGCCGTGATGGCAATCCTTTTAGAGACCGAGTGCCCAAACTGCAACCCAAAATCCAATTATTTATCGCCGGGTGCCAGGTGGGCGTGGCCCACTGGGTGGGCGTGGCTGTGGTGGTCATGGCAGATTGGGTGGATATGGTCAAGGTGGGTATGGTTACCTCAATGTTGCTCATGGGAAGGGATGCCTGTGGGGGGTGGGTAGGTTGGGGGAGATCCAGGGAGTCTCTGGTAGGTGGGGTGGTAGGCAGGAGGCTCATCCTGTGGGGTGAGGCACGGCAGGGCAGGGGTGCCATTGCCATGGGGCAAGGCAAGGCCAGGGCGGCTGCTGCCTGGCACCATCAGCCCCCACATACAAAGGCCAGCGAGCATATGGGGGCTGAGGGTGTCCATCAGCAGCCACAGCCTACTGGCCCTTTGACCGGCGCAGCCTGCCGCCAGGAGTTCAAAGAAGCCGCTTCTGAGATGGATGACCGGCCGACAGCTGAGGAGGCAATGTAGTGGGTCGTGCCCGGGAAAAGGAGAGCATGCGAGGCCAGGAGGGATGGGATGGGGGGGAGAGAAACCAGCCATGCCGGGACGCATCCGGCCATGTGGGACCTCAGCTAGTTAGCAGGCTGCTGGTTAAAGTTGCCATCTCCGGGACATGTTGCCATCTCCGGGGCATGGTGTGCGTGCCCACAGAGAGGGCTCTGAGTGCCACCTCTGGCACGCGTGCCATAAGTTCGCATCCACTGGTATAGGGTCTCTTTTTCAAGAAGGGGGTTGGACTAGAAAACCTCCAAGGTCCTTTCCAAATCTAATATTCTGTGATTCTGTACCAAGGGGAATTGATGTTAAATGTTACACAGATTGATTGATATTTATTTATCACATTTATATAGGTGCCAATATGTGACTTCATCAATAATTACCAAAATATACAAATCATATAACAATAAATACTAGGTTTTTTGCTGTAATAAAGAGAGATTTCACTATATGTGATGGACGTACAACCCGCCCATCATAGGTACTAGAAAAAAATACATCACATCCTAAAACTAAAATTTGAACTAAAACTACAACTTTTGGCAGTGATTTGTTCTCTGAACTTGCCGTTTAGCTCTTGAATGTTTCATTACCAAACTAAATAACACCTTCAGCAGGACTTTGGGTGAAGGGTCATGTTCCATTCCATAAAACAATTATTCTTATTAGGTATTATTCCAGAAAACATAAGTGGGGGAAAAAATCAGAATTTACTACAATACAGTATACTCACAACAGAACCCTAATCAAAATCAAGCAAGAAAGGCTCCCATATATACTATACATTACACAGCAGGACAAATTTAAACATTTGGAATATGGTTTTCAGGAAGAAATTTATGAGACATATAAAAAGAGTAGATGAAAGAATTTAAATGGATACTAGCAATAACTTTTAATGTTTAATGTAAAGTACAAATACCTTGGTTAAGGTCGATAGCAGGGGAAAGAAGGGAAGGGAAGGGGAGAACGTGTAACTAGAAAGTGTTTCTATGTTGCTTTTATTTATGTTTTATTTATGCTTAGTAGTTATTTTTTTCTTTTTCAACTATTATTACCCAATATATCTAATTATCTCTGTTTTCTTTTGTATTTTACTATTCTAACAATAAAAATATCTTTTAAAAAAAACACAGTCGTCTTTTGACAGTGTTTTGTGCAGAATGAAGGGGTTGTTATAAAGAAACTGCTTTAGCTTTAATTTGGATCTGATTGTTGAGGATTGACTCAGAAGTATAAAGATCAGGTTATTGGTCTTTTCTGTAAAATTAATGAGTTGTTAAGGCTGTCATCTAACTCACATAGGTCACAAAACATTGTCATAACAACTGCTCAGATTGAAAGACAGGTCTATAATTGTCAGCACTCTTGATTAGTAATAATAATAATAATAAAGTTGGAAGGGACCTTGGAGGTCATCTAGTCCAACCTCCTGCTCAGTCAGGAAACCCTATACTATTTCAGACAAATGTGTTTAGTGTTCCAAGTAGCTAGCCAAGTAGCTTCCTTCCCTAAGAGGAAATGTCATCCCATTCATTTGTTTTGTTCTCTTCTCCTTTCCCATCCCCAAAACCAGTATGTTGTGGATACTGAAAACAGACATCATTAGTTTGTTTTGGGGACTACAATCTTTCCCCTTTTTCTGTACTTGTGTAGAATCCCCCAAAGTTAATATGCTGTCTTCTGAGTTACAGCATTTATATATGCATAATAATGAACAAAACGTCCTTTGCTTTCTGCCATGCTACATGCCATCAAGAAAACTAAGGTGTCTTTTTCAAAATGGCCAGCCACCTAAGAATTCAAGACCCTGAAGTCCATACAGATGAAGGATACCCATGTAGAGTAGGGTGGACAGATGTAGATACTATTTTTCATAGATTTTAGTACTTGGAGACATCCAACCGATCACCAGTTGTTGGTTTCCAAGTATTGATCATCGATAAGAAATGTTACTATAGATTTAGGAAATAGAAAGAATGTGAGATATTGGCAAGAAGGGTATAAGAATATTAAGGGAGAAAGACATACAATAACTGGCTCAGTTTAAAAACATAAACAAGGGAAGGATTTTCCAGATTGTAAATGCACACGATATTGAAGGCAATGCTTGTTTCTGAGTCAGGAAATACAAACCTTGTGACATCACAAGGAATTGTGAAGGTATTTTATAAGAGCTAGAACAAAGTAACAACACATTTTGGTGTTGTTAATGTATGGGAAAACTTTAGCAAAAATGGGAAACACAGAAACCTGCTGAATTAAAAACTCCTATTCCTACGATACCAAAAGCTGATAGCTTTACCGCTAAAGGTTTTATTCTTTTCTGTTTGCTTTTAACATTCAGTTATGCTACGGTACAAATGCTCTTCCAGGTGTTTTTCAGTTACAGATCCAAAAAGTAATGAGGAGGAAGGGGATTATATTGCTCTCTGGTTTCTCTTGTCAAGGCCCAAAACGGAAGGCACCCTCCCTGCTCTGATGCAGTACTCAGCCTAATTGCTAATAGCAATTCTGCTTAATTAGATAATTAGATTAACTACCCAATTAACAGAAATTGTTGTTTGACAAAGACAGGTGGAAGCTCAGAGGTAATGAGAAAGATACCCTGTTTCTCTTCTAGTCTTTAACAGCCCCAAAATTAAGGTGACCAACCGTCCTCCTTTTGGGAGGACAGTCCTCCTTTTTTGAGTTCTGTCCTCACTTGAAAATGTCCTCCTAAATGTCCTTCTTTTCCATATACTGTCCTCCTTTTGGGAGGACAATCCTCCTTTTGTGAGTTCTGTCCTCACTTGAAAATGTCCTCCTAAATGTCCTCTTTTTCTATATTTGAAGACTTAACTGCAGGGCTTTTTTTCCCTCATAGAACGCCCAGAAGGCGTTCCGGGACCTTTTTTTGATGGTTTTTTTCAACTTTTGCCTGAGCTGTGCTACTCCCCCTATTGGCTTTCGAAAGCCAATAGGAATTGCTGCTGAGCGTGCCAAAACACCCAGGCGGCAAACTTTGCATGTGCAAGTTGCAGGAACTTTGCACCCCTCACTGCTACCCAACTACATCATCTCTTACTTAGTTCCGCAGATAGCTGGAGAAGACTGGAGCGGTAAGTTTCTCTTGATCTTCCCTGTTCGGTTCTACACAGGGATGCATAGGGTAGGCGGTGGTGCTGGGGGGTGGCTGCAGGGCTGGAGCCAGCACGGCTGGTGCTTTGCCTTTGCGAGCTGTGGGGCCGGCTCTACGGGGATGCGCAGGGTGGGCGGTGGTGCTGGAGGGCAGCTGGGGGGGGGCGGCTGCAGGAATGGAGCTGGCGCGGCTGGTGCTTTGCTTTTGCGAGCCATGGGGCCGGCTCTATGGGGATGCGCAGGGTGGGCGGTGGTGCTGGGGGGCGGCTCAGGGCCAGAGCTGGCTCGGCTGGTGCTTTGCAAGCCATGGGGCTGGCTCTCCACGGCAGGGCAGCGGTGTTGGCAGGGCGGCTGTGGGTGGGGGCGCGGCGGGCAGTTGACCTTCCATGGGCCGCGCCAGCTGGTGGTCTACGCAGTGCTGACCTGCGCTGCCACCACCTCACCCTGTGCATCTACGTGGCCATCCTGGAGCTCCTGGCTCACAACACCTGCCTCCACCGCCCACCCCCGCACAGTCCAACTGTGTAGATTTTTGGACAAGTGAGAAATCGAGATTGAATGTTGACACTCTAGCTGCAGCACTTGCCATAAAATTCAATATGAAGGATATTTCTTGTTCAGATATTTCCAATATATTGTTAGAAGATGATAAATTGACAAAAAATATTCATTCAATGGAAAAGTACTCATTTAAATAATTAATAGGCATGTAAGCATAATTACAATATAAAATGTTATTGTTACAAATGTTTTTATTATGCATTGATCATATTATAGTGTATTCTGTATTATTGTTGCAATAAATACAATGTTTCTTTTATTTACGATATTTTTTCTTCAATTTATTTGTGTCCTCCTTTTGGTTGTAAAAAAGTTGGTCACCTTACCAAAATCCCAGTGCCCTTTCTAACTACTTGCCTAGGCCTAAGGCAGGGGTAGGCAACCTTGGCTCTTTTATGACTCGTGGACTTCAACTCCCAGAATTCCTGAGCCAGCTATGCTGGCTTAGGAATTCTGGGAGTTGAAGTCCACGAGTCATAAAAGAGCCAAGGTTGCCTACCCCTGGCCTAAGGGATCGAATTAAAGAGACAAATATTTTACAAAATAAAGTTAAATAAAACACGTCTCAAAAGAGAAACTCCTCAACAATATGAATTCCTGAGGAGGGAGTGAGGATAGAGGAACCAGCTATCTCCAGTTATTTCTGCCTGCCCAAGAAGAGGGTACTCCAGATCCTGTCTATTAAACAGTACAAATGTAGCAGAATCCATTGCCCTGTGGGTGAGAATGGGACAACTTGCCACAACCAACTCGTTGTGGCGAACTTACCACAGCCAACCATGGGACAACTCACTGCGGAACAATTTAACCATCTTATTTAATTATTTAAAATAAATAAAAAAAATCATTTCTAATTTTTGTCAATTGCATTTCATTCTGTTCCTCCTTTTGTGTCCTTTCTTTAATGATTCTATTCCACCGTTTCTTTGTTATTAGTGTAACTTTTGTCCAGCGACAAGTTGTCCTGTGGCGAGTTGTCCCGCAGCGAGTTGGCCATGGTGAGTTGGCCATGGCAAATTGTCATAGACCCCCCCTGTGGGCTCGCATCCCCCATTTCCTGGGAGATTTTCATCCTGATAACCTTTAAAAATCCCTTGAAGACCGGGCTCCTGGGACAACTCACTGCGGAACAATTTAACCATCTTATTTAATTATTTAAAATAAATAAAAAAAAATCATTTTAATTTTTGTCAATTGCATTTCATTCTGTTCCTCCTTTTGTGTCCTTTCTTTAATGATTCTATTCCACCGTTTCTTTGTTATTAGTGTAACTTTTGTCCAGCGACAAGTTGTCCTGTGGCGAGTTGTCCCGCAGCGAGTTGGCCATGGCAAATTGTCATAGACCCCCCCTGTGGGCTCGCATCCCCCATTTCCTGGGAGATTTTCATCCTGATAACCTTTAAAAATCCCTGAAGACCGGGCTTCTCTATTGAACATTGGGAATATGTGTTAATACGTGTGAAGTTAGGTTCTGACCCAACAGGATTTTTGATACGGATTTTTTGGATTATTTTTCTTTTCAAATTTTAATTATTTGTGTTTTTGTTGTTTTTACTGTTGTCAACTGCCCAGAGTGGTGAGAGGATGACCATTAAAATGACGTACATGCATACATACAAAAGGCTACAGATCATGCTAAAATTCTTCTAATGGGAGTCCTGGTACTTTGGAGGGGTGAAGCTTTTCTTGCTAGAAAGCTACAAGGAAAGAAAAGTTGCAGGTACCAATTGTTCTGCATGCAGTAACACTGCTATAAAAAGCACAGAAGTGGTTCCAGTGAATAAAACAAAAGAGAACAAGACAAAAAATTGTTAAGCCAATTAGTTCACAGTATAATTGCTGTAGCAATTCCACAATGATTCAGAAAATCTCCAGCTTTAATAATTGGCCAAAAGAATATTTTCATGGTTTGCTGAAAATGAGAAAAAGCACTAGTCAAATCAAAAGTAACTATAGTTGGAATGATTCTTTGTGTATGGGGCATATATGGTAAGAATTTAACTTTTCACTGTTTAGTAGCAATGAAATCTTTGGGATTGCAACTTCCAAGGAATTTGGAGAATAGCTGAGGGAGCATGCTGGGAGTATGATTTTGGAAGGCAATCATCACATTGTGGAAAATTCAAATCTGTGTAACCTTTGTGTTTGCACATGCTTATCCATGGTTAATTAAACCAAGATTCATGGAATTAGTCCAATTTGGGAGTTATCACAACAGTGAACTATAAACTAACCACATAGACTTGGTTTGGACAACACACTAACTGAAAATGGAGTTGGCTGGTTTGTAGTTCATTGTATTGCGCACAGTTGTTACAAGTCCAACTGGCTCAGGAGGAATCATATAACAGCCATAATTATAAAAATGGTCTCCTTTGCCATGGCTGCCATCCGAGTATCCAGTGACAACTAAAGTACTCTCAGCTGTGGACCTGATGTTTCAGAGAAATGCAATTTATTCAGAGCAAGCTGAACTGAGTGATTGTTATATATTTTAAAAGAATTGGTTCACCCGTTATTGGATACACAGAGAATCTTCAAAACTTTATGAGACCTGTCTCTTTGAGTCTTTGATAAATTATTTAAATTATTATTTTTTTAAGTTATTCTTTAAATTCTTTAAATTATTCTTTGAATAATTACATAATTGTCTATGTGAACCACATATAACCACATGAGAGGTGGCTAAAATTGCTGAAGTGAGTTCAGCACCAGTTTTCTTTCCTAATCTAGCATTTACGTAATAATTCACGCTAATTCATCATAGGTATTCTGGAACAAGATAACTGAGAGAATTCCATCATTTTTCCTAATTCTTAGGGTAGACATCTTTATCACTTCATATATATTCCTGACATGGATTTAAATAGATCATTTAACATTGCAAATATCTGAAAAATATATTCAACCTTTCCATCACTGTATGGAAGCCTGTCCTCTGAGAAATAGCTAAGAAACTTTCCTTAACCTCTTTCATTTTATGGCCAGTTTATTTTTATTTATACTGGGGTGGTATCATCCAGATATCAGGTTCAAAGCTACAAGGAATCTGTATGTTCCTTCAAGTCAGTGTTGATTTCTGGCAATTGCCTCAACAACACCTTGCAGTTTTCTTGGCAAGATTTCAGAAGTGTTTTGCTTTTGTCTGCTTCCTGCTAGGACTGAAAGTGACTGGTCCAAGGTCACCCTGCTGGTTTTGTGCTTAAACTGAAACTAGAACTCACAGTCTCCCAGTTTCTAGCCTGATCATAACCAGATCTGTGGTGAGGAATGTGAATTTTTCTATTAATATCTTAGTGAATAAAGTGTCATAGTCTATTGAAAACCAATGCTATTTTTCCCACAATGCTTTTCTCATTCCTTACTCATTCTTCCCCATATGGCAAATAAATTATTTTCTATATTTAGCTATTTAGATGCATGTAGTCCTATATCTTACAACTGGTTACTCAATCTTTTGAAGCTATGACGGATCCCCTAAAAGGTACATTTCAACATCCACATGACTGCATTTCGGATGCTCAGCACCCCCCTCCTATTTATGTCATTTGTGGTGTCCTGTGGTCACACAATTTATGACATTCTTGCCCAAAACTGGAGTTTAGTTTTGGTGTTCAGCAAAAATGCCCCAGAACAAACTATGAGGTTGCTTAATGATTGTGGCATTGGCTTAATAAATGCTGATTCACTTAACAACAATGATCCACTTAATGATTACTGCAAAAAAAGATAGTAAAATCAGGTTGGTCACTTGATTACCTGCCTTATGATGATCACAACTTAAAATGGTAATGGGCGTGCTCCATTTTGGCTGTAAAGTGGGGACTACCTCTACATTGATTTAAGAGAGAACTTCTCACAGGCAAGATTACCTGTTTGTGCTTCAGGAATATTCATTTGGGTCAGTTAAGTTTTAGCATTTGGAAAGCAACTCCAAAGTATTTTCATTTCTATTTTGCTTAAAACAGGCCAAAGGAGAAGGTTAGTTTAGTCTAGTGGTTAGAGTGCTGGACTAGTGACTGCACATCATGAGCTTCCCTAGGCATGAAAGTCAACCTGGTGACTTTGGGCCAGTCCTTCTCTCTCGGCCCAACCACCTCACAAGATTGTTGTTGTGGAGCAAATAGGAGCATTATGCCCAGCATTTGGAGCAATATAAAGCATTTGGAGCAGTATAAGGCCAACAATGGTAGAGGACAGGAAGACCTGGAGGAACGTTGTCCATGGGGTCGCGATGGGTCAGACACGACTTTGCAATTAACAACAACAACAACAAGGCCAACACAATGCTAGGCTGCATTAACAGAGGGATGGAATCAAGATCACGTGAAGTATTAATACCACTTTATAATGCCTTGGTAAGGCCACACTTGGAATACTGCATCCAGTTTTGGTCACCACGATGTAGAAAAGATGTTGAGACTCTAGAAAGAGTACACAGAAGAGCAACAAAGATGATCAGGGGACTGGAGGCTAAAGCATATAAGGAAAGGCTGCTGGAATTGGGTATGTCTAATTAAAAAAGAGAAGGACGGGGGGGGGGACATGATAGCAGTGTTCCAATATCTCAGGGGCTGCCACAAAGAAGAGGGAGTCAAGCTATTCTCCAAGGTGCCTGAAGGCAGGACAAGAAGCAACGGATGGAAACTAAATCAAGGAGAGAAGCAACCTAGAACTAAGGAGAAACTTCCTGACAGTTAGAACAATTAACCAGTGGAACAACCTGCCTCCAGAAGTTGTGAATGCTCCAACACTGGAAGTTTTTAAGAAGAGACTGGACAGCTATTTGTCTGAAATGGTATAGGGTTTCCTGCTTGAGCAGGGGGGTTGGACTAGATGACCTCCAAGGTCTATACCATTTCCAAGGTCCTTTCCAACTATAATAATAATAATAATAATAATAATAATAATAATAATAATAATAATAATAATAATAATAATAATAATAATAATAATAATATAATGTTAGGGTTAAGAAACTAATTTAGACCAAAGAAAGTGGTATCTGGAAATTCACCCTTTTGTTATGATAAGAAAACCCTTGGAAGCTGGGCTCTGTCAAGTGGTTAAAAACCTCTGCCCTTCTATTCCAGAAGGAAAAAAGAGCTGGATTGAAGGCTGGACATATAAACAGAAAGGCATGTTACAGATTCAAAAATCATTCAACCCATCAGCAGATTTGTGGAAGATCTTAGTAACTAGTCAGTTACCGTGTTTCCCCTAAAATAAGACCATCACAAAAATAAGCCTGAGCTTGATTTGGGGGGGGGGCTAATATAAGTCATACCCCCAAAATAAGCCTTAATATAGGGTGAGGCGCATGCCTAAAAATCAAACTAGGATGGAGGTGGGGGGGTGGAGCTGCTCTACACATCCCACACCTGCTTACTGTTGCAGCCAGACCCCCATGCCCTGACACCTCACCTCGCCGGCCCTCTTCTTCTGTGGCCACTCACCACTGTTTGCGCGCTTCACCCCCGGCCTCCATTTTGCCTTTAGGAAATGCCTCTGCAGCTGCGAATGGAGCTCTAGATTGACATACGCAGCACCACCACCCCGACCTGCATTTCACCATCAGAGGCTTTCAGGAAATGCCTCTGCAGCTGAGAACTGAACTCCTGATTGACATGCATGGGCAGGGCTGTCGGTGCCACCACTGTGAGGTGAGATAGGGGAAAAGGCATCTCCCGGAAATAAGACCTGATGCCTCTTTTGGAGGCAAAAAAATAAATAAAATAAAAATAGGACCGGGTCTTATTTTCGGGGAAACACGGTGTAAATAGTGTGTGCTCTTGGGGCACATCATTCGCTCACATATGTGCAATAGTCATTAATGGCCACCACCCTGCAGTTAGCTAAAAATCCACAGGTTTCAGTGGCTCTAATCATGCCGAGTTCTCCCTTGGACTGCAGCCAGTTTGTGGCAAATGATGATACAAACACCAGCACGCTAATTCTGCCTGTTGACAGAAACTGGGCACAGCTGACGAACACTGCAAAATGCAGAGTGTGGGAAGGAGAGCTGTTCCAGCTGGTGCAGGACCAAGCGGGAGATCTTCAGAGGGTGCCTTTCCTCAGCTTCTGGAGCTCCAGTTTCATTGGAGGCCTTCCCCAACTGCAGTTCTGAATTGATTCCAGCTGGAAGGCAAGAAAGAAAGAAAGAGTTTCTATAAAACTGATCTAAACACACACATTGCACCCATTTGGGAGAGGGTGGGCCACCTTGGAGTCAGGCTGACTGAGAATGCCATGAGATAGGATGAGGCAACCCCCTCCTCCACCTTCCACAGGCTTCCTCAACAGAAAAGGAGAGGGGTCGCCTTTGTCGTATGGAGAGTGGCTCCTTCACTGTTTTAAGAGAATCTTTTACGGGCATGGCTTTTTATCAATTTCATTAAAACGGCTCTCTTGGAAGAACAAATCGGGTGATTTGTTATCATATAAAAGCTTAGGAAAGATTGACTGGGAGCAGTGGGCCTGTTAAAAAATGATAAATTCCATACCTACAGATTGGGCGGGCTTCTTACCAACTCTGCCATGTGGTAAAAGCACAAAGTATGAGGAAGATATTGTGCAGTTCATTGACTATAAGGTTTAATGCAGACTTTGTGGGCAAAAGTCTCCATCAAAAGCTCCTGATGACCAAAAATCTATTCTATATTCTGGTATACTTACACAAGATTCACACATGTCCAATATAATTGCACAGAGATTGAGGGGGTTGCTAGTCATGACTGTGTCTCCTTTGCACACATCTCAGTCTCATTATAGACCTAGAGCTAAATGTGACAAGCTAAATGAGAGCCAAGAATGGCTAGCCTTCCTGCCTGCCTGCCTTTTCTCACTAAGTCCATCCCTTTCAGCTAGGTTAGTGCTCCAGAATTGGAGATGTATGTGGCTCAACATCTCTGTTTTCCTGAGGGACATTTCTTTCTTTCCTTACTCTCTCCATCCCTTTTGCAGAAGCCCAACTTGATACCTTCTCCCTGCCTTGGAGAGATCAGGTTGATGTAAGACTCAGACTGATGTAAGACTGATATAAGACTGGAGGAGTCTTGGTGGTACAATGGTTAGATTGCAGAATTGCAGGCTAACTATATCCACAATCTGGAATTCGATCCTAATGGACTCGTGGTTGGCTCAGCCTTCCAACCTTCCAAGGTCAGTAAAATCAGGGGGCAATATGCTGGCTCTGTAAACTGCTTAGAGAGGGCTGTAAAGCACCATGGAGCAGTATATAAGTCTAAATGCTATTGCTATTGCTAAGACTACACAATCTACACCGAAGTTACTTGACCCACACAGGTATGAACATCATCCAATCCTCTTTCTAGTATCTGTTTTACAATGCTCTTCTATACCTATACAATGACAGTATTGTATTCCATACATATACAATAACAATGGCCCAAAAAGACGTGAAAATGAAGAATAGCTCTAAACCAGAAATTAGAGAATAAACAGAACCCTTTGAAGGGACCTCTGCACATTATATATGCTCCTTAGCTGAATCAGACTAGGTTTTTGCAGCACAGGGCCTGGGATAGAAATAGAGTGAAGCAGAAAAAAGAAAACGGAGACAGAGACGGGGGGGGGGGGGAGAGAGAGAGAGAGAGAGGGAGGGAGGGAGGGAGGGGGGGAGGGAGGGAGAGGGAGAGAATGTCTTTCAGATGCCTGAATGTCTGTTGGCTCTTCTGAAGGAAGAGAGTTGAATAGGACACTTTGGGTGACTGAGAAGTGAGACACCAACTTAGTGAGGTCAAGCCTGCTACAACAGTGACAAGAATAAATGACCATGTAATTCTCTGTTCCATTTCTCCTGCCCTTGCTTGCTGTAGCTTGTGGGTGATGACCAAGTTGCCAGCATTCAGGATACCCCATCTGGCAGATTTGTCTTGGGGTTTGGAGAGATCCTAAGGCAGACTTCTTCACCAGATGCCTCTAGAGATGTTGTCCAGCCAGCATGGTCCCCTTATTATGATGCAAATCATAGTTAATTGGAAATAACAAGGCAATTTTATGACTAAGACAAAAGGTAAGAGAGGAACAAAGTGAACAGTATTTGTTTCTTCCTTCTAAATGGCAATTATTAATAATGCAACTGCATTTTAATAGACCAGATACTGATTTTGAAGAAAATGTGTTTGATCCAATAGGCAGCATTTATCAATCTGATTACCACCAAAACCTTCCACAATTCCCCAAGTACGTGGCAGAGAATTATGCTGGTTCCCTACTGGCTTTGAAACCTAATTTTTAGCATGCTGGCGGTTCTTTTTCTTCATTAGTCATTATTGCTTAATAACACTGTTGTGTCTCTCCAGAGCAGAAAATTGACAGAGTCATATAAGGTATTGGTGAGGAGCTCAGCTGGCAAAGAGACACACTAGATGGATCCTTATTCACACCCCCCTCATATGGAACAGATTCTCACTAATTTGCTCACCCAAGAAGCTACAGGAGTCAGCTGCCCCTAAATGTATGGACTTGGCAGCAATGAATGCATAGTACTCTGAGTTTGGGTTGACTGACAATGTGGAGTTGTGCTGTAATGGCACACCAAGGATAATCATGGTTGACACCTAAGAAAAGATTACACATATAGCCTATCCATTCATTAGGTCATTTTGCTGGGAGGCGCTCTCATTAAATGAAATCACAGCTGCTCTCTGTAAAACTATATTTTAGATATCCTGACTAGAAAGACGATGAGCCAAATTCTGTCACCTCTATTCTCAATGGGAACTTTGTAAGCCCGATTCTTCTATTTGTCTGTGTGACGTTGCTGAGAATAAATTTGGTGGGTTTTTGTTTTTTTTTCCTGGTCTCCTTGCTCAGATTTCCTTCTCTTTATTATTTCATCTCTCCTCCTCTTTAGACCGCTATTATCGCAACACAGTATTGTTATAGCTTATAAATCTTGTTAAATTCATCTTGCAGCAGCATAATATTCTGCAAGTAGGGGTTATAAAACATTTTGCCCAATGAAAGTGTCACAGAGAGCTGATAATGCCAGTTTGTGATTTCTTTAACCAACTATCACAAATAAATAAATAAATAAATAAATAAATAAAGCTAATCTGAATGTATACAAACTTCCAGTTCCCCCCCCCCAATGCATTTTTATAAAGTAAGCAGGGATGGATTCCATATTTCCACACTGTAGGGTAAGCCCTAATGTCTATTTGTATGTGTATGTTTCTGGAGTAGGAAGTAGTCTTTATGTGTGTTTCTCTGTGTGAAAAGAGTCTGTACTTGGTTACGATTTGGAAGGATACAGATCATAGCAGAAAATAACACTGGATTTCATACTTTCAGCAAACCAGATATGATTATACTTGTACTTATGTATTCCTTTTTATCACCACCCCTTTAATGGTCTTTTAAATTAAAATATGTATCAAAAATTTTAATCCAAAATTAAATATTTATTTATTTAGTGTTTCAATTAGTTCATGACTTTGATCAAGATTTGATTTAGAATAATCTTCAAAGCCTGAATACTATAGAGATAAATATATTTCCAGCCCATGGAAATCTTATTTTTAGATTTCTACACGTACTTATTTTTAGATTAACGCAGTCCTAGAACAGAATCAAGATCACGTGAAGTATTAATACCACTTTACAATGCCTTGGTAAGGCCACACTTGGAATACTGCATCCAGTTTTGGTTACCACAATATAAAAATGATGTTGAGACTCTAGAAAGAGTACAGAGAAGAGCAACAAAGATGATTAAGGGACTGGAGGCTAAAACATATAAGGAACGGTTGCTGGAATTTGGTATGTCTAGTTTAAGGAAGAGAAGGACGAGGGGGGACATGATAGCAGAGTTCCAATATCTCAGGGGCTGCCACAAAGAAGAGGGAGTCAAGCTATTCTCCAAGGTGTCTGAGGGCAGGACAAGAAGCAATGGATGGAAACTAATCAAGGAGAGAAGCAACCTAGAATTAAGGAGAAATTTCCTGACAGTTAGAACAATTAACCAGTGGAACAACCTGCCTCCAGAAGTTGTGAATGCTTCAACACTGGAAGTTTTTAAGAAGAGACTGGACAGCCATTTGTCTGAAATGGTATAGGGTTTCCTGCCTGAGAAGGGGGTTGGACAAGAAGCCCTCCAAGGTCCTGTCTAACTCTGTTATTCTGTTATTTTTTTATTTAGGGAGAGGGCTATTTGCATAGGTTCCCACTCATATTTACTACAACACACATGAACGTCCAGTAGCAAAAGTCCTGTTTTCTACTTGCAGTTTTCTGAATTGTAATATTCGGGTTGCTACTTGTATTATATTACTTTATATATGATAATTATTATGTGCCATTCAGAGTTTTGAAGTAGCATATAAGCCCAATTAAGAAACACCATACCGTATATTCCGGCGTATAAGGTGACCCAGCGTATAAGATAACCCCCAACTTCAGCGCCGAGTTGCATGCCTAGAAAGTTGTCTTATACGCTGGAAACTAGCGTTATTTCCAGCGTATAAGACGACTTGGCATATAAGACGACCCCTGACTTCGACGCTGATTTTAACACTTGCGAAAGTCATCTTATACACCGGAAAGTACGATACATACACATAGATAAATCCTCAATCCTCGATTTTTAACTAAAATACCATGAAAAATATGTCACCCAAGAATAAATCAACTCACGTTTTCATTAGGCAACTTGTATTTTTAATTTTGCCAATTGGCTTATCTGCTTTTTTTTCATAGTATTTCAGTTCAAAATTGGAGGGTTGCTTATCAGTGGATGGACTTATTTGTGATTATATACAGGTGCTTTAAAAAGGGATTACCATACATATACTCACAGATAAACCTATCTGCAGACAAGCCAGACCCAATTTTGTCAGTGTGTTTTCGAACCTAAACTTCTCAAACCTATCCACAAATGCTATATAAAGTATAAGGGAAATGTCACTTGGACACTTCAGCAAAGCAGTTTTCATCCATTAATTTATGTTTGCATTCCAGCTGACTGACTGACAGTCATTGTGGGAAGGTGAAGCTGAAAAGATGAACTGGCTGTTGTCTGGCTAGTGACTGTCAGTGAATGCAGTAAGTCTGCAGTGGACCACCTGCAGACCACAGTTTGAGAATTATAATCATAGCATTACAGGGATGGAAGAGACCATGGAGTTCTTCTAGTCCAACCCCCTGCCAGAGGCAGGGTCCTTATAACATCCTGGACAAATGGTTGTTCAATCTTTTCTTGAAAACCTCCAGTGATGGAGCACCCACAACTTCTGGAGGTAAGTCGTTCCATTGGTTAATCGTTCTCAGTGTCAGGAGATTCCTCCTTATTTCCAGGTTGAATGTCTCTCTGATGAGCTTCCACCCATTGCTTCTTGTTCTACATTCTAATAAAAATGAAAGAGATTCCATATGTCTGTGGTTTCCTAACCCTTGGCCTAAAAAAAAGCAACGCTAGGAATAGTTTGGCCAAGTTATTTAAATTCTTCAGTAATTTTACTGCTGCAACTTCCAACACAGTGAATGCTATGTTATCCTGATTTCACAGAATGGGAATGCTTTATCGGTGCATTTGTTCTGATTAGCATTCATATTTTCTGTTTTGGGGGCATAATTTCTAACGGAAAATGCATCCAAAGAAATATCCATCAGCTTTGATGCACAAAAAGTGGCAAATAAGAAACAGTAGCAATCTGATAATCTCATAGAATCTTGAATTTGCATTTAATATTGTGAATCTAAGCCAAATTCAAATTGGTTTGCTTGTCATACCTTCTGTATTTTTAATTTTTAATTCATAAAAAGTTACTGAGTACCTTATACAAAAAAAAAAACCCTTAACTTGTTTGCTAAGTTATTTTCCTCCAGTCCTCGGTGAAAACCAAATGGATTAAATCTGGTTTTGAACTACTTTCATTATTTTTCATACATTTCTGAGGTCTCAAATACCATAAGCTTCTTTTTTAAAAAACAAAATCCAGAAGCTAGAAATTTCGAGCAGGGCATTCAAGAAAGGAAACGTCATTCGTCATTTTTTTTTTTAAAAAAAAACCTATTATGATGGATGCAACTGCCACATTACAGCTAATGGGTAATGTGAAAGAAAACATAATTACTTGAATGTAACAATTTTTTTCTAAAAAGCCTTGTGTCCATAGAAACTCCCTCAAATCAGCAGATTTATTTCAAAGGGAGGGAGGGAGGGAGGGAGGGAGGGAGGGAGAGAGAGAGAGAGAGAGAGAGAGAGAGAGAGAGAGAGAGAGATATCAGTCTCTTGCTAAAGTATTAAATGCTAGGTATGTGCAGTATAATTTAATCCAAAAGTCATTGCTATCTTCTCTCGAGAGCCCACAGCAGCACATCTTTAGGGGACCCTGAGATCATCAAGCCCCTCCTGAATATTGATCATCAGGCCAAGCTGAATATTGTGTGCATAATGGGCTCTAATCTCCATAGAATTCCTCACTTGTCAAGGGATGATTTTGGAAAATCATAAGAACAACTAAACTAGATCAGCATCAATGATTAATATTTATATGTACTGTATTTATATGTAAGGGTGCAGGCATATGCATATGTTGTATATAGCATATACAGTATGTGCACACTTCGGAATGCAGGCAACAGAATTTCATTTTTAATGGGTGCCAGTGCGCCCACAGTAAAAATTGGCAATAAAGGTTATCTTATCTCTTATCTTATCAGGATTAATGGCGTTCATGTTGGACCCAAACTGCCCCATGATTGTTGGGGATGGATCAACTTTCTATAATTAGCCATCCCGTCCAAGCTTTGAGAGAGAGGTCGTCTCTTTGGGCTGTCTCTCAGAGGCCATGTCCCCTGTGAGAATGGGGCTTATCGGGAAACTCTTAGTTCTTTGTCTTTTTAACCTCCCTACACGACCATATTTAGCCACTGCAGACTTTTCAGACTGAACAGACAAGAGAGGTAGAAGGGGAAAAGGGTGTACTCTCAGCACTCTTTGCTGTGACGGGAAATAATCCCTTCCCCATCTGTGGAGCAGGAATGTTTGCAGTTTTGATGGTAAGCATGGTAGCCTCTCTCAAGGCTGGTATCCATTGAGGAAGAGAAATCCTGGCAGAAGAATGAGGATGGAAAATAAGAAAGAGCAGACAAGGAAGCAGCAAGATCTCCTCTCTTGTCCTCCCCCCCCCCGTGTTGTGTTCCAGAAGCATACTTCTGAGGCCAAGCGTAAGGTCAAAAATCTTGTAGAAAAGAATGGTTTTAATTATAAAATAGGTTTTCTTAATGTAGAAAAGTGAAATGCAAGCTGTATATAGATAGACTCATGTCTAAAAGCATGTCTATATTTTGGAAGGCTTCCCTGAACATGACGAGATAATTGATGTGTTGGATCCAGCATGATTACTAATCTAGTTTTTGTGTCAGGAGGTGAGATAAGATGCTCCCTTTAGCTTCCTTTGATGTCCACTTTATTTTGAAATGTCATTTCTGGTGTTTCTCTTTCCCGTCCCTCAAATCAAGTGGGGATACCCAGACAGAACTAATTCTTCATTGTATACTTTCATGCACAAAAATTCTTGCAGAGATATTTTGCCAGGAGCATTGACTTAGAAAATAATCACAGCCCTAACCTTCTGAGCTTTCCCACACATTATTCACATAACCCTACAATGATCTGGATTTGGCCCAGTAAGGGCAGAATCACTCTTCAAGGAAAAGGTGAAAATGTTGGTGGATTTTGGCTGGAAAGCGGTATAAGCTATATAAATGTTTTAAATAAATAAATATTGGTTTATAGTTTTACTATAATTTCTATGCTATTTTAACTCTGGGTTGGGAGCCAGCCAGAGTTGGTTATAAGATGGTTGGCTATATAGATGTTTTAGACAATAAATAAATACATAAGCGTTGTGCCGCCTTGGTCAATTTGAATAGGTTTTATTAAATTCCTAAATAATTGTAAGGTTGTTCTTTTCCTAAATTGACATTGATACAGTATTGCAGGCCTCTGGCTTCAAGATGAAAACTCTTAACTTACTGTTAAGTTACTGTTATAGGAATCCTGGAGAACCAAGGAAGCAATTGAATGATCACACAGTTGGAAAACAAAATATTTGGAGAGAAAGGCCTTATGATTTACTTAATTTTATGCTTGGTAAATTGTTATACTTTGTGGTTTAAAGTAACATTAAAAACGAAAGCTTGCCAGCTATTTTAAGTCAATCCCAAATGGCTCACCTTAGGCTGAAGTTACAGTTACATTTTATATTGTTCATATTTCACAAGGGTTTTTAAAATTTATATTCAAACAATAAAACACCTGCCTAATTTTATAAGCTTTACCAAAGAAACGAAGTATAGGGAACACCTTTCCCGCTATTGGATTCCTTTGGTTACTTAAAGAAAAATGCTTTCCAGTGCATAAACTGGATCATAAACTGGAAATTAAAATCAGACAGTAATTCCCAAGTACTCCGATTAGAGCGTTACCCTCTGCTGAAATGTATAAGGCTTATTTTATAGCTTACAAGGGGGGGGGTGCTTGAGTGAAATACAAAATTAATTCTTTTTTTAAAAAAATAGGAAGTCAACCCTGAATTCCAGTTTGTAACTTGTATGTGCCCATCACTTGAACACAAACGGGTGATTAGAGAAAAGAAAACCCTACTTGAGTCAGGAAGGTTTCATGAGAATGTATCACAACTTTAATGCCCTCCAGCTTCTTTTTTCACTTCCTGGTCCTTTCCCCTTTCTGGCTCACACCCAGAGAAGAAGAATTATTTGCTAGAGCCAGCTTGTATTTATTTTCTTTCTTTGTCATCCCCTTTATTGCATGACGAATGTCTGCTTCTTTGCTTGACGAGAAAAAAAGGAGGGAAAAAACGCAAGCGGGAGTTGCTAAGCAGCTGCCTTTATTTATTTAATTTTAAAGTTGGAAGTCGTCTTTGTTTCCAGCAGTGCCAGTTTGACCCAGGTGGTAATACACCTGCCACTCAGGCTGGTGCCAAAAAACAGACAGAAAGAATGCCAGAAGCAATAAGATCCAGTGTGACAACTAGAGGAAGGGCAGAAGCTGACCAGAATTCTCTTGTTGGAAAATACCAACAAACAAAAATATGCTGTATGAATTTAAAAGCTCTAGTCTAGATGAGGAAAGAGTTGGTCACGACTCTTTCCTCATTTTTATCTTTTATAAAATAAAAGGTAAAATAAAAACATGCAAAATGTATCCAAGAATATGCATTGCATCTGTACATCTCAGATATTATTCAGAGTAATTTCTTAGTAGCTTTCTTTGTCTCCCTAGGTCAGGCAACCTTGGCTCAGCTGGCTCAGGAATTCTGGGAGTTGAAGTCCATGAGTCATAAAAGAGCCAAGGTTGCCTACCCCTGACCTAGGTCATCCACAAGTGGAAAGTGTGAGGGGATGCAAACTTTCTTTCTTTTCCATTTCATCTTGCAAACTAACACTTCGATCTAAATTTTGATTGGATCCAAAGAATCTAAGAAGTTAGGAACATAATTTAATCTGTTCTGTACTAAAAAGAGATTGGGATCTAAAAGATCTCAGGAAGAGTAACGACAAGCCAAAATCCAGAATCAGAATGAGAGAGTTGCTTTTTTAAAAATCTGTGATACCTTCAGGATGTCTTGATTTATATATATATATATATATATATATATATATATATATATATATATATATATATATATATATAGGTTTTCGCGGGTATATAGGTAGAAAACCCGAATACATACAAATACCCGCGAAAACCTCAGAAAACAAATATTGAACCTCTACGGGAGGAAATCCACCATTGACCAGGACCTATGAAAAACTTGAAGTCCAAAGAGCTTCCATTTTATGCGACCTCGCATTACGCAACTGCCGAGATCAAAATCTAATCCCCACATGTTTCCAACTGAAATTCCACTCCAACTCTGCAGCCACCAAACGGATCCTGAAAAGAACAGAATTGGCCCTAATCAGAAATGAACTTCACACAAAAAGATTCCTCCTAGACCGAATTAACAAAGATCTCCTCACACTCCACCTCAAACTCAGCAACAAGATCCACCCCGCACTTTGGGACAAATCCAAACAACTTGCCGTCTGGAGAGCCGAAACACAGACCACCTTCAAGACAGATACACACACCAACAAACTCCGAAGACTACAAGAACGCCAGAAACAAACCCCTCCTCCCTCACAGCCACACATGAAGCAAACAGTGCATAACATCTCAGATAGGATGCCGAAACCAATGTCCTTTCCAAAGGATTCAACTTTGCAGTCGCTCCCAAACACATCCCCACTGAAACCATTATATGTTTGAAACCAGCCTGACTAAAATCAACCCCGACGACGCCAACAGAATCAGACTCGAAATCACCAACATCCTCTGCACCAGCAAGTTACCCAAAGAGGAACAGACAGCACTACGTGAATAATAATCCTACCAGCAGACAAGGGCAACGCCACGGTGGTTATGAACACATCTGACTACCAAACCAAATTAACCAACCTACTCCAAGACTCCACATACAAACCCCTAAATACAGCCCACCACCTACCTGGAAAAAACCACCAGACTAAAAGCCTCCCCCATTAGGAAGAGATCCAGCAAAGAATCATTCCCAGAGAGAAATCATCCAGATGAAACTCTATGGTCTCCCCAAGATTCAGACCTATAGTCAGCTCCATAGGCTCACCTCTACAAAACCTAGCCAAATTTCTCGTACAGCCCTATGCAGAATCCATCACCTCACACGTAAAAAACTCATTCCAGTTTATAGAGATCATTTACAGCTACTAGTGAGCTTCGATGTCATATCCCTCTTCACCCAAGTGCCTATCAAAGAAGCCTTGACAGCTATTCAAAACAAATATAACATCTCTGACCAACCACTGCCTATCCAACACATACTTCATCTATAATGGACAAAAATGAAGGAGCACCCATGGGATCACCCCTCTCACCTGTCCCAACCTCTACATGGAACACTTTGAAGCTCTAGGATCACAAACCCAAACTCTGGCTCAGATTGTTCATAATCTGGCCACATGGGACCAACTTCTCACAACAGCCTGGAATAACTGTGTCAGTCTAGAAATTGGCAGGAACCGTATCTCCTATCAACTCTGTAGCCAAGACACTCATCTCCAGTTAGCTGACGAACAACACCTAAAACCTGAACTACACACTCTCACCAATGTACTAACATCCAATGGATTCCATAGAAATAAGATTACAAACCTAATCCAAAAAGAAACCCCCATTAAAATCCAAGACAAAGAACAAGAAAACGTCAAAGCCATCCTCCCATACATAAAAGGCATCACAGACAGAATCAGTAAGATCCTCCATAAACACAACATCAAAACAGCAATATCCACCATCCTTAGAAACCCCAAAGATAAAATTGAATTAGAAAATCAAGGAGTATACGAAATCCCATGCACCACTTGTCCCACCACATACATCGGACAAACCAACAGAAGAATAAGTGCACGCACTGAAGAACATAAGACCTCAGTCAAAAAAGAGGAACCAACATCTTCCCTGGTCCAACACCTTAAAGTGAAATTGACTTTAAAAATACCAGAACCATTGCCAAAAGTGAACATTTTAATAACAGATTAATCAGAGAAGCCATCGACGCCCACACAGCATGAACAAGCGAGATGATACCTCCCGCCTACCAGCCATTTGGAAACCCGCCCTATGACAAACGACTCCCTAACACAAAAAATGATACCAGACCCACACTCACAAAAACCACACAGGATGTCATGCAAAAAACAAACCCTGATATGAGGCACGACCACAAACCAGAAGCCAGACCACAGCTGCATCATTAGCCACTTTAAACCCCCCCAATCCATACATGAAGCAAACTGACACCCTCCATGAAGAGGAAGCACGACCACGAAGAAGCCAAGGAATGGCAGGGCAGCCCAAAATCTTGAATCCCTCTGCAACTCAGACTAACCTTCCCCCAGCCAATCAGAGCACAGCCAATCAGAGCACAGCCAACCCCCCAGCAATCAGAGCACAGCCAAGCCCCTAACCAATCATCCACCCAATCAGAACACAGCCAAGCTCCCACCCAATCAGTTCATACCTCCACTGGCAGTTAAAAGGAAGAAACAGCCAAGACCACACACTGCTGCTCGAGGCACGAATCTGAAAGCACCAGCCTGAAGATGACGAATGGGACTTCGTCGAAACGTCGCCAAGACACTTCCAATTTTACGTGGGAGAAAACCCGAACAACCAAAGACCTACATATATATATATATATATATATATATATATAATATTTCTACTTCATTTCCTTTCTTGTGTTTCTTGCTCCATTTAACATTGAGTTTTGTATTAGCCATATGTAGGATGTAGAATAAAAACCTGCAGAGTCTGTTTTCCATGGTGTTCAAGAACTCTGGTGTTTTCATCAAATTATAGGGTACATGTGAATTCCAGGAAAAGTCACCCAGAGCAGCCGACTTTGGGAGATAACACACTATGAATTTTCATTCATACAAATCCATTGTTTTTTATCCAACTTTCAGCTTATCAGCAATTCTATTTCCTGCCCCACATTCCAGCAGATGTCTGTCCTTGAGAAGGGCACAACAGCTTTGTAAAGATACCTCTACATGGAATCTGTGCAGCAGTTCAGGAACCGTTTCCTATGAAATCATTGTTTGGCAGCTGAGTTGCTGCTTTTTAAACTTTCTTCCCACCAAATAATCTTTACTTTTGCATTTTGAAGAGTAACAGCTCTGGGTAAATGTATAGCCAGGTAGCATCACCATATTGACAATACCCTATCCCAAACTGTTGAATGACCCCTGAGCCATTCTGAGTCCTCTGCCACAAAGAAGAGGGGGTAAACCTATTTTCCAAAGCACCAGAGGGCAAGATAAGAAACAATGGATGGAAACTAATCAGGGAGAGAAGCAACCTGGAATTAAGGAGAAACTTCCTAACAGTGAGGACAAATAATTAGTGGGACAGCTCGCCTTCAGAAGTTGTAGGTGCTTCATCACTGGAGGTTTTTAAGAAAAGGCTGGACAACCACCTGACTGAAATGGTATAGGGTCTCCTGCTTGAGCAGGTGGTTGGACTAGAAGATCTCCAAGGTCTCTTCTAGCTTTATTCTGATTGATTGATTGATTGATTAGCTTCATTATTTATTTGTTTGTTTCCTTTAAAAAATTATATGGCTGCCGAACTGACTCACAGTGACTCCAGGTGGCTTCCAGAAATAAAACCCCAATACAAAACTCAATAAAACCCCCACCCTCCTACTCCTGCCAACAATAATCAAACCAACCATTTGAGAGCTCTGTATCACCCTGGCATCTCCAAGCCCCTTGACAAAACCACGTCTTCAGGGCTTTTCAAAAAAGAGTCAATCTTATTTCCTCAGGGATGACATTCCATAGGAAGGAAGCTACTATGGGGAAGGCCCTTCTTTTTCATCCCGTCAGGTGTACCTCCTCAAAAAAAGGCACCAATAACATATCCTGCCTCCCTGCTCTGGTGGGTCAGGTAGATATAACTTGGAAAAGACAGTCTTTCAAATAAGGACCTTTATAAAGATTTTAAATAAAAGAAGGAAGAGGCTTAAGCCTTGTGGTGCTCCATATTGGTGTGTCCAAGGGCTTCATGTCTTGAGAATTGATTTGGGAAAGATTGGAACCATTGTGAAATGATGTCCCCAATTTCCAACCCTGTAGTCAATTGCATTAAAAGCTGTGGAGAGTTTCAGTGATTTAATATGGTGATCTCATTATCTAAGCCCCACCACAGACCATCGGTCCAGTTCCAATTTCTTTTTCCATGCCTGGGTTTGATTTAAAGAGTCCAGATAATCCACTTCTTCCAAAGATTTTTGTACTTGCCATTTTCTCAACAACTTTCCCTAAAAAGGAGAAGTTGGGGAATGTATGAAAGTTGTCAAATAGAGTGGGTCAAGCTCAACCCCTTATGGAGTGAGCACTCAAATGCCCTCTTCAAAGTTATTGGCAACTTCCTTGCCCGCAATGAAGTGTTCAGTTTTTTTTTTTTTTTTAATTCCTGTCCCATCCTGGATCACATATGCTGGTCAGCTGGGACAAAGCATCAAAGACAAAGATAGAGCTGAATGATTATGTTCACTTCCTCAGAATCAATAGGTTCAAATTCTTCTCAGGTAATATCATAAGACATATTCAGTCTCTGTCTGGGTAGCGTACAATTCTAAGCAAGCATGAATGATTTTGTCCACAAAACAATCCATATCACAACAGCTTTCCCAACTTGCTTTTATCTAAAAGGATCCTTTAGAACAGAGGTCCCCAACCTTTTGGGCACCAGGGACCGGTTCTGTTGAGAGAGGTTTTTCCACGGACCAGAGGGGGCGTGGTTTTGTGTGCTGCCTGCATCTTGCGGATGGGGCTTTGTTTGTTTGTGCGGCCCGGTTGCTGGCATGCTGCAACTGGTACTGGTCCAAGGACCGGGGATTGGGGACCCCTGCTTTAGAAAGAGCTGTTGGAGAGCACTCCAAGATGTTGTAAGAGGATAAATTAATTCTGCTTTCCCATCCTTACCACCGTGGTATAGGGCTGAATTTTGGTTCACACTTGTGTCCTGTCAGACTCACTCCTGGTCTTTCAATAGCATAGCCCCAGGGAAGTCTTCTGGTGCTTTGACTTTTAGATTTCCTCAGAGGACTAAAGAACCACTATTGAAGGACAGGCTTGTTATACAGTTATCTGGTTACAGAATAACAATCGATTTCAGGAGCAGATTGTCTTCTTGACTGCTTGTTCAATTACTTTTAAAAATGAAACCTGATTATATTTATAATCTTAAAGGATTATTGGTTTGTTGTTACATGCTTTTATTGTTTTCTTGTTAATATAATCAAGATAAATCGAAACGTCCATTTCTTTATATAGCTGTATTAATAAGTTAGGGCTCAAGTGAAGTAAAGAAGACTTATCCCAATTTATCTCACAACCAGAATGCTTTACAAAATATTGCACAACTTCTGCAGAGGTAGAGTATTGATTGAAAATTGCCAAATTGTCATCATCATACAGAAACAATTCATACTCACACTCTGCCAATATAATAGCCATAATATCCAAGGCTTGCCTTATCATAGCTCACCAAAGTTTCAAGGATCAAATTATATAGCAAAGGCAAAGCAGTACCACACTGAAACTAAAAACAGTATGACATCATTTGATTTGTTCTAAATCTGGCTCAAGGTTGCAGATAATAAATCCCAATCCACTAGACCAGGAGTAGGCAACCTTGGCTATTTTATGACTCGTGGATTTCAACTCCCAGAATTCCTGAGCCAGCCATGCTGAGGAGAAATGGAGAGGTTTCCATGCTGAGCCATGCCGGCTCAGGAATTTTGGGAGTTGAAGTCCACAAGTCATAAAAGAGCCAAGGTTGCCTACCCCTGCACTAGACAAATCCCACAGAAAGCCATATTTACTCTTCGCTTACTTTAAAAATGTAATCAAAATCAAATCAAAGGCTATTTCTTCATTTTAAAATACTATTACATTTTATCCTTGGCTATATCCATTATATCAATTAATAACTGTAATGATGATGATTTTTGATAAACTGAACTGGGAAGGATGAATTATATCTGGTAAGACCTTCTGCAAGCATCTAGGCAGTATGGTAATTAAAATCCACATGGATTAATGAAATAGGTCTATAACATGCTCAGAATTTAGGATCTTTTACTTCATTTTAAAATGAATCTTACATGATGGTGGCAATTTACTATCCTTAAAAAAATGCATTATACACTTCCAGAGGTACAAGAGTCAACAGACATGCTAATACCTATGTTTTGTTCATTTTAGATCAAACTGGACCATAAAAACGTAGTAACCTCCTCTTCTACACCAGTGTTTGGAGCCTAAATTTGTATAACCATGATATTAAAGAATTATCTTAGAGGAAAGGGGAGGAGAGTGAGGGAAAGAAACAATAGAGTTTGATGAAAATAGACTTTTGTTTTTATGCCAGAATCTTGGTAAAAGGAAATATTAGTCAAAAAAATGTAATGAATACTTAGCATCACTTTTCAAATGTTAGCTTCTTTCTGATGGATATTCCTTCATCATTGACTGCATTATATCCAAGTCCTGTCTTTGTTAGGCTATTAAAACAATGCTGTTCCTTATTTGTTTTTCTTGACTTAAATAGTTTGCATCTATGATGCTTTGACTGAAAATGTCCAATTCCAGTCCATTTCAGTTAGTGCTGCTTAAGATTTCAATGTATACTTGATTCATTTCATTCAGTTCACTATGTTGAACTTTTATACATTCATACTTATTTTCTACGTTGACATTATAATTCTATCTTTACACTTTTGCATACAGTATTCTTTCTTCTGCAATATCAGCAATTAAATGTCCTGAAGACTTTAATCTAGCCACATCATAAACTCCAAAGGATCTTCGGCTCTTTCTTGGTAACATGTTGAGTACTTTCCAGCTTAAGGGGCCTATCAACTAGCACTATATAATGAGGCATTATGGCTCCCTTCTTTGTGAAGTTAACATGGCTGCTTTGAAAGCTGGTTGTCTATCCTGGTATGTACATGCATGGGTATGTGTCTGCTTTAATATTAAAAGGTTAACAATATAGACTTCTTTACTACTTTAAGAATGTGATATAAATAAATTCTTCTAGTAAAAATCTTTGCCATTCCTTTACTCCCCACAACTAGTTGTTTTTAAGTCACTGCTATAATTTTTGGAATCTTTATAAGATTATCTATTGCTATGTTTATGAAATGCTTCTGTTAGTTAAAAGATGTCATTTAGAATATACATTTAAAAATAAATTTTATTTCTCTCATATCTAAAGGACTAATACAGTCAAATCTACTAAAATGGATAAAACACCAACATGTTTCAGAAATTTTGACTGCATTATCACATAGTGAATTTTTTCCCAAGCAAAATATGAAATTAAATCCTCTTCTTTGTGGCATCTATTTGCAGGCAAAGAAACATTGCACTGTTCTAAACTTCTTTCATTAAAAAAAATAAGCTTGCATTCTTACATATGCCATGCTTACTATTTTTTCAAATACAAAACGTGAGCTACTTTCAAATACAAAACATTAGCTACTTTCCATGAGGGATATGTATATAGTCCTAATATATGCCTAGGAAAACTAGGTCCTTTTATATAAGCTTAGCTTTAGGAACTGCAGGACTACACCAAATATTTTCTCACAGGTCCCTTCTAAATCAGTACAATTTAAAGGCTAGACATGAAGGCTATTGTCCTATTGGATTGAGTAAGAGCTACAAGTGTGGAGTGTTAAGATTTTAGGGTCTTGTAAGGACTTGTGGGAAGAATCCGGAGAAAGAAATATTTTGGGAAAATTAAATTCTAAGGACAGGAAACATAATAGGATTAACCCACCAATATCAAAAGGGCACACTCAGACTCAAATCAAAGTACCGGTACACAACACAGGAAATACAAAGCCTCAAACAGGAAGAATTCCCAACAAAAGCTCAAGAAGGTATAAAAACCCACCACTCCCAGCTACATGTGATCAGCTTTCCCAGAGCCATCTTTCTGTCTGGCTCTCCTCTTCAATAAACCACAACCTTCTTTCTAAAACAGTCTCCATTTTGTTCATTCCCAGCTTGGACTGGACCCTGATGAAGATTTTTCTTTCGACAGACTATTTCAAATTCCAACAAACATCAATCTGGCAAATACGAACAGCTCCTACCATTAAATTGTGTGGTATCATGCAGAAAGATAACTCTTCATGTGAAGGTGGCTATTAACATCAAGATGGTCATGAGAATAAGCAGATCCAAAGAATACAGCCAGTTTCAAGCATCCATCATATTTTAAAAAGGTGATATGAAGCAGCACTGAAACCTGAAGCACTAGATCTTGTGATATGAAGCTTGATCCCAAAGATACAATCTGGAGTCCAGAAGTCACCTGTATAGTACTTTCTAACAGCTTTTCATGGAGACCCCAGACTTCACTTGAACTAATGTTCTTTCAATATTTCACTTTTATGATTTTATGATGAAGTAAAGCAAGTGAAAGTGAAGGGAAAAAACAATCTAGGTTTGAGGTTTGATACTTACTCTGTATTTTCCAATGTTCTCTTTGCTGCAAGCCACAGTCCAGGAGTCAAATGCTATTATGCATCTATAATTTAAATCCTTGATGTGGTCTGAAAAGTCAAAGGGCTACTTAATAGCAGCATTTCTCCTCAAAACCCCTTAAAAACTAAGCCCATGTTTCTACGTTTAGAACATTATTGTGTGGATTGAATCCTCCAATACATTATTGTTTTGGTTGTCACAATATAAAAAAGATGTTGAGACTCTAGGAAGAGTGCAGAGAAGAGCAACAAAGATGATTAGGAGATTGGAGGTTAAAACATATAAAGAACGATTGCAGGAATTGAGTCTGTCTAATTTAATGAAGAGAAGGACTGGGAGTGACATGATAACAATGTTTCAATATCTCAGGAGTTGCCACAAAGAAGAGGGAGTCAAGCTATTCTCCAAAGCACCTGAAGGCAGTACAAGAAGCAATGGATGGAAACTAATCAAGGAGAGAAGCAGCCTAGAACTAAGGAGAAACTTCCTGACAGTTAGAACAATTAATCAGTGGAACAACCTGCCTCCAGAAGCAGTGAATGCTCCAACACTGGAAGTTTTTAAGAAGAGACTGGACAGCTATTTGTCTGAAATGGTATAGGGTTTCCTGCCTGAGCAGGAGGTTGGACTAGAAAACTTCCAAGGTCCCTTCCAACTCTGAAATTCTGTTAGAATAACTTGTGGTCATTTTGGTTTCCCACATTAAGTATTTTTTAATAGGAAGAAAAATATCCCAGTTTCACAAAGGCAAGGGGCAGTCCCTCACCCCCAAATTCTCTCATGGTTGCCATCCAGGTTTGGCAGTGGCAATAAAGCATTCTAAAATAAACATCACCAGCTGCTTTTACTTTAAATCAGACTCCCATAATCTCATGATAGTATTGCTCGAAAAGCTACGATGGGATTACATGTAGAAAATATCAAGTTTGAAAAGGGCTGGGATAGAATACATGATTCATAATATCTAAACAGCTAGAACCAAATGTTTCTAGGAGTCTTTTTATAAAAAAAATGCAAACAAGGCTTCAACAGTTAGTATTTGCCTGTGAATGGATTTACCTGCTAAATTTAACTTAGGCAAAGTTGCAGTTGATGTGAGACACTGCTAAACAGTTGACAGCTGCCTCTTCAAGGCTGGGGCAAGCTTCTCTGGGAACATGCCACACAGGCAGCTTTATATGATTTCTTTCACCATTTGGTGTTCAGTCAACAAGCAAATTTTGCCATGGTAACGACTCTAGCAGAAGAGACATCTGCAGCAGTGTTCCACTCAGCTAGCATGTGTCTTCTTTGACTCTGCTGAGCAATTCCTTCGGCAGCAGGCGAAACAGAGCTGTATTTTCTCAGAGCTGTATTTTCTCGCTTGGCTTCCTTCTTGTCCTTCCATTACCTTTTTAAGAGGACAATCTATCCCCACTGACTTGCAGGGGAGACAACTTCTGAGAAAACACCCACAGAGTTCTTATTCTGCCAATCTTTTTCCATAGAACGTGCACCAGGAGCTTAACTTTAATTCTGTGGCCAAACGTGCGACTCATCGAAAATGATCACACTCTGAATGGAGGAGAGAAGATGGAGGAAGGAACTGAAGCTGGTTGCAAAGTTAACATTAAATAGGGGTGAAACAACTCTCAACTTCCCTCCATCTGAAAGATCTCTCTATACCAGGGGTCTTCAAATTGGCCCTTTTATGATTTTGTGGACTTCAACTCCCAGAATTCTTCAGCCAGCGTGCCTGGCTGGGGAATTCTGGGACTTGAAGTCCACAAGTCATAAAAGGGCCAAGTTTGAAGACCCCTGCTCTATACAGTACAGTACGTAAATATAAGAATTTTCTCGCTAAATCTACTATGCAAATATCATGAATTTGCAAGTGAGAACACAGGCACAATTGTTGATAGCTCATCTTGAGGGCTGAAGGGTGTAAATTTGTGGAGTTTGGCAGAGTATATTATGTTGTTGCAATCTGCTAAAAGCTATATGAGCATTCCACCAGGTAGAGTATAGCAATAGCAATAACAATAGCACCTAGACTTATATACTGCTTCACAATGCTTTACAGCCTTCTCTAAGTGATTTACAGAGTCAGCCTATTGCCCCCAACAATCTGGGTCCTCATTTTACTGATCTTGGAAGACTGGAAGACTGAGTCAACCTTGAGCTGGTGAGAATCGATCTGCCAAACTCTGGCAGTCAGCAGTCTGCAGAATTAGCCTGCAATAGTGCATTTTATCCACTGCGCCCTTATGGCTCATATAATTATATTAAGTATAAAAATCCTTAAGCTGAAGAGTTGGTGACAATTTCAGCAGCAGCTGTCCCCTTTTTATTCTCTCCAAACCAACAGTATGTTGGAAAGAAATTAGGCAAACAGGTTTAGGATTCTGTTTGAACCCAGCAGGATAACAATCGAAAAACAGAACAAAACGGGACCCAATTTGATTTTGTGGGAAAAGCCAACAAAACACTTCAAGCTCAGAAATGTATATAGCCAGGAGCCGGGTCTCCTTGTGGCCATTCCAACACTTAACCATTGCACCATATCAGTTCTCGTTTGGGGGAATTCTTTTCTCTTTAGTTCCTAGTCAAATCTAACTTCAGCTGTGACAGGTCCCTGGGTGAACTGGGAGCAGTTTCTCAGCTGAATTCAGCTCATGAGATTGTTGGGGGGGGGGGAATTAAGAATAATGTTATATATATTACCTTGAGTTCCTGTATGAAAGGCAGGATATGATTCTACCAGTGAAATACAAAATAGGGAAGCTGAGTGGAATGAAAAATTAATAAATAACATAAATATACGCCAGCTGTCATTGGGCAATAGCTCAGAACGTGAGCTATATTTATTGTTCTATAGATTACATAATCAATAAAACTGCAGCCGGAACAAAGAATTTCTGCATGGTCAAGGGAATCTTCTTGTGCAGAGAGTAAAATACTGAGTAATATTTTTTATGTTCTATGAAGCTTCCCAGGTTTGCTTTGATTTAATCTGGGTCCCATTGATCAGGGATGTACATCTGGGTAGGACCACAAAAAAGGGCATTCGTGGTGGTGGCCCCTTCTGTATGGAACATCTTTTACCCCAAAGTGTGGATGGCCTCCACTTTATTGCTTTTTCCAAAAGACTTAAAGATTTAGTTTTGTCAACAGGTTTAGGGACAACGAATGGAGATGGTTTATTTGATTCTGTTGCTGCTCCCATGGAGGGATGAGGGTGGGGTGGGGCTTTTGTGTTGTGATTTTTTAATGTTAGCTTCCTGAGACACCTATGTATGAATCAGACAGGCTTATAAATTTGCTTATTAAGCAATAATAACATAATACTGCACTGTGCAGTATTTTCAGCTGTGCATTTCCCCTCTCTTTTTAACAGTTACTATTTCATTAATTCACATTAATCAAATAAATACGGTAAATAAAAATAATAGTAAAATAGATATGCTAAATCTCTGTAGGCTTGACACATGTATTCTCTATTGAACCCTGACCAGACTTCCAAAGAACAACAATAACAATCACAAACAAAATGTTTAGCTCTGCGCAGCTTATTGATAATACCAGGCACGTTCCTCAAACGCCTGAGAGATTATTTTCATTTATTACAGTGGCGCTCTTAGCTGCAAAGATGGGACTTGCCCCTGCCTTATTCTCTGCCAATAGGTGATAAAGAGATACTCAAGCTGGCGTCCCATTGCAAATATTACTTTCAGAAAATTACTTTTACGGGACTAAACGCACCTGTTCAAATTAAAATGGGGTGGGTTGGATTGCACCCATCTATAACTTTTACAACCCCTGTGGCTTATCCATTTAATTAATATCCTAACATAGACAAGCGTTTGCAATCAGGCAGGCAAAGGCAATGTACATAGTCTTTTTCATATTTTACTCCAAAAACATGACCTCAGTAATGCTATTATGTATTTGTATACAACAGTATAAATGCCTCTTCCGCCGATAATATTGCTTCATTTGGGATTAGCACAGAATCCTCGTGGTGCTTTGCCCCCAATTGTACATTTCAGCATGGCCATAGTTCACAAAAACTGCACACTTGAAGCACATGCTTTCACACACAAGCTTAAATTGACTGCTGGTGCTGTAATCTTGTTCTGTGACCAGGGAGATTTACCTCCTGTCAGGCTTAGTCATAATGGATTCTCTGTGGTGAAAAATATTTTCAGCATGTCTAGATTCGGCTTCTTGTTGGTAAACCATAATTTATGTCTTGATCCACAAAATCAAAATAAGTGCCAGACCTCACCACTAACAAATCCTATCTCCAAATGTTCAGCTGATAGCATTATTTGAAATGCTGAAAAACAGTATTTACTCAAGAACTATTGTACATATAGTTGAGCAAAGATCATGTCAATATTAAGCTGTAGCCAGCTGAGTTAAGTATAATGGACTCTGTTTAATAGACCTTTATTCAAGATTTATTTATTTATAATTTAATTCCAATTACAGGTAATTCTCAACTTACAACAGTTCATTTAGTGACTGTTCAAAGTTATAACTGCACTGAAAAAAGTGACTTATGACCATTTTTCACAACGACAGGGCCGCATCCCCATGGTCACATGATCAAAATTCAGCTTGGCAACTGACTCGTATTTATGACAGTTGCAGTGCATGTGATAAGCTTTTGCAACCTTCTGACAAGCAAAGACAATAGGGAACCAGGTTCACTTAACCACCATGCTACTAACTTAACAATTGCAGTGATTCACTTAACAACTGTGGCAAGGGAGGTTGTAAAATGGGGCAGAACTCAATAAATGTCTCACTTAGCAACATAAATTTTGGGCTCAATTGTGATCATTAGTCGAGGACTATCTGTATATTTAGCAGTTATATAAATGGCTTGCCAAGCAAATCTGGGTGTCTGACCACATTAGTGATAATCAAGGAAATGAAAACAGTAAAGTTCCCAAAAGGAGAGGAAATAACCCAAAGAAAATATATAAAAGTATCAATAAAACTGGGGTCAACATTCATGCAAAACCTATTACTGTAGACTGAAGCCCCAGGTAACATTCTGGACCTATGGTCAATCAAAAGGGCAAGTCACGGGGTTCCTGGTGCTCTCCAAGCTTGGTTGTTTTCTTGCAGGCATTTCATTACCAAAATAGATAACATCATCAGTCTTCAGGGAGGGGTAGGAGGGGGGGTGCTGTTCCATAGGCAGCTGCAATGATAGTGCAAGCATACTGCCTGAGTCCTACCAGATTTCACTGTTTAATAGAAACATCTTGGTGTGCCTGCCCTTTTCGTACTTGTTGGTTGACAAAAGCAATCAAAATAGATGTGCCTTCAAGAGTTCTGTAGCTGACAATCAGTACCTTGAATTGTACCTGTAAGTCTATCAGGAACTAGAGCAGCTTGTACAGTAGGGATATTACATGGGCATACAAAAGTGTGCTCCTAAATGCCCACACTGCTGCATTCTGGAGCAGGTTTACTTTCCAAGTGGTCTTCAGTGGCAGCTTCAACTTCATAAAGTGCATTGCAATAATAAGAGCTCACCAAATCATATGGGTGATCGTGAATAAGGCCTCCCAATCCAATGACTAAAACTGGCACACATGATGTATTTGAGCAAAGGAATTCCGAGACACCATTGCCATTACCTCCTCAAGTAAGGTCGAGGAGGTTGAGGAAGAACGTCTGATCAGTTCTGATTGGGGTAATATAGTCCAGAAGTAAAAATGAAAATCTTTAGGAGCTGATTGGCCAAACTTACCTCCACAAAACTTTGCTAGGGTTGAACTTGAGCCTGTTCCTTACCATCCAGATCTTCACAGTTTCCAACTGCAGAGACAGAACCTTGATGGCATCACTTGGCTGAGCAGGAACTGAGACACGTACCAGGGGTATCTCCCAAGTGAGCATGCCAGACCACGCTTCAGTCACCTCAATAGGATATTATCTGACCTTTCTGTTCCTAAGAGAGACCAGGTCACTCTAAACAGGGTTTCTGGCAACAATCTGAGGAGGCGCTAAGGGCAGAAAAATAATTATATTTGGCCACTGTTATTGCCATGGTTAATGAAGATTCTAATCCAAATCTAGATGGATTTCTGCTAGTCTATCTCCAACAGCACTCTAGGAATTTCTTTGGTTCTTTGTCCTGGAACTGCTCTGAAATCTTTTGGATCTAGAAGCAGAGACAGGCTGCACAGATACAATCCAGTTGAAGACCATAATCAATCTTTCAATCCAAGAGGCAACTAAAGGCTCAATCAAATTAGGTCCTCAGAATTTTTTCCCAGCCCAACATGGTCCATTACTGATACCTCTTTTTCTTTTTATGACCCTGTAATCTCTTTTTATTGGGGTGGAGTTGGAGCAACTGAATGGAGCTGAGCATTTACTGGCCTGATGCCCTTCCTGATGCTTACATGGAGTTTGCACAAGATATTTTCTCTTTCCACCCTGATAGAGAAATATCTGTCGCTACCTGGGATTGAACTCTCAACCTCCCGAGTGTGAGGCAAGCATCTTCACCTCTAGGCCACTGTACTGCTCATTACTGATACCTATAGAATCGAAAAAGCTGTAAGATCATTCAAAAGTGTCTGGCTGTTTCCTTTCCAACTTCTGGCAGTTTTACTTTTCACCTCCAGCCCAGTCATATTACTTCTCTCAATGTCAAATTAGTTCTGCATAATTATTGTACCTAATTCCAAAAGCATTACAGTAATAAGAAACCCAAATCAGCCAGGTAAAGAGCAAGACCAACATAAATAAAAGTGACTATAGCTGAGCATCCTGTAAAAAAAGCCGCTCAATCATTGGAAGCAGCTTTTTTTCAGCATGCAGATGTAATGTGAAAATAAATCACTTGGTGCATGTTTGCCAGCTTCATAGCCTTTAATTAAGGGAATTCAGATGTAAACAGAACAAGAGCTGGAAAGAAGGTGCCAGGCTAGAATGTGGGAGACCATGAATTCTAGTCCTGCCTTAGCCATGAAAGTCAGCTGGGTGATTTTTGACCAGTTACTCTCTTTTAGCTCAACCCACCTCACAGAGTTGTTGTGGGGAAAATAGGGGGAGGAAAGTATGTTGGATATGTTTGCCACCTTATTTGCAAAAATTATAAAGGAAAGAAAGAAAGGAAGGAAGGAAGGAAGGAAGGAAGGAAGGAAGGAAGGAAGGAAGGAAGGAAGGAAGGAAGGAAGGAAGGAGAGGGAAGGCAAGGATATCAAAGCTTCCTTTACAAAAATTTTTTTTGATATGCATACCATATTGCATTTCCAGTGCAAAATTAAATCAAGGCTCTAATTTATATTAGACTGACAGACCTCAGACCTTGGGAATTCCTACCGACTAATCTTATTTTAATGAATGGGAGCCACACATTGTCAACGTCTTTTCCTTTCAATATGCCACATCCAAAAGAAGCCTCATAAAGGTTTTACCCATTATGCTTAAACCAACTTGCAGCTCAATTTAGCTTTTGCTTTAGCAATTGGCTTTTGCTTTCACTTAAGAGGAGAGACTCATTAAGTCATTTATGCCTGCCTTGCCAGTCATTTAGGAGATGAAGAGCAAGTCCACACTCACTTTGGGGAAGGCAGCTAATGGAAATAGGGACTGCAAAAGTTTGGAAACATGTGGTTTCTTCTCCTCCCCCCCCGTCCCTCCCCCCTAGATTCAACTGTTCAAAGAAATCAAGCAGAAGAAACTATATTTGCTTTGTTAACACTTCATGCAATATATTGTTTATTATTATTATTATTATTATTATTATTATTATTATTATTATTATTATTATTACTGATCATCGCACAGTCAGCCAGATGTTCAGACTGGATTTGGCATTTTGTCTACCTATCGAGTCCTTACCCAGGACCTGGGATAGGCAGATGTGGATGTTTGATGGTATTACAGGTATCGTCGCAGGATGGAAGCAGTTCCTAGTAAGGCCGCCTTTTGCAATTGACTAATAGCGAATTTGTCAATGCCAATGGTGTTCAAGTGGTGCTCCAGTTGTTTTGGGATTGCGCCCAAGGAGCCTATGACTATTGGTACTACCCTTGCTTGCTTTTGCCACAGTCTTTCTATTTCTATTTGTAGGTCTTTGTATTTTGTTATCTTCTCCAGTTCTTTCTCTTCTATTCTGCTGTCTCCAGGCACTGCCACGTCCACTATCCAGACTTTTTTGTCTTTCTTATCGACAATTGTTAAGTCTGGGGTGTTATGTTGCAGGTGCTTGTCTGTTTGAATTCTGAAGTCCCAGAGCAGTTTAATTTTATCATTTTCTATGACTTTCTCTATTTTATGATCCCACCAGTTTTTGCTTACAGGCAAATGATATTTTTTGCAGATCTTCCAATGCACCATTGTTGCTACTTTGTCATGCCGCTGCTTGTAGTCAGTCTGTGCAATCTTCTTGCAACAGCTTACCAAGTGGTCCACTGTTTCTTCAGCTTCTTTGCATAGGCGGCACTTACTGTCTGTTGCTGTCTTCTCAATTTTGACTTTGTATGCATTTGTCCTTAAGGCTTGGTCTTGTGCAGCCAGAATTAGTCCCTCGGTCTCTTTCTTCAATTTTCCTGCTCTTAGCCATTGCCAGGTTTTATTATTATCTGCTTTCCCAGCTATTTTTTTCATGTATTGGCCATGTAGTGCTTTGTCTTCCCATGCCTCTATTCTGTTCTTCATTTGGCCTTTCTTGTAGGCCAGTTTGGTCTCTCCAGTAGTTAGTAAGCCTTCCTGATATACTAATTTCAGTGCATCTTCATCATTGTTCTTCAGATATTCTTCCAAAGCCATTTTTTCTTCTTCAACCATCTGATGTACTTGTAGCATTCCACGCCCACCTATTTGCCTTGGTAGATAAAGTCTATCAATGTCACTGCGTGGATGAAGGGCATGATTCATTGTCATTATTTTTCTGGTCTGCCTATCCATTGCTTTTAGTTCTGCTTGAGTCCAGTCCACTATTCCAGCTGTGTACCTAATGACTGGGATTGCCCAGGTGTTGATTGCCTTTATGGTATTTCCTCCATTGAGTTTGGATTTTAAGATCTTCTTCACTCTCTTGATGTATTCACCTCTAATCTTTTTCTTGACTTCAGTGTGCTTGATGTTGTCAGCTTGAAGGATACCCAAGTATTTGTAGTACTCTTCCTCATCCAGACTCTTAATGTTATTTTCGTGGGGCATCTTGATTCCTTCAGTTTTCACTATTTTTCCTTGTTTGATAGTAAGTGTGGCACATTTGTCCAAGCCAAACTCCATTACAATATCTTGGCTATATATACGGACAGTGTTGAGCAGCGATTCTATTTCAGATGATGTTTTTCCATACAGCTTCAGATCATCCATATAAAGGAGGTGGGATAGTCTGGCAGATGTTTTTGATGTTTGATAGCCATGTCCTGAGTTATTCAGTATTGTTGACAGAGGAAACAGTGCAATAACAAATAGTAATGATGATATGAATCTCCTTGAAATATTCCTCTCTTGATATTAACCTCTTCCCAGCTTTTCACCATTGATCTGCAACTGTGTCTTCCATTGTGCCATCGATTTTTTGCACAAATTTTCTGATGTTTCTACTTACTCCTGTTATTTCTAGGCACTTGATTATCCAATCATGTGGCAGAGAGTCAAATGCCTTTTTGTAGTCAATCCATGCCACATTCAGGTTGGTCTTCCTTCTCTTGCAGTTTTCCAAGATCATTTTGTCTATTAGGAGTTGATCTTTTGTTCCTCTGCTATTGGGGCGGTTTCCTTTCTGCTCAGGTGGAAAGAGATTGTTTTCAACTAGATGCTGTTGTACTGCATCAGCTACCACACCAGTTAGTAATTTGAAAGTTGTTGGTAAGCAGGTAATTGGCCTGTAGTTACCTGGTGTTGCCCCTTTTGCTGGATTTTTCATTATTAGGTAGGTTTTCCCAGTTGTTAGCCACTTTTCAATTTCTCCTCCTTGTAGTATATTGTTGAACTGCTTGGCAATGAGTGGGTGTATAACAGTTAGATGTTTCAACCAAAACCCATGCAGTTCATCTTCACCTGGTGCTGACCAATTTTTGATTTTCCTTGCTCTTTTTTCTACCATTTTTGTTGTTATTACTAGTTCTTTCATTTCAACTTCTGTTTTATTTGCATCCACCTCTTTTAACCAAGCTGCATCCTTGTTGTATTTCTTTGGGTTATCCCATATCTGCTTCCAGAATTGCACTGTTTCTTCCTTGTCAGGTACTGACTGATTCCTTGCAGTTTCTCCATTGATGGATTGGTAGAAACGTTTCTGATTGGATTGAAATTGGAGGTTCTGCCTATAGTTTGCAATTCGAGCTTCATATCTACTGATTTTCCTGGCTATAGCTGTTATTTGTTGCTTTATTATTTCCAGTGCTTCCTTGATCTTCCTTGTTTCTAAGTGGTATTTCTTGATTAGGTATTCTTTGGTCTTCTTGTTCTTCAGCTTCTTTTCTTTCATCTGTTCTAGCTTGCTTGCATGTGATCTTAACTTGCTGATCTTATTTTCTAGTCTAACCTTCCATTTTTCTGGTGCACTGTTTGTTTGTTTTTCTTTTTTGTTGATTTTGCATCCCAGGTATTCTGTTATAACTGCAGCTGTGCTGTACATTAGTTGGTTTGTTTCTTGCAGTGAATTGGTGCTTAACTTGCTATTGCAGTATTTGCATCTTTTAATGCTTGTGCTAGCTGTTTCTTCTTTGGAACAAGCTTCAATGCAGGCAGCCTTATTCTGTTGTTTTTGTGCTGTTCTAGATGCTCAGTTATTCTTTGTTTCAATTCTTTTATTTCTTTAGTTAGAGGGTTTTGTTCTTCCTGAGGAAGAGGTGCCTGGTTTCCAAATGAGAACAGTTGTATATCTCTACTGGATTCTTTCACTGCCAACTCCCCCTGGTTTGCCTCTACATTCTGAATTACTTCTGTAA
This sequence comes from Crotalus tigris, assembly GCF_016545835.1. Classification (NCBI taxonomy): domain Eukaryota; kingdom Metazoa; phylum Chordata; class Lepidosauria; order Squamata; family Viperidae; genus Crotalus; species Crotalus tigris. The sequence continues at coordinate 1,506,166 of NW_024096520.1, forward strand.
GGCTTTGATTTCTTTGCCCTGGTTATTATTATTATTATTATTATTATTATTATTATTCATTTTTATACCCCAGCTACTATCATCCTCTGGAATTTTCCATTAAAAATTTAAAACAATATGAATTTATTAATATTCTTTTTCATGCTGAAAAGCACCATGGTTTTGCAAAGTTAGAGGTGCAGCTCCATTTTCCACATTGGTTCAGTTACTGTATGTTATAGCACTAAATCATATACATGGTTTAGTAATAAAGGAACAATTTCTAAATCAAAAATAAGCAGTATTATAGCTTAGCACAGTGATGGCGAACCTTTTAGAGACCAAGTGCCCCAAAACCGCCCCGCCTCTCTACCCACCCCTGCTCTGTGCCCCGCCCACTCACATGGCCACCCACCGCCTCCATGCCCACCACAGATCACCCAGGCAGCCCAGCAGCGCCATGGCAGCCACGCCCTCCACCCATGCCCTGCAACATCATCTGTGTGTGACAGCGCGAGGGCAGAGTCTTGTCCCCACTGCCTGGCTGCCATGCCTTGGCTGTGTTGCTCTGTACGGACTGCGCTCGGGGGAAACTCTCCTCTGGGGGGGCTGCTGGTGAGGAGGAGAGGGCTGCAGGGGAGGTGGAGCTGGGGCAACAGTGCACATGCCCACAGAGAGGGCTCTGAGTGCCACTTCTGGCACACGTGCCATAGGTTTGCCACCACTGGCTTAGCATAATGTGTGAATCCAGACCTTGAGTCTAGCAAGGCATCTTGTATTATTTATATTGTTGACAGCTTACAAACAACTAACTTTACTGTTAGACACTGATACTACTTTTCATTCTTGTATCTGTATTGCAATGTATATTTCGCCTGATTCACACATAATGCTAACTTTTAATATAGATTGTTCGTTGGCTGGTTAATCTATCCCAAGAAAGAGCTAATTTTTGGCAGCATGCCACAATCTGAAACCAATGTTTCTTGTTCTTTTGTGAATGTTGGTTGATTTTTAACAATGACATGCTGTCAGGTCTAAATGAAGAATCATGGCTTATTGCTTGTTTTTATGCGTCAATCTTTTTATCTGGATGAAGATAAACAGAGAAAACAGATCAAGAATCTGCTGAACAAGCCATAAAAAAATTAAGATTGATTCAGGTTTGCTTCTGGCTTGTTCAACAAGCCAGGGTAAAAATAAACCTTGATGTATAGGGAAAATATCTTGTAATCCATAAGGTCTTGCTTGTATAGATATATGACATAGTTCCCAGATAGTCTGGCTTTCTTCCAGCATGGAACATGGGATTTTCAGATCAACAGATCCAGATCTTCTAATCTTCAGCAAGCTGGTCTGTCCAGATCCTGCCAAAGAAAACTGGTGGTTTTGCAAACTGAATTTAATCATTTTAAATCATTGTTTCTTGCAGAAAGTTGTAATTTCAATAAACTGCCACAAACAAGTTTTAAATTGACAAAACCTTCTGCTTTTAAGATAGACTTTCAGCACTTTAGATCTTTCTTTGCTTCTTCATCACTGAAATGTTTTTTTTTTCTTAATGAAAAGCCTAAAAAGTGTCAAAACTCTCCAGATCCATAAACAATAACAACACAAAATTTATGCTGATCGATCCTGGTGTTAGGATTGTCACCCTTTCCTCTTTGGACAACTGATTGCAGAGCTACTAGTTTTGTGTATATTCTGAAAGAAATATAAGCAATCCAGCCAAAAGCAAGATTCAATTCCTTGGTGCCTCAAGGAACAAAAGAGAGCAGCCAGAGCCATTTCACTGCCTCACAATCAGCTGGCACATTCTGTTTGTGAAATGAGTAGACAATGTAGCTCCAAGTTGTCCTATTGCCCTCTGAACTGAGGCCTTTCCCCTTGACCTGTGCTCTCATCAATGCAGGGGGAAAACAAAGAACCCCATTCTGGCTCCTCCCCCCTCTTGGGAGGGGCTGCTCATTGAGTTCCATGGGGCAAGATTCAGCTGGCCACATGTTCACCCAAACAAAACTGTGACTGCCAGTGTTTTGTCAACCTTACAAAAGATGGAAACACACAACAAGGCCCTCTCAGCATCTTGAGTTGCATTTTTAAAAATCCTTGTGTGTGTCTGTGTGTGTGTGTGTGTGTGTGTGTGTGTGTGCATTCAGCAAGGACAGTGCCAGGGCTGATTTGCCTTAGGGGCATGGCTGTTAATGTTCTACAGAACAGGAAGCAGCCTGGCAGTAGGGTAGCAGGGTGCACGTTTCCATCCTATCATCTTACTTTATTACTCAGCTGAACTCTGAAGGATCAGCTTTCTTGCTATTTTTCATTAATTAAGTCACCATGCAAATTATTATTTTTTTCCTCCCAACAATTATCTGGTTTCCCACTCACCTCTTTCCTACAGCCTCCAGAAATGTTTTTCCTAAATTCCAGCAGCTCCTTCCTGATGTTTTTCAGCGGTAAATAACGAACAGCCAATCCCTGTAGAAGCACCTGTCGAGGCTTGAAAAAATCAGGAAAGCTCCAGGCTTGCTGTTAATTTCAGTCTCTTGGTATTGTGCATTTTAGTTTTGGCTACCTTGGGTACCCCACTCGTACTTCTCTTCATTAAACTAGACATACCCAATTCCAGCAACCATTCCTTATAGCTTCCAATCCCCTAATTAGCTTCCAATCCCCTAATCATCTTTGTTGCTCTTCTCTGTACTCTTTTTAGAGTCTCATCATCTTATTTACATTGTGGTGACCAAAACTGGATGCAGTTTTGCAAATACGATATGTTTCTTTTTTCTTTCATCATGCCCCTACCTTTAATACAAGCATCTGAACAGAAAGACAGGATATAAATTAAGTGAAGGAATACATAAATAAATATCTCAGGCCCAAAATGCCTAAACAACTCTTTCTTCAGTGATGCCACCTTATCACTGCCCACTGCCTCATCCCAGTTTCACAAGGTTATGCCTTTCAATAAAATGCGCTCCCAGATTCCTTTTGATTTTCTACAAGTGAGGAGAGAATTTTACACAACTTCTCAGTACAATCTTCATTCTTCTATCAGTGGGTCCACCTACCTCTTCTTTCCTTTTGCTGCTCCTGAATATCCTGCAGTTTCCTTTCAGAAAACACCAAGGTATCTTTTCCAGTTAGGCCAGTGGTTCTCAATCTTTTTAATGCCGTGACCCCCAACCGGTCGTAAGTCGAGGACTACCCAACTGGTCGTAAGTTGAGGACTTTCCCTGCCCGGGAGCGCCGCGCATGTGTGGTGCCGCCCCCTGCGCCGGCCGAGGCATAGCTGGCAAGTGGCAGAGACGGAGCAGGCCGACCACCAGCTGGGCCACCAGCTGGCCCAGTCCAAGGGAGGTAAGGCACCTGCCGGAAAAGGGGAAAAAATGGCGGACAGCCTTGCTTGGCGACCCCCGTGAAATGGTCGATCAACCCCAAATGGGGTCACGACCCATAGGTTGGGAACCGCTGAGTTAGGCCTTTTCTCTGTGGCCATGGATGCTATTGGCAAGATTCATCCAACTTTAAGCCTTTTGGATTTCCTACTAGGGTGGATTCACATCCCCAACAGTGCAAAAAGAGAAACATCTCATTCACCAGTTTAAGATTCTCTGGTATTATATCTTCAAAGAGATAGAATAAAGGTTTGATGATTTGTCCCCAGACCAGAAAATTAAAAACTGGAGTCAAAATACTGATTACCAATGTGAAAACACTGGTTTTGTGTTTTCAAAATGGTAAAGCAGAATGGAGCTCTGAGTACATGGCATACAGAGTATATTATATCTTCATCTCCTTGGCGGATAAAAATGCAATTAATTTCTAACCTCTGATAGCTCTGGATCAGCAGAAAAAAGCAATTCAAGGAGGGAGAGAGGAGAGCAATTAACAGATTATTTTGGGGAACCAGAAAGCAAATTCAATGGGTGCTGTTACTGCAGCAGAGAATGTTTTCATACTTTACATCAGAATAGTCTCAAGGCAGTGGACTGCACATCTGTCTTGATGAATAAGACATCCCCTGAGACTTAGACAACCTGAAAATTGTCAAGTACTTGAACTAGGGCAACAGCAATTGTTAACTCTGTACTTGCACCACATTGTGTGGGCACTGTTCTAAAATCGTTGAAAGAAAATTGCAGTTTACTGCGGAGCTGCTACAGATGGAAGCAATCATGTGTCAAGGAAACCGTTCCCAACAATCATTGTCAGCATTTCAACTCAAAGAATAGGGCTTTGCCATCAAAATTAACTGAGGTTAAAAATACACCTATTTGAGATTTCCAGTATGATTGCTTAATAAAGGAAACCTGAAAAGAAAGGAATGTCTAAGTTGAAACGCCTGGGCCAGGCACTGCTATTCACAACAGATTTGACCCTTCTTCCCTCCTTCCAGCAGTCTTTCACAGAGGGCACTACTTGCCTCCTGAAGGGATGGGATGTTCATTGGGACTCTTGTTTTCAAGTGCAACAAGCTTTAGAAATCAGCATTGTCTACTATACTGAAGACCAGGTCATCCCTAACTATCATTTGCGCAATAGCTTGCATCAGGATTAGTAACTGCAGTGCACTGTTCAGTAAATTCCAGCATGATGAAGGAGAAAAGAAATGTATCATATTTGCAGATTTTGGATTTGTTGCATAAGAGAATAGTTTAGCACACATTTTAAACACTTAGGCTGAACATGCATCAGAAACAATGGGTGTTGGCACTGAGGATATTATTTTTAAAAATTAACAAGACTTTCATATTAACTGTCCAAGGAATGCTATAAATTTATGTTGAGTGTAGAATGGGGCTATCTTTCAGTAAGACATAGTGGCTATGGATATTTAGCTGAAGATGTTGCTGCTGTTGAGGTTTATCCTTGGATCGAGACTCAAGCCACCACTGTGGTCAAAATGTAACTTCAAACATGATTAGTGAGATGTACTTCCAGCATACAAACTCACTTGTGTGTATTCCAATACATTGGTGTATATTTCATGCATCACATGAAATTGAATCCATTCACTGAAATTCAAGAGAAAAACATCTGTGGCGAAAGTGCTGAAAAGTTGGAACTCACTTCACACCATCCTTCTTAAAACCTACGGCAAACAGCTTCTTGTTTCTGAAAAGTTATGACTAGCACACAGTGGAGAGAGAGAGATTTGATACGTGACAAATTCTTTGCTGAAGTAAACTGTTCGTAGGACACACGCTCAGAATATGTGGAGAAGATACCTGAAAGATTTCTCTTGCTTTATATGGATTGTCCTGTGTGAGACTCTAAACTGAAGGCTGCTGAACTTTCTGTCAAGATATGATGATCTGCCCTTGTTCAATCAGCTTAACGGAATTTTGAAGAAGGGTTCAATAGTTCTCTAACACATCAAAAGAGAATCAAATATTTTGAGAATTCCAGAAATATTGAGTGTCACGTAGAACTGTCAATCTTCTTTACTATTTCCTCTCATAATGCAAATGTAGGGCAGATGTCTCACCATGCAAAACCAGAGAACAAAAGAAAGGAATAACTTGACTGCTGGGTTGTCGAAAAGGGATTCTACTTGTACAGTGCAGTTTCATAAAATGTTAAAGTGATGAGATAATTGGAGGCAGTGGAGTGGAGCCCCATCAAATGATCATTTCCAGTCTTCCAACTAATGTCCCAAAGAGCAGGTTCCTAGAGTAATGTGTGGGTAGCATGAAGAATTCCAGGAAGGGGTCTTAGAGAAATGTGGTGTATAGATTATGAGCACAAGAGCTTTTGGTTTCAATTATACATATCTTCTATGTGTTTAAAAGCAGCCTTAGAAGAGGCAATGGGAGTATCCTTAAGCAGGAGAGCCTCATGCTGACCTATGACTAAGCATGCTCAAGGCCCTTTCCAATGGTAATTTGATGGCTTTTCTAGATCATTACAGTGTCTTAGCATTCCCTTGTCCTTAGCATTCCCTTGTCATTGTTTTATTTGAGCACCTGGGTCAGCTTGGTTGTAGGTTGAGATGCTGGGCACTCAAAGGCTTTCAGACAAATAGGTACTCCAGTGGTACAAACTCTCATCAGTGTTTTGCTCTACAGCTATACTGACTGTAAACTTTAAGGCATTTTCTCATTGAGACCTGCTTTAGCTGAAAGATATTCACATATAGCATGACTGATGTTTACATGCTGAAGTAAATGAAACTGGGGGGGTTCCAATTTTAACCTTGGTTGGGTCACACTTCTCCATTCATCCTTCTATTTGGAGCTCTTCTTGGACTCCCAGCTCCTGATCAGTAAGCAGGTGGCAGCTATGGCTAAGAAGCTTTTGCACAGCTGCATTTAGTGTAACACTTGTGCACTTTGCTGGATAGAGTAACTTTTAACAGTCACTCATACCCTGGCCACTAATCAACTACAGATAGTCCTTGTCTTACAACAGTTCAAACAGTTTAATGACCGTTCAAAATTACAATGGCACTGAAAAATGTGATTTATTACTGCTTTTCACACTTACAGCCATTGTAGCATCCTCATAGTCTCATGATCCAAATTCACATGCTTGGCAACTGTCATGTATTTATGACAGTTGCATTGCCCCGGGATCATGTGATTACCTTTTGTGACCTTCCGATAAGCAAAGTCAATTGGAAAGCCAGATGTACTTAAGAAACATGTTATTAATAACTGCAGTGATTCACTTAACAACTGTGGCAAGAAAGGTTGTAAAATGGGGCAAAACTCACTTAACAACTATCTTCCTTTGCAACAGAAATTTTAGGCTCAATTGTGGTCATAATCCAAGGACTACCTATACTGCAATGTGCTCTACAGGGAAATGCCCTTGAAGACTATTTAGAAGCTTTACTGATGCAGAATGCACCAGTGTGAATAGTGATCAATAAACCTCAGTATGTTCACATGATACCTCTGCTCCATGAGCTGATTGGCTACTGGTTTGTTCCTGAGTACAATCCAAAGTGATGGTTATATCTATCTATACAGAATCTCAATCATCCAGGTCATGGTTGTCCCAAAGGTGCTTTTCCAAAAGGCAACTGAACTTTCTTGGGGTATTTTTTTCCTTGAAAATATTTTGCTTCTCATCCAAGAAGCTTCTTCAGTTCTTGGTTATGTCCTTTAAAGTCCTACAATGGCATATGGCCTGGTTATTTGAAGTATTGACAATTTCCCATGGTGTTTATCCTATGGTTGATATGGGTCAAGAGGATTGGCGTACTTCAAGATTCTTCAGATAATCATTTTTCTATGTCCCAGAAGGCACACATTCTCTGTTGCAGTACCCACCTTCTGGAATAAAGTTCCCTCTATGATCTAGCCAGTTCCCTCCCTGATGGCATTCCTAAAAACCTACCTGGCTGGCTGGCTGGCTGGCTGGCTGGCTGGCTGAATCCATCCATCCATCCATCCACCCACCCACCCACCCACCCATCTCTTTTTCAGTTGTATCATGTTGCATACTCTTTGGTATATTGTGAATTGCTCAGGGTCATTTAGGAGTCAAGTGGTACCTACACTGAAGACACAAAATGAAATTAAGTTAAAATAAATTGAATCATCTGATTACAAAAGCTGATGGAATTAGCAGAGATGGCCACATTGTCTGTGCTGATAAAAGAAAAGAACATACGTACTTTTGTTTCTACTTGGAAACCGCTTCTGGACTTTGTGCTTGAGGTGGAAAAAAAATGATATGATTTTGGGTTTTACCGATTAGACTGATTTGCTGATACAGAAATGGCTAGTGCATGCTACTATAGAAATGTAAAAAGTTGAGATTTGATTTTAATGTCAGGTTTTGCTGCAACAGACAAAGTCGGAAGTCAATCCCTTTTGTTTCTTCCCTCCCTTTTCTTTACACTTTTTTTGTTTTCCCTTTTTCTATTGTTGTCCTCTACTATTTGTTTTTGTATTTTCACATTTTATGTTATGAATGAATAAAACTAAATAAAATTACAAAAAAATTAATAAATTGAATCATCAACACCAGCTGCTGAAGACAGTTCAGTTAGTTATGCTCCAACTAAAAGCTCTGCCTAGATTTGTCTTTGTATTCCCCTGTTCAAGAGCCTCTTAGTAACCATCTACTCCAGGGGTCTTCAAACTTAGTCCTTTTATGACTTGTGGAATTCCTCAGCCAGGCATGAATTCTGAAGTCCACAATTCTGAAGTCCACAAGTCATAAAATGGCCAAGTTTGAAGACCCGTGATCTACTCACTACCATTTGTAAGGAGCACAAGAAGATCCCCATGCTCAGCCCTCAGAATTCCAGCAGAAACAGGACCATAAACCTCAACCAGCAGCAAAAAACTCTCTCCTCCTGGCAAAGGTATCTTTTCAAGCCAAAGGAAGATTTGCTCAGGAGGACAACATGGACTCTTTCGTATCCTGCCTGAAGTACCCATTCACTCCTCTTCTCTTTCCCCACTTTCTGGTTCAGAGAAAGGGGTGAGAGGCACAGTGAAGTCATGTTAGTGGAGGGATGCTTCTGGCTCTAAATTTGTTCCTGTGAGGGCTGTGGGTTTTTCCTGTCAGCTCCATTCCCAACAGTTTGCCCTAACCCAGATGTAGGCAACCTTGGCTCTTTTACGACTTGTGGACTTCAACTCCCAGAATTCCTGAGTTAGCATGGCTAGTTCAGGAATTCTGGGTATTGAAGTCCACAAGTCATAAAAGAGCCATGGTTGCCTCCCCCTGCCCTAACCAATTGAAGACAGTTGGGGTGAGGCATTGTTGTCAGAGGCTACTGCTGTTCTTGTTCCTTCTGACTGTCATGCCATACAATTGCACTGCCATAGCTCTTCCAATCCAATACAACTGCAGTCAATTCCCCCCCCCCCCCCGTCTCCAAGTTACTCCAGGTGCAGACACGGGGCCTTTCCCCTCTGCTGAATTAAAGTCTTTCCACAAATCCTTGAGGAAAACTTTGTTATTGTAAAGTTTGCTGCTGTGGTGGTGATTCCTATCTTGCCTCTATAATTTCACTTATGGAATACATTTTTTTAAAAAAGGGGTTAATAGTTTTCTTGGCTTTGTTTTGCTGCCTTCCCACCAAATGTCACCCAGGCAGCAAGGATCCCCCCAACAAATAGCTTGTTAGCTTGCGATCAGGATGGAAAGAAGATAATCTCCCTAGATAACTAAACCAGCGTTGTGCAAATATTTGGCATGGGTGTATTCAACAGGAGCCTGGCCAACAGCTACTTGCACTGAAGAGAATTGTGTGTTAAAGCAAGAGAGGGGGGGGAAGGAGGGGGGAGAGGGAGAGGGAGAGAGAGAGAGAGAGAGAGAGAGAGCGAGCTGGCTGTCCCCTTTAAGGGGCTACCTCAACCCTGGTGAGCTTTTAAGCTCCTTTTGAACAGGGATCTGTTCCATGGTCAAAAGAAGTCCAAGTAAAAGCTGTCCCAGGACTTGGTGGGGAGGCCCAATGAAGTAAGGGTGATAATTTATTCTGCCTTGCCCTGTGCTGCTTTCCCCAGTGCCTGTGAGCTTTTAGTGGGGGATCCTTTTGAAACTATACTGAACATTCTCCGTGTTCAACAATAGCTTGTCTAACAGGTGTCTGGTACAGGTCAGTTGATAGTTGGGGTAATTTATTTTTCAAAGCCAAATTGCCAAGGCAGTTCTGTATAAAGGTTTGGTGTGTGCAGAAGAAAAGTCCCGGTTTGAAACAGTCTGATTCTCATAATGTTCTAACCTGAACAACCCGAAATGTACAGTGTAAGTCCCTTTTTGGTTCAGAGTAAAAACAAACATCTTTCTTCTGCAGTGCTCAAGCTTCAGATTCCAAATATTCTAGATTTGCAAGCCGTTCCCAAAGAAGTCTAAATGAAGTAGAAATACTATTTTGACAGACCCACCCAAACTCCATCTGAGATTCGTATAAACTTTTAAGTGTACCTATTTGCCATTTTAGATTTGTCATTTAGAACACAGCCGTGTAGAATAAAGCTAACCCAGGCAATCCCAGCACAATGGTGTTAGTGAACACTGAGGACGATAGTCAAGGTATATTAATTAAACATTAGGGACATTAATTTAATTAAGTCAATGACAGAATGGTTCTCAGCTGGGCTTTTCTTCTTCTTCTTCTTCTTCTTCTTCTTCTTTTTCTTCTTCTTCTTCTTCTTCTCCTCCTCCTCCTCCTCCTCCTCCTCCTCCTCCTCCTCCTCCTCCTCCTCCTCCTTCTTCTTCTTCTTCTTCTTCTTCTTCTTCTTCTTTAAAGGGCAGACTCGCTTGGTCTTGTTCATTTCCACAAATTAGCAGGCCTGTATAAAAATTGACATATGATCTCTAATACTTACATCAGCCAATATAACAAACACCACAAATAAATTAATAAGCAAGGCTAGCAGGGCCATGTGCTAGAAAATCCTTGGGGGTCATTTCCAGCCTATTCTGCACCCAGCAGAATATCCAGCTCAGAGCAAACACAGGCAGCTCAAGTTCAGTTGGCAAAAATAGAGCTGGATGTTTATTCGTTCAATATCAGCAAAAACAAAAAAAGTTGACAGACAGTAAAACATACTTATAAAGACATGAATTTACCATCATGAAAGACAGGCAAGAATTTGGATTGTCTAAATATCTATCAACAAAACACAGACTTTCCAGAGCTTCTGGAAACAATATATGGACGATTAGCATGGATGTTCCCATCGGCAGAGAATGTTGTTTATTCCAGTTTCAATCATTTAGCACAGCAGAAAGAGAGGGCAAGTAGGATACCAGGTGATCCTTCCTCTACTCTGCACCATTTTAAAAGTTAAACTTTGTCTTAAAAGAACACAAAATATAAGCAAAATATCAAGATTCACTAAATAATAAAATTAAATAAAATAATCCTTAAACTTTAAAAAAAATGAAAACCAGAAAAAGAGGAGGAAAACATAAACTAAAAATAGAAAAATACAAATTTATATTTTACATTGGTAGGGAGCAACTGTTTACTAATAAATACTACAGAATAGTGTAGTATAATCAGAAAAAAACATACTGTAAAATCTCTATAAAAATAGAACATATTATTATTATTATTATTTTATTTATTAAACTGTTTGCCACCCATCTTGCCGGGAGATGTCTCTGGGTGGCTTACAACAGTGAAAGCAATAAAACCATATAGAGACATATATCTAACTGCAATAAAAATGCAGATTACAATCACCCATCTCCATGTGATTCTCTCCCATTGGGGTTCCAAGCTAGCTGGCAGAGCCAATCCTCAGGCTTTTATGGAAGGTCAGGAGGGCGAGAGCCAATCTTACATCAGGGAGCAAGATTTTCCAAAGAGCAGGAACCACAGCAAAGAAGGCTCTTCTCCTGGACCTCACCTGCTGAAATTCCCTGACTGACAAGGTCTGCAGCATTTCTTCTCTGCTGGCATTTGTGAGACAAGCCACTCCCATTGGGGAGAGATAGTTCCTCATGTAGCCTGGATCAATACTATGTAGGACTATAACACCTTGAAATGCACCCAGAAGCAAACCGGCAGCCTTGGAACAGGGTGTAATATAGGGGCTCCCAAAACTGCCCATGCCACCGCAGTCTGCACCAGGTGTAGCTTCTGAATGCTCTTCAAGGATAACCCCATGTACAGTGCATTGCAGTAGTCCAGATGTTAGATGACCGGGGCTTGAATGACTAAGCGCAGGGACTCCTGATCCAGAAAAGGTCACAACTGGTGCACAACCCAAAGTTGTATAAATGCACCCCTAGCCATGACTGCTGCCTGCTCTTCAAATAGAAATTGCTAGTCCAGGCAAATCTCCAAATGGCGGATCAGGTTTGTCTGGTGTGGGGTAGTGCCACCTCATCCAGAATTAAGGATGTTAAAGTCCTGGAACTTGAAGCTCCATTCGCCCAAAGTCATTCAGTGTTGCCAGGATTCAGCCAGAGACGGTTGTCCCCCATCCCCCCCCAGGCCCCCACAGCGTCCACCATGAAAGGGCAGTGACAGCATCACTTGGATCACCAGCCGTGGAAATATACAGTTGAGTATTGTCAGCATACTGAGGATACCTCAACCCATGATAATGGATGATCTTGCCCATGGCTTCTTATAAATGTTAAAAAGGAGTGAAGAGAGCCCTGTGGCACAATGCAAAAGAGTGGCTGTGGCCTGGATCTCTCACTCCCTATTAACACCATTTGGGACCGACCTTGCAGAAAGGAGCCAAACCAGCACATTTTCTTCCTGGCAGTTTTGGAAAGCATTGGTGCAGGTCAAGAGAGGAGAAATGATAGGAAAGAGCTAGTATCTAAATAATGCATCAAAATTCTATCCACTATTGTCTACAGTAGGTTGTGGGGGGATACCTGTTTGAATTTCTTATATATAGTCAAGTGCCTTTGATGAAACATACAAATAAATACAATTTTAACTAGCTATTTCCTAATCATAAGAAGAAAAAGCTGGAAAACTTTAAAAAGCTCTTAATTCAGAAACCTGCTCAACTTAAGACAGTCTAGTCATTACAGTCCCATAGATCAGTACATGCAATCCTGGTATCAGAGCATCATAAGAAAGCATAAAACCGGACTTCCGGTTCTGGGTTGCGGTGCTCCCAGTCGGATAAAGAGACTTGTCTCCTCATCGGCTAGCCTCTCTCCGCCGGTAGACCCTTATGCGGGTCTAAAGTTGCCCTGGAGGGTGTGACTTTTGTCGAAGAGGCTTCGCTCATCTACGGAGGAGCGGCGGCTCCTCCAGATGTCCGTGCTGACTCTGAGGACCGACGGAGAAGAAGATCGGCCAGTAAAATGGCTGATCACTTAGCCGCTAGTAATTGCAAGTCAAAGAACAGCTAAGCTTGAAAACCCACCATGGTGAATCCGGGTGGGTTTTTTTCCTCCTCTCTTTATGCCTTTTTGCTTCTTTTTGCCTGTAAAAGCCCTCTTGGAACTATTTCCCTGACTTGGAAAGGCAGCTTCTATATTTGGGAAGAAAAGCAAACAAAAGAATAGAACAAAACTTCAAAGATTACATTTTTTCTTTATATAAGTTTTGGGGTACTGGAAAAAAGTTTTTTTCTAAGAATTCTACTATCAATCTATGCTGTTCTCTTTTGTTTTGTTTTTTTAGTATTTCTTCCTCCACTTTTTCCTGAAAAAATAGAAAAAAGGGAAAAGAAAAAATGACTTTTGAAAAAGATTTCTTAGCTTTCAGAGGACATCTACTGGTTAAAAGCTAATATTGTATTTGTTGTCTATCTGGAAAGGAGATGGTTTTGGCCTTTAAACTGTTCTTCAAGAGAAAGATAATTTGATGCAGCTGAACAATTTTTTAAAATGGAGTTGCACTCACATTTAAATTGTAAACGTATTCTGGAAAAGATCTATGAGGCTAAAGAAGAAATATGTGCTACAATGACAGAGTTTACTATAAAATTAAGAGCCAGAATCTCTCCTTCAAACTTCAAAATTAACTTTCAGACTACCCCTGATTTTTTTATAAAACAGATTACACAAGAAGAGGACTTGACTGAGAATAAAGAAAAAATGATTTTGCCTTATAAGCAAGTCATTTATGGTGCTGAGGACTAGAAGCAAAGACTGAGACTTGAAACGTTAAAGCAACGAGACTTTATGGTTAAGAGAATCAGAGGACCAATGCAGAGGCAAGATGGTTCTCACTGATCCAAATGACACTACAAGCAATAAAGAGAGACTTATCAGCTAGAAGAGAAGCTTTCCTATGGAAACCTACTTGGCATAAGAAGAAACCCAGAATAAAGCTGAAAAAAAGTGAAAGTTAAAGTTTTATGTAATGGACTAAAGGCAACCTAGAATTATGAACTGATTTAAGGACTAAGATTATGAGTTAGATGTAAGGGAAATGGGTGATTAATGGAAGATACACAAAGTTTATCTATATGAAAATTACTATCTCTAATAAGATGATTTATCTGCTTGATGCTCAATGAATTGAAATAATTTAAGGTTTGATGTTATCTTGTCAGCTTAAAGAGATTGATTGATGGATTAGATAGGTCTAGGATAGATCAATATTTTAACTAAAAAAGGAGATATTTTTAGGAAATAGATTAAAGATAATCTAGAATTATGGGTTAATTTTAGGATTAGGATTGTTAGTTAGAAGTAAGAGAAAAAGGGGTGATTAATGGAATATATATTAACTGGATTAAGAGTGTGTTCTCTTTTTAGGATGATAGGGTTACTTGTAAGAAAATTATTATGTAATGTTGAGTTAATCTAATAAGATGATTTGATTGTTTGATAACACGGCTCTTATTAGTTGACAATTAACTGGATGTAATTTGAATTTTATTTAATAGATTGAAATGATTTAAGGTCTGATTTTTTTCTGTCAGTTTAAAGAGATTGATTAATTGATGGACTAGATATGTATAGGATATTAATATGTTATTTTAATTAAGGGATATTAGAGGAAGAAGAATTAAATAAGATCTATGATAACATCAAGAAACTAGAATATATTTGGAAGGGATACCCGAATTGATAATGTTTGTACTTAAAGTTAATTTGATTATGATAGTGTAAATTTTTAAAGCTTTAAAAACAGGTATAGGTTGAATAAATTTAAGCTAGAATTGGACTATTTTAAATAAATTGTGTTACATGGGAAAAAGAGAGGGAATATTAGATGTATTGACTGAATTATGCATATATGTTTTGTCTTTGGATGTTTGACTACCCTAACACCACGGTGCATCTTGAGCATTTTGTTTGAAAAACTAAAAAATCAATAAAATTTCTTCCTAAAAAAAAAAAGGAAAGCATAAAGCCAACAAAGTCTTGCCAAAGGAAATCATGTCAGTTATAATCTACATATGCCTCAGTTTGTGAGTTACAAAGTCCTCCTCCTCCTCCTCCTCCTCCTCCTCCTCCTCCTCCTCCTCCTCCTCCTCCTCCTCCTCCTCCTCTCAGCCTGAATAACATCCTAGCTTGAAAAGCTGCCCTAAAATGGCATTATAATTATGAAAGAGATTGGCCATATTAATATGAAACGAGAGAAATTATACATAAACAAGCTATTTTATATTTGAAGAACACGCTAACAGGCTGACCCAATGATGATATATGAAGACTGAATGTTTTTTAATATGATTGATGATATTTATTTAAAACAAATATTTCTAAAAAATGCAGCTCAAATAATCCCTGGTGGTTTAGTGTTGTAAAATCATCTGACTTCAGTTAACACCCAGCTGTCCGTTCAACAAGAACCATGATAACTATCTTACAGACCATTACAGAAGGACAATCCCAGGCACATTTGTAGGAGCAAGGTTTTCCAGAGCAGAGGCTTTTACAAGGACAAAACCAGATAAAGCTGTTTTACATCTATGCAGAGAGAAAGTGAAATAGTGATCACGTTTGTAGGGACACATCCCAAAATGAACAAAGCAAACACCCAATGGCAGAGTAGGTGGGAAAACAATATAGTCCCTGATTCTTGTTAAACTAGATTTCATTTGAAGTCCCTAATCAATCCCTAAGTCATGGCATCAGTCATAACATTAGTAGAAAACCAGATCTTTTGATGCTATCTATCATTGTCTCCGTGAAATGACTGACTAATAA
Organism: Crotalus tigris; assembly: GCF_016545835.1. NCBI lineage: Eukaryota > Metazoa > Chordata > Lepidosauria > Squamata > Viperidae > Crotalus > Crotalus tigris. The sequence goes on from NW_024096520.1 coordinate 1,521,703, forward strand.
GAGATGAAGGGAAAACTTCTCATATATGACCTGGAGTCTGAGTCATTCTAGTAGCGAAGAATGTGAGCCATGTGGCATAGTGGCTGGAATCAATCTTCTAGATAAGAAAATAAAACAATACCTTAGGGCAGCGATTCTCAACTTATGGGTCGGGACCCCAATTGGGGTCAATCAACCATTTCACGGGGGTCACCAAGCAAGGCTGTCCGCCATTTTTTTCCCCTTTTTCCAGTGGGTGCCTTACCTCCCTTGGGCTGGGCCAAGTGGTGGCCCAGACGGTGGTCGACCTGCTCCATCTCTGCCACTTGCCAGCTACGTCTCGGCCGGCGCAGGGGGCGGCACCACGCATGCGCAGTGCTCCTAGGCAGGGAAAGTCCTTGACTTATGACCAGTTGGGTAGTCCTTGACTTATGACCAGTTTAGTCCTCGACTTACGACCAGTTTAGTCCTCGACTTACGACTGGTTGGGGGTCACGGCGTTAAAAAGATTGAGAACCAATCTCAATAGGGGTAGAAGAACTTAACAAGGGGTGCCATGCATTCTTGGGGCCATGGAGACGCCAAATGGTAAAGCACAAATTCAATAAACATCTATTTACTATCAAACAAAAAGGGTACTATTAATATGTGGGGGGAGGGAATGAATCTGACATATCCAGTGATATGAGGCACATCCCTTTCTCCAAGAGGGGAAGAATGAAGAAGTCATTATCATCCTGTAAGAAGGATGCCTTAAATCACAATTGAGATGGCAAAAGTCCAGTATATGTTCAAACTCCTCTTCCTTGGGACAGTGTCATATCTAGAAAAGAAGACAGAAGCAGATGTGCAGGCATGCATAAATACAGTACTTAATTTTGTTGTGAGTCATACAATGACAATAAAGATATTCTATTTTCTCAATTGTCCCTTTTTGTATAAGGAAAGAAACCTCTTGATGTAATCCTGGCATATCTTAGAAGCTACATGATAATTGAGGAGGCCTTAAGCATCAATGGCAATAGCTAGCATTTCAAGAGGCATAAAAAGTTATGAAATCTCAGGGCTTTGGATAATGTGAATTTTATATTTTCCTGCATGTATATGTACGTTCATGTGTATATGCATGTCTGTGAAAGAGTAAGGACACTGAAAACCTTGTATTTCAGTTATAACATTTGCCACTGCTATAATTGGTAATAACAGTAATTATAATCCTCTCAGCTTCCAATTAAAGGCAGTTTAAGCACCAGTCACACACTAAAGGGAAATATCACCAGGTTTATGAAATTCCCAAAGCTTGTAGACACACATAATTCTGTGATGGAATAAACTGGGTGGGGGTGGGGAATGGGCAATGACTAAATCCCCCAATACAAGGCAAGCCAGGCTGGGTTGTAGAAGAGAAAACCTGGTTGGGAGAGTAATTGGAATTGTCACAGGGAGCAGGGAATTGGTAATACTGAATAACAGCTTATAAGCGCACTCTCTCCTGCAATGTTTTGTTGCAGTTAACAGTAAGAATAATTTAAATCAATAGGCATACGATTTCCAGACATCAATAATGCAGAATGGGGGTGACTTTTATTCAATAGGGCTTAGTTTTGAGTAGACATGGAGGAGAGCTCATTATTAGGAGTATATTTATTTGTTTGTTTTCTGTGGTCACAAAATATACATTGCTCTGAAATCCAAGTAATAAAACCTAAGGCTAAAACTCTGCAATTACCTCTCCCATGTTGTTCTATACTGAAAAACTATAGAATCGCTCATCAAACTGCAGGGGCGATTGAACAGAATTTGGTCTTTCTCCTGGACAGCATCACTGACTAGTCTGTGAAGAGGATATAAAGAAGCAGCCTTCCTTTGAAGATTCATGGCATTGGGTAAGAATGTTAAGTTCTTGCACCAAATTATATAGGAGAGTGAAGAAGAATATAGCTACTTATTCTAGCGGGCAGGGACATTTTTGCCAAGAAATGCCATGAAACCTCTCCACACCATTATAAGTTCCCTCTTTGGAACTCAAAATGAGAATAATATTCTGTAAAGGAAAAGGAAATTTAGACTATTAAGAAGGCGAAGGCTTTGGTATGTTCAAGGAGTTATTTATAGTTAAGTCTCTAGCCAAAACACAGAGCACAATCTACTGTTTTCATTTGCAACATCCTGATTATCACCACCCCAAAATGACCTAGTGGGAGACTCTCCGTTCTTGGCAGAGTAGAAGAGTTTATTCTGCTGGAAAGAAAAGACTTGGTCCTTCAGTAGTGAAAAGCAACATCAGTGATTTCAGCAATGCTATGCTGGTTAATCCTCGTGAAGGAAATGAGGTAATAAGCCTCTGTTTGCTGTTGTGGCTATCTTTTGTTGCACTTTGTTTCCTCAGTCCAAAGTGTCCTTGATCAGGAAAGCCCACAGTTGTGATTCTCTAAAGGCTAATTATGATGAAATGTATAAATAATAAGACCACCAACTTTAGAAACTTCAATAAGACAGAATAACAAACACTCCTATCCTGTTGGAATGATTGTTAAGTCCTTGGCCGTGATCTGTGAAGTCAGATTATAAAAACTACAAGGAGGAAACATGCAATCTTCAAATGAGAACAGTCAGAACAAAGAGCAAAATGGGGAAAAAATCCCTCTCTCTTGGTTCATCCTGCTTGACCACATCAATAAGAGACTCACTGTAGCTCTAAACTCAGTGTTTTTTAACCTTGGCAAGCTTGAGATGTGTGGGCCTCAACTCCCAGAATTCCCCAGCCCCCAGTATGCAGGCTAGGGTGTTCTGGCAATTGAAGCCCATATAGCTTAAAATGGCTAAGGTTGAAAAACACTGCTCTAACTCGTGGATAGAGGCGTATAAGGACACACTTTGAATAATTGCTGAGTGGAGCACTCTAACAAACGGGCTGAAGAGAAAAAATTAAACAGGATTTAAGTTAATTCAGTGTAACCAGCCCCACTATTCTCCCTTCATTTAAATAATTTCTGTGTTAAAGACATTTGGTGGCAGCTTTAGGAGGCCACAGGGGAAACCCCAGGATTCTGTATCTCAGACTATTTCTGGAGAAATGTTGGGAGGAACTCCCCTGTTCGGTCCTTCCAGCCGGGATTCACCTTGACGGCGCAGAAGAAATAGATCGTGAAGCCAGCTACCGGAAAGAGGTTTAATTTCGAGGATCAGCGTTGAGTGACAATTCAGCTCGGGTCCCCAGCTAGCTAGACAGAGTGATCTTTAAACAGGGGTTTTTATACCCTTTTGTGGTTTCCAAACTTGTCATTTCTGATTGGTAACAAACTTATCATTTCTAATTGGTGAGTTTGAATCTGCCTTTTCTGATTTGTTGGTCAGTGACTATTGTTGGTTAAATTTCTTTGCTAATCCTGCCTGAAAGGTGTTAATTACTTTATTGTTGTGTCCTGATTGTTGCTAGCTGGGTCCTCATTGTGTGTGTCAAGTGTTTGCCATTTAGCCTCAGGCTGCTGTTGACCCAGTTTAGTTGGGGTATTCCTAGATTATTTCTTGGTTGGGCTGGGGAGGGGGTGTCCAACTCTCATCAATCCCCCCATTTTGGTTTATCACTGGAGTATCAGTGATTAGCCCAACTGGTTCATATATACGGTAGTGGTGATCAATTTGGCACATCATGAGAGATGTTTTCTTGCTTTGTCCCTTGCTCCTGATGGGAGTTGTGCAGATCTTTAGGCATTTTAACCCTAAAGGAATTAATTGGCATAGGCAACAAAGAAGGGCTCCACCTATTATGACTGTGATTATACTACCAATAAGAATTTTCAACCAATGGAAGTCTGGTAACCATGAAAAGAGCCAGGAAAGGTCCCAGGATGACTGGTTGTGCCCAATATTTTGTGCTAGTTCTTTTAAATGTTTGATATCTTGTTCAATTAGCCCAGATTGGTCGGATAAATTGAAGCAGCAGAGCCCTCTGAATTCTTCACAGCCATGATTGTGCCTCAATAATAGGTAGTCAATGGCTGCTCTATTTTCAAGGGTGGCTTCTCTGATTTGCCTTAGTTCTCTGTTTAAGGCATCCAGTGCATGGGAAGTGGTGTTTAAACTTTTAGCTAGGGTACATGCCAGGCTGTTTATATTCCTTGAGTTTCGTGCTGCGAGCCCTGGCACTCCCACTAGAGAGACAGCCAATGCAATATATTCAGTTTTCGTGAGAAGGGGGGTTTTGAAATCGCAGTCAGGAGGTAATGTGTGGAAGCTCCTTCTTTGTCGCCTTTGTAGGGAGGGCATCAGCATGGTTAGTTGTCCTAACGTGCAAGGGCCCCCAGTGGAATTTGCAGGCAGGTAGGAATAAGCTCTCAGGCCATGTAATAGAAACCATTCTGTAGGAAGTTTCACATAGCCATATGAGAAGGTGATGGCCTTGGTGTTGTTGCAGACCAGTTCAGTGTTAGTGAGGTTGTAGCAGTTGGAAACTTTAGGCTGGTGGCATCCAGTCAGTGTGAAACAAGCAGCTGCTTGGGTTACTGCTGCTACTTGTAATGTGTACATGCTGTTGTCCTTTATGTTTGTACTGGTTCCCCAGTCAAAAATGTTATAGTATGAGGCTATCAATGAGTGTCCCCTTAACTTAGTGTCATTGGTGATAGCTTTTGGTGCTATTGCTACCCCCATCAAGCATGTGGTTAAGATGTCTTTCACTGACCTACCTCCAGCAAGGCAAAAGTCTGTAGTGTTCAGTACTTCCTTCGCTAAATACTCCCACACGTTCCCCTTTTCCGGAAATAGTTTTGGTTCTATGAACCCAGAGGTACATTTCAAATATAAAAACATCATACAAGTTGCATATAAGATTCTAACAAAGGTAAACTTAATTCCCTCCCCCATTTGTTTCAATCTCAAAAAACGTTTTTAGTGTCCATTCTTCAGTTTCAGGGTTTTTCTTGAGCTTCAGGGGTGGAACCTTGGATGTTGTCTCAGGTGTAATGCTGTGGTCTATGACTGCTGGCTTGATGTGGGTCCAGTGGATCCAAGCATTCCTTTCAGCCACCTTGATTGCTGTCTGGGTGGTTAGTAGAACTTGAAAGGGTCCATTCCACTTTGGTTGCAGTGGTGACTTGCGGCTGTATGACTTTATCCAGATCCAATCCCCTGGTTCAAAATGGTGTAGATTTTCTTCTAGCGGTAAAGTCTGCGTCAGGGCGCTTTGCTTCCACAGTTCTCTGAGCCTCTGGTGCAGAGCTGTAAGATAGGATGATAAGACTACCTCCCCTTTCTCCAAGCAGAGGGACTGGGGGTCCAGGCCTTTGAGTGTGTCAGGTGGTCGACCAAATAGCAGTTCGAAGGGGGAGATGCCTATGTCTCGCCTGGGTCGGGTTCTCAGATGGAACAAAGCTATGGGTAATGCTTGGGGCCAGGGCAGGTGGGTTTCCTGACAGAGTTTGCCTACGAGAGTCTTTAATTCTCTATTTTGTCTTTCCATCCCCCCTGAGAGCTGGGATGTCCGGGTGCATGAAGTTCTTGCCTGATACCCAATGCTTGGAGAACATGCGTGATTACCTGTGACACAAAGTGTGTGCCCCTGTCCATGTCTAAAACACTTGGGATTCCAAACCTGGGCACAAGTTCCTTTAGCAGGTGTCTGGCAGTTTCCAGAGCTGTGGCATGGCGGCATGGGTAAGCCTCCACCCAGTGAGTCAGCTGGTCCCTGCAGACTAGCACGTATTGGTAGCCGTTACTTTTAGGGAGCTGAATGTAATCCAGCTGGAGTTTCTCAAAGGGGCGTTGGGCCCATGGTCTTCCCCCTGTGTGTGTGGCCTTTCTTGAGGAAGCATTATTTGCTTGGCATACCTGACAGGTTTTAGCTATACAAGTGGCCTCACTATAGACTCCTGGGGCATACCACACCCTCCTTATGGCATCTACTATTGCCTGTGTCCCACAGTGCCCCTTAGAGTGTAACTGTTGACAGATCAGCTGTAGCAGACGTCTGGGGGCTATGGGTCTTCCATCTGGGACCCACCAAAATCCTTCCTTATATATTGCCTCGCATTTTTCCTCCCATAATTTCTCTTCCCCAGGTTCCAGCAATTCTTGGTATTGTGCTACTGGTCTTAATTGTAACGTGGGGAGCATGGTGAATGCCTTCAGGGGTTGAATGGCAGCCCACTTAGCCGTGACGTCAGCAAAGTGGTTCCCTTTCGTGATCCTTGAATCGTCCCTTTGGTGTGCTTTGCAATGGATGACTGCTAGGAATGAGGGTAGATGGATAGCTTTCAACAGATCAGATATGAGGTCCGCGTGAGCAATTGGCTGGCCGCTGGACGTAAAAAACCCTCTCTGTTTCCAAAGGGCACTGGTTGCATGGCAGACTCCAAAAGCATATCTGGAGTCCGTATATATATTGGCAGACCGGTTTTTGGCTATTTCGCAGGCCTTCTTTAATGCAATGAGCTCGGCCGCTTGAGCGCCGTAATGCGGAAGCAAGGGGGAAGCCCAGACTGACTCATGTAGAGAGACGACCGCTGCTCCCGTTACGCGGGTCCCATCCAAAAGGTAGGAAGAGCCGTCAGTAAATAATTCTAGGTCTGGGTTTGTAAGAGGGTTATCCGTTAAATCAGGACGTGGTAGTTCGGCGTCCTGGACTAGGTGTAAGCAGTCATGTAACACTTTATCTGTCAGGTTAATTGGCAATAGTATGGCCGGGTTAAGCGTGTTACAGCGTTCAAAGGAAATATTTTCTGACGTGAATAGTTCTGCTTCGTATTGGGCCAGGCGTTGTTGGGTAAATGCCTGAGTTTGAGATTTTAAGAGTATTGCAAACACATCATGGGGAACCCTTAGTGTGAGGGGGTATCCCAAAACCAGGTCCTTTGATCGCTTAACTAGCTCTACCGTGGCGGCCACGGATCTCAGGCATGGAACGGCTCCCCTGGCTACTGGATCTAGCTGGACTGAATAATAGGCTACTGGTCTAAGGTTTGGACCGAACTTCTGTGCCAACACCCCTGAACCTATGCCTTTGCATTCGTGAATAAAAAGGAAAAAGGGTTTCGTATAGTTAGGGAGACCCAGAGCTGGGGCTGAGGCTAGGGTCTGCTTTATTTTCTCTAGGGTGTTTGCCAATTCCTTTGTCCATGCAATAGGATCAGGTTGGTCCTTTTTTGTTAGTTGGACTAAAGGTTTTGCTAATTCCCCAAAAGCTGGTATCCAGGGTCGGCAGAATCCTAAGACCCCTAACAGGGCACACACCTGGCGTTTTGTTTGTGGGTGCTTCATTCTTAGGATGGTCTCGACTCTTTCGGGTGCTAACTTTCGGACCCCAGGGGCAATAATATACCCTAAATAGGACACTTCCCTTTTCAAGTACTGTAATTTAAAAGGGGACGCTTTATGCCCCTTTTCCCCCAGACATTTCAGTAGGTGGTAGGTATCTGCCCTACAGCTCTCCTCAGCTTCGGAAGGTACCAGTAGGTCATCCACGTATTGGATAAGTGTGGATTTGCATGGTAGAAGGATGGAAGCTAGGTCTTCCCTTAAAATCTGTGAGAACAAAGTGGGAGACTCCGTATAGCCCTGCAGCAATCGAGTCCAGGCGTATTGTTGCTTATCCCATGTGAAGGCAAAGAGGTATTGCGATGCAGGGTCCACAGGGATGCTGAAAAAGGCTGCACAGAGATCAATTACTGTGAAATAGGTGGCTGACGCTGGTACTTCTGTAATTATGGTAGCTGGTTTTGGTACTACCGGTGCTCTGGGTATTACATGATTGTTCACGGCTCTCATATCATGTACAAAGCGGTAAATGGGGTTCCCTTCACTGTCTACCTTTGGCTTTCGAACCGGAAAGATTGGGGTGTTGCAAGGGGAAGTGCATTTACGCAGCACCCCCTGCTCTAGGTATGCTGTTATCAGTTTTTGAATTGGTTCTATTGCTTCCGGTTGTATCTTGTACTGGGGAATACATGGTGGTGGTCCTGGCTTAACTTGGATCGTAACCGGGGTAGCTGCTTTTAGCAGCCCCACTTCGGTAGGGTCCCAACCCCACAGAGAGGCTGGCAAGCTTCGGAGATCCATAGGCAGCTGGATCTCCTTGCCAGTTGAACAAACCATGAAAAAATGTGCCCGTTTGACTGGGATGTCTAAATGGAGCCCTTCTGCAGTACATTTAATAGTTGCTCCAAGTTTGCAAAGCAAATCCCTACCTAGGAGGGATAAGGGGGATTGAGGACAAACAGTAAACCGGTGTTCTAAGGAGAAGGGGCCAACTTCTACCTTCAAGTTATCTGTAAATTCGACTGGGATAAGTTTTCCTCCAACCCCCATTACATTGTCTTTGGCCCCAGGCACTATTGAATCCTTAAAGGGTGCCGTTGTGAGAAGGGAGGAGGTTGCTCCGGTATCAATGAGGCATTCATATGTCTTCCCCCCTACAGTGATTGTCAACAGGGGCTCTCCATCGGGGCCGCCCTTTAAGGGAATAGCTAGCCCCTGAAATGTGGCCTTATAATCAGTTTCTAGTCAGGCTAGATCGCGTTCTTGTTGTTCCCATCGGGGTGTACTTTGTTCCCTTCTCTCACTCCGACGATGAGGGGCTTCCCTTGGGAAGGGGGGTCTTGGTGGGTGACCTTGATTCCAGGTTTCCCCATTTTGACCCTCCCCACAGAGTCTCCTGGTATGCCCCTCCCCTCCACAGTGGAAACAATGCCGGCAGAAGGACTTTCCCTCGACCTCGCATCGCCGGCATATTGCTCCCTTTGTGGGAGGTCTTCGGTATCTTCTCCCATAATCCCTATTTATCGTGGCAAAAGCTTGCAAGTCCTCCTTTCTTTCCATTCTGCGTCTTTTCTCTTTCTCCCTTTCTCGTTCTGCTTCCTTCCTTTCTCTCTCTTCTTCTGCTAACCTCTCCCTCTGGTCAAATACAAAGTTTGCGATCCTGCGCAACTCTGAGATATCTAACGTGGACCAGTTGGAAACTATCTTGTGGAAGTGCCCCCGGATATCGCTTGCAGATTGGTTAACGAAGGCGGCTGCCAGAATGTTCTTATCCTTCAGGCAGCTTATGTCTAAATGTGTGAACGTGGTTCCAGCCTCTAAGAGGCGGACCCAGAAGGCATCCGGGGTCTCCTTGTCCCTTTGCTTTGTCTTTTGGAATTCAGCCCAATTGAGGGGCTTTTTCCCTATCTCCTGGAGGGCTTCCATTAGATTGGTTTTTGCCCTGGTATACTCATCCCAGTGGTTCTGATTATTATAGTCCCAGTCTGGGCGGTTGGTGGCCAGGCGACCTTGGCAGGGGCTACTTGCCCAGGCGCAGATATTACGGGACGCCTGGCAATCTCTTCCGTTTTTTCAAAAAGTTTCATTAATTCGTCTTTGGTCAGAAACACGTGCAGTAGTTGAGTCATGTCTGCCCAAGACGGATTGTGGGTGTCTACAATAGACTTTATGGTTTCTATAACGGCCTGGGGATCCGCACGAAAGGTGGCAGTATCCTTTTTCCAAACAACCAAATCGGACGGGGAGAAAGGGGTGTGGGTTAAAATGTGTCCTGTCTGGCCCCTCGGTCGCCCGGGTATGGGCCTGTTCAACAAGGGGGCCATGAAGGTTGGTTCAGGGTGATCTAAGGGAGACTGGGGGTTCAAGGCGACTTGAACCGGGTTTCTCTGTCTGGATAGTTCAGCCCAGCAATACCAGTAGGGTAGTTGGGTTGGTTCTATCCTTGACCTAAGTGCTTTTAGTGTTTTGATTTCTAGAGTACCACCATCGGGCCAAATTTGTCTTCCATTTTCATCTTTAAGCAAAGCCCATTTCTTACATAATTCCTTTAATCGTTTCTTCTTCATCCCGGCCTGGACAGGAAGCTGATTCCTGTCCCAGGCCCCGAGCAAGCTTTCAACCGGGAAACCTACGTCTGCCCTTGAATTGGAACCTCCCATGTTTCTATAACGGGATTTCCTGACCGCTAAAGGGCACTACACGTCGGAAGCCTCCTTGTGAGACTTCTTCCTACCACCACGATTTTGTGAGTCCGGAAAAAAAGGGGACTCACGGAGCTTCTCTGGATCCCTCTCAGAGTTCGTGGGCTCCTCCGAGGGATCCTCCACGTTTTCAGACCAAAAAGGGGTCTGCAGAGACCTTCTAGTTTCCCTCAGAAGGTACGGGCTACTCTTCCACCGGCCGGCTTTACCCCACCGTTTACGGACACCTGGACCTCCATTGTCCGTGGGCACCTCCACCTGCTCTCAGAGGTAGGTGGTCGCTCCCTTTTTAGGGCTACTGCTTAAATTTTTTTCTAATGGAAGGGGTCCTAACTTGTCCAGAATAGAGTTTTCTCTCTCTTTCTCTGCCCGCTCGGTCCTCCTCTCTTACCAGAAGGTCTCATGCTCCGGTGCCTCCCCCTTGCTTTCCAGAATCCTGCTGGTCACGGCTCCAGTGGAGCTAGCAGCAGGCCGGGGTGCGGCTAGAGGGCACACGGAGGGAGTGAGCTTCAGCTGGTTCTAAGAGGAGGATGCCTCACACACACACTCATACATACTTCCTTTCATTCCCCCAGACCCTTTAACCTAATAGATTTAAATTTGGTGGCACTTACCCTCTTTCCTGGTAGCTGTTCGAGCGTAAGACTCAAAAACTCCCTTTACTACCCGATGCCGACCGGGCAGGGTCCGAGGAGGCTTCCCCACGGATCAAAGTGTCCGCTGCCGGCTGGGTGATGACTCTTCCGGGCCCGGTCCGGTGGCTGGGTGAGCTGGAAGTCCCTTCGTAGGTCGCCAGATTGTTGGGAGGAACTCCCCCGTTCGGTCCTTCCAGCCGGGATTCCCCTTGACGGCGCAGAAGAAATAGATCGTGAAGCCAGCTACCGGAAAGAGGTTTAATTTCGAGGATCAGCGTTGAGTGACAATTCAGCTCGGGTCCCCGGCTAGCTAGACAGAGTGATCTTTAAACAGGGGTTTTTATACCCTTTTGTGGTTTCCAAACTTGTCATTTCTGATTGGTAACAAACTTATCATTTCTAATTGGTGAGTTTGAATCTGCCTTTTCTGATTTGTTGGTCAGTGACTATTGTTGGTTAAATTTCTTTGCTAATCCTGCCTGAAAGGTGTTAATTACTTTATTGTTGTGTCCTGATTGTTGCTAGCTGGTTCCTCATTGTGTGTATCAAGTGTTTGCCATTTAGCCTCAGGCTGCTGTTGACCCAGTTTAGTTGGGGTATTCCTAGATTATTTCTTGGTTGGGCTGGGGAGGGGGTGTCCAACTCTCATCAGAAAGTATTTTGTCTGACTGGAGTACAGGCACAGTAAGTACTGGAACAAGAGCACCCATAATTAATAAAATCCGTGCTATTTTGCTGGGCCTCCCTAGCCCAGCACCTAGTCCTACGACCCTAATATTGCCTCTTCCTATTGGAGGATCATCAAGCATTTCCCCATTCAGGTGGGGAAGTTCTAAATCAACTGATCTTTGTAGCTTTTTCTCACATTCTTTCTTTGTGATTTTCTGCCTAACAGAGGAAACTTTTCATCAATCCAAAGGAAAGAAGGCGTGAATTTCAGTGTGCCTCCCACCTCCTCACATGCCCACGTGCCTGGCTCCTTGCCTAGCAAAGGAGCTTTTCTCTTACAGAACTCAGCTGTTTACCAGAGGCTCCCTGCCCTCTTTCAAGCTGGGCCCTCTACACAAGTCAACAGCGCTCCCCTCCGAAAGGCAGAGCCAAAGCATTTTATCACAACTTTGTGATGCCTGGTATACAACATGTTACACAACTGTCTTCTCCTAATGCCGTTTCTTCTCAACGTTCTACTTTCCCCCAGATTTTTGCTCTTCAGTGATTACAGTTTCCATGTACTACTGAGTTACAGTGCACTCTAATCTAGCAGCAGGTCTTACCAGCAGGAACGCAATTAAAGCCATCCAACCTGTTTTGCAACATTTTTTCCCAACCTTCTTGTTTGACCTTAAGGAGCCCTAACGTCAGGCAGAAAATCTGTGATTGTTTTTTTTTTCTCATCCCCCAGGTCCTTTTGTACTAAGTACCTTCACAGCAATGCAGCTGTGAATAACTACACAATATTTGTAAACTTGCACTCTTGTACAGCTGTGCAGGTAGTTCCTGGACTCAACTCAAACAACAATTTGGAATAGCTTCAGGATTGTTAATTTCCCCTGCAAACTCTGCACCTTACACTGGCTTCTTCTATAAACACAAAGGACTTGTGGCTTTTCAAACTCGGCCTATTTTTCCCACAACTACAACACCATTTATGTACTGCAGTGTGGAATTTGATTGTGTGAGCCACACAATGGCTACTATGCTCTGCTCTCTAAAGGAACGATCATCAATGAAGAGAAAATATAGGCACAGCAGGGTTTCAGAAACAGAAAGATATTCCAGAGTGGATCTCACCCTACATATTTTTTTTTTCCTTCTTGCTCTCAAGTTTCTTCTTGGATCATCTTATAAATTCAGCAGCATCTGTTTGCCACTGATGAGATGATATTTCCTTTGTTTTTCAAGACATTTTTCAAAATGTTTTTTACATATTTTAGATCACAAATGTATTTGTGCACTACACACACACACACACACACACACGCACGCACACACACTCAGACGGAGAGGGAGAGAGAGAGACTTTGATATTTTTTTTAAAACTTCTTGCAAACCACTTAAATCATCCCAGTTCTGCACAGCTTCTCACCAAATTTACAAACCTGCTGATTAACGATAAGCCATTTTTAAACAGATTAGCAGAGAACAAATCAGCAGATCCTTCATTGTTATTTTGCTTCCTAAGTTGGCAGTGGTGTTAAATATGTTTATAAAATGTATTTATTGGATCTTTCTTTCCTATTAAAAAAAAAAGCACTGAAACATAGGCCAGGAGGAGACTGATGGCACTTGTGTTAGAAAATGGTTATTAATACAGCAATACAGGCTGCACATGAGGTGAAAAATTACCAGGATTAAGAAAGTAATAGTTTTCTGCTCTGCAGCAGATTCTTCACAGTGTGAGGAAGAAAAATGAGTGATCATGCTATCCAAGACCAAACTGAAAACATCTCTGAGGGGCATGAAATCCTATGAAGAACAGTTGAGGGAGCTGGAAATGTCTATGCTTGGAAAGAGAAGAGAACAGAGAGAAAAAATAGCATTTTTCAGATATCTGGAGGAGATTCACAGATAAAGATCCAAATGTTTCTTGTCGCAAAGAAGAGGGGGTCCACCTATTCTCCAAAGCACCTGAAGACAGTACAAGAAGCAATGGATAGATAAAAAGTTATCAGAATGGGATCCAACTTAGAACTAAGGAGAAATTTCCTGACAGTTAGCAATGGAAAGGCTTGCCTTCAGAAGTTGTGAGTGTTCTCTCACTGGTTTTAAGGAGAGGTCGGACAACCATTTATCTGGAATTGTATAAGGTCTCCTACTTGAGCAGGGGGTTGGACTAGAAAACCTCCAAGGTCCCTTCCAACTCTGTTATTCTGTTATAGTGCAGGACAGGAAAATAGAGTCCAAAGGAATGTTAGAAAAAGTTGGAAAAAAATCCTAAAAGTACAGCAGGAGCTGTCTGACAGTAGAACAAATTATCCAGAAAAATACTAAATGTGTTCAAGTGGAAGTGAACAGCTATCTGCACACAGGGCTCATCTGGATTCAATATTGGATTTGATGGCCTGAGTGGTTCCTTCAGCACTGTAGTTCTCTAACCATTATAATATTATTTGGACATTCTATTGGGAACACAGCCATCAACTATCCCATTGGTCATGGATCCAAACTAGCTGAACCCAAAGGTTTATCAATTGGAAATGGTCGATACTCTGAGGACACCAGGCCAGCCTTCAAACTCCTAATAACAATGAGAGCTAAAGGTCAAAATAAAAGCAAAGGAGAATATATGCATATCACATAGAGCAGGGGTGTCAAACTGCTGGCCCGTGGGCTGGTTGAATCATACAGAGGCCGTGCCCACCTCAGCTCCGGCAATGTAAAAAAAGTCATGACATGTCATGTGACATGGTGAGTTTGACACCCATGACATAGAGAATAAAAAAAAATCAAACTAAAAGCAAATTATAATGTATTCTGTATGTTTGCAAAGATTGCATTGCATAGCCACTGTACTGAAAGTAAATTCAGAATAGAAAACGTAAGTAAAATAGCTTGGCATATCTATAGTGAATTCCTCAGCAATTCAGAACAATGCAATACCTGAACAATGCATTTCAGATATAGTATTATTATACAGCTGTTGTTTTCTCCCCCAATACATCACACCTGACAATTTAATCTTGACAATTACAATTGTATTGTAACAAACTGTCTTGTCCCAGTTGTGTCTGAAACTAGTAGTTACCCAAAGAAGTACCAAAAATTCAGAAAAGCAGTACAAAAACAGAAATCAGGAGGTAGCACACCCGAATGACATGATACTGAAGCAAATCTGGTAATATCTGCAGAGTGTCTCTAAGAATCTATTTAAGTATCAAGAGTTTGTGTTTCATTTAATCAATCAAGAGCAATCGGTAATGTGGGAACACCAGAGGCCGATAGCAGGTGTAGCTTTCCTGACTGCTTATTCTGAATTGTCAGGTTCCAAATTGGGAGCATATGGCTCTGATCAGATTTCATCTACCAACCATTAGACCAATCTGAACCAATCTGTAGGGATTGTTCTGAAATCATCAGGGCTGCTTTCCTAGAGATGGGAAGAACTCTTCAGTTTTTTCTGTCCATCCCAAAGGAAAAGCATCTGCCTTGTGGTAGTCTGACTTGGAATTTTTATGAAAAACATGCGGCAGTCCCCAGCATCTCAATTGAGAAAGGCTCAAATAGCAAAGTGTGTAATCCTAGAGAACCACAGACAGAAAAGACAGTATAATGCTGGAAGGCTGACCTACGGTAATTATAATTTCCCGTGTTCTTGGATTTTTCTCATAGCTTTTTCATAGAACATTATTAGTGGGTGAGTCAGATCCAGAATTCTAATGGATGGGACAGGTGAGAGGCCATCAGCTCACCATGGCTTTACATTATTGGTTCAGACAAGCAATTACATATGGCAGATCACCCAAAGAGACCAACAAGGATTGACTGATCAGGTTTTATACCTAGAACATGGGTCTTCAAACTTGGCCCTTTTATGACTTGTGGACTTCAACTCCCAGAATTCCTCAGCCAGTGTGCCTTGCTGAGGAATTCTGGGAGTTGAAGTCCACAAGTCATAAAAGGGCCAAGTTTGAAGACCCCTGACGTAGAACATTGGCCAAATCTCAGAACAACGCTACGGAATTAAATGTTTTTGAAAGGTAGTCAGTTTTGGTCTATTGGGACTGAATCTAGGTTTTAAGTCTCTATTGCATTTTTATAACAAAAGTAAGTTTCTTGTTTCTCTGCAACTGTTTGCCATTTGTTATTCCTGGGCATGCGCTTCACTGCTAGCTTGTTCAACGTTTGCAAGATGTACCAGGCATTTTTAAAGATGACTCAATTCTTCTATCGATCTCACAAAGTAGAAATTATTAAAGTCAGTCCACTGTTTATGGGCTATTTGCTTTTAACCCGTGTACAGGCAGTCCTTGACTTATGATCACAACTGAGCCCAACATTTCTATTGCTAAGCAAGACAGTTGTTGTGAGTTTTACCCCATTTTAGGACCTTTTTTGCCCAAGTGGTTAAGTGAATCACTGCAGTTGTTAGTAACACAGCTGTGAAGTGAATCTGGCTCCCCCACTGACTTGGCTTGTCAGAAGGTCACAGGAGGTGATCCTATGACCCGTGCAACAGTCAAAAATACAAGCCAGTTGCCAAGTGCCCGAATTTTGATTCCATGACCCGTGGAGATGTTGCAACGATCGTAAGTGTGAAAAATGGTCATAAGTCACTTTTTTCAATATCAAAACTTTGAACTAAACGAATTGTTGTACATCCTGTAAGGACTATCTGTATATGGTAGTAAAATTGATAATGGTTTTCATCTTCAGGGCTTAGAAACAAAAGACTGGATGAACAGGAGGCCAACCCAATTAAATTTGAGCCTTTTCCTGTACTCTTCTGAAGTACGTTGGTAAAGTAAGATGTTGTATCTGGATACCATCTTCTCCTTGCGATAATGTTAAACAGAAGAAATCTGTCTACACCCGCCTTGCCAGAACTGCCTAAAAAAAGAATTGCACAAGGCTAAGGCTGAACTTACAAGCATTGTAGTTATAGCAACAGGCTTTTTAGTTTATGCAAAAGAGCACCATAAAACAGTTATACAACACCGAGCTTCACATGAAGAAGAGAATATGCCAGAAAAAGGCTGTGATCACAGGAGACAACAAAATGTTGGCAGTGGGCAAGGGGAAGATTGCTGTCGGCAGTGAAAAGATCCCTTGAGACTGCCTGCCCCTGCTTGGCTCTTATATTTATTTAATTCTGGAGTCTCGCTTATTTCTCACTTGGAGACAAACATCTCTGTCGCCAAAGCTCATTCATGCCCCAGTATAATCAATCTTCCCTGCAGAGGGAAACAAGAGAGCCCGCCTACATATGGCTTGTCACACATACATTCTCCGAGGCAAGTGGTGTCCTTAAATTACACAGTACTGACTTTCTCTTGCTCGTGGCAGGCAGGAGAGCTGCTGGCAATTCAAGGGTCCCTGCTAGAAAGGCGAGAGTCATTTGGCAGTATCCTGGCAGCGGACCAGCCCTACTGCAGCATCTCCAAAGAGGCGGTTTATAGTTCCACCTCTCTGGATCACACACACTCATTTTGGAAATGTGGTACCTATAAAAGTCGCCATCTGTGATTCCACTCTGGACCAATTCTCCCTTTCTTCTTGATAAGCTGGCCAAACATCCCTCTGCAACCTAAACCTGTCATCGTTCACATTCTCATTATGGGCAGACTGAGGAATGAAGTTAGGTTGCCATTCTGCAACATATTGAGTTAATGCTGACTTGCAAAATCTCAACACCATGTTTGGGTTGTACTCTCATAATCGAGAGAGCTGTCAATTAACAGGAATGTCATAAAACAGGGGTGTCAAACTGCCGGCCCACGGGCCAGATGTGTCATGCGGAAGCTGCGCCCACTCCAGCTCCAGCAAGGGGGAAAAAATCACGACATCTCACAACACATCACGTGACGCGGTGAGTTGGACAGCCCTGTCATAAAACATATAGTAATTCTGAGTTCCTTCAATCATATGTTCTTACCTCAGAGCTTATAAAACCAAGCTGAGCTTCATGCACATTACTCCTTTATGCTAGCATGATACTTTTTTAAGTTTGGTTTTCAAAGAAGCCCCAGTGAGCAAAAGCCAAAGTCCACACTTGAGACTGGTGGCTTGAAGTTGCAGTGCAAAGTCTGTAATTTTTGCTGATGTCAGCTTCCTTGAGAAATTCCTTATTGAAAGAGAAGTGGTTCATCAGAACAAATCAGCATTTTACTGTACCTCTCAACAACACAACCTGCACATTTAATATCAGAAAGGTAAAAATGTTTGTTTTTCTATCTTGCCCTGTAGATGGAAGAAATAAAAGTTTAAATCTCTCTGAAGCATCTCTCAAAGGAGGGTGGTGGGTAGAGAAAGACTGGCTTCCCCCCCCCCAGGGTATTGCTTGTGATAACGGGAAAATTAAGACCTCTAATCTGTTTCCAGTTTAGAGGTTACAGAGGGCTATTTGGGAAGGAAACCCTGCCAGGAAATATATGGAGTTTCATTATGTTTTATCTTGCCAGTGCAGAAAGTTTGCAGAAATCAGCTTAGCCACAAAGAAGTCCTCCAAAAAAAGAATCCCACAAGCAGCTGGCAGCCTTATCAGAAGAATAAGAGTGGGCTCCATTGGCCAGCTGTGGAGCCTTGCAGAGATAAAGCTATCCCTCCACCCCGGTGCTGAGTTTGGGGATAAATCATCCTGTCCCTCCCTGTGCCGTTCTTCCTAACCTCTACTTGGCCCTTAGATAGTTTTGCTCCACAAGCCACAACAAATGAGCAAAGCATCTGCCAGTTTCTCAAGCTTCTCTATGCAGGTGCAGCACACAGAGACAAAAAAAAAATGGGAGAGGGAAGACAGAACATCTGCTTAGCATTAAAGAGCAAAGTAGCCCCATTATATACGGTTCTATCCCAGCAATAGCCTCAGGATGCACACTTGCACACACAGAGGCACAGACAAGAGAGGCGAGAAGGTAAAAGCTGGGGAGAGATGAATTACAGAAGAACAGAGTTGGAAGGGACCTTGGAGATCTTCTAGCCCAGTGGTGGCGAACCTATGGCACACATGCCATAAGCGGCACTCGGAGCCTTCTCTGTGGGCACACGTGCTGTTGCCCCAGCCTTGCCGTCCCCCATGACCCCTTCCTCTCCAGCAGCCCCCATGAAGGAGAGTCGCCCACGAGTGTAGCCCACACGGAGCAGCACAGCCAAGGACATGGCAGCCAGGCAGCATAGACAAGACTCTGCCCTTACACCCCATCATGCAGTTGATGCTGCAGGGCATGGGCAGAGGGTGTAGCTGCCATAGCGCTGCTGGGCTGCCTGGGCGATCTGCGGCGGGCCCTGGAGGCGGTGAGTGGTCCTGTGGGCAGGCGGGGTGGGGGATGGAGGGCAGAGCGGGGGCGGGGCCAGTTTTGGGGCACTCGGTCTCTAAAAGGTTCGCCATCACTGTTCTAGCCCAACCTCTGTTCAGGTAGGAGACCCTATACCATTTCAGACAAATGGCTGTCCAGTCTCTTCTTAAAAACCTCCAGTGATGGAGCACTCACAACTTCTGAAGTCAAGCCGTTCCATTGATTAATTGCCAGGAAATTTCTCCTTATTTTTAGGTGGTTGCCAAATACAGATGCAAAATACATTTTTCCCACAAGAATTAAAGTCTTACTTGACAGTGTATCATTTACCAACCTTCAGCAACTAGCTCAGCAGCAAGGGATAGCTACGTATTTTTTTTCTGAGAATGTGCAAACTTGCTTCTGACCTCAATTTGCACATAGTTCCTGGTTAAGCCCTTGGATCAAAGGGCAGAATTCCTGAGAATTTCCTCATCTCAGATGCACTTTGGTTTCTTAATCAGTCATAGTTTCATCACTATTTTCCACTAGGAAATTAGATTGGCTTCTTCTGCACCATTTTATTCTAATGAACCCTCCCAAGCCCAGCGTTAGGATGTCTTTAGAGCCTCTGTCAAAGTGGTGGTGGTGGCTTTGTATGTTGGGAATGCTATTTTAGACCAAGCAATCCTATTGTTTTAGTTGGATTTATAACTTATGTATTGCACATCCTCTAAGCTGCCTAGAGCCTTTCTGATGTTTTATTTAGGCTAACAAACTTAAATTAAAAAAAAATCTACAATGAATCAGTGTGTCATCTTACAATTTCTCATAGAGAAATACAGGTGTAAGCAATATCACCCCTCATATTTCACCTTCACTGACTTTAAATCAACCTTTGATTCTACCCCAAGAGACAGACTCTGGAGGAAGCTGTTCCCCACGTCTATTGATTGGTGACTGCTGTTTCTAATGAGGATGCTGTGTGAAAATACCGTCAGTCCAGTTAGAGGTGATAAAGCTAGCTACTTTAATTCAGCCAATCCAATCTGTTGAGGAGGGAAACAGAATGGTCCTCTGGTTCCCCTGTTGCCTACTATCCATGTGAAGTCACAGATAGTAGCTGCCGTACCAAAAGGAGCTCCAATCTCTACCACTTAGTGCCAAGCAAGTGGCAGAACAACCGTAAGCTGGTGATGCAGCTATTCTTTCTCTTACTTAGGTCTGGAAGCCTTAGCAGAATTCTCTAAGGAAGAAAGGCTTAAAATCAATTACTCTAAAACCAAAATGATGGTAGTCTTGGAAAGACCCAGTCACCGCAATCATCAACAGCAAGTTGGAAATAATAGAATTGGACAAGTTGCAGCCTTTAAATACTTTGGCATAATTTTTCAAGCCAACAGAATTGGGCAGGAATAAAGTAGAACTGTATCTGCCAGAACCAACAATAGCGTCAAGGAAATGTTGGATTTCTTTCCAAAGAAGACAGACTCGTATCACAAAACTTTTCAAACTAAAACTGTATTCCTAATGCTGTATGGTGTACAGGTATAGTCCTACAATGATTTAAAGCCCCGAGGCATTGTTCAGTCTAGATTTTTATGAAAGTCCTGCGTTTCAAAAGCTTTAATCCCCATGGAAAACTGGTAGGATCCCAGTGAAGGTGAGACTTTGTGTTGGCTTAAACTACTGTTTTAAGAGCAACTCATTTGGCCCATTAATTCTCCTTGATGGCTTTTCATCCAGGGGAAAGGGGGGGACCTCAATTGACCTGTGTTATTTTAGCCTTTACTCTCTGCAGTCCCTGAGTTTAGAGAGAGCCAAAGCTGAAATCTATCAGTCTTTGACATTGCATGGCAGATGGATTTGAGCATTGTGGTGTAGAAAAAGACCGAGATGGTCTTGAATAAAATATGTAGCAATCATTACAAAAACATGAGCTTAGCCCAGAAAACTGAAAAACTTGGAAAAGAAACGCTTTGACTCTCTAGGGTATAACAATGAGAGAAAAAAGAAGCTCTGTTAGGCTTCCGAGATTCTGTTATTATAATCTATATCAATAAAATAGCATTCTTGCGGTGCCTCTTTCTGGTCTACCTCGAAGGATTGGCATATAGCCAACCTTCCATGGCGGCTTCCAAGATGAAAAACATTTGCACGCACTTTGTTACTTATGCACACTAGAGTGCCTTTTCTTTGGCTCATTCCAATGCCTTAGCCTCAGGAGCTCTAAAAGGGAGGAACAATAGGACTGTATGTATGGAGAAATGCTTAATATTACTTTCCTATCATGTTTTCCCAAAAATAAATCCTGGTTTGATTTTTACGCATGTGCCTAATATAAGCCCTACTCCCAAAATAATCCCTAGTTTTCTGGTGAGGTGCACAGATAAAAATCAAGCTAGGGAGGAGGTGGGGAGGTGGAGATGCCCCATGCACCCTGCACCCCCTTACATTAGGACTACTGCAGCCAGGCCTCCAATGCCCCAACACCTGTTGCACCGCTAGCTGATTTCTGCGGCTGCTTGCGGCCGCTCGCAGCGGGATGCCACATGGCGCTTCATGCCAGTGCCACTGCTCATGGCAGGATGCCACGTGGATCATTGCGTCAGTACTGCTGCTCACGGCAGCAGGCCGACTGGCGTGTCATGCAGGTGCTGCTGCTCATACAAGCCATGAATGGCGGCACTGGTGTGATGCATCGTGTGGCCTCCTGCTGCGAGCGTTGGCACCAGTGCAATGTGCCACATTGGGTCTGGCTACAGAAGAAGTCAGGCAGTGGTGTGACACTTGTCAGGACATGGGAGGCCTGGCTGCGTCGACCCTAAAGTAAGTGGGTAAGACATCCTCCAAAAATAAGACCTGGTGCCTCTTTCGGAACATGGTAAATAAACCACAACTATTTGGCTTTGCTTGTTTATTAATATTTTTATGCTGCTTCAACCCAGAGACTCAGGGCTTATAAGCAGAAATATATAAATCTGTCAGAATACAATAATAAAGCATATCAAAGCCCATCAATATAATTAACAATTATACAAGTAGTTCTCAACTTACAATCATAATTGAACCCAAAATTTCCATTGCTAAGCAAGACAGTTGTTAAGTGAATTTTGCCCCATTTTACCACCTCTCTTGCCCCTGTGGTTGAGTGAACCATTGCAGTCATTAAGTTAGTAACATGGTTGTTAAGTGAATCGGGCTTCCCCATTGACTTTCTTGTCAGAAAGTCGCAAAGGATGACCACATGATCCCAGGACACTGCCACCATAATAAGTACATGCCTACTGTCCAAATTTTAATCATGTAACTACGGGGATGCTGAAATGTTTGTAAGTGTGAAAAATGGTCATAAGTCACTTTTTTCAGTGCCATTGTAACTGTGAATGGTCACTAAATGAATGGTTATAAGCTGTAATATGATCCAGGCTAGTAAAGTGAATCCTTTACTTCAGGAACAATATTTGTCTCTAAGGCATTTTTTTCTCATCCTTGTTGACTTTATGACATGTAGACTTCAACTCCCAGAATTTCCCAGTTAGCATGCTAGGTTTCTCACCAAGTGTCGGAACCCATATTTTAAAGAGCCTTTTCCTTTCCTTCTAAACCCAAATTGCATCCTCTTCTCTCCCTGGGTTCTGCCATACTCCTGGAGGGAAGGGGGGGAAGCGCTTGGGATTTATTGCCTTGTTTTTCCTCTATCGCTACAATGTAACACTTTGCTGTTTCTGCATTTCTTTCTTCTGTGAACTTTCTCTCCCCTGTTGTCAGCTAGTAAAGGGGGGAGGAGAATGGAATGTACCTCCGGCAACTGTTTTATCTCTGTGTTCACAAGGGAAGATGGGAAGAGCCGCCTAAACATCGCTGCAGCCCTAAACATCGCTGCAGCCCGGAGGCGGACTGATGTTATCTCCTTTTTTTCCCACAATGAACTTAACACCTTGGGATTGGCCTGTTTGAACTGACCGGATGAACTATGGGGTGGGGTTATGTTTGGGATACTTTTTACCTATCGATCTGGCGGGAAACCCTCAGATCCTGTCTATTATGCCTACTATCAGCTTCTCCTAATAAAAGCTCCTTTTGGAAGAAACCGCTTCCACAAGTTCTACTTTCTTGGGATGAGGTATTGAAGTGGCCCCTGACACCAAGGAAGGCGAGGAACATGTCACTAGATAAGCTGCCACCCCCCAACTTTTCTTCATGAGAGCTAGGTGGTCATGGCAAGGATGTCTTGCTCTACTCATAATAGCAAGGGAGCCAAGTAAACAATCTAATCCAGACCTGGGCATTTTACAGTGCCTAGGTCACAACTAGGCCCTTTGGCTGTTCCCGCCCAGTCTGTGTGAGATCATTAGAAATAATATATTTAGATAAAATAAAATAAGCATGCTGCAGGGGGCAGGAGAAGAAGCTGAATTGGGTCCATATGCACCTTTGTCTGGCAGCCGCAAAACGGTGAGGAGAGAAAGCACTTTTCTGCACCTGAACATTGCTCACCCCTCACCTGGAACAGCCTGAGGAGCTGAGTTGACAAAGTTTGAAGACATCAAGTCAGGTTACATGGATTCTGCCCTTCACAACAGTCAACCAGAGTCAACACCTGCATTCTTCCTCATCTGTCTGCCCTGCTCCCTTCGCACTATCAACGCAGAAACATATTAGGCAGCTTAGAATACCATTTGCTGTGTTCTCAGGGGCCATTGAGAATCCTGTGATTCTTCTTCTGCTAACAATGCCCCTCATAGCTTTGCAAAGATGCTGTCGTTCCTATGCTTTTAAATTCCAGGGCAAAAAGTAAAGTTAAAAAAAAAAAAACCACACACAACTCAGTGAGGGCTGGTGACACTGCAAACCATCCTCTCTCTCTTTCTTCACACATTCAATCTTTGTTTAGGGTTGACTAGGGGAGAAGTGAAAGCAAAATTCTGAAGAGAGACCTTTCTTTAGAGGAGCACTTCCATCCATTTCTGCTCTCCCGTCTCCATTGTTCCCGTTGCACAATTCAGCTACGGAGAAAGGTTGACCAAGGGCTGTTAGGGCTAAGCCCACTCCTTTTACCTGCATTGTTCATGGGATTATCATATTTGTTCAACACAGTTAGCTCCACCCATGACCCAGTTAAATGTGTCAAGCAAACATAGCCTTGGCCCTGGAAAAAGCTCTTGCTTGTTCTTCTCTACTTCCTTTTCGCTCCATAGCCTAGCAAATCTGGAAGACAGAATAAAAATATGAAGGGAATAAAAGAAGCTGCTGT
Organism: Crotalus tigris; assembly: GCF_016545835.1. NCBI lineage: Eukaryota > Metazoa > Chordata > Lepidosauria > Squamata > Viperidae > Crotalus > Crotalus tigris. Next base: position 1,545,458 of record NW_024096520.1, read on the forward strand.
TTTTATAGGGAAAGCTTAAGAAAGTAAAATGAGGATATCTCTCAAGAAATCACAATCAATCTGGGTTCTTTAAGGGTAAAAATGCTACATCCCAAAATTGGACATCCAGCTAAGCAGTTGCAAAACTGGGTTCCTGAGGCTGAAGCACCTTATTGTGATTGTCAGCAGCATAGGTCCAGGTTGAGTGTTGGAAACCTACAAAACTGCTCCATGCTTCCAGGTCTTGCCATTAATATCATCTTTGTTTCTGGGGTCCTGTGTGTTGTGTCCTGGGCCTGATGAGGAAACGCAGCAGGCTCAGAAATGTTGCAAATGGTCCCGGGCATTCTAAAAGGTGCCCAGGACTAGACAGAGTGGCGCCAGCCTTGTGCGCATGCACAAGGCACGAAGAAAGAAGAACTCTTATTGGTTCACTCTGTCCGGGTTTCAAGCCCTATAAAAAGGCCTGCGTGCCTTTTGCTGCTTTGCTTGGAGTTGGAGAAGAATAAAGCATTGTTAATTGTCACCATGTGTCTTCATCATTCGCACGTGAACGAAGGATTTAACACTGTGAATAATGATCTATAATAACAATAAGGAGCCAATATCAGATCTTTCTTCTGCAAGTGAAACATCTTCCAATAGGTTCAAGAAAGTTATCAGGTGCAGGTTTCCTTGAACACCTCCCCACCCCCACTTGAAAAAGAATGAAATTACAGGCAATCCTTAACTTATGACCACATCTGGGATCAGAGGCAGTTGTTAAATGAGTTGTGGCCAATTTTAAGACTTTTTTTTTTTTTGCCATGGTTCTCATGTGAATCATGCAGTCGTTAAGGTGATTATCATGCCTCTGTTTGAGCCTGAATCTGCAGAGGCTGGAACGGGACCCTATGGAGGTGGAGGGAGAGGTGTCTGTGGCTTCAGAGGAATGTGGGGAAGAGCAGGCCGAGGCAGGCCAGGGCCCTTCAGGATTGGAACAGGAGGAACAGGAGAGGCAGAGTTCAGGCGATGAGCAAAGGCTACCCCCACCTGATCCTAGAGCACAGAGAGTGGAGAGAAGAAGGGAACAACACAGGCAGGCTCAATTACTCAGGAGAAACACCACAAGAAACACCTGGAGGCTGAGATTTAAGGAGATGCTGTGGGGAGGGGCATTTGTCGGGAACAAACACTGATTCTTGGAGTGTTGTGTATTGTTACTGATCTCTTGTTCTGTAACTTCTGTTTGGAAACCTGGAAACTCGAACTATTGGATTGACTGACCACGTCACTTGTATGTTTAAAGACCTTGGACTATTTCAGATTCTCTCTTTTGAAAACTGCTCAGGTGGATTTTCCTGGGGTTTTTTGCACAGATACAGAAAAATGTATTCATATCAATATACCATATGTACCAAGCTGGCAACCTAATTATACTACTAAAGTGCTTTGGGCTTGTATCTGATAGTATAAGTTAATTCTTAGCATGGCTTGTATTTAAGCACGTTGGATCAATTAAAATCAATTTGACATCTACACACTTCAAGGCTTGGCTAGTTTCAAATCAATTAAAGTCCTTATGACTTTATGATTAGTACCCCAAGGTTATAAAACGTTAATGTAAAACTTATTTTTGAATAAAATGGACATGTACAATTCCAGACTTACATTTTGAAAAAAAAGAAGAAGCTTCACTGAACATACGAGGTAAAGACCATCAGATTGAAATATTTTTAATTAGGTTTAACCTTCTCTCCACACCTTCTTTTCTTTTCTTTTTCTTTTTTCTTTCTTTCTTTTTTTTTTTTTTTTTGATAAGTACAAGCTATAATTAGGGTGTGCTGGACAGTTAAATGAAAATGAGGAAGTAGAGTTAGGTAGTCCTCTGTTGGCATGAAGGCAGCAAAAGGAACAGAACTGCCAAATAAAGATGTAAACAATAAACAGAGCAGGCAAACAGAGTCATTTGTCTTTGCTTTCATTTGCAAAAATAGATCTTAAATCACAACACCCAAATCTCAGCCATCTCATTTTGTTGAGCTCTGGCACGGTTCTGAATAAAGCCATAAAGAAGAGCTGGAAAATTACTGGGGGCAATTTGCAGTTAATTTGCACCCAGCACCCCTTCCCCTTCCATCTTTACATCCAGATCAGAGCAAGCTCACAGGGCACTTGGTTCATATGGCAAAAAGAGAGGGTGGTGTTTATTTATTCAATATCAGCAAAATAGTTAATTGGCCACAAGGGATAAAAGGTAGGCAAAAACATAAACAGATAACAATTGACATCTTCCCTCCCTGAATATATTAAAAAGGCAGAACTGGAAATAATTTTGCAGGTAACTGGCACAGATAGTCCTATAGGTGTGGCTTTGATTATTCCAGGTTTCACCTTTGTTATGTCAATAACTGCAGCAGAATAGAGATGGAAAGTAGGACACCAGGTGATCCCTTTTTACTTTACAACATTAAAGAAGCAATTGATGGATGAGATGATCTATCCAACATACCCTCCCCATCCAGTTGTGCACCATAATCAATGTACACCAGAACTTCCTGCTCTGCATCCTGGTGTTTCTCTTGGCCAGAAGAAGCAGTCTCTTGCCTAATGTGTGCTGAGTGCCTTGGCTGGATTTCACTTTTATTTGTCCTTTTTCTTGCATGTCTTTCACATAGTTGGCTGCCTAGGTGTTGCACATTGTTTCTGGACTGCTTTGTGTCTGCAGTTACATCTATAGTTGTCCTCTGATGATGTGGTTGGGGGCAGTTCTTTCAGTTTAAAATCTAGCAATAGTTTGTGCAGCTAGCAGGCATGCTCTGCCATTTTTTATTCAGCCTCTGTAGATCACAACGCTTTGTTTCTTGCTCTATTGGGTGACGGGTGCAGCCTCATAAAAGAATATATATTCTGTAATTGATTTCTTATCAGATTTATCTCCAGCCTGATTCAAATCTGTACTGTATATCCAATAGGTTTTGAATTATTAGTAACAGACAGTTTTAAATTAAAGTCCTTTAATGCATTTGCCTACTCTTTTTACTATTCCAGTCCTCTTGTGATGGCTCGTATCCTTTCTATTCAGCAGTTCAACTGCACTGGCTAGGTCTGATCTACTCCCAATTGCAGTGTACAGGAGCTTTTCAACAGCTCTCCTATTCTGCTCATTATTGCTTCGGTTCCTTTTTGTTCAGGTTCCATGGGCATGCAGGTAGTCCTTGACTTACCACCATTCATTTAATGACTGTTCAAAGTTACAAATGGGACAAAAAAAGTGACTTAGGACTTTGCAGCATCCCCATAGTCATATTTGTCTGAAATGGTATAGGGTTTCCTGCCTGAGCAGGGGGTTGGACTAGATGACCTCCAAGGTCCCTTCCAACTTTATTATTATTGTTGTTGTTGTTGTAGTTGTCATCGTCACCATCACCATCATTATTATTATTATATTGATCAAAATTCAGACCCTTGGCAAATGGCATGTATTTATGACAGTTGCACTATCCCATTCCTTGGATCATGTGATCATCATGACAACCTTCTGAGCTGTCTTCCGATAAGGAAAGTCAATGAAAGAAGCCAGAATTGTTTAACAGCTGCATGTTCACTTAACAACTGCAGTGATTTGCTTAACAACTACGGCAAAAAGGTTGTAAAATGGGGCAATGGAAAATTGGGGCTCAATTGTGGTGGTAGGCCAAGGCCTACCAGTATTTGACTCTTTTGCCTCATTGACCCTGAGAAAATTTATTAGGCCCATTTTCTTTTCTTTCTAGATAAGCAAGTCCTGTTTTTTGTCCTTTTCAATTTTAGTTCCAAGATAGAGGCTTACAGTATATCTGAAAGATGTTCGCTTTCACTTCTTCCTTTAAATTGTTCACTGTCTTTAAGTTGTCGCCCTTGTCTTCTGCACATGCAGTTGGAATATCAACATCGCCAAAAAATGTACGCTAGTCTCCCCTTTTTAAAAAACCTTTGTATATAAACAAGGATCAGCTTTCCTAGTTGTTCAAAGCCCCTGGTGTGGAGCTTTAGATGTAGCTGATTGGAGCCTACTTTAGCTGCTTGCTTTAGTCCACATGTGGATTTTACAGTTTATAGTTTTGTTTCTCTGACTCTTCCAGATCTGGTGTTTGCTGCATGTAGGTCACCAGGCAGAAACGTGGTCTTAATTATAAGGGCTCCACATGCAGTTTTCTAAATGGCGCTACTCTTTGTAACGTTCTGATGCTCGCCTATTTAATTACAGCTGCAAAAACTTTGTCCTAGCCCCATTGTATTTTTGTGTGTAGACCTTTACTATAAGCTACTTATAGAGCTTTGCTCATTTCAAAGAACATCAGGCTTTGTTTTGAAAATCCACTTGGAGCCAATGGTTTTCTAGACCTTTGGTAGCACTATTAGAATCCATGTTTTGTTTTTGCGCAAGGGTTTTATGCCACACTACCCCTCTTTGAATTGGGACCAGGGACATTCTTTGCTTTGACTGTGTCCCATATTCTCTTTTCTTCATTAGATCGTTGAGATCTTCATAACTGTAATTCTGGGTCTGACCACATGTTATCCTTCTAGATCTGATGTTACTTCAGATTCCTCAGACTCATTTCCAGTAACCTCTTCTGACTTTACTTTAACAACAGCACTTAGACCTATATACTGCCCTATTGGGCTTTATAGAACTCTGATCAGTTTACAACATCAGCATGTTGTCCCTAAGAATCTGGGTCCTCATTTTACCAATTTTGGAAGGATGGAAGGGTGAGTCATCCTTAAGCCCTGCCAGGGTCAAACTCCAGGCTGTGGGTAGAGTTTGCCTGCAATAATGCATTCTAATCACTGCACCACCAGGGCTCCCATTTTTATTGCTATGCCATTATTATTGCCATTGTTATCTGCTATTTCCCTCTCAGATATTCTTGGGTAAATCCAGATGCTCTACCCTAGCATCTGTGTATTAGAGTTTATCTGGGATTTTTTTTTCATTTATTCATTTAAATAAGCAACACTGCATGTGTTTATTTTCCACTCTTAAGGACCAAAACCATTTGTTCCCAGCATTTTTCCTAACTGCGTTATGCAATTTAATCTAATCCTTTCTTCCAATTTCTAAATCCTAATCCTTTAGTTTTGTAATCTCAGGCTTATCTATGTGATCAAACCTTCTATGCCATTTTGCAGGATTATTATTATGCATGCTTCCTGCTGCTCTGTTTTCTGTAGATCACAAGGTTTCAACAAATTTGCTTCAATGTGCTCTTTTTCCAACATTTCTTCGTAGTCCTTTGCAACTGTGCAAAGTCCATTTTAAACACAATTTTACAAGAATGTTGCTTAAGATAACATAGACATGTAATTTGCATCAAGTTCAAGCAAACAATAGGCTTCTTAATATATTATGTTTCTGCTTTCATTATGATTTATCAGCATCTCAGTTTAGTGTAGTATTTTCCACATACATCAAAATTGCATTTGCTAAATTAACTTTTCCTTAGGAAAAAAAAATCAGGCTTGTAAATACTTCTTTGCTGCAGAAACATTAACCAGATGCACCAGTATCCAGCAAAAATCCCTTTTTTTCTTTTCAAATTTAAAACCATATCCAGTTTTAGGTAAGAATTTATTTGCTAAGCTAAGAATTATCTCAGTCTCAGTCTTGTTTTTGCAATTCGTATGCAAACTTGACTATTTTTTAAGGACATTTGATCATTATCTCCCTCCATTATTTTAGTTTTAGATTTGTAAAATCCATATTCTTTCTGCCCTCTTTTATTGTAGCAATGGCAGATTACATTTCTGCCCTTTAGAGAATTCTGTTCAGTTTCTTGGTTCATGTCATGTTGGCAATTATATTCTCTTAGAAATTATTCTGTAAAGTTTGAGTGACTCTATAATTTTCTGGCAAGGACTGTAATTTATTTATTTATTAATCAAATTTATATGGCGGCCCATCTCACATAAAGTGGCTCTGGGCAGCATACAGCAATCAATTAAAATAATAAATATATAAGACACTCGTTATTAAAATATAAAAAAGTTCACAAGACACAAGAGAGAATAAATGTCAACCACAATAACGGAGCCGTCTTAAAATTTGACTGTCCCCTAAAGCCTTTAGACCTGATGTCAAAACCAGGTCTTGGAACTAACCTTTTTTTGGGGGGGAGGGGGACAATATTCCATAAGGCCTGTGCACAGCAAAGAAGGTCAACCTCCTGGGACCTGTCAAGTATAGTTTTTAGCAGATGAGGCCCACAGCATTCCTTTTCTACCAGATCTGATGGGATAGACAGATATAATATAATGACAAACATTAGTAAGGTTCACACTGTTTTTTTAAATCTTCTGAATAGAGAGCTACTCTGACAGATGTTCCATTAATCTTCCATTTCCTGATGCTTTCAGAGGTATGTGTTTCCTGCTTTAAAGTATCATAGCTAATCCTTGAATAACATAGGTCTGTCTCAGTTATCCCAGATCACCTTTCTCGAAGCACGGTTTTGAATAATCTTAAAGTTTGCCAACTTTAACTTCAGGATTATGGTTTCTGTAATCTACCTTTTTCATTCAAGCTATCCTGCCTGAATAGCATCTGAACATGGCATTTCCTGAGCATTTGTGAGGTCCAAATAGTACCTCCATCTTCAATCTTCTGACTCTGTTTTTTCTTCTCATCTTCAAACATGAGATTTTTCTGTTATCATGTCGTGCCCATTTTTAAAAATTCTATGATATCGTTGAAGAGGTGAGAAAAACGCTTTCCAGTTAGAATGAAGTCCTAGTACTTATCCATATTGTGTAGGTTCTGAGTTCATACTTGACTAAGTACCTTGAATTTAAGAAATAAGATATTTTTTGATTGGATGCTGTGAGGTGTTCAGAATTTAATTTTGTGTCCTTTCTAATGATGGAATAGTATTGTTGGTAATTGATTCATTTTCTATTTCTGCACCATAAAGGGATTAATTTGGTGGATGGGATGATATATACAACAAGATAAAGGAGACCTTAGTTTAGATTCTATCTCAGCTATAAAGTTTAGGAACCAAACACTTTTTTTCATAATAGTATGGTCAAGATTGTTGTTTGACATCATGTTTTTCAAGGGGGTTTTTTTTGTTTGTTTTTGTTTTTTAAAAACAGAAATGAATGACAGATGATAACTAATTTGAATCTTGTTCTTAGTATTTTATGATAGGGATTTTGTAAATATAACTGATATTCAGCCTATTTAATTCACAGAGACAGCGTGGTGGATTTTTTTTTTTTTAAAATGTTAAATTTATATGCTGCCCATCTCCCTATCCAGTTGGATTAGAAGGAGGTACTAGCTCAAAACCCCTGCTCAGTAAGGAATCTTCAACATCTGGTCTCTGTTTAAATATATCTGTACTTCTCTTGGTAATTAGCTCTACTCTCTAACTTCTTTTACTGTAAAGAAAATTGTTATATTTAAAATTCAGTTGGACTCCATTCTCCCTATTCTACATTCTGGAATGACAGAGACATTTTGGGTGAGATATCTCCCTTAGTGTGCTCTTCTCAAGACTAAGCATTTCCAATTATTTCAATCTTTCCTCATGGTTAGATTCAATTTCTTGATCATCCTTGTTACCGTTGTCTATTCCAGTTAGAAACCTTGTCTGAAAGGGAGTTATTGGCTGATCCCCACTGTACTGGGGAGAGTATTCTGTACTGTCAAAAGATTCTGTCCCATTTGTTGATGAACTGATTCATAGCTGTAGTTAGAAGATCCATCTATACTACCCCTTGTTCTCCATGTTATAGCAAGTCAGTAACATATTTAAGCATAGTTGGTAGCCCCCCCCCCCCGTATGTGTAGCCATTGCTTTGGCTACTCTGTACTAGGCATTCTGAATAACGAACTCTCCACTTGCTCGTAAGGGAGTAAAGTCTGATATATTTGTAGTGAGAGCTTATCAAACTGTAAGACTTATTTCCTCCAGAGATAATTAGTCTTTGGCTAGGAAATATTGATTGTGTACAGAGGAAGCAGCCATATTGGATAGCTGAGCATCTTTGAGCAGGTGGAAGAGATTTTAGAGAAAATCTACTCTGTCCACATACTTCAGACCCATTAATAGAACTATCCTCTGTGAAGGTTTTTTTTTCAAAAGGAAACTGAACCTTTTTGGTTCTTTCCTTGAAAATGTTTAGCTTTTCACCCAAGACGGTTCTTCAGTTCTGACTGAATGATAAGGAATGGAAAGATTTATATTCTTTGCAGTCAGCAAAGTTACCTCTCTGAAAGTCAGTCATTAGCTCTCTGAGAGTCATTGAGGCCACTTGGGGGTTATCTGTACCCTCAGGATCATTGGAATCAGAGTGCAATTGGGTGTGGAACCATTTTGGTACTGCTGAAAAGACTGGGTTGTAGACAGGAGATAGAGATAGGTGGCCTTGTATCCCTCCCCCTCTGTTGAGAGCGGGCTGTTCTGTTTAATGCAGCTGGCCTCTTTGGCTCCTGTTTCAAACCAGTGGTTCTCTCTGTCCAGAATGTGTACAACACAGTTCTCTCAGAAGTCCCAAGAGGGTTCCACACCCATTTTTGCTGTGATTCAGGTGATCTTGAGGGTACAGCCTCTCCCCACAGCCCAAGAGGGATGGCGTGGCTCCTCCGGTGAACCAGGTCCCTGCGCCTGTTCCAGTCCCACTCCCTTCTGCCAGAGACCCCAGGATCTCTTCCATAGATGCCCCCTGATGCGAGTGATGTCCCTATAGTCTTTGACAACCCTTTGCAAAAAGCCTTTGCTGGCAAGAATGGAGCCCGGGAGGGGCCAGTGTATCCCTCCCGGGCTCCGTTTTCGGCAGCAAGGGCTTTTTGCAAAGACAGATTGGAGCCTAGAGGGAGATTGCAAACCCAGCAAGGTGTGCTCATCCTGCTCTCCCTGTTCTGCTTTTGGAGCACTGGGAGCAGGCAAACCGGAGCAGAGAGGAGACAACTAGCTAGATCTTCACAAGTAAGTGAGACCCAGCATGGCAGTATTGGGGGGGGGAAGCAATTGTGGGAAGCGTGAGGTATATCAGTGGGTCAGGAGAATCCTTGGTTGGCCTGTTGCATCACTAGCCCCCCCCCCCATTGCCTTCCTATTCTGAGATACTTAACGACCCGCACATTCAATTAGCAAATGCATGGGCAAAAGCAGGGAGTTTTCACATTCACTTTACGGGATTCACTCCAACAAATCCTTGGGTTACGAATGTAATTGGCAGGCTCCATTACATTCGTAATTCGAGGACTACCTGTATCTGTAGCTCAGGGTTGAACTGTGGGGTCCTTGGTGTTCTCTGAATTTGGTTGTTTCCTTACAGATATTTCATTACCAAACCAGGTAACATCATCATTGCTAGCTGATATTATCTAGTTGGTTAATGAAATGTCTGCAAGAAAACAAGCAAGCACAGAGCACACCAAGGGTTTGTAAGATTATTAATCAAAATGTCATGCAGCAGTTTGGCACACGATTCACTGAAATCAATTCATATTACATGCACAGGATTCCCACAAAATGTTAAGAACCTATCCAGATAAAACATATTGAGATTTGGGAATTATTGTATGGTTTTCAAGTAGTAAGAGCACTTGAACTTTTCAGATATCAGTATCAATCTCATTGGTCCCTAGTACTCTAGATATTCTCAGCCACCCACCCATTTAGAAAACATAAATCTTCCTTCAGTCATCTGGCTCTTCATTAATGTTCCAGGGTGTTCAAAAATAGTATGTCCAATTTCAAAAGATCATCAACAATTTCTTTCAATACCCTAGGATGAAATGTATCCGGATCTATAGTTTTAAACTCACCAAAAGAAAACAACTATTCTCTGACTGTCACAATCACAAGTGTCATCCTGTGCCTTCTTTGTGCTCTTCAAAATTACCTACCGGTAATTGAACATATATATTCTTTTTGGAGAAGACTGGGGAAAAAAGACTTGCGTTGACTTGTCCTTCTTTGTTCCAGCATTTTGAATGTATTGAAAGATGTGCAACAGAATGTTGTAGGTTGTCATTGTCAGTCTTTACCAACATCTGTTCAATTTGAACTTTATGGTTTGGGGAGGGGGTTGGCTACCCTCTCTATGGCTGCAGGCTAGCTGCCTCTGTTCTTCCATAGAGACTTGCTCTTCTTTCCATCTCCTAAAAAGGTCCCTTTCTTGTATTCAGATCTTTATGACACATTGAGGTTTTTGCTCTCTCCCATTTCTTTCTCATTAGTACTGAATATTTTTCTGCTTTTTAGGGTCTTCCAACCATCTTGAACTTATTTCTCATTAGTTTCTCCTGCCATAGAATACCTGCACATAGAATCACTGCACTGAATTTTTTTAATAATCCACTTTTCTGGAGTCCGGATGATGTCTTTCGCCTTGAATTATTTCCTTTTAGGCAATTTTCCATGGTGGATTATAAGCTTCTTTTTGGCAGTTTGGATTGCATTGTGCAGCCTGATCCTTTGGGTTTTGTGAAGGCAGATGCGCTTGCTTATTTTTCAGGAAGTCTGAGAGTATGATCTGATTACGGGACCAGAGTATTTAGGAAATTCACTTGGCAAAACATAGCTAAATTCAGCTCCTTCTGCAGCCTGTCACCACAGTTATGTATATGATGATCTTGATCCTTTTGACTTAAATGTATTTTAAACAAGCAACAGTGAACCAGGCTTGTTTTTCTGATGAGTTGATAATCTTGACAGTACAGTACAGCACTGTACTTTTAAAAGGCTAATATTTTTGCTGTTTGGTTTGATTTTACTGCAAAACTACAGGCCATTTTGAGATTCCCAAAGGAGCTTTAAAAACCTGGAATATCTGAATTTTATTTTCCAAGATCACTTCCAACTCTGTTATTCTGTTATTCTGCTATTCTGCCTCCCTCCCTCCCTCCCTCCCTCCCTCCCTCCCTTCCTCCCTCCCTCCCTCCCTCCCTTCCAGATTGGACAGTCATTTGTCTGAAATGGCATAGGACTATGGTGACAAACCTATGGCACATGTGCCACAGGTGGCACGCAGAGCCCTCTCTGTAGGCACGTGCGCTGTTGCCCCAGTCCTTGGCCTTCAGCGGGTTTTATAAAACCTTTTCGCTTTAGGCCCCTGCCACTGTGTGCAAAAAAAAAGAAAAGGTTCAATCAATCAATCAGTTTCAACTTCTCACGGGGAAAAAAAAGATCTCGCAAATTTGGAATGGATTGAACTTTTTAGTCCCACCCAGTCTTCTGTTACCACCGCAGCCACGCCCAGCCAATGGGCCATGCCCACCCAATTGACCACACCCACCCAATGGGCCACACCCACCTGGCACCCGATGATACATAGGTGGGTTTTGGGTTGCAGTTTGGGCATTCGGTCTCTAAAAGGTTCACTATCACTGGCATAGGGTCTTCTCCTGCTTGAGCAGGGGCGTGGACTAGAAGACCTCTGAGGTCCCTTCCAATTCAGTTAGTTCTATTTTAACACAGATTAAAAACAAATGCTAGTACACTCTCTTTCCTCTTTTCTCCTTCTAGTCCAGCTCCTTTCCCTAGCAAATCTCCAGAATGTCCTTCACTGTATTTCCACTTCACTGCTTCAAATTGCTGAGACAGTAAATCTTTAAAAGTGCTTTTGGAGAGACAAGACCAAGAATTATGATCAGGCACTGCTGAATGATTACAGTTCAAAGTCCTCCTGGATACGGAGAGTGGCAGAAGGAGCTGTTATTTGGTCAGCAAAGGTACAAGGGGGTCATTAGTGTGTTTGAGGACGGCAGATAACTGGGTCAATTTGGATTTGCTACTCAGCTGACAAGATGGAATTGCTACCCTTATTCTGCTATCAATAATTAGGTTTTATACCTGCCATTTAGAACACTGGCAGGCTGTGTTTTCCTACTTGGATTGTGAAGGGGATAGTGTGTATGTGTGTGTCTCTGTGTGGTGTTTGGCAGAAATTCAGCTGCTAGGAGTAGCCTTCATGAAAACCATTTATTCAACTAAATTTACTTAATACCCCACACTCATAACATACAGGTCCCTTGACATACAACCACAGTGGGGAGCAGCATTTCTGTTGCTAAGCAAGGGAGTTGTTAAGTAAATTGCACCCAATTTTACAACCTTTTTTTGCCGTAGTTGTTAAGTGAATCACTGGAATTGTTAAGCGAATGATGTGGTCATTAAGCAAATCTGATTTCCCCCATTGGCTTTGCTTGTTGGAAGTCAGCTGGGAAAGTTACAAATGGTGATCACATTATTCTGGGAATTGCAACCATCATGAACACATGCTGGTTTTAAGCCTCCAAATACTTATCACATGACTGTGGGGATGTTGAAAGTATAAGAAGAACCAGCTGTAAGTCACTTTTTAAATTGTGGTTGTATCCTTGAATTGTTGCTAAATGAATAGTTGTAAATTGAGGACATACAATTCAATAAAAACCAAAAAAGTGATTATCCCTTTTGGGCATGCTTTGTTCTGCATTGCGACTGCCATGTTATATAGGAATCCTATGTGGTTCTTTTCAGGGCAAGGGCCCTCCTTGGTCAGTGAGTGATATCCTGTGATCTGCTCTCCAGAAATAGGTGGTAGCTGAGGCATAGAAGAGCAATGGCAGTCACGTCATGTGATGTAATGCAATTTTAATTAAATTAAAGATAGCTATCATGAGGACTCCTCAAGTTGCAAACTATTACACAGCTAAGCTTTCATTTGACTTAGATATGGCATGGGAGATGGGTAATTAAACCCACCTTGTGCTTTAGTGGTATATGAGGATATCCAATGGCCAGCAAAACCTCTTTCTTTATACTAGGAAGTGATGTGACACCTTATGGGTAGAAACGATTCATATTTTTTCATCTCAAAGGTATTTGCACTCAAATACGAGGAGGCATAAAAAGAGAAATTATCTTGCCCTCCAGAAATACTATAGAGCCATGAGTTTCTCTAGAAAGCTGATGGGATCTGTTGCAGTGAAACCATCTTATTCTTCTCAATCTCTATGTATGTATAAATAAACAATATATTATAGGGTTATCCTAGTTTACAGTTCACCATATAGAGTTACAGAAATGAAGACAACAACTAGCAGCCAAGAGATACCAAAACTTCTTATTCATTGCTCGTATTTAATGGCCATTCAGATACCTGTAGCTTAGAAATATTCGTATAACACAGTGGCCCACTCAGTTCTCACTTGTAGAAAAGTAGATTAATACATAAATATTAGATAATGGATTTTAACAGTAATTACAGCATGCTCATTTGATTCATGAAAACAATTGCAGCTTTAAGAATGTCATAGCTACTTTAAAAAGATGTTCTCCACATTTTCTACGTGTTCCCAAATGGTCAAAGACAGCGGTCTCCAACCTTTCCACTTTGGCGGCCTGGCTTAGTGCGGGGGGAGGGCATGTGAATTGCAGGTGTATGGGTGCACACAACTCCATTGGTGAAAGCAGTGGGCACGTGCACCCTCCACTTGCACATAATGGAGCTTCATGCATGAGCTAAGGGTGCTTGCACTTGTGCACTTGCACTCACGTCTGAAGCACCACTCATGTGCAAGCACAAGCACCCTCCACATGCACCCTCTGCTCACACAAGTGGACTTTGCACGTGCGTGTTTGTCCACTGCTCACACGAGTGGAGCTTGTGTGCGTATGCACTTGCCCAACGCTTGCATGGCCCAGTTTGAAACAGACTGTGGCCTGTTCCAAACTGGGCCACGTGAACGATGGGCAAGCCTGTGTGCACACCAAGCTCTACTTGCATGAGTGGTGGACTACAGCCTGGGGGTTGGGGACCCCTGGTCAACAAATATCAGTATTTGTGCTTGGCATGTTACCTATAGTTTTCACCATGCTGTTTCTTAGTTTGCAAATCAGAAGCTCAAGAGATACAGCTTGATATATCTGTTTGGAAGGAAGTAACTACAAGCTGAATTTTTGCCGGTCACTAAATATCTATTTTGTCAGTTTACAGAATTAGTCCTATCCAAAAAGGCATTAACAGTAAAACATTTCTCTGAAGTAAACATTTTATTTTTAAAGGAGAAAAAACAACTTTTTTTTAAAAAAAAAATCAAAGTGTTTACAAATATTTTGAGAAAATTGAATGCCTTGTTGTACTCCAGGCTCTAGTTCTGCATGATAAAGTTAAAATATACTGTTTTTAAAAAAAATAAAATAGTAAGTGAGAGATGTATATAAACCTATCATGCAGGCTCCAGTTCTGCATAACAAAGTTAAAATATACTGTTTTTTTAAAAAAAATAAAATAGTAAGTGAGAGATATATATAAACCTAAGAGGATCTAGTTATTTCAAGGATAAATTCCATTCCAAAATCAGACTTGTCTTCTGTGGAATAAGCTATGATGCTTGGCATTTTAGAGTGTCCTGTGCAAAACAGATCTTCATAGTTTTTACCATATGGTTTTAGTTCCTACAAAATTATATCCGGTCCCTCCTAACTTCCTTTGTTTCTGATACATAATTTATTATAGGAAGAAAGAATGGGCTTTAAACTAAGTGATCATATGAGATGGAAACTGTAGTATAACCTAAATGTTTTATAGAATGAAAATATCCCGTCTGCATGCACAGATACACGTATACACCAAAGATCTAAGGTGCAGACAACATATTTTAACATTTTAAAATACAATGTATTTTAAAGGAAAAATCTAGTTGAAAAGAAATGTAAGAGTTACTTCAGGATAAAAGGGAGGGAGAGAGGGAGGGAGGGAGGGAGGGAGGGAGGGAGGGAGAGAGAGAGAGAGAGAGAGAGAGAGAGAGAGAGAGAGAGAGAGAGAGAGAGAAAGAGAATGTTATTTTTATCTTCAGGATTGGCAAACAAATCTCAAATTTAGCTAGACTTGATAGTGTTACTCTAAACTTTCCCATCTTCTTTTGCAACTCACCAGAAGCACTTTTGAAGCTTGTTCACCTTCCAATTCCCCTTCCAGTTTAAACATAACGGAGCTTCAGAAATCTCTGCCCTAGCTAATTCATTGTTTTGTGTGCTGGCAACAAGCTGTGACTGATTGGGTAGATTAGGCAATAGATTCATAACATTTATTTATTCCATTTACTCATTTAAATAATTTAAATTGTTTTTATACCACCCGTGTTGGCTTCTTTAATTGCTGCTGTTCCTGGCCAATTGCCACAAATATAAGGGGAAATATCACCATTGGTACAATGTATGCATATTCATTCATGGTGCATGTCCTTAGTAGACAGTCATTAGTTTTCTAATCACTGGGATTTAGTGTCAGTTCTTCTATACTAGAGAGGAGCACAGAGGTGACCTTGGAGAAGGTATGCATCAACTGTTAATGAAACATGAGCCTAGCCTGGGAAAACAGGAAAGTGTGGAAGAGAAATTGAAGATCAACCTACCTGCCTTGACCCTTTTTGATATTAGAGGGAAAGAGGAGAAGGGTTATCAGGCTTTCAAGACAGTACAGTCTATGTCTTTTAGTAATAATTGTTAGGCAGAAAAGATGTTACCGGGTTTTGATCTTTTGCCATCCCCAAACAACACGGCTCTCCTCCTATAATATTTACTTATTAAAATGTTGGAAACAAATTATTTTGTACTGTATTGTCCTTGGGACTTAAATAGCCCTGGTTTTTATAGCCATTTCCCCATGTCTGGCTGCTCATCTGCAGCTGCACAGAGTAGTGGAATTTTTATAAACTGGGATCCTAAGTAACATTAGTTGCAAGCCCTAAAATATCATGTTTCCAGCTCACTTGATCTATATCATTTTCCATGTACAGGTAGTCCTTGACTTACTGCCACAACTGAGGCCAAAATTTCAATTGCTAAGCAAGACAGTTGTTAAGTGAGTTTTGCCCCATTTGTGCCTTAGTTGTTAAATGAATCACTGCATTTGTTAAGTGAATCTGGCTTCCCCATTGACTTTGCTGGTTGCAAAAGGTGACCACATGACCCCAGGACACTGAAACTGTAATGCTTTTTGCCAAGCATCTGAATTTTGATCACATCATGATGGGGATGCTGCTACGGTCATGTGAAAAATGGTCATAAGTCAGTTTTTTCAGTGTGGTTGTATCTTTGAATGGACACTGAACAAATGGTTGTAAATTGAGGATGACCTGTAGGTGCTTTGTTGACCCCCATATCTCTGAACCTCCAACTCATGCTCCATTCATGATTAAAATGTCCCCAAAGACTTGTCCCTTCCTAGGGGATAGACTTTTTTATAAATGGAGGTCCAACGAGTTCATTCTCTCCTTGATTCTTCAACTTTAACTACAGTTTTGTAAGTTCCAGATTTTATTTCTACCCTCCTGGACACAATTCACCACTGTTGGTAGCAAATGTGCTCTTCTTCTTCCACCTTTCCAAAATCAGTTGTACTTCTCTAATCCAGGTTTCAAAGGCTTCGTTCTTTCCTCTCATCACCTATCCAGGCATGGCTGTAAAGAGCTTTAGTTTACTTATTTTTTTTTTAGCATATGGCATTGTTACATTAGCCAGGAGTCTACAATGCTAGTGTAAGGTAATAGTTTGGCTGCCTGTTAGGTACAACCCTTGCATGCTTCCCAAAGTGCGCCACAGGAAGGCAAGCTCGCTTCGCACTAGAAAGATGAGCGGCTTTTCCTGCAGTATCATCCAAGGCCCTCTCCTTTCACCAAAGTCTTCTCGCAAGTAGGCATCACAATTGGGAAGATTCAGTGCCAACAGGATTTTTACTGCTGCACGAAGTGCCAGCTGGTCTCCCACCAAAGTGGTACCTATTTATCTACTCGCATAGAACATGCTTTCAAACTCCTAGGTGGGCAAAAGCTGAGGTGAGTGTCGGCAGCCACACAGTACTAGCACTCAAACCGCTAGAGCAGAGATCAACTCCAGCATCATTAAACCACTGAGTCACTGCACCTCTCTAAGGGCTTTAGTCATACGGTACTTATAGTCAGTGCTTTTTTTCTAAAAAAAAAAAAAAAGTGCCAGAACTCACACGCATCATACAACCCACCTTGCCTACCCTACAAAGTTCCATCCAAAAAAGGTGCCGGAACTCCGTTCTGGGCATTCTATGAGAAAAAAAAGCCCTGATTGTATTATTAGAAAATAAACTAATAAATTGTCAGGATAAGGGAAAAATAGCACTAACTTTTTTGTGCATGAAAGGAGTAAGCTCTACAGAAAAAGGGCTGGCAGTGGACTGCTAAGTTTTAGATAAACCAAGCTGGCATCTAACCATTGATCAAGACCACATAAGATGGAACCTAGCTCCAGATGGAAACTAAGGTACTGACCATCCCCGAAGCATCAGCTTCTTAACTTCTTACAGGGAAGACAAGTAGAGCTTGAGGATGTTCAAAAGAGAAAAGCCTAGGTTTTCTCTTCTGGGGTGCTGTGTTAGTAACATTTTTGGCCTACTGCAGCTCTTGTCATTTTGGTCAAAAAGTCAAGATGGTGGCTGTGACAATTTACATGAATGGCAATCATAAAATAGGAATAGGATTGCAATTGCATGTGTGGGGTTGCCATTTTCCCACCCCACCCTGCAGATGCCCTTGAAACTAATCAGAATTTGGCTCATTTTGGTTTATTTGATTTGTTATCACTGTTTGGCTTTATCAAAATCTTAGTTGATTTTTATATCAACTGCTTACCATGCTTCAGATATAGGTGTATATATTGGGAAAGTAATTTGCGTAAGAATAATAAGCATGAACTACAATTTAACCCCTCCCCGGTTTGCCCTAGCTTTTCAGATTCATGTAAAATGGGTTTCTTTTAAATTAAAGTAGCTAATTCCATGCCAATCACAGGTTTGAATACAACAACATTCAGGAGCAAGTTGTGGTTTCTGTTGACATTTTACAGCTAATGAAAAAAAGCCTGGGCACATGATCTACTCATGTGAGAAGTGTAATGTCATAGCAATTAGTGCCTGGAAAATTAGACTTACTCTTATCCATAAACTTTGGCATTAGCCTGCTCATGTGAATAGACAGCTGGTGGCAGATGTTCAAGCACTTATTCTGTCTGGGTTGCTGAGATGTTCTGGGGCTAATCCCCCAGACAATGAAGATCACAGCCCTGTAGTCCAGAGAACCTCAAATTTAATCATTGTGCAAGTCCCCATTGGCAATTGCAGTCTGTTTTTGCAAAATGAGGAAAGCACTGTTGTGCCATCCTTCCACATGCTGCTTTGGGCATGTGTGTGATGTTATAATGCACAAAATAAAGGGGCAGAGCTTGCATGTAGTAGTGCAGGGCTTCTTTCAGCATTCTTGGTGCTTAGTGCCCTCTGCAAATGGTGCTCTGGGTCCCCTTCTGCAACTAACCCTACTGCTCTTTTTTCCCACTGCTCTGTTGCTTGTTGCACAGGTGCTGCCCATGTGCCACTTTAAAAAAAAAACTAGTCACCCCTGGCATGTTTGTATCTTCAAAGGACCTCCAAATGGATATTCTGGGGACAAATGACATATCAAGTGCAGTTCTGGTTTCACCTTTCAAAACCTGAGTGAAATAAAAGACAGCCATGAATGATAAGCAAAACAAGCAGCCCCCGGATGGGTAGCAAGGAAGGAAAAAGTGGGGGCTTTGGAGCTGATAGAGGGGGCTGAGGGGAGAAGAGTGTGTGAGGAAGCCACCAAAAGTCCCTTTCTTGAGGACCCTCAAACCTAGAAACACCAGCTTGACCTCTGGTCTCTTCAGTAATAGTGCTTTGGATCTGGTGAAATTGATACTTATTGATTGTTACTTGCATTTGATTTTTATAGCCAGCTATCTCAACATGACTAGGTGGCATACATAAAAAACATAGAAACATATTAAAAACAATTAAAACAATCCAAAATAAATATATATGGTCACCAAGTAGAATTATTACCATGTATGTTACCACAGCCAAGAAACAGGGCCCTTAACAGACTTGGGACTAATACAGATGTGTGTTCAGCTTATGGTCACTCACTCACATACTCATAGTCCTGGAAAATTGCCACACTCAAATCACTTTCAACTGAACACTGAGACACAAACAGTTCTTTAGAATACACAGAGACCCATGAATTTAAAATAACAGCAAACTTTACCGCTAATGTATAATCGTTTGTCCACACTTACCAAACATCCTCAACTAGGCTGCAGGCGTTAGCAGAGGGATGGAAGCTGCCAAATTTGGATCTGAAAATGACTCGAAGAGTGGGTTGGATTCAGGACCACTTTTATCTCCCAAAGTCCTTTCTTTTTTCTGGTTGGTGGGAGGAGCTTCCCATGTGCTCAAGCCCAACTTCTTTTGTCTGATTCAGGTGACATTTTTTTCTCTGTTCCCTTAATGACTTGGTTCCTTCTTAACTTTGTTGAAAGAAAAATCTTTATCAGGGTCCAGTCTAAGCTGGGAATAAACAAAATGGAGACTGCTTTGGAGTTGTTCCTGTGGCATGAACTTTGACTTGAGTCTGAGTGTGCCTTTCTGGTATTCTGATGGTGGGTTAATCCTATTATGTCCCAAAGGTCATATCCTGTTTCCCTGGGGCTGTGGCTGATGACTCTTGGATTTTTTTTGGTGTGAGGGATTGTTGATTCTAGGGATCTTTGTCTTTCTAATTCCTGCTTCCTAGTTCCAATCTTTCTAACAAGATTATCACATCTGCATTTCTGCAGACCTGGTTTCTGTTTGGGGCAGAATATATTTCCTTTAATATTTTCCAAAATATTTCTTTCTCTGGATTCTTTCCACAACTACTTTCCAGAGGGAGCTTTTCCTGACTTTTGTCCGCCCTGCTTACATACTTGCTTTATCTTTAGGTATGCTGGCTTAGGCCTAGCCCCACAGGGTCTCAGGTCCAGATATACCACCAAGTCTTCACAGCCCTGCAAACAGCCAACAGGGTCACGGTCACTCTGATATTTGAATAGAGAATTATTCCTGAGGGGAGGAGTTACAACTGCGAATGCAGGTCTCCTAAGTCTTGCCAACCAACATTCCTTGGCTGGTGGGACTAGTAACACGCACAACTTGTAGAAAAGATGGTCCCTTAGGTAATCTGACCTCAAGCCATGAAGTGCTTTATAGGTGATAACCAGTACCTTGAATTGTATTAGTGTGAACTACCACAGATTAAGCTGCTGAAAATCCTTTATCTTTGAGTGGAAGAGGTGCAAGCTTCATGTCTTTTTTTTCAGACGAAATATGCCTGCGCTGGATTACCTTCTTCTGTTAGAAGTACTTTTCACAATCTACCCACTTTAAAAAAAAAGGGGGGGGGAGACAATCCTTGCTGGAATCTCCATAGACGTCCTTGGTTAAAGTTCAACTAAGAATGGTAAAAGTAAGATGGAAACAGGAGAAGCTTAAGTAAATGTTTTTTCAAGCTCTCTTCCAGGGATTTCACAAGAGATCCCTGAAATCTGGTCTTCTGCCAGCATAGCACTAGTATATTTTATTAGGGAACCTGCTGACTTACCAGGAAATAACAAACCAGTTAAATACTTCTTACAATAATATGGTATATTAAGCAGGCAAGGACTGCTCAAGAATGCATAATATTGCAAGCAGGAGTCAGAATACGTCCAAAACAAGATATTATGACTCCTTTCTGAAATCCAGAAATCATTTCTTTTCCTGTGGAATTATATCCACAGTGAGGTATAGTTAAGGAATCAAGAATAATACAGGCAGATGAAGAGAGATTCAGATTAGTTCTACGCCTTCAGCTAAGAGACACCACAATGCCAATGCAGATGAAATGATAAATCTTTAGCCTGAAAAGGAGATGATTAAACATAAATTGAGAGGAAAGCACAGATGGGGACCAGTCAAAAGAATAACCAAAGTAATGGGGAACAGTAAAAGTGTTGGGGACCAGGAATGCTGCAAGGGAAAGAAATCTTACTAGTGATGCTTTAACACTGACTTTTTCAATCTATTGCTTGGGCACTTTTTCCTAAATTTTTCATGAAACTGCTTTTTCCTAATTTTCCCTTTCTTCCTGCTCTGAAAACATTATCTGAAAACAGGGCCACGCAGAATCAGTTAATACGATAAGCAAATATGTTTTAAATATTGATATTTTCTTCAACCTGAAAAATATTACCTGGGTGGTTTTAAAAAAATCTAATAAGTTTAACCTCTGGAACATTACTTGTAATTATAGAAAGAAAAAAAGAAAGAAAGAAAGAAAGAAAGAAAGAAAGAAAGAAAGAAAGAAAGAAAGAAAGAGGGAGGGAAGGGAGAGGAGAGGAGAAAGAAAGAAAGAAAGAGAGAAAAAGAAAGAAAGAAAGAAAGAAAGAAAGAAAGAAAGAAAGAAAGAAAGAAGAAAGAAAGGAGGGAGGGAGGGACGGTGGGAAGGAAAGAAGGAAGGAAGGGAGGGAGGGAAGGAGGGAAGGGAAGGGAGAGGAGAGGAGTGGAGAGGAGGAAGGAAGGAAGGAAGGAAGGAAGGAAGGAAGGAAGGAAGGAAGGAAGGAAGGGAAAGAAAGAAAAAGAAAGAAAGAAAGAAAGAAAGAAAGAAAGAAAGAAAGAAAGAAAGAAAAAGAAAGGAAGGAAGATGCAGAAGGGCTGGAGCTAGAGACCTGGAAAAAATATTCCCACATAACCAAGTCTAGAGTTTGGGGTCAAACTAGATCCTGTGACTGTGACCCTCCTCTTTACCATATTTTTATTTAAAATATAATGGCCAGGGGGGTGGAGAACAGGAATTCAAACAAAAACCATAGCAAAGCACTTCATCTTCACTGTTGACTCTTCCTTCCTTCCAGCCCTGGAAGCTGTTAATAGCACAAAAATGGCCCCCAGATGTTATACCTGAATCTTATTCCCACAGACCCAGAGACTGGCTTCCTAGGCACTATGGCATAGTGACTATGCCATGGTTGGCTTTATCACATTTCACCAAATAAGCCCAAACAAAGTGAATTAGCCCAACATCAGCTTAACTGTATTTTATAAATCGCAATGGCTGGATATCAAATCAAAAACAAGGATACCCCATTATAATATATATGAACCAGATCACACACAATAGTTTTATTTTTTAAAAAAATAATGATTCACAGTACATATTTTAAAGGAATGCTTGGTCTCACATATACAGTAGTTGCTTCTCAGACTTTGTGATTTAAGGACTCTGCCTGGTACTCTGTCACTGAAGAGTGGAACTTTTGCTGCAAGATACTTAGCTAGTTTTTAATTTCCTAGACTACTTCAAAAGCTTACATACTGTAGGTCCCTTTGTTAGGGCTACTGGATCTGAACTGTAAAAATCTGGATGATCATTAGAAAGAGGAAAAGTTTTACATTTAAGGAGTCCCTGGTACTCTTTGAGCATGGCAGTTTTCTTGCAGATGTTTCCTTATCCAAATAAGATAACATCACCAGCACTAGTCTTGATGATGTTACCTAGTTTGAACAATGAAATATCTGCAAGAAAACAACCAAGCTCAGAAAAGGACCCCTCATTTCAACCCTGAGCTACAAATATTCTCCTTTATTAGAATTACATTTTTCAGTATCTTTTTTGGCAATCTAGAGGTCATCTAGATTTTTTGCTATCCTGATCCAGTGGTTTGTTGTTGTTTTTTTACCTTTTTCACATTTTTCACAACAAGCTTTATTATCCTTGCTTTAGGGATTTTCTTAAAATGGTTTCTCCTTACAAAAAGAGACAGATTGAAAGAGGAGGCTTTAAAACAGATAATAGAGAAAGAAGAAATAGATAGGCCTGATGGAAATAACAATTCGCTTCACCTTTGTTCTGCCTTCTTACTGGAGATTTAATTTTGGAAATCCTGAGAAAAAGAACAATGCTTTGTAAACATTTCCTTTGTAAACTTAAAAAATTGAAAGAAACACTGATGAAAAGGACATCATAAATGCATGAGAATGTTGGGAAAATGTGTAGATTGTGTGTGAGGGGGTTTATTTGTTTTATGTGATTTATATGCTACTCTAGTCCTGCCTGACTCTAAGGGACTAATAGACCTAAACCAAAAATAAGCTTAAAAGTGAAATATAACAGTATAAATGTAAGACAATGATCTATGCTCCTCTACGGTATAGAACAACTAGCACCAAATCTTCGGAGGATCTTGACAGACTTGAACATTGGGTGCTATCTAACAAAATGAAATTCAATGGTGAAAAAAGTAAGGTTCTATATTTAGCAAGAAAAAACAAACAAATACAGTATAGATGATACCTTGCTCAGTAGTAGTAACTGTGAGAGGGATCTCAGAGTCCTAGTGGATAATCACTTAAATGTGAGTCAGCAGTGTGCTACAGCTGCCAAAAAAGCCAACACAGTGCTAGGCTGCCTTAACAGAGGGATAGAATCAAGATCACGTGAAGTATTAATACCACTTTATAATGCCTTGGAATACTGCATCCAGTTTTGGTCTCCACGATGTAAATAAGATGTTGAGACTCTAGAAAGAGTACAGAGAAGAGCAACAAAGATAATTAGGGGACTGGAGGCTGAAACATATAAAGAATGGTTGCTAGAATTGGATATGTCTAGTTTAATGAAGAGAAGGACGAGGGGGGACATGAAAGCAGTGTTCCAATATCTCAGGGGCTGCCACAAAGAAGAGGGAGTCCAGCTATTTTCCAAAGTGCCTGAAGGCAGGACAAGAAGCAATGGATGGAAACTAACCAAAGAGAGAAGCAACCTAGAACTAAGGAGAAATTTCCTGACAGTTAGAACAATTAACCACTGGAACAACCTGCCTCCAGAAGTTGTGAATACTCCAACACTGGAAGTTTTTAAGAAGAGACTGGACAACCATTTCTCTGAAATGGTATAGGGTTTCCTGCCTGAGCAGGAGGTTGGACTAAAGACCTACTACTACTACTACTACTACTACTACTACTACTACTACTATTATGAAAATTAATGACTGTCTATTAAGGACACGCACCATTGAATGAACATGTATACATTCTACCAATGATGATATTTTCCTTTTATTTGTGGCAGTTGTCCAGAAACAGATTCACAAATTATGAATCAGCTCTCCACAGATAACCCTGTCCAGAGTGAAATATGGAATATTTATGGTATCAGTTGGCTTTCATACCCAAAGCTCCATACAGACATTCAAAACACAATCCAACCTCATTTCCTGTTTGGCTCAGAGCTGAGATATACAACCAAGTACCATCTACATATCAACAAGCTGCCTGCATCAGGGGATGATCTTATCCAAAGGTTTCATGGAGATGTTAAATAAAAGATGGCAGAATAATTTTTTAAGAGTGGCAGAATGTTGAACCCTGTGACACCCCACTGCAGAGGGCCCTCAAGGTCAAACCCCTACCACCCTACTTGCAACTGTCCACTGCAAAACAGTGCCACCTACTTCTAATCCTCCAAGTGATCCCATAATCAATGGTTTAAAAGTTTGCTGAGAGATCAAGTAAGACCAGGACAGTTGCATTCCCCTTTATATTTTCCCACCAAAGATCATTCACAACAATGACCACTCTGTATTTGGTTCCATACCTGAGAGAAATGTAAAGTTTAAAGAACAAATATGTTCTTTATTGTAATTATATGTTAAAGAACAAATATGTTCATTCACTTCAAACATATGAAGTAGTAACTGGACACGGTAGAAGCAAAGTTAGTTTGTCAAAATAGAATGATAGTTTTAGCTCAATTTATAGCAAAGGATAAATCAGTTTTAACTCCACAGAAAACAGTATTCAGGTAGTTCTCAACTTACAACAATTCATTTAGTGACTGTTTGAAGTTACAACAGCATTGAAAAAAGAGACTTATGGCCATTTTTCACATGACCACTGCAGCATCCCCATGGCCACATGATCAAAATTAAGATGCCTGGCAACTGGCGTCTGGTATTTACAATGGTTGCAATGTCCCGAGGTCATGTGATCCTCTTTTGCAACCTTCTGACGAGCAAAGTCAGTGGGAAAGCCAGGTTCACTTAACAACTGTGTACTCACTTAACAACCTAGAAAGGCTGGGATGCAGAACTTCAGCTGGAGAGAATGAATTTCTGTATACAGTGAAGAATAAAGATGAGCTGTGTAGCAGAAATACATGTGATCTCCTTCAGAATGCCTAATGTTGCTTTCCTTTATTTACCCAAAGATGCAGCTAGATGGCAAGTTCAAAGCACACAGCTGATGAATGAATCTTTCAGGGAATTCCTGCTGTCAAGAATAAGGAATATCTCTCTGTAATCTAAGAATAAACAGAGCTGGCCGACTCTTTCGCCTTCCTTCAGCAGCAGTTATTTACATTTGTGCAGTGCTTTTAAGTGTAGTGTGTTTTATTGCTCATCCACTAACGATTAGGGCATGCATCACGGGGGCATACCAGGCGGAGTCCTTGCAAGTCCCCAAGCATATCACAGCCCATTCCACAAGGAGTGCTGCCACCTCAACAGCATGGGCCATGCAGGCTTCTATTGAAGAGGTATGCAGGGCAGCCACTTGGGCCTCGCCCTCTCCATTCATTCGTCATTACAAAATCGACAGGTACTCCTCTGCAGAGGCCTCCTTCGGTAGGAGGGTTCTCCAGCAGGTGCTAGACCAAAGTTGCACACGGGACCAGTCTATTCCCCAACCCAAGGGACCATAGGCTTTGGTATGTCCCACTGCGTGGATTATCCATCTCCAGTGCTGGAGAAGGGGCGTTGACTTACCTGAACGCCTTTTCTCAGCACGGAGATGGATAATCCACAGAACAATATCACAACTAGTAGAATTTATTCCTGCATATAGTTTTCAGCTTTGGTTCACCTGAGCCAGCAGAGTCATTTTGGCACTTTTGGCAGCCAGCTCACTCTGGCACATTAGTATCCTGGTGGTGGGAAATTGATTGTTAAAGGCAGAGATGGCAAAGGATAACCGTAAAAGAAACCATTTAAATTTGGGCAATCGGTCCACATTTGGGGAGCTTTCTGGCTAAGATTCCTTATTACTTTCAGTGTCCTGCTGTTTTAGGATCAATAGCTGTACACACTTCCTGAGGGAGTTGTAGTTCAAAGCATTTAAGAGCCCCCACCCCCGCTGTCTCTTTCTGATCTGAGATAAAGAGAAGATAAGTTTGATATAGAGACATATGGTATGACAAATAGTGTAGATCTGATAAAAAAGCATCAACACTGAAAGATAAAAAGGACAAGTATAGAAAGTGGAAAGAGGAGCAGATAACTAAGTCAGAATATCAGCAAATAGCCTGAATCTGCAAAGATGAAATGAGGAAAGCCAAGGCTCAAAATGAACTAAGGCTTGCAACCAAAGTCAAAAATAACAACAACAACAAAAAAGCTTCTTTCAACATGTAAAAACAAGAAAAAAGTGAAGGAAATGATCGGACCATTAGTGGGTGAAAGTGACAAGAAGGTGACAAGCAATAGTGAGAAAGCAGAACTATTTAACTCATTTTTTTTTGCATCTGTCTTTACACAAAGGCAAAAAACAGACCAACCTATCAAAAATAGTGCCATAAAAAACAGAATAGAAACACAAGTTAAAATAGGCAAGAAAATGGTAAGCGAGCACCTGTCCAGCCTAGACGAGTTCAAATTGCCAGGACCAGATGGATTACACCCCAAGGTTCTCAAGGAACTAACAGATGTGATCTCAGAACCACTGAACTATATTTTTCAAAGATCCTGGAGCACTGGCGAACTACCAGAGGACTGGAAAAGAGCTGATGTAGTTCCCATCTACAAAAAAGGAAAAAAAATGGACCCAGGAAATTACAGACCTATCAGCCTGACCTCAATACCTGGGAAGATCCTGGAAAAGATAATCAAACAATGAATCAGTGAACATGTAGAGGCAAAAAAAAGTCATTACTAAAAGCCAACATGGGTTTGTCAAAAATAGATCATGCTAGACAAATCTTATTGCATTCTTTGACCAAGTGACAAAATTAGTGGATCAGAGGAATGCTGTGGATATAATTTACTTGGACTTCAGTAAGGCATTTGATAAAGTAGATCACAACCTACTACTTGACAAGATAGAAAAATGTGGGTTAGACAGCATCACCACCAGATGGATCCGTAGCTGGCTGACCAGCCGTACTCAGCATGTGGTCCTCAATGGAACTGCATCTACACGGAGGGAAGTGTGTAGTGGGGTACCCCAGGGCTCTGTTCTGGGCTCAGTGCTCTTCAACATCTTTATCAACAGTTTGGATGAGGGGATCGATGGGGAACTTATCAAATTTGCAGACGACACCAAGCTGGCAGGAATAGCCAACACTCCAGAAGACAGGTTTAAGATACAGAAGGATCTGGACAGACTTGAACATTGGGCACTGTCTAACAAAATGAAATTGAATGGTGAAAAAAGCAGGGTTCTACATTTAGGCAAGAAAAACCAAATGCACAGGTATAGTATAGGGCAGTGGTTCTCAACCTGTGGGTCGGGACAGGTTGAGAGCGAGCGGGATTCTTATCCGAATGCAATAAAACATGGTGGATTATTATGAAGTTCTAGGAGTGCATAAGCATGCCTCACAGGAAGACATTAAAAAAGCTATCTAGAACTGAAGAGGACGCCAAGAGGCAGGTGGGCTGGCGGCGCTCGGGCAAGCTCGCCCGGACTGGCCCCTGTTCGCCTCCCTTGGACCAAAGGAGCGGGGAAGGCGACACCGGGTCGACGAGTCTTCCTTCCTCCCCCCCCACCCCTCCGCTGCCATCCCAAGCTCGGGAAGCGAACCGGGTGATCCTGGGTTGAGCCGCCGTCTTTCTTTCCCCTCCCTCCGCCCGGGAGTGGGACTTAGCTGGAGGTTTTCCTCGCCTTCGAGCCGGGAAGCGAAGCAACCCCCCCAAGTGGAGAAGAGAGAGCTGCGCACACAAAGGCGCGCCCGGCTCGGCTCCTCCTCAGCCTTCCAACTTGGGGAAACTTGGAGCCGTTTCTGAGGGAAGCTTGGAGGAAGCCTCAGCTGACACCAATCCCGGGTAGCTGCAAACCGAGGGCTTTGTGGAAAGTTCTACGACGAGGAGCGGCTCTGCATTGGACGCCAAAACTCCAGGCTGAGGAGCCGAACTTCGCCTGGGTGCAATGGCCGCTTCTGTTTGTCTCCAAAGACTGAGAGCCCCCAAGCCCAGCGCGGGGGGGCGCGGCTTCTTTCCACCGACAGAGGCCCGTTTGCGCCCTTCTCGTGGAGCCCGCGGCAGCTTGCAAAGGTTGAAGGACGAAGGAAAGCGGATTTTACAATTCACCCCACCCCTGCTGTCCCATCACCTCAGCCGAGAAAACCAACCACCGGTAACTGTAGCATAAGGATTATTTTGCCGGCCAGCGCCAAGGCCGACGCCGCCATTGCTGCGCCGGAGTTGAAAATAGGCGGGGACTAGAGCCGGGCTAGCAGCGGCGTTCAGGCCTATCAACGAGTTTGGAAAAGAGGCTGGGCTCGGGCGAAGCAGGCGGCGGAGCTGCCAGGTAGCTTCCCGGGCGGAGGAAAATTTTTCAACCTTCGCCAAGGAGAAGGGCAGGGCGTGCCTCATCCGGGGCTTTTTCAGCTGCCGCTGCCCCGCCTTACCCTGCTATCCTGCCTTACCCTGCCTTACCCTGCCCGCCTTACCCCGCCTTACCCTCCCCAGCTCAGCGTTCTTACCCTCATGGCTTCCTTTCCACTGAAGCTTGGTCTGGTTAGCCAGTTTTCTAACTGGGTTTGTGTAGGGCTTTTGTCTTTCACCTCGGCCGCTTTGCTGTGCCTGGAGGCCACCACCGCTTCGTCCCCGCTACCTTGCATATCCCGCGTTCCGCATGGCAGCGACCCACAGCCTGACTTTCTGCCGCTGGAGAGTGTCGGCCTGCTCCATCAGCAGCCACAGCCCCCCCCCCCCGTGGCGGCAGGCCTCGCCGCAGCAGCCCATCTGGGACATAGAGGGGCAATACTATTTTTTAGAGAATGTTTGTTGTGGGTGTGAGTATGCATGTAGATGAATGGTGGCCCTGTTATATATAAATTTATTATTGTACTTAGGGCACATGAATGTGAAATCTTTTTACTTTTTTATGTATATAAACTGAGTGTGAATGTGTATTGAGTGTTTGGGGTATGAGAATGGTGGAGTCGGGGGTGGAGCCTGGTACCCCCTCTGCTGAGTGCAATAGCAAAAGTAGGGGGGGCAGGACTTACCCTTGTGCTTGGTTTGTATGGAAAGCGAGTCCGGTCAGGAAGGGAGAAGGCTGGTGAGAGTGGGGGTATTCCGGGGAGGGGAGAAGGTTGGAGCATCCCGATCATGACTGGGATGGGCAGATATGACGGGAGCCGAGGGGCAGGCCATCTTTGGGGAACGAGGACTCGCTATGTTAGAGCGATTCCTTGTTCCGGCCCCTCAAAAGGCTCATCCTGTAGTACTGGTGACAGGGGAGTACAGGGCCCTGATGTAGGCTGCTGTTGCTTAATGCCAGGTCCGTTGTCAGCAAAGCCCCCCTTGTCCGTGATTTAATATTGGACAGCGGGGCGGACCTGGCATGTATAACCGAAACCTGGCTGGGCCCTGAGGGGGGTGTTTCCCTCTCAGAGATGTGCCCGGATGGGTTTGTGGTGCTTCATCAGCCTCGACATCAGGTGGGGGAGTGGCAGTCATCGCTCGGAAGTCCTTGAGCCCTCGTGGGATTCCTGCCCCGGAGGTTGTTGGGTGTGAGTCCCTCCTATTGAAGTTGGGTTCACGGGTTCAGTTGGGCTTGCTGCTGACGTACCTACCTCCCAGCTGCGTTGCAACAGCCCTGCCTGCGTTGCTGGAGTCAGTAGCCGGGTTGGTGGTGGAGTTCCCCAGACTTATAGTACTGGGGGACTTTAACCTGCCATCACTCGGCGATCGCTCAGAGGCGGCGCAGGAGTTCATGGCTTCCATGGCAACCATGGACCTGACCCAGGTAATTCAGGATCCAACTCATAGGGGTGGTCACACACTCGACCTTGTGTTTCTCTCGGGGCAATGGAGACATGATCTGGAATTAAGGGGAATAGAGATCTCGCCCTTGTCATGGACAGATCAATTCCTATTGAGGCTGGACTTCAGAGCATCACTCCCCCATCGCAGGGAGAGGGAGCCGACTAGGTGGTTCCGCCCCAGGCGCCTAATGGACCCAGATCGGTTCCAGGAAGAGCTTGGGGAAATACCTGACTCCCTTGTCCACAACTCGTCCGGGTTCCTGGTTGCGGCCTGGAATGAGGCGGCGTCCGGGGCCCTGGATCAAATTGCGCCTTTGCGACCTCTCTGTGGTGGTGGTCCCCGGAGAGCCCCTTGGTTTACTGAGGAGCTCCGGGAGATGAAACGCCACAAGAGACGTCTAGAGCAACGTTGGAGGGCCAGTAACTCTGAATCTGACCAATCACTATTAAGAGCCTATCTTAGGACTTATTTAGTGGCGATAAGGGCAGCAAAGCGTGTTCACTTTTCCGCACTTATTGCGTCCGCAGAATCTCGCTCGGCTGCCTTGTTTAGGGTGACCCGCTCCCTTCTTAAAGTGGAGGAGGCGGAGGAACCCTTGCAGGGGAGAGCTGAGGAGTTTGTTCAGTTTCTGTCGGACAAAATCGCTCAGATTCAGAGAGACCTGGACTCCGACTGGGCAGTGCCAGCCGAGTTACCAGGGGCTGGTCTTAGTCATGTTATCTGGAGCGAGTTTGAGCCTGTGACCCCTGATGAAGTGGACAAGGCCGTGAGAGCAATGAATGCCGCCACCTGTTTATTGGACCCGTGCCCCTCCTGGCTGGTTTCTGCCAGTAGGGAGGTGACACGAGGCTGGCTCCAGGCGATAATCAACGCCTCCTTGATGGAGGGGTCTTTCCCGCAACCTTTAAAGGAAGCGGTGGTGAGGCCCCTACTCAAGAAGCCTTCCCTGGACCCAGCTGTTTTGAAGAACTTTCGTCCCGTCTCCAACCTCCCTTTGTGGGGAAGGTTGTAGAGAAGGTGGTGGCGTCTCAACTCTTGCGATCCTTGGAGGAAACCAATTATCTGGACCCTTTTCAATCTGGTTTCAGGCCCGGCTACAGCACTGAGACTGCTTTGGTCGCACTGACCGATGACCTCTGGCGAGCCCGGGATAGGGGTTATTCCTCTATCCTGGTGCTTCTTGACCTCTCAGCGGCTTT
This sequence comes from Crotalus tigris, assembly GCF_016545835.1. Taxonomy (NCBI): domain Eukaryota; kingdom Metazoa; phylum Chordata; class Lepidosauria; order Squamata; family Viperidae; genus Crotalus; species Crotalus tigris. Next base: position 1,576,494 of record NW_024096520.1, read on the forward strand.
TGATACCATTGACCATGGTATCCTTCTGCGTCATCTCGGAGAGGTGGGGGTGGGCGGCACCGTATTGCGGTGGTTCTCCTCCTACCTCTCTGACAGGTCGCAGTCGGTGTTGGCGGGCGGACAGAGATCGACCCCTAGGCGCCTCGATTATGGGGTGCCTCAGGGCTCGGTCCTGTCCCCCCTCCTTTTTAATATCTACATGAAACCGCTGGGTGAGATCATTCGGCGACACGGGGTGAGGTATCATCAGTACGCGGATGATACCCAATTGTATATCTCCACCGCGTGTCCTTTCAGTGAAGCAGTCGATGTGATGTGCCGGTGCCTGGAAGATGTGAGGGTCTGGATGGGGGTGAACAGGCTTAGACTCAACCCTGACAAGACCAAGTGGCTCTGGGTCTTGCCTCCCAAAGGCCAAATGGACGGTCCATCTTTAGTCCTGGGGGGGGCAAATTTACCTCCCTCAGTGCAGGCACGCAACTTGGGTGTCCTCCTGGACTCACAGCTAAATTTGGAACAACATCCATCGGCTGTGGCCAGGGGGACCTTTGCACAGGTTCGCCTAGTGCACCAGTTGCGGCCTTATTTGGACCGGGAGGCTTTACTCACAGTCACTCATGCCCTTGTCACCTCAAGACTGGATTACTGTAACGCGCTCTACATGGGGCTACCCTTGAAGGGCGTTCGGAGGCTGCAATTGGTTCAGAACGCAGCCGCGAGAGCAATTGTGGGTGTGCCAAGGTACGCCCACGTGTCACCTATCCTCCACGAGCTACACTGGCTTCCTGTGGGTCTCCGGACGCAATTCAAGGTGTTGGTTATCACCTTTAAAGCCCTTCATGGCATAGGGCCAGGTTACCTACAGGACCGCATTCTGCCGCACAGCTCCCAGAGACCGGTGAGGTCCCATAGATTGGGCCTCCTTCGGGTCCCGTCGGCCAGACAATGTCGGCTGGCGGGCCCTCGGGGAAGGGCCTTTTCTGTGGTGGCTCCGACCTGGTGGAATCAACTTCCCCCCGAGGTTCGAACTACTCCCACCCTGCCGGCCTTTAAGAAAGCCGTTAAAACTCTCCTGTTCCGGCAGGCCTGGGGCTGATGTCCCCGGGGGGGCGGGATATGATCGGACTCGCAGTATGACTGGATTATTTTATTGGATTATTTTATTGTTTTACGACTGTTTTTAATTTTGTACGCCGCCCTGAGTCCTTTGGGATTGGGCGGCATATAAATATTTGTAAATAAATAAATAAATAATAAATTTCACGGGGGTCGCCAAACAAGGCTGTCCGCCATTTTCCCCCCCTTTTCTTTGGCCATGCCCCTGGCACCCGGTGATGTATAAGTGGTTGGGGGTCACCACAACATGGGGAACTGTATTATGGGGTCGCGGCATTAGAAAGGTTGAGAATCACTGGTATAGGGGGTACCTTGCTCAATAGTAGTAACTGTGAGAGGGACCTCGGAGTCCTAGTGGACAATCACCTAAATATGAGCCAGCAGTATGCTGCAGCTGCCAAAAGGGCCAACACAGTGCTAGGCTGCATTAACAGAGGGATAGAATCAAGATCACGTGAAGTGTTAATACCACTTTACAATGCCTTGGTAAGGTCACACTGCATCCAGTTTTGGTCACCGCGATGTAAAAAAGATGTTGAGACTCTAGAAAGAGTACAGATAAGAGCAACAAAGATGATTAGGGGATTGGAGGCTAAAGCATATAAGGAACGGCTGCTGGAACTGGGTATGTCTAGTTTAATGAAGAGAAGGATGAGGGGGGACATGATAGCAGTGTTCCAATATCTCAGGGGTTGCCACAAAGAAGAGGGAGTCAAGCTATTTTCAAAGGCTCCTGAAGACAGGACAAGAAGCAACGGGTGGAAACTAAGCAAGGAGAGAAGCAACCTAGAACTAAGGAGAAGCTTCCTGACAGTTAGAACAATTAACCAGTGGAACAACCTGCCTCCAGAAGCGGTGAATGCTCCAACACTGGAAGTTTTTAAGAAGAGACTGGACAGCCATTTGTCCGAAATGGTATAGGGTTTCCTGTCTGAGCAGGAGATTGGACTAGATGACCTCCAAGGTCCCTTCCAACTTTACTACTATTACTATTACATGGTTGACACTGTGCTATGCCACTGAGAAATGCACAAAATTGCTCTTAAAGCTTATATGCTGGGTTTTGCCTAGCAGCCTTTGTTTCTTCTGAAGGCTGCTGAAAGAAGTGGAGCCTTACTCAATCTCAGGAGGAGGAGGAGGAGAAGGAGAAGGAGAAGAAGGAGAAGGAGGGTATTTGCATCTGAGAGTCCTTGCTGAAGTTCAGTGAAATTGCTTTGGAAAGAGCTTAGATTTAGCTCTGTTTCATGGGGTTCTGCCCTTTTCCCTCACTGACCTCTGCTCCAGCCAGATGTCTAGGGATAGTCCATTCAGAAGTACAAGCTGCTAGTTGATGATGGAAATAATAGGGAGCTGTCTCCTGAGATATGGTTGGGGTCAGCTGCCAGCAGTTGCAGTGAGGTGACAGGTCAAGTGAAGCATCCCTAGTGCCATAAAAAGTCACTTAATTGCTCTTTAGAATCTGAGCATTAAAAATTGGATATTAAAAGGGAGATCAACAAACAGAAGATTTTGTGACTAAAACATTATTGGTTTGGCTGTCTCACAGCTGATAAATTTTATTCTCAGCAACATCACCCTGGTTCCAAAAGAATAAGCTGTTCACAGGGGATTCATTCCAAAAGACTTCAAGCATTTTAGGCTACTTTTTATTTTTCTAGTAAAAGACACAAATAATGGTATCTTTTTGAAAGGATTAAATGTTTCTAGCCATGAGCCAATATTTGCAACCGCATGGCATTTATTTTTTATTTGAGGGCAGGGTGGTCTTTTCTCCTAAGCCAGCTTTTAAGGATCATAACTTTGTGCCCTACATTCATTAATGCAAGGGGGGAAAAAATCTTCATTTTTTCATTTGCATTGGCTGCAAAGCCAAACAAACACCTAGATGTATTTCTCTGGTTTAAATCCAAAGAATCAGAAGTGGAATATAGAAATAATGACCTTTATTTAGTTAAAGAAGATAGGAAGAAAGCATTTATTTATATCCATTCAGTAAATGATGCTAACACATAGCATCAATGAGACTTAATTTAATTTGACTTAATTTGGTTTAATTAACCAAAGCACATATTCCAGTAGAGAGAAGTTGCCTGAGGATGGGCTCCTGCATGAGTCTGAAAGCTCAGAAGAATAAAATCTCTGGTCCTGGTGACCATCCCAGATTGGATCTTGAGACTCAGTTTGCTTATTTTATTATGTGAATCGTCACTACTTATGTCTTACTCATCAAAGTTTGACAAATGGTATCTTCTAACCTTAGCTACAAAAGGAATTGAGAGTATGATAACAGCCACCAATGCTGCAGCTTCTCTCCATTCAAAATCAGTCTTCCAAATAGCAGGTGGATTCCTGGTTTATACAAAGCCATAATATGACTTGTCTAATTTTGGCTTAGTATGTTTTGTTAGACCAGTAATGGTTAAATGCTTACACAGCATGGTTGATGACTTAGTGTATTGTGTGAACCTAGTCAATTACACTTTATTCATTAAAACAGGGTTTTCTGGAGTATACAAATGAGTCACTGGAATAATGCTAGTTTAGGGAGGAACTGTGGCATGTACACTTTCCATAAAATCTGTAGCTCTTCATCAGTTAGACAAGTTTTTTTATTGAAGCCTTCAAACCTGCCTATGACTCATCTGTGTTGGTGCTTTTTACTGTATTTGCCTAAAAATATGTAGCTCAGAGGTTGTATTTTGCTTGCATATTGGTGTGAATAACTAAGGTTTTGAATGTTGTTGTTCACTTGTCCCTAGGGATAATTGGATTTATTCATTATAACATTTCTATATCCTTGATTCCACCTAAACTCTCACTGGTTATGAATCTCTACATCAAATGTGTAAAAAAAGATTTAATATAATTAAAATATATCCATTCTCTTAGCATTCAGATCCTCAAAATATTGAAAAAGCTGTTTTCCCTGTTCTCCTAAACACCATCATGATGGATGCTAATTAAAAATAAAAATTATGATCTCCTGTGTCTGTTTCCCTAAACTTCACATAAAGGGACAGAAGCTGATATTCCTTATATTTAACACATCATAGCAAAGATGTCTTCAGTCAGAGAAGGCAGGTATTTACCTATGTACAGTTGCTGTGTTGTTATTTCTTGATCAGTCACTCCAAATGTTTCTCTCTCTAGTTGCTACTTTTGTGTCTAAAGCAGGAGTCCCCAACCCCCGGTCCGTGGACTGGTACTAGACAGCAGCATGCCAGCAACCGGTCTGCACAAACAAGCAAAGCCCCTCCATGGAATGCGGGCAGCACACAAAACCACACCCCCTCCGGTCCGCAGAAAAACCTCTCTCCACATAACTGGCCCCTGGTGCCCAAAAGGTTGGGGGTCTCTAGTCTAAAGGGAGGCAGGGGAATGTTTTGTGCTATTTCCTGGTGGTTTGTAAAATTTCTCACAACAAAGTTTTTGTGATTGTTTTGCCACTTTCTCAATATTCTAAGGCAGTTTTTTGATGAAACCTCATGCCTTCTCCTTCCCAGATGGCAAAAACGTCCCTTTTGCTATAGCTAAACACAAATCAATATGAATGGTTATGTGGTCTCTATATAAATTATCATATCTTAGCCCAAATATTGTATTTTACCACAATACTACTACTCTATTCTGGAACATGTCTAACTAAGATAAGGTTTCACATATTCTGCTAGGCAAAGAAAACTATATTTTGACTTGGATCAATAGGCTCCAGAATACTGTTTCTGTGCTATTTCTGTACTGGTTAATGAATAAGGAATGGCCATGATTTTATGGAGGCTAATCATTATATATTGTACACCCCCAATACATGGGACAGCAAATAGGACCTCTAGAAAAAATACTAAGAGCACATTTATCATAGTATTTGATTTTTGCATTGAGTTTTTGATGGGGCAGAAATTTCTATTTATAAATAACCAATCTATTTCAAAGAAAAGAGCATTATGTAAAGGCATCAGAAAGCAGATTGTGGAGACAAATCCTTCCATTAATTCTCCTCACAGTTCCCAATGAATGTAGCTTTATCATAATTCTTCAAAACAAAACACAGGAAAGCATTTAAAAATATGACCTCCATTTTCTCCAACTAGTAGTGCACAATCTGTTATCACCTTCCTTTCCTGATCCTGCTTCCTTAGAATAGCATTCAAGAAATTTTCTGAGGCAGCCAGGGAGTAACTTTGCATGCTATAAGAAGTGGAGTGAGAAGAAAAAAGTACTCATCTGTGTAAGTTTCTGTGATATCACAACCCACATCTTTGACTCTTGACCACTCAAGTAATGGACTAACTTGTGGGTCTTTATCTGTCACACAAACAAAAATTGGGAGTGAGAGAAAAATGCTAGGTGAAGTTAGCAATAGCAATAGCACTTAGATTTATATACTACTCCATAATGCTTTATAGCCCTCTCTGAGTAGTTTACAGAGTCAGCATATTGCCCCCAACAATCTGAGTCTTCATTTTTACAACCTCGGAAGGATGGAAGTCTGAGTCAACATCAATCTCATTTTACTATCTTGGAAGGATGGAAGGATCAGTCAACGTCAAGCCCTGTCAAGATCAAAATCTAAGCCAGTGGTGGCAAACCTATTGCACGTGTGCCAGTGGTGGCACTCAGAGCACTCTCTTTGGGGACATGTGCTGTTGGCCCAGTTTCGCCTCCCTCACCAGCAGCCCCCCTGGAGGAGAATCGCCCCCGAGCGTGGCCCACGCGGAGCAGAGCAGCCAAGGACATGGCAGCCAGGCAGCGTGGACAAGACTCTGCTTCACGGCCCATCATGCACAGTTGATGCTGCGGGGTGCGGGCAGAGGGCATGGCCGCCATTGGCGCTGCTGGGCTGCCTGGGCAATCTGCAGCGGGCCCTGGAGGCAGTGAGTGGCCCTGCAGGCAGGCAGGGTGGGGGGATGGTGTAGGGGCAGGGAGGAGGCAGGGCAGGGAATGGAGCAGAAGCGGGGCCAGTTTTTGGGCACTTGGTCTCTAAAAGGTTTGCCATCACTGATCTAGGCTGTAGGCAGAGTTAGCCTGCAATACTGCATTTAACCACTGAGCTACCATTAGTCCTTTAGTTCTGGTGGAATCAGTGGCTAGAGTAGAGGTGTCTAGTTTGGAATTGCTCCATGGGAGAAAGCAGCAGAGACCAGACTATTGAAGCCTTTATTTGTCTGTTCCCAAGAAAATGCAGTTAGGCAACTTTCTTGTAAATAGGTGTTCAACAATAAAGAAACTATCTTGGCTTATACCAGGGGTAGGCAGCCTTGGCTCTTTTATGACTTGTGGACTTCAACTCCCAGAATTCCTGAGCCAGCCAAGCTGGTTCAGGAATTCTGGGAGTTGAAGTCCATGAGTCATAAAAAAGCCAAGGTTGCCTACCCCTGGCCTATACTGTACATAGAGTTTTTCTGATTCCTTGCTCCTGCACCAATCCAGATTAGTGATGACAGCAGGAGCTTCCATTGGCTGCACCATGGCAGAAAGATGGCAACAAGGGGGGCAATTCTAGTGATTTATGGGAAAGGAGCTGGAGTTCTCCAACCCTTCTTCCTGGGGACCCAGCCTTATACACCAAGAAACTTGGAGTTGCAACTGCCAGATGTGAAAAGTCTGGGACAAAAAGGAAGCCTTAGCTTCTCTCTCTGGCATGGGTTTTCTTCTTGTTCCATTTGTATCCCCTCAGAATGAGAGCAATTTTCCTAACATGAGTTATAAAAGAGTCCTATTTAGGACATGAAACTCAATTTCAGTTCAGGCTCATAATAGTTTTTTTCTGCTCCCTCAGAATTTTCACAGGTTGAATCAATTTTTCATATACAGAAGGGATTGAACAATCTAGACTTTGCCCTAACAGGATGTAAATGTGACTCCTCCTTTGTATGAAACATTTCAAATTATTTAATGGCACAAACCAATATGCTTTCTGTTGTTTACTTTGTTCGCATGCGAATGATGAAGACACATGGCGATGCTGAACAAGCACTTTATTCTCTTTCTACAACAACCAAAACAAAACAAAAGACATGCAGGCCTCTTTATATGGCCAGAAGCCCGGACAGTGTCAACCAATAGGAACAAAGCGTTTTCGCATCTTGCGCATGCGCACAAGGCCACTCTGTCTGGTCCCGGGCAGCTTTTGGAATGCCCGGGACCAATGCAACGTCCCGAGCCTGCTTTTGCAGGCTCAGGACACCACCCCTCCCCCCTAGATGGAACATACTTCGCGTACACACATGTACGTCATGCATTGGGAAGAGTGGCAAACAGTTGCATTATTCAAATGCAAAGAGTGTGGAATCTTGAGTCTGCCCTCAGGCAAACCCCCTTCAGTATTTATTAATACAAATAAATGTATCTGAAATCAAAATTAATACAAAATAATCTACCCACAAGTTACTCCCCTTATTCAGGGGCCTCATGAGCAGGTCCCTCATGATTTGACAGCAACCTCACAAAGTCTCTCAGATGTTTGGGTGAGTCCTTGGCCCGCTGCAACCTTTTAAGGCTGGGAGAGATTGCCTGGCTCATCTGCTCGCCTACCAGGCTAGGCAGGCCAGGACGTTGCTGCCCGAAATCCCCAGGTGACCCTGGTGAGGATGCCTGGCCTATCTGCTCACATACCAGGCTAGGCAGGCCAGGACTTTGCTGCCCCAAATACCCAGTTGACCTGCTGGCTGGCTGGACCCTCTAAGACCAAGCCAGCATACCTTGGAGGGGTGGAAGTCCCCAAGTCCACAATAGAGCCCTTTTGGGAACACTGTCCCTCGAGCCCAAGGCCAGCAGATGAAGAGGGCTGGGTAGCGGAAGTGCCCCAGTACTCTGTGGCCCCCAAGAAGTCAGTAGAAGTGACTCCTATCTTACATTTATCCTTCTTTAGTTTAAGGCCTGCTTTTCGAAAATGAAGCAAGACAGCCCTTAATCTTTCTGCTAAATATTGAGATGACTCCCCAGCAATGAGGACGTCATCGAAGTAGGGACAGACCCCAGGAATACCTCGAAGTGTGCTCTCCATGACACTTTGGAATATGCCAGAGGCTACATTGATCCCAAATTGAAGTCTCTTGACCTTGAAGGCCCCCTGTGAGTTACAATAGGTTGGGCCTCTGCAGCTACCTCATCAACAGGTAGCTGTTGATAGGCCTTTGCCAGGTCAAGCTTTGCAAAAATGGCCCCCCCCTTGAGGGAGGCCAGAATGTGACTTACCACAGGCACTGGATAAGTGTGCTGTTGCAGCGCCTTATTCAGTGTGCACTTATAGTCTGCACATATACATATGTCCCCATTAGCCTTTAGAGGCGTTACTATGGGGGTTTCCCATGGACTAGAATCCACAGGTTCTAGAATGCCCTGCTGGAGCAATTTGTCCAGCTCAGCACCAATCTTACCTTTGAGGGCAAAAGGTACCCTCCTAGGCTTAACCCTGATGGGCGTGATGGTTGGGTCTAACCGTAGCGAAATGGGAAGCCCCTTGTAGGATCCTAGCTCTGAACTAAACACATCTGCAAACTCCTTGCAAACCTCTGCAAGGCCCAACTTTTGCAAGCTGTGCAGCCCAGTTACCTGGATTCCCAGAGCCTCGAACCAATTGAGTCCAATAAGACTCGTACATTCACCCCCAACAACCACCACATCTAGGGAACCTTCAAAATCTTTATACTGTACCCTAAGGGTGGCCTCCCTCTTAACACACACCATAGCATTTTGAAAATCAGTGAGTATTAGATTTGATGGCCTGAATTTAACTTGAAGGCCACTACTGCTGCAAATCCTTTTAAAGGTATTAATTGAAATAATGGAAAGAGCGGACCCTGTGTCCAACTCCATCAGTAAGGGAACCTCTTGCAACCTTACGTTAATGGAAAGTTTCTTCTTAAGGGGCTTGTGTGTTCCTGTTTTTAGAATGCTCCTGCGCGATGCGCAGAAACCCACCCTGTTTTGGCTGGGGACCCTGGTACCTTTCTGAAGCAATTCTTCCCGAGGTTGAACCTTCTGGCGACCCAAACAGACGGATGCAATGTGGCCTGCCTGCCACACGCCCTGCAAATGGCGGAGCAGAACCTGCAGTCAGCTCGCTTGTGGCGTCCTCTGCACCCGAAGCATTGAAGAGATGCTGGGGCCTTGACCAGACGTCCCTTCTTCCTCCTCTCAGCTGGCTAGTGACGTCTGTCAACTTCCTCTTCAGGATCCACTTCTGATCCTTCTCGAGCGACCTCTTGATGGATGGTAGCTGTGTCTGGAGGATTCCTGGTGAGGCACAAGGCCTTTCCAGCCCTGCCTGCTGCTTCCTCAGCTGTGACCTCTCGCAACGCATCTTGGAAGGAGACATCTTCTTTTGCAAAAATCTTTTGTTGTAAGTCTCTGCTCCTTAAGCCACAGACAAAACGATCTCACAGCCTCTCTTCCAGATCCTTGAACTCACAAGGTCTGGCTACTTGCCTTAAGGCCTCAATAAAGTCCGCAGCAGATTCACCCAGCCTCTGGTCTCTCTGCTCGAACACGTGCCTCCAAGCAATGACTGATAACTTTGGCCAGAAATGTTCCTTCAACATTTTCTTCAAGTCAGCATATGTTACTGACTCCAGAGATGCAGGGGCCACCAGATTTTCTGCGATGTCAAAAGCTTTTTGTCCACAGGCACACAAAAGAGTTGCTGCCTTCAGGCTCTCTTCTCTAATCTGATTTACTCTGAAGTAGTTCTCCATCCGTGCTACATAGGAATTCCATCTCTCTGGGTGGGAGACATCGAAATCAGTCAAGCGGCCAATCTTCGACATTGTAAACTTTACGACCTTCACCACTCACTTCTTCTGCAAGCTGCTGTTTGGGGAAAGGGTCCTTTAGTGAGCTCACCCTCCAGCAATGCTGTACTGGCAGGCTGGGATGCTGATTCAGACACCGTCTTGCCCTCTTCAGAACTTCCGGGGTAAGTCCTTAAATCTTTTGTTTCAGCTTGCAAAGGATCCCATCCTCCTCGCCAGTGTTGTATGATGAAGACACATGGCGATGCTGAACAAACACTTTATTCTCCTTCTACAACAACCAAAACAAAACAAAAGGCACGCAGGCCTTTTTATATGGCCAGAAGCCCGGACAGTGTCAACCAATAGGAACAGAGTGTTTTCGCGCTTTGCGCATGTGCACAGGGCTGGTGCCGCTCTGTCTGGTCCCGGGCAGCTTTTGGAATGCCCGGGACCAATGCAACGTCCTGAGCCTGCTTTTGCAGGCTCAGGACACAACACTTTCTATACTATGTATCTGTACAACAACATGGGGGAAATTAAATCAGCAATATATTTTTGCTGCTGGAAAAATCGGGTATAGTAGCTACAAATGAAGCCATTTTGCATGCTGCTAAAAGTTTATCAAAAAGAGTGAAAGTAAAATAGGAACCCTGTTGTAAGCCATATAGAATTTGGGCAGCTTTTATTTTTCTTTCTGTGCACAGAAGTATATTAACCTTGATTTTTACTCTGTTTTACTTCCCTGTAGGCCAGGGGTGTCAAACTGCCGGCCCATGGGACAAACACGTCATCCCAAAACTGCGCCCACCCCATTGCCGGTAATGGAGGAAAAGCTCCAATACGTTGTGCAACGTCACATGACGTCACAAGTTTGACATGCCTGCTGTAGACAATCTTATCTGTACTGTGGTGGCACAGTGGTTAGAATGCAGCATTGCAGGCTAATTCTGCTGACTGCCGACTGCCAGCAGCTCGATTCTGATTGGCTCAAGGTTGACTCAACCTTCCATCTTTCCGAGATCAGTAAAATGAGGACCCAGATTGTTGGGGGCAATAGGCTGACTCTGTAATCTGCTTAGAGAGGGCTGTAAAGCACAATGAAGAGGTGTATAAGTCTAAGTACTATTGCTATCTTATCTTTATGGGATTCACCATAACTATATAGAATGAATAACTTTATGTCTTATTATAAGCTGAAGTAACTATTGTATCTTTAGTTGTTCATTCTGGTTTTATAGCCATGATTATGCAAGTAAAATACATTTGTTGACTGAGTTGTCTTTTCAGTGTTTTGTTTCCTTCCTCTTCCTGTTTCCTTCCTTCCCTCTTTTCAGTTCTGTTTCCTTCCCTTTCCACCTAAATAGTTGGACAGATGTTCACAGGAAAGCCATCCATGGACTGTGACAGCTAAGCAGGAATCTGAACCCATCCTTCTGACTTCTCATGCCACACTTGAATCATACAAAAGAATGGCTCTAAGTATGGTTTTGAATGGAACATTAAAAAGATAAGAGTTGGTGAAAAGGCTAAATCTAATAAATCCCTTAGCAGTTTTCTGGAACTCAACCCCCAACGCATCAATTATTCACATTTAACTGGATCTGGGGGCTTTCAGTCTAAACACAGAAATCCTCTGTGTAGCAGACACATTCCCTGTGTTTGGCTTGGCTTGGCTTCCTTTGTTCTCATCAGCTGATGGAAAATGTAGACATGGAGGAGGCAAGCCATAGATAAAAGATGGAAGCAGGCCCACTCAGGCTAGTGGTAGCTGTTCAATAGCACTGTTTTCTGCTGGGTGAAATTACATGCTGGAGAGGGAGGGGAAATGTCTTCCCAACTGTGTTAAGTGCTGCTCAGCCAGCTCAACTTGGATTTCTTAGCCTGCTATTGAACCACGAGGCCTTAGTGCAGTGTTTCTCAACCTTGACAATTTTAAGGCATGTGGACTTCAACTCCCAGAATTCCACAGCCAGCAATGCTGGCTGTGGAATTCTGGGAGTTGAAGTCCACATGCCTTAAAATTGTCAAGGTTGAGAAACACTGCCTTAGTGTAATATACGAACAGACACATGGATTTGCTTGTGGTTTATGTGATCTTGTATGAAAAGAATCAAGATAGATATCATGGCTCCCCTCCCCCGCCAGATATAAAATCACAATTTGAACTCAAGGCTTGTTGGCTTACTGTCTGCAACTGTAGCTGAGTATGAATGCAAATGAGGACAAACCATTTCCTTGTGCCTTTCTTCCATAGTCCTGGTCTGGTTTTATATCTTACACTCAAGTTAATATGCAAAATAAAGCATTTTTCAAAAGTAAGATTTATCCAGAGAAGCTGTTCATGCTTTGCTCATCTGCAGGACTGACACAGGATTATTTCTGGTCACTTTGGTTAAAACAAAGCAAAATACAGATAGTCCTTGGCATGTGGCCACAATTGGGACCAGAACTGTGTTTGTTAAGCAAGGTAATAATAATAATAATAATAATAATAATAATAATAATAATAATGTGGCAAAAACAAGCAAGGGTAGTACCAATAGTGATAGGTGCCTTGGGTGCAATCCCAAAACAACTGGAGCACCACTTGAACACCATTGGCATTGACAAATTTGCCATTAGTCAATTGCAAAAGGAGGTCTTACTAGGAATTGCTTCCATCTTGCGACGATATCTGTAATACCATCAAACATCCACATTTGCCTATCCCAGGTCCTTGGTAAGGATTTGATAGCTAGACAAAATGCCAAATCCAGTCTGAACATCTGACTGACTGTGCGATGATCCATAACAATAATAATAATAATAATAATACTAATAATAATAATAATAATAATAATAATAATAATGCAACAAATAACAGCTATAGCCAGGAAAATCAGTAGATATGAAGCTCGAATTGCAAACTATAGGCAGAACCTCCAAGTTCAATCCAATCAGAAACATTTCTACCAATCCATCAATGGAGAAACCGCAAGGAATCAGTCAGTACCTGACAAGGAAGAAACAGTGCAGTTCTGAAAGCAGATATGGGATAACCCAAAGAAATACAACAAGGATGCGGCTTGGTTAAAAGAGGTAAATGCAAATAAAACAGAAGTTGAAATGAAAGAACTAGTAATAACAACAAAAATGGTAGAAAAAAGAGCAAAGAAAATCAAAAATTGGTCAGCACCAGGTGAAGATGAACTGCATGGGTTTTGGTTGAAACATCTAACTGTTATACACCCACTCATTGCCAAACAGTTCAACAATATACTACAAGGAGGAGAAATTGAAAAGTGGCTAACAACTGGGAAAACCTACCTAATAATGAAAAATCCAGCAAAAGGGGCAACACCAGGTAACTACAGGCCAATTACCTGCTTACCAACAACTTTCAAATTACTAACTGGTGTGGTAGCTGATGCAGTACAACAGCATCTAGTTGAAAACAATCTCTTTCCACCTGAGCAGAAAGGAAACCGCCCCAATAGCAGAGGAACAAAAGATCAACTCCTAATAGACAAAATGATCTTGGAAAACTGCAAGAGAAGGAAGACCAACCTGAATGTGGCATGGATTGACTACAAAAAGGCATTTGACTCTCTGCCACATGATTGGATAATAAAGTGCCTAGAAATAACAGGAGTCAGTAGAAACATCAGAAAATTTGTGCAAAGATCGATGGCACAATGGAAGACACAGTTGCAGATCAATGGTGAGAGGCTGGGAGAGGTTAATATCAAGAGAGGAATATTTCAAGGAGATTCATTATCACCATTACTATTTGTTATTGCACTGTTTCCTCTGTCAACAATACTGAATAACTCAGGACATGGCTATCAAACATCAAAAACATCTGCCAGACTATCCCACCTCCTTTATATGGATGATCTGAAGCTGTATGGAAAAACATCATCTGAAATAGAATCGCTGCTCAACACTGTCCGTATATATAGCCAAGATATTGTAATGGAGTTTGGCTTGGACAAATGTGCCACACTTACTATCAAACAAGGAAAAATAGTGAAAACTGAAGGAATCAAGATGCCCCACGAAAATAACATTAAGAGTCTGGATGAGGAAGAGTACTACAAATACTTGGGTATCCTTCAAGCTGACAACATCAAGCACACTGAAGTCAAGAAAAAGATTAGAGGTGAATACATCAAGAGAGTGAAGAAGATCTTAAAATCCAAACTCAATGGAGGAAATACCATAAAGGCAATCAACACCTGGGCAATCCCAGTCATTAGGTACACAGCTGGAATAGTGGACTGGACTCAAGCAGAACTAAAAGCAATGGATAGGCAGACCAGAAAAATAATGACAATGAATCATGCCCTTCATCCACGCAGTGACATTGATAGACTTTATCTACCAAGGCAAATAGGTGGGCGTGGAATGCTACAAGTACATCAGATGGTTGAAGAAGAAAAAATGGCTTTGGAAGAATATCTGAAGAACAATGATGAAGATGCACTGAAATTAGTATATCAGGAAGGCTTACTAACTACTAGAGAGACCAAACTGGCCTACAAGAAAGACCAAATGAAGAACAGAATAGAGGCATGGGAAGACAAAGCACTACATGGCCAATACATGAAAAAAATAGCTGGGAAAGCAGATAATAATAAAACCTGGCAATGGCTAAGAGCAGGAAAATTGAAGAAAGAGACCGAGGGACTAATTCTGGCTGCACAAGACCAAGCCTTAAGGACAAATGCATACAAAGTCAAAATTGAGAAGACAGCAACAGACAGTAAGTGCCGCCTATGCAAAGAAGCTGAAGAAACAGTGGACCACTTGGTAAGCTGTTGCAAGAAGATTGCACAAACTGATTACAAGCAGCGGCATGACAAAGTAGCAACAATGGTGCATTGGAAGATCTGCAAAAAATATCATTTGCCTGTAAGCAAAAACTGGTGGGATCATAAAATAGAGAAAGTCATAGAAAATGATAAAATTAAACTGCTCTGGGACTTCAGAATTCAAACAGACAAGCACCTGCAACATAACACCCCAGACTTAACAATTGTCGATAAGAAAGACTAAAAAAGTCTGGATAGTGGACGTGGCAGTGCCTGGAGATAGCAGAATAGAAGAGAAAGAACTGGAGAAGATAACAAAATACAAAGACCTACAAATAGAAATAGAAAGACTGTGGCAAAAGCAAGCAAGGGTAGTACCAATAGTCATAGGCTCCTTGGGTGCAATGCCAAAACAACTGGAGCACCACTTGAACACCATTGGCATTGACAAATTCGCTATTAGTCAATTGCAAAAGGCGGCCTTATTAGGAACTGCTTCCATCCTGCGACGATATCTGTAATACCATCAAACATCCACATCTGCCTATCCCAGGTCCTGGGTAAGGACTCGATAGGTAGACAAACTGCCAAATCCAGTCTGAACATCTGGCTGACTGTGCGATAATCGATAATAATAATAATAATAATAATAATAATAATAATAATAATAATAATAATAATAGTAATAGTAATAATAGTAATAATAGTAATAGTAATAATAAAGTTGGAAGGGACCTTGGAGGTCTCCTAATCCAACCCCCTGCTCAGGCAGGAAACCCTATACCATTTTGGACAAATGGCTGTCCAGTCTCTTCTTAAAAACTTCCAGTGTTGGAGCATTCACCGCTTCTGGAGGCAGGTTGTTTCACTGGTTAATTGTTCTAACTGCAGGAAGTTTCTCCTTAGTTCTAGGTTGCTTCTCTCTTTGGTTGTTAAGTGCGTCACACCCAATTTTATGGCCTTTTTTTCCCAAGGTTAAGCCAATCACTGTTTGTTGTTAATTGAATCAGGGAGTCATTAAGCCCACCTGGCTCCCAGCAATAACTCTGCTTGTCTGAAGCTAACTAGGAAGGATTGCCAAAGATGATCACATGACCCTTGGACGCTGCAACCATCATAAATACATTTCAGTGGCTAAACGTCCCAATTTTGATCACGTGACAGTATGGATGCTGCCACGCTTTTAAGTGCGAGGACCAGTTGTAAGTCAGTTTTTTTCAGCACTATCATAACTTTGAATGGTCATTAAATGAATGATTTTAAGTCAAAGACCATTGATGCATCATAAGAGACCATTGATGCATCGTAAGAATGCAGCCTGTATTGAGAACACTGTGTTTACTCCCAAATACTGATTGATTCACATGGTTTGGTCCCTGATATGCAGAACCATTTTTCTTCCCCAGGCAGAATATGGGAGTAGGAAGTAATAAAGGCCATCCCGAATGAAGAAGAGGTATGCCTCCATTTTCTTAGGATGAACAAAAACAATAATAAGAAGAGAAATAAAGAGATACGGAATGCAGGCAAAAATTTTGTCAGTCACCACAATCCAGAAAAAGAAATCCATAGTAATGATTTATGGTGGAATAAACATCCCTTGGACATGAAGCAGCTGCTGTATTGGAGAAAGGTGGCTTATAGTCAACCATCAAAGACTAAATTGTTCCTGTCAGTTAGACTGCTTTTGGATTCAGTGTAATGAGTAATTACTTGTACTACTATAAAATACAGGGGAAACTAGCCCCTTAGCAATTATTCCACAGTAAGTGTGAATATTCAAGTGCTTTCTTGACAGATGTAACTTCAGGGTTTAGGAGTACCTGTAAGATTTAATTGCCAGCATATTGGAAGGAGATACTTCTGTGTTGGAACGAACTGTCTATTTACAGAAAACAGAAGACTTAAAAGAAAAATCTCAAAGCTGCATTGCCTCTTTTACTACAGCATTTTAATCGTATTACACTATTTGGATGATTTCAAAAAATGTGGGAGATGTTTGTCTGCAGTCACATTCTTTCTTCCCTGAAGCACCAAATCATAAAAGCAAACTGGGCTACTGTGCTATCCTTGAGTACTAGACTTCTGAAGGCCACATCATGTGTTAAACTGAATAACTATAATCATATTTATAAATCATATTGGAGAACAGGCATAGATCTGAATATAATGAAATAAGTGAAGTAAGTTCAAACAATCACATGCATTGTCCTGTTCAGAAGGTTTATATCAGGGGTAGGCAACCTTGGCTCTTTTATGACTTGTGGACTTCAACTCCCAGAATTCCTGAGTCAGCCAAGGTTGCTCACCCCTGGTTTATATGAACTCTGAATTTAAAGCAAAGAATCACTGAAATTTAAGCTCCTCCTGTTCCCACACTGGCTGGGACGTGTTTTTATCTGGTTTGAGGAGATGAAAACGAACTATACAGTGTCATGGCTTAATGGTGCAATTTTTAATGCCTTTTTGTTTTTCCCAGTTTGCTGTGCTGAATTCTGTAAGACGTGCCTCTTTGCCTCTTCACGCTTTACAGAGATGAAAACATCTTCTTATCCACTGAAGAGTAATTGCAGTTAATCTGTATATGCAGTTATTTTTTTTAATCTTTCCAAGCTACCAGAATATTGGAAATAAATTATTTAAAGGGGATCCATCAACAGAATGAAGTACCCAAACAATGAAACAAATAAAAAAGGTGTAAGAGAAGAAGCCAACAAAGTCAATTCCAAAAATGGCTTGGATTCAAGTGGATGCTATAGAGAAGAAGAAAAAAAACCAATTAAATATCAATAATGCATGGAATATCATTATATAATCTTATATTTTATTAAAATATATTGCATTAAATTTGAGGTCGATCTTATGCTTGGACTATACAGTTTATCCATTTTAATCTTTATACTAGATCATCCTGATCTTTTTGGAAGTACAAATTAAAATTTCCTACATGGCTATGAGGGAAAGAGTTGCCTTTATATTATTGCCAGTGGAGAAAAATCGTTCCCCAAAAAATTCTTCCTAGCGTATCTTTATGGGAGAGCCAAAAGGGTAGTGAATCAAATTGTTGCCATCTTCTCTATTCTAAGACATCCTCTTTCTTTCTTCCTTCTTAGCTATGTGACCAGATTACAGCTATTATGAAGAAATTGGAAAGATTTCCAAAGTCAGGTTCTGTATGGCTTAAGTACCTTAGTCTTTTTAATAATAATAATAATAATAATAATAATAATAATAATAATAATAATAACAACAACAACAACAACAACAACAGTAAAGTTGGAAGGGACCTTGGAGGTCATCTAGTCCAACCCCCTGCTCAGGCAGGAAACCCTATACCATTTCAGACAAATGGTTATCCAGTCTCTTCTTAAACCCCCCCCTGCTCAGGCAGGTAATCCTATACCATTTTGGACAAATGGCTGTCCAGTTTCTTCTTAAAAACTTCCAGTGTTGGAGCATTCACCGCTTCTGGAGGCAGGTTGTTCCACTGGTTAATTGTTCTAACTGTCAGGAAGTTTCTTCTTGGTTCTAGCTTGCTTCTCTTCTTCATTAGTTTCCGTCCATTGCCTCTTGTCCTGCCTTCAGGCACCTTGGAAAATAGCTTGACTTCCTCTTCTTTGTGGCAGCCCCTGAGATATTGGAACACTGCTATCATGTCCCCCCTTGTCCTTCTCTTCATTAAACTAGACATACCCAATTCCGGCAGCCATTCTTTATATGCTTTAGCCTCCAGTCCCCAAATCATCTTTGTTGCTCTTCTCTGTACTCTTTCTAGAGTCCCAACATCTTTTTTACATCGCGGTGACCAAAACTGGATGCAATATTCTAAGTGTGGCCTTACCAAGGCATTGTAAAGTGGTATTAACACTTCACATGATCTTGATTCTATCCCTCTGTTAATGCAGCCTAGCACTGTGTTGGCCTTTTTGGCAGCTGCAGCACACTGCTGGCTCATATTTGTCCACTAGGACTCCGAGGTCCCTCTCCCAGTTACTGCTATTGAGCAAGGTACCCCCTATACTATATCTGTGCATTTGGTTTTTCTTGCCTAAATGTAGAACCTTGCTTTTTTCACCATTGAATTTCATTTTGTTAGATAGCGCCCAGTGTTCAAGTCTGTCCAGATCCTTCTGTATCTTAAGCCTTTCTTCTGGAGTGTTGGCTATTTGTTGGGGGCAATGTAAATATATATATACATTGCTTACTGGTGTACACCGCTTAGAGAGTGCTTGCACTTAAAGCGGTATATAAGTCTCATAAATAAATAAATAAATAAATAAATAAATTCCTGCCAGCTTGGTGTCATCTGCAAATTTGATGAGTTCCCCATCTATCCCCTCCAAATCGTTGATAAAGATGTTGAAGAGCACTGGGCCCAGAACAGAGCCCTGGGGCACCCCACTACACACTTCCCTTCATGTAGATGTGGTTCCATTGAGGACCACACGCTGAGTACGGCCGGTCAGCCAGCTACGGATCCATCTGGTGATGGTGCTGTCTACCCCACATTTTTCTATCTTGTCAAGTAGTAGGTTGTGATCTACTTTAGCAAATGCTTTACTGAAGTCCAAGTAAATTATGTCCACAGCATTCCTCTGATCCACTAATTTTGTTATTTGATCAAAGAATGCAAAAAGATTTGTCTGGCATGATCTATTTTTTAATGATACAACATCAATATTGTGACTAACACATGGGTTGCCAACAGGCTTCCAAATACAATACAAAGTGCTGGCTTTAACCTATAAATTCCTTCATTGCTTAGTCCCTAGGTAAGCTTAGGACCACCTTCTTCAAATACAGCCCGTTTGTGCAGTGAACCTTTCCTAAATTGGGATGTTGAGGGTTCCGCTTATGTGAGTTCAGAGACAGGGTAGGATACCATGTTTCTCACTCTTTGCTCCATTCCTTTGAAAGAGTCTGCCCCATAAGTTTATAGAATAATAGTTGGAAGGGATCCTGGAGGATCTTCTAGTCCAACCCCCTGCTCAAGCAGTTTTCTTAAAAACTCCAGTGATGAAGCACCCACAACTTCTGAAGGCAAGCAGTTCCACTGATTAATTGTTCTCACTGTCAGAAAAATTCTCCTTAGTTTTAGGTTGGTTCACTCCTTGATTAGTTTCCATTGATTGCTTCTTGTCCTGCTTTCAGATGCTTTGAACCCCTCTTGTGGCAGCCCCTCAGATCACCCCTAGTCCTTTTCATTAGACTAGAAATAGAGCAATGAAAACAGATTTTTTTTTCCCAATGCTCCTAGGATTCAGATGCCAAGAAATGGAGTTTTGGATGCTAAGAGACCAGTGATGTATATTTTTAAAATATTGTTTTATAGCTTTGAAGTGAATCCCCTACCTTAGTGTATCTCAGCTCAGAATATTGCTGACTCTCCCATGTTAATCCCCCTTCCTTTCTGCTTTCAGGTCATGTACTGGAGTAGAGCTACTTTTAAGGAATTGGGGGGAAAACTAGGAATATGTAAAGAATAAAGGAGATGACCTTGAGAGAAATATGCAAGAATCTTTCCCTAAGCAAAGAGGATCAGGAAATAGGATAATATTTGGAAACAGCTCAGACACATCTCTAATTCACTGAAGGAGAAGGGAGGCTGGCAAGATTCTGTTATGGATAGTCCTTGATTAGCAATTTCCATTGCTAAGTAAGACAGTTGTTAACTGAGTTTTGCTCCATTATATGACCTCTTTTGCCACAGTTATTAAGTGAATCGCTATGGTTGTTAAGTTACTATGACTGTTGTTAAGTGAATCTGGCTTTCCCATTGACTTTGCTTGTCAGAAGGTCACAAAAGGTAATCACATGACCCAGGGACATTGCAACTGTCACAAATACATGCCAGTTGTCAAGTATCCGAATTTTGACCATTTGACTATGGGGATGTTGCAACAGTCATAAGCATGCAAAACAGTCATAAGTCACTTTTTAATACCATTGTAACTTTGAATGATCACTAAACAAATGGTTGTAGGTTGAGGACTACTTGTATTATAACTAATATCAATAAAGTGTAGTTCAAGTCTTCCTGTGGAGTTGATTTTGTGATCTGATCTATGTAGATCTGGTCTGACAGATGTTGCATGCTTTTCTGATTTGTTTATTATTGTCCTGTTCATCATTTGTCCAACTATAAGGAGAGAGTAATGTGGGGAGGGAACAGGTCTACCCCACTCTCAATCCCATGTCTTCCTCTGTGCAGCCTCAGACGTTAAATCAGAAGATCAGACAGAGTTGCACTCAAATTCATTTGGATGCTAGTACAGTATTTCAGCCAGGGCAATATGTCAACTTGCTTTATTCAACTCCTAGATATATGATCATTCACAGTTATGTGCATTTAAAGCAACAGTTCTCTGTGTCTAATAATGTTCTGTCCTTTAAAAATATAATTTGGTGACAACTTTGGGATAGATTCCGGGACTACAATATCTGTAATGCTCTGGGGTTTCAGGTTGCATGCTCTTTGATTTAAGTAAGCACACATTGATTTAACCCCTTTATGGATTACTGCCTTGTCATGGCGAAGGGGCTTGCGTAACTCAATGAAGGTATAAGCTATGCCGTGCAGGGCCACCCAAGACGGATAGGTTATAGCAGAGAGTTCTGACAAAATGTGATCCACTGGAGAAGGAAATGGCAAACCACTCCAGTATCTTTGCCATGAAAACCCCATGGACAGTACTAAAAGGCAAAAAGATATGACGCTGGAAGATGAGCCCCTCAGGTCGGAAGGTGTCCAATATGCTACTGGGGAAGAGCAGAGGGCTAGTACTAGTAGCACCAGAAAGAATGAAGCGACTGGGCCAAAGCCGAAAGGACGCTCAGCTGTGGATATATCTGGTGGTGAAAGGAAAGTCCGATGCTGTAAAGATTTTTTCTCCATAGGAACCTGGAATGTAAGATCCATGAATCAAGGCAAGCTAGACGTAGTCAAAAAAGAGATGACAAGACTGAACATCGACATCTTAGGAATCAGCGAACTAAAATGGACAGGAATGGGTGAATTTAACTCAGATGACCATCAGGTATACTACTGTGGGCAAGAATCCCTCAGAAGAAATGGAGTAGCCTTCATAGTCAATAAAAGAATAGGAAAAGCAATACTGGGATACAATCCTCAAAATGACAGAATGATCTCAATTCGAATCCAAGGCAAACCATTCAATATTACAGTAGTCCAAATCTATGCCCCAACCACTGGTGCTAAAGAGGATGAAATTGACCGGTTCTATGAAGCCCTACAGCACCTTATAGAATTAACACCAAAAAATGATGTCCTTATCATCATGGGGGATTGGAATGCTAAGGTAGGAAGCCAAAAGATAACCGGAATAACAGGCAAGTTTGGCCTTGGAGTACAAAATGAAGCAGGGCACAGGCTAATAGAATTTTGTCAAGAGAATACGATGGTCATAACAAACACTCTTTTCCAACAACCCAAGAGACGGCTCTACACATGGACATCACCAGACGGTCAACATAGAAATCAGATTGACTATGTGCTCTGCAGCCAAAGATGGAGAAGCTCTATACAGTCAGTAAAAACAAGACCAGGAGCTGACTGTGGCTCAGATCATGAGCTTCTCGTTGCAAAATTTAGGCTTAAATTGAAAAAAGTAGGGAAAAGCACTAGGCCACTCAGGTATGAACTAAATCATATTCCTGATGAATATACAGTAGAGGTGACAAATAGATTTAAGGAACTGGATCTGATAGACAGAGTGCCTGAAGAACTATGGATGGAAGTTCGCAACATTGTACAAGAGGTAGCAACTAAAACCATCCCAAAGAAAAAGAAATGCAAGAAAGCAAAATGGCTGTCTGAGGAAGCTTTGCAAATAGCTGAGGAAAGAAGGGAAGTGAAAGGCAAAGGAGAAAGAGAAAGATACACCCAATTGAATGCAGAATTCCAGAGAGTAGCTAGAAGAGATAAGAATGCCTTCTTAAATGAACAGTGCAAAGAAATAGAAGAAAACAACAGAATAGGGAGGACCAGAGATCTCTTCAAGAAAATTGGAGATATGAAGGGAACGTTTCATGCAAAGATGGGCATGATAAAGGACCAAAATGGCAGAGACCTAACAGAGGCAGAAGAGATTAAGAAGAGATGGCAAAACTACACAGAAGAACTATACAAGAATGAGCTTAACATCCCAGATAACCACAATGAGATGGTCATTGACCTCGAACCAGACATCCTAGAATGTGAAGTGAAATGGGCCTTAGAAAATCTGAGCAACAACAAAGCTAGTGGAGGTGACAGTATTCCAGCTGAGCTATTCAAAATCTTAAAAGACGATGCAGTAAAAGTGCTACACTCAATTTGCCAGCAAATTTGGAAAACTCAACAGTGGCCACAGGATTGGAAAAGGTCAGTTTACATTCCAATTCCAAAGAAAGGCAATGCCAAAGAATGTTCAAACTATCACACCATTGCACTCATTTCACATGCTAGTAAAGTTATGCTTAAAATCCTACAAGCTAGACTCCAGCAGTATGTGGATCGAGAACTACCAGAAGTACAGGCAGGATTTCGAAGAGGCAGAGGAACTAGAGATCAAATTGCCAACATACGCTGGATCATGGAGAAAGCTAGGGAGTTCCAGAAAAACATCTACTTCTGCTTCATTGACTATGCAAAAGCCTTTGATTGTGTGGATCACAACAAATTGTGGCAAGTTCTTAAAGAGATGGGAGTACCAGACCATCTCATTTGTCTCTTGAGAAACCTATATGCGGGTCAAGAAGCAACAGTGAGAACCGACACGGAACCACTGATTGGTTCAAAATTGGAAAAGGAGTCCGGCAAGGCTGTATACTGTCGCCCTGCCTATTTAACTTATATGCAGAGCACATCATGAGAAAGGCAGGGCTAGATGAATCAAAAGTTGGAATTAAGATTGCCGGGAGAAATATCAACAACCTAAGATATGCAGATGATACCACTCTAATGGCAGAAAGTGAAGAGGAACTAAAGAGCCTCTTGATGCGGGTGAAGAAGGAGAGTGCAAAAGTTGGCTTGAAACTCAACATTAAGAAAACCAAAATCATGGCATCCGGCCCTCTCAATTCCTGGCAAATAGATGGGGAAGAAATGGGGGTAGTGACAGATTTTATTTTTCTGGGCTCCAAGATCACCTCAGATGGGGACTGCAGCCAAGAAATTAAAAGACGCTTGCTCCTGGGGAGGAAAGCTATGGCAAATCTAGACAGCATTCTAAAAAGCAGAGACATCACCCTGCCAACAAAAGTGCGTATAGTCCAGGCCATGGTTTTCCCAGTTGCAATGTATGGCTGTGAAAGTTGGACCATAAGAAAGGCTGAGCGCAAAAGAATTGAGGCCTTTGAACTATGGTGCTGGAGAAGACTCCTGCGAGTCCCTTGGACTGCAAGGCGTTCAAACCGGTCAGTCCTAGAAGAGATCAACCCCGACTGCTCTTTAGAAGGCCAGATCCTGAAGTTGAAACTCAAGTACTTTGGCCACCTAATGAGAAGGAAGGATTCACTGGAGAAGAGCCTAATGCTGGGAAAGATTGAGGGCAATAGAAGAAGGGGACGACAGAGAATGAGATGGCTGGATGGAGTCACTGAAGCAGTAGGTGTGAATTTAAATGGACTCCAGAAGATGGTAGAGGACAGGAAGACCTGGAGGAACGTTGTCCATGGGGTCGCGATGGGTCGGACACGACTTCGCAATTAACAACAACAACAACATTGATTTAAAATGTTATGATTAAACAATACCAACAAAAACAAATTAGTGTCTTCACACCACATTTTCCCAGATTGGGAAACAAGACCATACAACTTTGATTTTCAAAGTTTTCAAGTGTCTAACTCAGAAACTTTCTCTTATGACTTTGTAAGAAGGGATGGTTTGTTGTGAAAGTCTCATTTCTAAAGCAGTAAGATGAAAAAGTATCAGCAGGAGAAGGATGCAGAAAATCCATCAGTTCAGCTGACTGCTTCCCATATGTTCCACGGAAGTCAGTCACTGTGTCAGATATTCATTGATTTGCGGGCTAAATATCTTTTTCCTTTCTGAACAACTTCAATTTTCTCTGTGACTGAGGGAGTAGTTTATGAGGAAATAGGACCTGGAGGATGGACAGATGGAGAAAAATCTCTTCTCCTCACACAGCTGATCACTGTAATCTTTCATCCCCTCAAAGCAGACTCAGCCTGCTGGCATTCAACTCCTTCTTCTCAAATAGTCTACTCATAGCTGAAGGGTGCATGGGTATAAATGGCCCCAGTGATTTATTTAGAGCACTTTCAGAAAGGCTGCAGTCATCCCAGCTCTGACTGACACTGGCTTGGCTTACAGTGCAAAACAATCCCTCATAAGGTGCTGGGCTTCATTTTTTGTCACTGAGGAACTGACCTAGGTCAGCCATACAGGAAACATGGGGCTGACCTGATCTTCTCGTAGCTTTGGAAGAATATGACCTGTGAGTGTGCTGGCATCAATTCTTCTGAAGTAAATCACATCTGTCTCATGTGCTAATCCCTTAGCATCTTGCTTGGGATATTAGGAACTCAAGGTGCAAGTTCACCCAGTATTTCATACCATTCTTTAAAATATGTTTTTAAAGCTTAAATTATAATGAATTTGTTAGTACAAAGATAGCTTGATTGATCTCTCCCTGACAGAGGGTTGATATAGGTATCCATCCATTACATCCTCCTCTCCTCTCCTCTCCTCTCCTCTAGAATGCCCATTAGTACCTGGGTATCACAATTTGGAATATTCTGGGAAATATATTTATTTATTTTGAAATTTTATATGGCCGCCAACTTACTCTCGGTGATTTGGGGTGGCTTACAAAAGCTTGTATGCTATTTAGTGACATTTGAGATGAATAAAAGCATCACCTCTAAGCTAGCCTGGGGAAAATCCCTTGCTTTTTCCAAGGTTAGAGTCTGGAGACTGTCTAACTGGTCAGCTTTCAATACTGTATCTCTCTCTTAATGCTATGACCTGATCTGGCTTTTGCCTTCCCCTAGTGGTTTTTCCGGCAATCCCACAGGAGAATGAAATCACCACAAAAGCTGCTGAAAAGATACTGAAAATTAAGGTCCTAACCTACCTTACATAGGGAATCTCTGCTGGTGGGAGGTCACAGAGCAAAGAATAACATGTTCGCATTGAGAAGAGGTTGCCCGAAGCCAAGAATAACTGTTTGTTTGGGGCAATCCCTCTGCGGATTGCCTGACTGATTCTAAACAACTGGCACTTACTTGAAAAACTCCATTAGACAGGGAGATAGATATGCCTACTAAAACAAATAAAGTGCCACGTGCCACACTTTCTACATGTATTTATTTTGTTGACAGAATTGCACGGATTTGAAATGGTGTGACGTGAGAAGAATTGTGAGTTCTAGACATTCTCAGTAGCAGAATGGGATAACTTGCCACAGCCAACTTGCTGTGGGACAACTTGCTGCAGGATGATTTAATAATTCTATTTAATTATTTAAAATAAATTAAAAATGATTTTAATTTTTGCCATTCACATTTCATGCTGTCCTTCCTTTTACATCCTTTCTTCAATGATTCTATTCCACCGTTTCTTTGATATTACTGTAACTCTTGTCCTGCAGCTTGTTGTCCTGTGAAGAGTTGGCTGTGGCAAATTAGCCATGGTGTGTTAGCCGCAGCAAGTTGGCCATGGCGAATTGTCCTAGACCCATAAATTTACAAGGAAGTTCACCACAGCTCATATGCAGCTGTCTTCTTTTAATGGAGTACTTAAATAATGTAGCTGTTGAAGGATGCTTGTGGTTCAAGAACAGCACCCTTTAATACCATGAAATTACAACAGCACTTTTTTTTCAGTGCTGTTGTAAACTTTGAATGATCACTAAATGAACAGTTGTAAGTTGAGGACTACCTGAATAGCCCAGAATGGAATCATCTCAAAATGAAAAAAAGAGTTTTCCTGATTGCATTGGTGGTCCAGTGCACCATACAGAGTCAGAATCCCCATCTTTGTTCAGGAAGGTAGTTATCCTTAAAGGGATGGGCTGATAACCACTGCACTTTATGTAAATGCATCTCCAGTTTTTTCAGTGAACAATCAAAAAGAAAAAAAAAGGTTGAGATTGAAATTGTTTTCTGGACCATATATATCTATGTGTCTGCATAAAATACCGGGCCCAAATCACATATCAGAAACATCTTCATCCTTCAAGTACTTCAGAATTACTGCTTCTTCCTATGAGATTCTGAATTGCCTGAGAGTGGAGTCAATATTTAAATATTCATTGTATTGCTTATTCTTCTCAAGGAGCTTACAATCCAGAGCAAATAAACAGGGCTAAACATTTAAATGAATAGGAGTAATAAATGTGAACTTTGCCAATGGAGTTTTAAAAGAAACTGAAGAGGAAGTAAATTACAGAGAAGCTAAATTCTTTGACACATAATAAGGATTCTTGCTACTGAGATTTCTTGGTCCAGTGAAAAGGTGTCTAGATAATAATTAAGCAGCTAGGCAAGGTGAGAAGCAAGGTAGAAAGGCCAGGTCAAGGAATTGTTCTTCTTTTCTAAAAACAAAACTATTTTTAGGTTAAAAAAATGCAATTAGGAGAAGCAGCTATAAAGGTAAAAATAAGGCAGGGGTGAGAGTCGCATACAGATGACTGTTGAATGGGAATTATGGGTAGAAGAAATGCAGAGAATGACAGAAGAGTATTAAATAATGCATAACAAAGAAATTATTCGGCTTCAATACAAGAACTTGGGACATTGAAATGACAAGAGTTTTAGGATAGACCAAAGGAAGTCTTCACATACTTGGTGATGTAATGACTGTCCACATTTTGTTCATTTTAAAATATATTAGACAAATTCATAGAAAACAAGACCATCAAATAGCCACTAATGATCAGTATATAATCGCTGCAATAAATTTAGTAACAGTTGATTAAATGTTGGGAAACACTGGTAGGAATCTGCTCTTGGACTTGGTTTGCATAAATGCTTCTCACTGCCATTTGTTTGGCAACTGTTGGAACAGAATACCACATATTTATATATCTTTGGGTCAATCCAGTATGGCACTTCTTATGTTTTAAATGTTAAATTTCTAGCCTCATTAGCATAATCCAGAGAAAATTGGATCCAGCTGAACAGAAATTCAACAGTTAAGTTGCCTCATTCAGAATATGACAGATTGGAGGGAGCAACAGTGGTGTGATTGAGAACCTGTACTAATCACATCAATTGATATAAATTACTTTGACAGCTCCACTATGCAGCTGCCAATAGGATTTACACCTCATTAAGCTTCCAAGAGCTAAATGAATCAATAGGCTCAGCTCTACCATTTTTAATTAATTGTTCTAGCAATAGGGCAAGAGGAACATAGAAAGATTTCATCAGAACTTTGCTTCACTTTTGTAGCTCTGGACAAGTTCACAGATACAGTCAATCAATTTAAAGATGATTCCCTTTAAAAACTAGAATAAATAATGCATTGTTACTCGTGACTGATATTGCCCTTTTGGCTATCCAAAATACAAAGTAATCCTTGTTTCACTGAAACCCTTAGATCTCTGGTATTGTTTTTTAGCAGACATATCTAAATCCTGGGAACTGAGTGAAGGAGATGATGTATTTAAATGTTACATTAACTAATGGTTTAGTATGATATGAACAAACTATCCTGGATTTTGGTGTTAAGAGCTCTTTTTTTGCCATCATCTTTTCATGTCCAGCTCCAAGACTTAGAAGTAGGGATTCACTGCTAAACTATCTCCAAAATCTGGACATTCAGATTTGGTGTTTAATCCAGCAATACATATGAACTCCATAATATAAGTCTTTAAGGTGAAAGAAATCTCATCCAGTATAAGTTGAATCTCTGTTCCTTTATCTGCCTTTCTTTTGCTTGGTTGGAGCTTGAGTCATTTGTCCTTATCCAGACCATTAGCCACTGATTTATAGCTTGGAGAATGGGAAAAGGCTGCAGATGGTTTGTGGGATATAGTTAGTGTATCTCATTTTAAGAATGGAACATTGGAGGCAGACTAAAAAAAATTCTAATTTGATATTGCACTAAAATATATATGAAGGTCTCAACTCTTTTTTTTCTTTAAAAAGGAAAGAATCAACAACATTGGAATCACATCCTCTTTTAAAAACTATTATGCCTACTCGTTTAGCTAATCCCCCTTCCTTCAACATATCATCTAGTCATTTTCCCATAGAACCTGCCTAAATTTAAAGATAGTACAAAGTGGACCTCTGTGGTCTATGATATTTAAAATCAGCAAAAAGTAAATTTTATTATGTACAAAATATTGTACAGATGTATCAAGATGACTGATTGAGTAGGCTCCTTATATGGCTTACAATTAAATAGGCAGTTTGATTATTGGAAAAAAAATATTGTAGATGTGCAGTGATGGTACAAAAAAGGAGAAGAATCCTACGAACATTAAAAAGTCCTGTTGGGTCAACTTATGACCCATTCTTAGTCCAACATTTTTTTTCTTATATAATGGTTCTGAGCTGCTCACAAGCAGAAAGTAGATATTATCCCTCCTTCAGGGCTCTTCCTTTGCAAGCAGTATTTGGAAGTATGCTACTCCCAACCAGGAGTGACAATCAATCATCAAAACCAATAGCTTTTGATAGACCTGTCCTGCATGAATGTATTCTATCATATCTCTCTCTCTCTCTCTCTCTCTCTCTCTCTCTCTCTCTCTCTCTCCTATTTATTGCATATAGTCTCTTATAGCAGGGGTCTTCAAACATGGTCCTTTTATGACTTGTGGACTTCAATTCCCAGAATTCCTCAGCCAGGCACATTGGCTGAGGAATTCTGGGAGTTGAAGTCCACAAGTCCTAAAAGAGCTAAGTTTGAAGACCCCTGATCTTATAGCTATTTAAGACAGTGCCCATTCCTATGTTTTGTGGCAAATAATTCCAAAGATTAATTATGCACTATGTGAAGAAATGTTTTGTTTACTTTCATTCTTAAATGATATGCTTGAAAGGAGTTGAAGAACAATGGGTAACAGTGGATGGAATCAGGCATTTGGGAGAAAAATTTGTTACTACCGTATGTACAGATTAGTTAGGGAAGTGTTTGTGCTTCTCTAGGATTCCCAAAGCTTTGAAATATCTGAAATATCTGAAAATATCTGAAATATTCTTTGCGTTTACTTAGAACTAACAGCGGGGATCATAGACTCTGATATTTGGCAGCTACCTGTGGCCCTGCAGTAAATATAACTTTTTATTTATCCTCATGGGTGTTATTCTTATTATTTCTATGACCTGGAGCAAAATGCATCTGAAAGACATCTTGAAAACAAATACTTGGAATGGCCACTGCCAGAGATTCTGCAGACTAAAAAAATATTCAAAGTTTGCTGTCCTCACTGCAGAGATGCCAGAAATTCAAACAAGATCTTACTGGTCATCGTCTTCTTTTCTTTATCAAGTTGAACAATAGCTGCCTCAGTTTCTCCACTGAGAACCGGTCCTCAACGTGAGCCATACTGAAAAATATGAGACTTGAATTTCAATGGAAATTTTTTAACAGTTAAATAATACTCAGACAGCTCCATTTTATTAATGGAAAATGTTCAGCAGTCCTTCCTTACCCTTATTTTAATTTTAAACCCTAAAATCATTGTTGGCTTATCATTTGTAAAGTCAACTCTGTTTCCATTCCTAAGCTAGAGAAGACTATTTTGCGGCATGGGTAGAAGACAGAAGAAAGTAACTGGGCAGTTTTTGGAAGTGCTCTGAATAAAGCTGAACAATTGCCTTTCCATCCTGCTCGATGGCTTTACAGAGGCGGCTAATAAGCCACCAGTGAAACCAGTTGGTGAACCAGATGGAGCACAAATCTTATCCAGTAGAGTTCCTATTATGCAATGCTTAATAGTTAATCATTCTTGCTGGTGTCCTGCCCTCTGCTTTGGTTCTCTTCTTAGGCAGATGCAAGAGACAGCAGGGTGATCTTGGAAACAGCAGCACACACCGTGCTACTTGTCGTAAGCTGCTTAAACCAGCCTGCTGTCTCTGAGTACAGCTATTACCAGTATAAACTGATCAGCCTTTGTATCTGGAAAGGAGATGAAGGGGCATCTTATTCATGGTCTCTGGAAGCAAAATCTCTTTATCTAGCCTGCCTCTGTTAGCTGCTTAAGGTCTTAGGCAGTCAGTAGATGACTAGGGCTTTGCTGGGCTTCAAATTCCAAGAGGGGAAAAGGTAGCCTTGTTGGCAAACCTTTAAAATAATCGCATCTTTTCCCTCTGCAGCCGAAGCACAATGCTGGGAAAAGGGACATGTGATTAAAGGGCTTGCCAAATATCCCAAAGCTTCTTTTCCCCTTCAAAACAAAGCATGCCAAGCCCAATAAGAGTAAGACTTGATAATATTAGGAGTCATGACATGATATCATGAATCAACTATACCATTATTTAACAATTTATTTTTTCTTATGATGATGATGACAGTTGGGACCATAATTTCTGTTGCTAAGCAAGGCAATTGTTAAGTGAAGTGGTTCCGACTTTATGACCTTTTTTGCCATGGTTCTTGAGTGAATCGCTGCAGTTGTTAAGTGAAACACAGAGTCATTAAGCAAATCTGGCTTTCCCCACTGACTTTGCTTGCTGGAAGCCAGCAGGGAAGGTCACAAATGGGGATTATATGGCCCTGGGATGCTGCATCCATTGTAAATACACTCTGGTTGCCAAGCACCAGAATTTTGGTCATGTAACTATGGGGATGCTACGACAGTGTTAGTACATTTTTTTCATTGCCGTTTTAACTTTGAATGGTTGCTAAACTGATGGTTGAAAGCAAAGGACTACCTGTAATGACTTTCCCAGATCACGTTTCGAAAGACAGCCTATTTCAACCTGGGCTTCATGTTTAAATCCTATTCACACAGATTTTTAACTAACTGGTGCCTTTCTATCTTGCAACGGGGTATTGTCAATTAAGAAAGCATTTTCTGAAATACTGTCATGAGACAAGGAGGTAATTTGTTTTTAATTTCCTTGTTTAATATGTTTCATTTCCCTCTCAATGCCTCTTTTTGCTTACCTTTCCTCTTTTCTTTCCATTCTTTTCTTTATTTTTCATCCAATCTGCTAATCTCCAGAAGTTGTGAATGCTCCAACACTGGAAGTTTTTAAGAAGAGATTGGACAACCATTTGTCTGAAATGGTATAGGGTTTCCTGCCTGAGCAGGAGGTTGGACTAGAAGACCTCCAAGGTCGCTTCCAACACTTCTCTTCTCTTCTCTTCTCTTCTCTCCTCTCCTCTCCTCTCCTCTTCTACCCTACCCTACCCTACCCTACCCTACCCTACCCTACCCTACCCTACCCTATCCTATCCTATCCTATCCTATCCTATCCTATCCTATCCTATCCTATCCTATCCTATCATTATTCCATTCTATTCCTTTGGAGAGTACAAACTCCTGGAAAAACCCAAGACCCAGATTAAGTTTAGATTATTTTTTTATTTATTTATTTTATTAAAATTTATAGACCGCCCTACTCCCGCAGGACTCCGGGCGGTTAACAATAAAAACACAGCATTACATAACAAAACAAACAATACAATAACATTCATCCAGGGGTCAGATTTTATAAACCCCAGGCCTGCCGGAAAAGCCAGGTCTTAAGCAGCTTGCAGAAAACCAACAGGGTGGGAACGGTCCTAATCTCCGGGGGGAGCTAATTCCAAGACATGGGCGCCATCACAGAGAAAGCCCTCCCCCGCAGCCCTGCCAAATGGCACTGCTTGGCCGACGGGACCTGAAGGAGACCCAGCCTGTGGGATCTAATCGGATCCAGTGATGGGGATGAAGGAGATGTGATCAATTGCTGATAATTGCTTCCAAAAGCTCAATTAGTATAGGCAGTATGCTATGCAGAGGCCCACAAGTCCACCTTTCACAGTAAGGGCAAACAATCACTACACTTTCACCTGAAATGGATGACAATTTCAAATGGATGTTAATTTTAAAGTCTAATTGGAGAATCCCTTCTTCCAAGTTTCTTCTGGGGTTGTTTTTTTTAGCAAAAACATCTTAAAATGCAGTCACATGACTGTGGGATGCTGCAAACGTAAATGCATTTGTGTTGGCAAGTACCTGAAGTGCAGTCGTAAACTCCCATTTGCAGGCAGGTTGCAACAGCAACCTGTTGTAAGTCAAGGACCATCTGTAGGTTGCCAACAGTTAGGCTGAACATCATAGTCATTCCTGCTGGGAAATTCCTGACCCTTTCACCAAGGGCTTCTCTCGTTGATTTAGCCTTAAGAAATACTTAGAAAGCCTATAAAGCAAAGTACTTTATAGTCCTGCTCAGAATGATAGCTCATAAGAAAACCTTACAAAGTGTTTGAAAATGCAATTTCGCAATCTTGAACGTGGGACAAATTTTAATTAGAAATTATGTTTTAAAACCAATAAAGCATTCTGAATATGAAGAGTTCTTTGTTTTGGGAGAAGCCACTTTAACTGGTCAATACAGGGAGTCCTCAACTTACAACAGTTCATTTAGTGAGCGTTCAAAGTTACAACGGCACTGAAAAAAGTGACTTATGACCATTTTTCACACTTATGACCACTGCAGCATTCCTGTGATCACGTGATTTGCATTCGGATGCTTGACAACTGATTCATATTTATGACAGTTGCAGTGCCCCAGGGTCAGGTGATCATCTTGTGCATCCTTCTGACAAGCAAAGTCAATGGGGGAAGCCAGATTCACTTAACAACTATGTTACTAATTTAATACCTGCAGTAATTCACTTAACAAATGTGGCAAGAAAAGTCATAAAATGGAGCAAAATTCCCTTAACAAATTTCTCGCTTAGCAGCATAAATTCTGAGTTCAATTGTGGTCGTAAGTCGAGGACTACCTGTATTGCATGTCTGAATAAAATGTGGTTTTAGAACATATTCAAAGCTTTTTGTGGGGAGAAGAGTTTGAGAGAGAGGATTTGGATCTTCTGCTTGCTCCTTCCCCACTTTGTAAGTTGTGGAGGACAAGGGAAAGCAACTCTTCTTTGCCCAATAGAACAAAGTGTCCCATCTCTGATATCCTAAAAACTGACCAGTGGTTGAAACTACCTTCATAACAAACCAGTTGAATGATAGAGTTACACTGAGAGTGTATGCATCAGAGACAAATTCTTTGTGGGTCTAATCACATTTGGCCATTAATTCTACTCTATTCTACTCTACTCTACTCTACTCTACTCTACTCTACTCTACTCTACTCTACTCTACTCCACTCCACTCCATTCCACTCCACTCCACTCCACTCCATTCCACTCCACTCCACTCCACTCCTTTCCGTTCCGTTCCGTTCCATTCCATTCCATTCCATTCCATTCCATTCCATTCTATTCTATTCTATTCTATTCTATTCTGTTCTATTCTATTCTATTCTTCCCAACAAACACCAGGCAAGGAATCCAGGCCATTACAGATTATAAGGTAGCTCCATCGAGTTGCAAGGGCAACATAGACTTCCTAAACTAGCCAAACACATTTTTTGGAAGATTCGAGGCATCAAATAGCACCCCTACAAGGAAATCTGTGGTCTATCCTGATGAGCAAGTGCTTAGCTTTGATGTCACCTCAATCCAGAGAACACTGTGGAAAGTTAACATTCAGAAGGCAGCAGGCCCAGATAATATCCCTAGGTGTGTTCTTAGGGAATGTACAGATGAGCTGGCTTGTGTTCTTACAGGTATTTTAAATCTCTCATTGCAGCAGGCAGTGGTCCCATCATGTTTTAAGATGGCCATTATTTTGCCAGTGCAAAACAAGTCTACAATTACAGGTCTCAATGATTACCATCTGGATGCACTGACAGCTATCATTATGAAATGCTTTGAGAAGCTGATAAAGAACATTATTGTATCTAGCCTCCCGCCAGCATTTGACCCACTTCAGTTTGCTTACCAACCAAATTGTTCTACAGAGAGTCTATTTCTTTTGTTCTCCATCTGAGTTTGGAGCACTTAGAGGAAACAAATATTCATGTGCGAAAGCTGTGTCAACTCCATTTCAGCATTTAATACAATAATTCCGCAGCATCTAGTACAGGGGTCCCCAACCCCTGGGCCATGGACTAGTACCAGGCCAGCAACCAGTCTGCACAAACAAGGAAAAACCCATTCACAGGATGCAAGCAGCACACAAAACCGCATCTCCTCTGGTCTGCAGAAAAACCTCTCTCCACGAAACTGGTCCCTGATGCCCAAAATGTTGGGGACCTCTGATCTAGTAGACAAACTGGGCCTTTTAGGCTTAAACATTCCTTTGTGCAACTGGATTCTTGATTTTCTTATTGACAAGCCCCAGTATGTGTGAGCTGGGACAAATATTTCTAACACCATTTTCTTGAGCGCAGGTTCTCCTCGGGGCTAAGTCCTAAGTCCGCTGCTGTTCACCCTATTGACCCATGACTGTTGTGCTAGGTTTGCCATCAACCATATTGTGAAGTATGCAGATGATACAGCAGTAGTGGGCCTTATTCAAGATGACCATGAGGGTGCTTACTGCAAGGAGGTTGAGGTTTTGGTGAACTGGTGTAAGAAAAACAGCCTAGTTTTAAACATTGGAAAAACCAAAGAAATCAATGTCAATTTCATAAAAGGCAGACACAGCCGCACTCCTCTGTGTATTAATGATTCACCTGTGAAGAATCAAATTTCTGGGTGTGCATTTAATGAGTAGGCTGGCTTCGTCGCTCAACAGTGAAACATTAGTGAAGCAGCCACAGCAGTGCTTGCATTTTCTGTGTCACATGAGAAAAGCACATCTTCCTTCCCCTGTCCTTACCACTTTCTGCAGAGGGACAATTGAGACCATCCTGTCATACAGCATTATATTCTGGTTTGGAAGCATCACTGCTTCAGATAGGAAGGCGGTGCAGACAGTGGTGAGGATGGCAGAAAAGATTATTGGCAGTTCCCTCCCTTCCATCCAGGACATAGCACATCCTCTTCACAATCTCTTTTCTTTGTTACCTTCTGGAAGGAAGCTTCATGGTATCGGAAGCAGAACATCCAGATTCAGTCATACTTTTGTTCCATACAGTATATTAACCTTGTGAACTCTCAAACTTCTTCTTTCCACTATGTATTCAAGATGGACAGTGATTAATATTTATATGTATTTATATGCAAGGGTGTAGGTATATACGTATGTTGTATATAGCATGTTTATATGTGTATTGTGTATGTGTACACTTTTGAGAGTAAGCAACAGAATTTCATTTTTAATGTGTGCCAGTGTGGCCACAGTAAAAAATGACAATAAAGCTTATCTTATCTTATCTTATCTTGTCTTGTCTTGTCTTGTCTTGTCTTGTCTTGTCTATCTTACCTGACCTGACCTTACCTTACCTTACCTTACCATCTTATCTTACCTTACCTTATCCTAATCTATCCTATCTCATCTCATCTCATCCATTCCATTCCATTCCTTTGCTTACAAGAACAGGATAGCTGTTTTGGAAAGAAAAGATAAATTCTATCTTTTTAGGATTCAGATAGAATAGACCCTCTTAGTATTGCTTTGCTTGTCAGATACCATATGAGTGTGGTTGTGTTGTAGCAAAAAAATAATAATAGAGTTGTCATTCCTACTTGTACAGTACATGAAAGTAATAATCGTGCTCACTTTTAATAGCAATGGAAAATATTAGACAAAATGAAGCTAAAGTCCTAGCAGAAGACATGATGTTTATCAAAGATTAATAATTTATTTCATTCACCCTTAATATTTCTGTATTTTAATTTTATTTCAATCATTACTTAACAGTTTGAACAAGAGTTCCTTCCTGCTCAAAATGTCACGGGTTCCTAAGTGAAACCCTCATAGTTTCCCTTGCAAATATAAGAATGTTTAAACAGTATTGATTCTCCTGGATTTAAACCACATCCACAGAGAACATAAATTCCTCTGCCCACCCTGACTGCACATACATAACTGAAAAGGTGGTAGATCCTTTTACACACTCTAATTGCTTTGGGGTTTCCACTCACAGAATTCCACTTGGCAACACAAAGCAAGAAAAGGCATGAAACCCATGTTCTTCTGTGGAAAGTCACTTCACACCTCAATTACAGCTTCTGCCAACCACTTCAGATGTGAAGTATAATGTTTTCTCCAGCAAGAGGATGCTATTAGCACAATATGCTGTTAGCACTGAGGCTGCAAACTGAGCAGCACCAAGGGAAATCACCTCGCAGTGGAAGTTCTACAGATGTCAGCATTCATACCACTCAGAGGAATTATTTCCATGGATTCAAATGAGTCTCTCCCACAACTACTATTTTGGCCTCAGGTGACCCAGGTTGTAAAAGGATGCATGTCTGAAACTGCCAGATTAGGACATTACATGTTTGCGGCTCTGAAACTGTTGCACATTTT
Source organism: Crotalus tigris (assembly GCF_016545835.1). Classification (NCBI taxonomy): domain Eukaryota; kingdom Metazoa; phylum Chordata; class Lepidosauria; order Squamata; family Viperidae; genus Crotalus; species Crotalus tigris. Next base: position 1,613,586 of record NW_024096520.1, read on the forward strand.
GGGGAAGGGGTGTTGAAAATTTAACAGTTGGGACCAAAATTTATTTTACTATTTTTTTGGGGGGGGGAATGGAAGCTGTTTAAAAATCTATGTTTAATAAGTTAGAAAACTAGACTGAAAATAACTGAATAAAACTGAACAACAAATACAAAATTTTTCACTTAGGAAACAAAAGTCAGACGCACAGCTACAGAATAAAAGATACTTGACAAAAATACTTGTGGAAAAATGTCCTTGGAATAATAGTTCCAACCTGAACATGTTATTAAGTCAGTAATGCAATGTGGCTGCAAAACAAGAGTTGCCTCAATAGAAAATTGAGAAATTTGGCCATACGCAGGCAAGATTGCAGGCTAATCTAGACAGACTGGAAGGCTGAGAAGAGCAAGATATGAGAGAAGAACCATTGTATCAAGGGCACATGAAGTCCTTATCCTTTCCCACTCTGTACTGGTGAGATCAGACATGAAGGATTGTGTACAATTCTGGACACCACTTTTCTAGAATGCTATTGGCAGGTTGGAGTAGCCTAGAGAAAGGTGACAAAGATGATACTTGGGGTTGAAGATATTCTTAAACTTGAGGCTGTGCTTCAGGATAAGCTGAAGGAATGCTCATTCTGGAGAAAAGGTAACTGAGGGGAGACAACGTAGACAAAGTGGCCAGTTATGATGGACCTCCCCATAGTTACTTATGACCCAATTTCAAATTCGGTTGGCCACCTCTCCCTCTCATGGTCACATCATTGCACTTTGGGGGCTTGGCAACTGGCCTGCATTTATGACTGTTTGCAACATCCTGTGATCATGTGACCACGATTCGTGCCATTTTTGCTGGAAATTAGTGTTTACTTTTAGCAAAAAATGCTCATTGAGTACAATGGATTTGCTTAATGCCTGCTGCAAAAAGGTTGTCACCACAGTCACATGGTGACCCACTTAATTACTGGTGTGACTTATGACCATGATTCTGGGCTTAATTCCAGTTGTAAGTAGTGGGCTACCTTTACTGTAGAAGGTTGCAACAAATGATCCCGATTGTTCTGTACTTTCTTTCCAACTCTACAGTACTGTGATTCTATAAGTATAGTTTATAAATCATGGGAAGTAATCCTTCCTTTTTATTCCATATGGGTCAGTTCCTGTAGAGTTTAGGGCACCCTTAAGGATAAGAAATTGGCTCAGATTATTTCCTCCTTCTATCTGTAAAAGGCACCTCTTTTCCTCTACTCAGAGGGATTTGGAATAATTATGGCTAATGTGGTCTGAGCAGAGGAAGACAGCTGGGAGAAGGTAGAACATTGGAGAAAAGGTAAAGATCTTTTTCTCTAATCAGATGCCTGTAATGTCATCTGGTTTACCAGGAATGTTACCAGCCTTTGAATATGAGTGGGTGGAATTCAACATTTGTTAAAGGAAGCTAGCCTTGCTGGACTGGTTGGCATACCACTGTGGGAAGTCAGCCTCCCAGAGAGGGAAATATTAAAAGGGCAGAAAAAATATATTTCCTCAAAGGATCTTAAAGAGGCAGAAAAGCATGCCCAGTTTTTCTTAATAGACTCAAGTCTCCCTCCCGCAAGCAGAAACCACCCATACTCTAAGACAGGACATAATAATATTAACTCACAGATACCAAAGGGCACACTCAGACTCAGGTCAAAGTTCATGCCACAGGAACAACTCCAAACAAAAGGCTCTAGAGGGTATAAAAACCACTTCCTACATGTGCTCACTTTCTTTTCTTCCAGAGCCATCTTTCTATCTGGCTCTCTTCTTCAATAAACTGCAGCCTTCTTTCTAAAGCAGTCACCATGTTGTTTATTCCCGGCTTGGACTGAACCATGATGAAGACTTTTCCTTCCACACCACTATGACACATGACCATGATAAACATTGGAAACAGAGCCTCCTTAGTTCGAGTCCAGGTTGTGAAATGTTTGGCTGACTCAATATGTTGCTTTAAATAATGTTTTAAAAGCCTATTCTTTTTCTGGATTTTAATCCAAGTGCTATTTGTAATTATCTATTTGTAATTATCTATTCTATAATTGTCAAATAGCGCTGGCCTTTACTTAAATTCTGTAGTGATTTATTTTATTTTTCTTAAAATGTGAATTTTGGTGTTACAGTACAGAGAATTTTCAACTTATGACCACAATAGAGCCCCAAACTTCCATTGCTAATTAAGACTGTTGTTAAGTGAGTTTTGCCCCGTTTTATAACCTCTGTGAATCATTGCAGTTGTTAAGTTAATAACACAATTGTTAAGCGAATCTGCCTTTCCCGTTGGCTTGGCTTATCAGAGGGCTGCAAAAGGTGATCACATGACCCTGGAAGACTGCAACCATAATAAATATGAATCAGTTGCCAAGTGTCTGAATTTTGATCACGTGGCCATGGGGATGCTGCAGTGGCTGTAAATGCGAAAACTGGTCACAAGTCACTTTTTTCAATGCTGATCACTAAACGAATGGTTGCAAGTCGAGGACTACATGCATATTGATACTGGAGTCCATGATTTTCACTGAAAAAAATGCCTATTACAAAAAGGATGGCTGAAGGTTGAGTGGACAAAATTGAACTGATCTGAAGGAAGAGATGGATGAATCTGAGAAAAGTGACTGCTAGGAGAATCTGAACGTCAGGCTTCAGTTAAACTTTACATGCCGATCCACTCTAATGGAAATGTCCACATTTTTCTTTTTACAAACATCAGCTCCAGAAGTATCACTTCCAGTAAGAAAGGGAGCCAGGGAAAGTGAACTCTACCTATGGTTCACTTCTCCGTGTCTATTGTAATTCCAGGATTGGGGGAAACACAGGAGCTCAGCACCTTTCTGTCCATCTCCCGCCTCTTTCCTTTTCCACCGCTTGTATTCTGTTCAAAATCCTTTCCCTCCAAACACTGAAGCCAACAAAACAAGTTAAAACTAAAGCAGAAAATCACATCAGAAACGCCAGTTTCCTTTCAATTCTTCAACTATGCCTGGCTGGACAAATTCAGCATTGGATGATTTAAAATGATGCATCAATAAGCCTGGTACTTAAGAGACAGGGTACACGTGTTCATCCCCCCCCCAACCTGGAAGAAACAGCCTCTTCCAGAGACACCTGTGTGAGAGATACCTTTTCCTGCTCTCACCCCACCCCCCACAATCCTGTCTGCCTCCCTGGCCTCAGCTCTGCAGGAACAGATGGACTAATCATTGTTCTACTTCCACAGCGAGGCCCCCCCCCCCTGTAGCTGTAAGCCTTCTGCAATTCTCACACAACAGCATACAGCAGGCAGGGCTACATCCAGAAAAACACACTCTGTTTGATCTAGGCTCACGAATGGGACTCTTTGTCGCCAATTACTACAAAACTGTGACCAGAAACTAATTATGCCAGTGCTGGGAAGTGGTGTGGAGGGAATGGGAGGCCTCCCCAATCTTGGCCAACATCAAGAATATTTAAGGGTGGAATTTATGGGATTAGTTCCTCGTTTGGCTCGCAAGTGATTTATGCTTACAACTCCCATTAACATTTATGACTCACTGACTGGAACCATCTTTGTATTCATGTTTAATTAGACAGCACATTGCTCCATCTTGTCCCTAGCTTCAAGTGGAATGGTACGATTATCATTCTTCAGTCAAACTCCATGCCAGGAGGCTACTTGCTGCTCATTCGCACATGAAACAGCATCATCAGGAAGGTGGTATCCTTGTGCAAAACTGCTGCCTGAAGAGCACCCAGACAGCTTTATTGCCTAATGTCTCAGATTCTCAGCTTTTCAATAAGCACAAATCGCAGTTCAGCTGCCAAGATGCTGAGCAATCTGTTATTAAAAGCATGGGTAGCCATGTGCCCACTGGCTTCAATTAGGTAGAAGGCTGCATTGCTGTATTAGTGCTGCTGCACGTTTCTTATTTTGGGAAAACCGATAGGCGTTCACAAACCTGGAGGATTAAACATGCAATAAGCTTAGAGAGACAAACACAAACCGTATCAAATAATACTTCCTAAAGCAGAAAGCCAGTTTGATGCATAGGTAGTCCTTGCCTTATGGATAGTCACTTAATGAGGGGTCAAAATTACAACAGACCCTCCCCAAAGGTACTTACAACCAGTTCTGACGTTTCAATGGCTGCCCCCTGGTGGTCTTGTGACTATTTCAGGCACTTAACCACTGGCCCACATTGATGGGCCTGATTTATGACTTTCCCCCCTCCAAACCAACATTTACTTCTGGTTTTCACCAAAAATACCCCATAGCAAACAATGACATTGCTGAAGGACTGTGGGGTTCACTTAACAACAAAATATTCACTCTGCGATGAGCTATGGGAATAGGAGTTGTAAATTTTTCACACTAATGGCTGTTGCAGCATCCCCGTGGTCATGTGATCAAAATTCAGACACTTGGCAACTGACTCATGTTTATGACGGTTGCTGTGTGCTGCGGTTGTATGAACCCCTTTTGGACCTTCTAACAAGTCGAGTAATGGGGAGCCAGATTCACTTTACAATTGTATTACTAACAACTGCAGTTATTCACTTAACAACCGTGGCAAGAAAGGTCATAACATGAGGCAAAAATTATTTAACAATTGTCTCACTTAGCAACAGAAATTTTGGGCTCAATTGTGGTCATAAGTCAAGGACCACCTGTAATTGTGACTTGTCACTAAGGGACACAAGCCACTCTTTGTCAAATCCCCTCAAATTCCATCTTGCATCCTCTAGAGATGTGGATACCCCAGGTTGGGAACCTGTTTCTACATTCATTCCACTCCTCTGGGCTGCTTTGAGGGTGTCCTGCCATCTATGGTCCATTCTAAGCAGCCAACCCATTTATCTATCTGACCTGCATTTCCCCTGTTTTCTTTGGCCTTGAGGCACAACTTTCACTGGTGGCAAGCTGCGCACTCAAAAGTTATGAATCCATTGCCCTGGTATATTCAGTGTTTATTGAAGCAGTCAGAACCTTATCAATGTTACCTTCACTTAATCCAAAATAAACTCTACATAGCTTTCAAGGACAAGAGAGAAAGATTCAAAGTTAAGTAAAAAACTAATATATCATGTTACTCTTGCTAGCATTTTAAGAGTGTGGGGTATCATTCAGAAGGCTTTTCCCTCCTGAATTTAGTGAGAATTTACATTATATAATCTGAACTGACAAGCATTCTTGTTCACACTAAGACACAACTGAATTGGCCCAGAAACTCATTTGAAAGGGTTACTGAATTGACTCTCACATGATTCAGTCTAACCAGTATTCTGCTTTATTGCAGTCAATTGCCAGACATACTGAAAAGCAAACATAAAGACTAATTCTGTGGGGCACTTTTGTCCCCTTCAATAGATCATTAATAATGACTCCACTCAGGCTATGCAGAGGCCAAGTGGCTATGACATTCAAAATAAAATAGACCTATTACTTTCTGTAGATGTTGATCCCGCTTCTCGGACCAATTTGCTCTTTTCTAGAAAAAAAATATCACCTCAGATTAGATCTGCAATTATATAAAAGATTCATATTTATTAACATGAGACAGAAAGTTTAACTATTCACTTTTTAACCTTGGGCTTTTAGAAGCCAACTCAAAGTTACAGCATTTTCAGAAGATCCTAGCGTTCTGACACGCCAAGCTAAATTCCAGGCTATGGAAATTTGTCTCTGTATATTGTGTAACATACATAGCATTGTTAATTTTTCCCCCAGAAGGATAGTCACGTTAAGTTTTGATGTTTTTACTTCAGCCAACTGATGAAAATTTAAATGATTATAAACTAGGTGCCAAAAGAAGTTTTAGGGTTTGGTAGCACTTTGACTTTGAGGTGGAGCACAAAATTTGGACTGCATATGTGTGTGCATGGAGCCCTGTCAGCAACACCCTGGAAGCAGCTATATCTATTCCTGGATTAGTGCAGCTGTCTTGTGATCAAGGAGAAATCAACCTGTTATGATTAAGGTGTTGCCAAATATGCTCATATTTTATATTAATAAATACCAGTAAACAATAAACCGATCCATCTGCTATGGAAAAGCATGAAGAAGATCTGAGTAGGAACATCTGCCCCACAGGTGTTAAATAGGAACTGGAGGCATCATAAAGGGAAGCATGTGCTTTCCTGATAAATACTTTTACAATAAATATTTGTAAAATACTTATTTAAATATTTTAAATAAATACATTTCGAAAGAAAAACAATAACCTAAATCAAAGATTGACAATCGTCTGATAGCTGAGAGAGCTGTGGTAATGGGTAGTAGTGTGGTTAAAAGGCACATACAAATAGGATCAAGATTTGATGGAGTTTTGAAGGGATTCTGATTTGTGCATTCTTTTTTAAAAATATTTATGTTAAACCTATATTGGGGCTTATGTGGGAGGAGTGTTACTATGATCTTGTAGCATAACTGTTACTGATTATTGTAGAGAAGCACATTCTAATGTTATTATTTTAAGGAAATACTTGAAATACTACATGCCTGCAGTCAAAAGCTAGTTCTAAAAATTCATATATTTCTAAAACAACAAATTGTTTTCTCTGAGAGTGAACAATCCTAAATATTGGGAGCATGGGCGAAAAAGTCAACCTCTAAAGTCACAATAAAGTCAGACCAAAGTAAGAATTTTGCTTATGTAGGAAAAGGGTGGAATAAAGGGTGTTATATTTTCATCAATATAGCAGTCAATTCTCAGTGAGGAAGCACACTTCATTGCCTGTCACAAAATGGTGGGCTGAAAATGAATAATAGGGCACTTAACTTTTGCCGTAGGAGTTCCAGTGCTTGGACAATTGTATCCATGATACCTCCACAGTTTTATTTTCAAATTTGCACAAACTAAACACATTGACCTAGCTGGTGTCTTAGGTACATTTTCTGTATAGTTTATTATGTTATCACTAATCACTGTGGAAATACATTGTGAAAAACTTCAAATAATATGAAATAGTATTTATAGTTCAGGATGACAAATTATGAATAGGGACATGCATATTGTGTATCCTGGATGCAAATGAAAAAATGCAGCTTTGTCTATTAATAGCAAATATTGTAAAAAAAAAACATGATTTGGGCATATAGCCCTCAATGAGAATGGTCATTTTTGCTCTTCAATCACAATGCATCTTTTATTAAGCCACTGGAATAATTACATCTATGTTATTTCCTACATTTCAACCTGCATTCTAACCAGTGAATCACATTTTCTCCAGCTGAGCCACAGGCCAGTAGCATAAAGGTAATCTATAATCAAATATTTATTAATCAGCAGTGAAATATATGTTGTATGCTCTAAAATAATATTGCCAAATATAGTCACGTCTCACAAATGACAATTTTGATGGATAGAAACCTATCAATTTTACTCCATGAGTTTTGATCTCCCCCCCCCAGTTTTTAAGTTTCCTAATCTTATTTTTACATATTTAACAAAGGCTGGTATGAACCTATTTGTACTTAAAATTCTCATTCATCCAAATATATATAAGGTGGAATTTTTTGACTATATATCCAAAGAGAATACATACCAACACCTTTTCTTTTTTGTCACACATGTGTAACTAAAACAAATATCTTAGCTGTTTTTAATATTGTTTTTAGTCAATAATGTTTATATGTATTTCTCCTAATTATACCAACATTGTTGATTCAGCCTCGGATATTCACATATTGATTTTGTATGTGGTGATGAACGATCACAACAAAATCTTTCAATTTATATCATACACATATCTCAGCATACACACACATCCTAATTTATGTTCAAATTTTTGATAAGACAATTATATTGCATAATTTGCATAAAAATAAATACTGAGAGATATCTGGATTCCAACTTGTGTATTGTTTAGAGAATTGAAATTTGGATTGGTTCATAGTAAAATATTAACTGAACCAATCTCTTTCCCATCACTGCCTGCAGTAAGTCCCAATAAATTCCACAAAATTCAGTATTGGGAAATATTATTACCATTAATCTGAACAGATATTGAATATGCTGCATATACAGAAATCATCTTGAAAGTCAAAAATATTACATGCAAATATCTGGAAACTATAATATTTTTTACTTATTCTAGTCAGGCACAAGCACCTCAAAATATTTAAAAGCAAATAAACAAGATATTAAACTGTTAACAGAATTAATTTTAAAATACAAAAAATAGCTAAGCTTATATTTTTTCCAGAAACTCCCTTCCATATTTGATTATATTTTTCCCTAATTATTGTCTAAGAAGCTTCATCTGTAATACCCAAAACTTTGGAGTCACTTCCAAGAAATGTTCCTTTTAATTAGGATCCAGTAAAAGTCCTTCAGGCTGAGCGGTGCCTTTGGTTTCCATCCCTTGCGAAGGGCTGCTGCAATCCTGGCCGTCACCCCTCAGAGGAGGTGCAGCTTTAGGCAACTCCGTCAGCCTTACTGCCGCCTGCATTTGCTTTCCTAATTCTTCTATCAGTTTTCCCGAAACAGATGTAGACTGTAGAGAAGCCTTTGATTTTTCATTACTACCCTCCAGTGTCAAAGTGCCTGTGTCTCGCCTTAATCCATTATCGTCAATAAGTGGGGCTGTCCTCTTCTCTAGGAGTGTGCATTGTAAAGGATTTATTTTCCCATCTTCACTGGCTGAGGACTCTTGTTCATCCGAATCAGAGACTTCTGTCTCGTATGATGAAGTGCTGCCCGAGTCCTCAAATTCGCTTGATTCTTCTTGGGAGGGAGGCAGCAGCTGCTGCACAGAATCGCCTGCGTCGTCAATCGCTTTTAACTCTTTCTCTTCCTCTCGTACCAGAAGTGCAGCTGTTTCCAGCTCATTTAATTCAAAACCCAAGTCCTCCTTAGCCAGCTCTGCTTTCTGCATGCAATCAGCAAGCGCTGCCAACTTCTTTGACCTGCGGAAGGGAAGATCCAAAAACATTCAGTGTTTCTGACTGACATAAATGTAAAAGTGACCAATGCAATAATATATAGAATGATAAGTAACAAGAGGCCCCATGAGTAGATTTTCTGATTATTCAACAACTGAGCATCAATCATGCTTCTTGTTCTTTGTCTGATTTATAAAAGCACCTTTCCCCTTAATTCCACATGGCAAAAATTCCTCAGTAAATTCATGGAATGAAAGGGTGGACTACATTTTTCAGGGGCATTAATAACTAGACAGTCCTTTGACAGCTGCCCAATTGTTAGGCCTGGAAGTGGACAAAGGGTAGATGGGGCCAAGAAAGCTTCTCTCTCTCTCTCTCTCTCTCTCTCTCTCTCTCTCTCTCTCTTTCCATAATTCCTCTGATAAACACATATCCTTGCAGACTAGATTTATACACATGCCTCTGGGTGGTGTACAAAGATAAAAACACAAAAAGCAATAGAATGAAATAACTAAAAAAAAGCAGGAAAATTCATTTTAAATTTATAAAATAATACAAACCGTTATGTTAAAAGCATAATTTGCAGAACAATGAACTAATTTTTCCAGCAACAGAGCCACTTTGCAGGCTCCCGCCTACTTTAACAGACCTCCCCAGAGCAGGTGACAAAGCCATGTCTTCAGGTCCTTCTGGAAGGCCAGCAAGGTTGGGGCCAATCTGACCTCAGGGGAATGATGTTCCAGAAGGTGCGTGCCACCGCAGAAAAGACTCTCCTCTTGGCTTCTATCAGATGATACTCCTTTCTGATTGGGGAGTGGGGGTCTCTCAAATAATCCAACCCCATGCTATGTAGGGATTTAGCTGTAATTACAAGCATCTTGATTTGAACCTAGAAGCAAATTGCTAACCAATGCAGCTAGCAGAACAGAAGTGTAAACTGTACTAATCTAGGTTCATCATTCAGTTTGTACCAGCTAGAGTTTCCAGATGCTCTTCAAGGCCAGTCCCCTGTACATCATATTACAATAATACATGTGGGAGGTGACAAGGGCATGAGTGACTGAGTGGAGGGTCTCCTGATCTAGGAATAAGAGGAAGTGGCATACGACCCAAAGTTGTGCAAAGTTCCTCCCAGCCATGACTGCCATTTGCTCATCAAACATGAGTCATGAGTTCTATAAGGATCGCTAGATTGTGCACTGAGTCTGTCTGGAACAGCACCACCCCACCCAAAACTAAAGATGGTAAATTCTCAAGTGCTGGTGGTCCCAAAAGCTGCCAGTGTGAGTGGAAGCCGGTTGTCCCCCATCTAAATTCCCCCAGTCTCCAGATACCAAGATAAAATATCAACAGCATTGCTTACTTCACCTGATGTGAAGTAAGGAATGTGAAGTATAATGCATAATGATGATACCTCACACCATGGCTAAAGATGACCTCTACCAATTGTTTCATCTAGATTAGGGGTCAAACTCGTCGTATCACATGACGTGTCACGACGTATCGTGACTTTTTTCTCTTTGCCCGGAGCTTGGGTGGGTGTGGCTTCCCACGGGCTGGCAGTTTGACACCCCTAATGCAGATGTTAAACAGGACAGGAGATCTTGGATATGTCAGGATAGTTAGAAGAATAAAATAAAAAGTAGCATCCCCTCCCATTGCTCTTAATCAGGATCAATGATCAAATCATATTTTCAGGATTAAAGGCAATATCTCTTTGAGCAATAACTGGTGGTTATCAGCTGGGAGAGTGTTCTTTTGCATGTTCTAATTGCAGAATTGCTGGCTAGCAGGTCTTCATAAAATGCTTTTCAGACGCTAATCATTGTATAATTTTATTTATTTTTATTTATTGGATTTCTTTGTTGTCCATCACACTAATACAATGACTCTGAGCAACTTTTACAATACAGTAAACTGTAAAAAGTGTAAAAAAAAACCCAATTAAAATAGAATAAAAAGCTAAAATTAAAATGTAAGATGATGGTCAACTTGGGGGAGAGAATTTTCTCTATCTCATCAGCCACCTTCAATATAGTGGAATTCTGTCAGGGTCCCAGGCCAAAAGGCAAAAGCACGTTTTTAGGCTCTTCCAGAAAACTATTAGTGTGGGGGCAGGTCTCGTCTCTGAGAGGATAATATTTCAAAAGACTCCTCTCCTGGACCTCTCTACCTGAAATTGGGATCCGAAGAAGGCCCTTTCCACTGGAATGAGTGAGATAAATTAATCCCAATAGCAATTGGACATAAGTCATTTTCCTTTAAACTACGCGAATAACAAGTTGCATTGATTTGTAATGAATTCAACAAACTGCAAAGGTATTTCTAAAATATTAGAAAAAAAAGAGCCACCTCCCACCCCAAATATTCTAAAATCACTTCCTGATACTATCCAGCAGCCTGTAAACCACTAGAGACTTTATTTATGCTACATCTATTTACTCATGATAGCCAACAACATTTTTAAAAATATAAAATTAACATAACAATGTAATCAATTAACAATTACAAGCCTGATTAAACAGATTACAGATGTTCTGTTTCCTGAAAGGGTGAGAGACAATTCTTGAATGCTCTGTTACCAAAAAGGTCAGTATCGCCACTTCAAATTATGCTTGAGAGGGTCCTAGCAACAAATGCAGAACATCCTATATACAAGCTTCACATGATTCCTGTAAATTCAGTGACAGATGAGGATCAAGTTGCACTTTCAGAGTGAATACAGTATATATATATTTCTTTCAGAAGAATGCATTATGTTTGAACTTTAATCCTAAATCAATTTCCTACTGACAATGGCAGTCTTGTCTGGATTAAATTGTAGCTTGTTCTCCCTCATCTATGTGTCACTGAGTTTAGACAATGCTTTCTTAGAGTAGCTGGAAAACAGAAAGTTCTGAATGATCACCATCAATGTTTCATGTAGCTATTGAATACCAAGAGAGACAAGTTGGAATCTTGTGGGATATTAGAAGTCAGAAATCCAGGTTTATATAGTAAACCTGCAGCACTGTGCTCCATATCCAATCCTTCCTGACAATCCAGGATAGCCATAACAAAAGTTGTGAACAGTTTGGAAGAATTAGCAACTCTGCATTTATCCCATCCAATTTCAGCCCAGGCATCACAGTACTTATCTTGGTTGAAAACCCAGCTGAAATGGGTCCAGACAGTACATTTAAAAGCCTTTACTGGAAGTAATCTGTGCTGAGACCATTATTCACTCAGCAAATGTAAACTGTGGCCTTGTATACTTCCAACATCAACACCTGGTACCAAAAGTTAACAAGGGATTTTCGTTCCCACATCAACAAATCTGGGCATCTCTAATATTCAGATAATGAAGGAAGGGAATGCATATGAGCCATAGTGGCACAGTGGTTAGAATGCAGTATTGCAGGCTAATTCTGCTGACTGCCAGCAGTTCGATTCTCAGCAGTTCAAGGTTGACTCAGCCTTCCATCTTTCTGAGGTCGGTAAAATGAGGATCCAGATTGTTAGGGGAAATATGCTGACTCTGTAAACTGCTTAGAGAGGGGGCTGTAAAGCACTATGAAGCAGTATATAAGTCTCAGCTTATATACTATACTTATATACTATATTATACTATTGCTGTTAATATACCGTAAATGACTGCTTGTGGTGGGAGATGGAATCCCAGGAATTTCAAAGAAAGGAAGAAAGATTTCATTGTAAATTAAAATTCTTCAGCCTTGCCTTGCTTAAAAAGCACAGAGCAATTGGAGAACATGGAAATATGCTTCCTAAAGAAGAATGTTAATTTGTAATACTTTGGGCCATCTTTATTTTTGTGCATGCTTGGGAATGTACTTCCCCTTTTTCCTGTTTACATTTTCAGTCACATTCATTTCAGTCACGGCATTGCTCCAGTTTGGTAAAAGCCTGTGAATACAGACACATGCAAATTGTTCAAATTAAAAAAAAGAAACTGCGCTTGCCTCTTTATCACTCTCACTGGGTAGGAACAACAGAGCCACAATTAGCATCTCTCCCTGTCAGCATGACATGAATGGTATGATTGAAGGCATGACAACTGTAAAGAGGAGCAAGTGAGAATTGTTTCTTTTAGAAGCTTTTCCCATTTTATGAGAGCCACTTGCTTGCTAAATTAAAAAAAAAAGTATAGTCTGCACTTATTTAAATACCTTGTCTCTATAGCTAACTATGTCATACAGCAGGGGTCTTCAAACTTGGCCCTTTTATGACTTATGGAATTCAATTCCCAGAATTCCTTAGCCAGTGTGCCTGGCTGAAGAATTCTGGGAGTTGAAGTCCACAAGTCATAAAAGGGCCATGTTTAAAGATCCCTGTCATACAGGGACAAATGTGTTAACTGGATTAAGGGAAACTGAATTGAAATTTTTATTTGTCATTTTTTTTTCTTAAAGACTAGAGAATTCAATGCTATCTGATTGCTTTTAAATGTTTTTACAGAGATAATATTTAGGAATATAGAAGAACAAGGGCACATCTTTTAGCATAATTATCATCATCATCTCCCACCAATTCTCAAGGTCTGCAACAGCTGTTTCTCCAGGCTCTGATACCTCAGATTCTTTTAAGTGGCAGCATCAGGAATTTGAACCTAGCATATGCCCTCCCTACTTAGTTGCTGAGCTACCACCTTTCTCTTAATAGTCTTATAATTGGGGTTGAACATTCTGCTGGAACGTGTTTTCAGAGGCTGCATTGCCCCCTGGAATGAAGGTAATTTAGAAAGGGCTGAGAACATTAAAAGAAAAAAAAAAAAAAAAACACCATTCAGCTATCTCCATCCTTTCCACACACTTTTAAATAAAATTCCTTTAGGAGATTAAGAAATGTTCTCTGTGTTATACTGAGTAATTATCCCTCCTGGGAACTAGAATATAAAGATCCTTAAAATCATTCTGCTGAGAGAACAAGCACTTTTAACTTTTGCCTCACAGGAGTTGTGTATTACATTATCAGCTGCTCGCTCTGGTGTCACTGTGTCATGCCTCGCAGGTTAGTAGACTTTGGCAGAGGAAATGAAACCCAATCAGTTACAGCAGGATTTATTGCAGACCTGCTGTTGCAGGAAGTGGTGAAAAGTTGATTGATAGCCTGAGAAAAAAACAAACCTCTGCTGAAAAAACAAAATAAAACCGAACAAAAAAACTAAAACAAAAAATGCCAGCATGTGTCTGTTAGTCACACCTGATTTCTTTTTCCTCCATACTCTCTCTAGCTCCGCATTTCATGCAACACATTGTTTTATTCTCTTCTTCGTAAAAATATATATATTTACATACACCCAAGAACCCCACAAATCAACCAGAATATACTTAACCTACCAACATTGTAGGCATTTTTCTATTGCTTAATGACAGGACAGCTGACAGGACAGCTGACTTCTCCTAATTAGGGCCTCTATTTTAACCACTCAATCTCAAGATTTAATTAATAGCCGACTTTTTTATACCACCACTCTTTTTGAACCAAAAGGTGAATATAAACGTGCTAAAAACCTCCTAGTATCAACAACTTAAATACATTAACACATATCTGAGATGCTGATAAATGAATAAGTAGCATCTTAGCATAAGTCTGGAACAATGTTCTTTTCAGAATATAGTTTCCAAGCAAATAAATTGGAGCTTCCCATGACCTATATACTATTTAAGCTCCCTATGACACTAAAGAGATATACAATAATTTTATTATTTATTAAATACTTTTTACATATTAAAAGTCATTTTTAAATCAGCTGTAAATTCCTCTTAAAGAGAAGAAAAAAATACTGGTGCTTTGCTGTAATCTTTCTATTTCCTTAGCATTAAAGATGGAGAGCTATTCAAGTATTTAAACTCTAGTATGCACAAAGAAACCCCAGAACAACAGCCATTCCTTTCAAAAGAGAAACATCCATATTATCAGAATGAATATTACATATGTTTGGCTGACAGCCAGATCAGCAAACTTCATAACACCAGGAGCATTATAAGCACTTCACAATTCTGGCTAGGAGCCAGGTAAACGTATGACTCATTCAAACAAGACACTGTTTATTTTTAAAGATACAGACATAATCACTTGTCTTCCATTTGTGCTGCAAATCACAGGCCTGACATCTTATCAAAAGCAAGGGTATAACATGCACTCTGCTCAGAAAACAAGAGCAACAGGCAGAATTTCCTGTCACGTAGGTACCTCCAACATGTCTCTCTTTTCCTGACAAACAAGAACAAGTAATACAGACCTTTTTCAAACAAATTCAGCCACAAAGTCAAGAGGATGACAAGTGCATGCTATCTGAGGAAGACAGTTACATTATCAAGAATCATTCCTAGGAAGGAGAAACCTTGCCTGAGCAAACTTTTGCTGCTAAAAGTAATCCATAGAATATTTTTGATTAGAGATATAAGAGTATATCTCTATTGGACCACTATAGGTTTAAGAACAGGAATTCCAATTTTTAGAGACAAAAATAAAATATAAGACTATGAATAGTCCCTGAAAAAAACATTTACATTATCTCTCTTTATTCATAATGAGTTATTATGATCTTGCTATATATATTTTTGTTCCTTCATTGCCTGACTATTACTGATAAGAACATGAAATAAACTGAGGGAGGAAATGGGCTGCCTTTTTTAGCAGGAACCCATTTATGCTTGTTAATATACTGTATATTCCGGCGTATAAAACGACTTTCTAAACCCTGAAAATCTTCTCAAAAGTTGAGGGTTGTCTTATACGCCCAGTCGTCTTATACACCGGAAAATACCCGCATGTGCGTCAGAAGCCAGCTGGCCGGGCTGGGAGGGGAGAAGCGGTGCCTTCCGAGAAGGAGCTGACGCTCCAGCCGTGCCCCTCTTGTGTGCGATGGGCTGTGCGGCATGGAAAGGGGCTCCCGCGACCCCAGAAGGCTGAAGGGGCTGGCAGGTCCCGGGGGGGTGGCTGGGAGAGGGCAAAAGGTGCCGGGATGAGGATGGGGGGCTCCAGGTTGGTGGGTGTGAGAGTGCAGCCGGCAACTCCGAGGCGCGTGGATCCTCCGTGCAGCTTCCGAGGCCCCGGATATGCCGCCGCTTGGCTCTCCACCAGGCTCTCCGCCAGAGCCTCCCCCCCTCCACCGACAATTGTACGGAGCTGCTTATGTGTCCTTGGCAGCGCCTCCCCCTTCAACCTCTCCTTCCTTCCTTCCTTCCTTCCTTCCTTCCTTCCTTCCTTCCTTCCTTCCTTTCCCCTTCAATATCCTTCCTTGTCCATCTCCTTCTTTTCCCCTTCAACCTTCCTTCCTTCCTTCCATCCCTCTCCATCCCTTGGCTGGTGTGAAAGGACAGCCGGCAGCTCCGAGGCCCCAGATGTGCCACCGCTTGGCTCTCCGCCAGAGCCTCCCCCCCTCCACCGGCAATTGTGCGGAGCTGCTTGTGCGTCCTTGGCAGCGCCTCCCCCTTCAATCTCTCTCTCTCTCTCTCTCTCTCTCTCTCTCTCTCTCTCTCTTTCCTTCCTTT
The DNA here is from genome assembly GCF_016545835.1 of Crotalus tigris. Lineage (NCBI taxonomy): Eukaryota > Metazoa > Chordata > Lepidosauria > Squamata > Viperidae > Crotalus > Crotalus tigris. The sequence continues at coordinate 1,629,947 of NW_024096520.1, forward strand.
CCCCTTCAATATCCTTCCTTGTCCATCTCTGTCCCTTCCCCTTCAATCTTCCTTCCTTCCCCATCTCCATCCCTTGGCTGGTGTGAAAGGGCAGCCAGTGGTTCCGAGGTGCGTCCAAGGCCCCGGATGTGCTGTCGCTTGGCTCTCCGCCAGAGCCTCCCCTCCTCCACCGGCAATTGTGCGGAGCTGCTTGTGCGTCCTTGGCAACGCCTCCCCTTCAATCTCTCTCTCTCCTTCCTTCCTTCCTTCCTTCCTTCCTTCCTTCCTTCCTTCCTTCCTTCCTTCCTTCCTTTCCCCTTCAATCTCCTTCCTTCTCCATCTCCTTCCCTTGGCGGGTGTGAGAGGACAGCCGGCAGCTCTGAGGCGCACAGATCCTCCGCGTAGCTTCCGAGGCCCCGGATGTGCCGCCGCTTGGTTCTCCACCAAGCTCTCCGCCAGAGCCTCCCCACCTCCCTGGGCAATTGTACGGAGTTGCTTGTGCAGCACCTTGGCAGCGCCTTCCCCCTTCAATCTCTCTCTCCTTCCTTCCTTCCTTTCCCCCTCAATCTCCTTCCTTGTCCATCTCCTTCCTTTCCCCTTCAATCTCCTTCCTTCCTTCCATCTCCATCCCTTCCCCTTCAATCTCTCTCCTTCCTTCCTTCCTTCCTTCCTTCCTTCCTTCCTTCCTTCCTTCCTTCCTTCCTTCCTTCCTTCCTTCCCCCTTCAATATCCTTCCTTCTCCATCTCCTTCCTTTCCCCTTCAATCTTCCTTCCTTCCATCTCCATCCCTTCTCCTTCAATCTCTCTCCTTCCTTCCTTCCTTCCTTCCTTCCTTCCTTCCTTCCTTCCTTCCTTCCTTCCTTCCTTCCTTCCTTCCTTCCCCTTCCCTCCCTCCCAACATTTTTGAGCAAGGAAGAGTAAACTGCTCCAGCGAGCATTGCTACCATATTTTCCGGCATATAAGATGACTTTCTAAACATGAAAATCTTCTCAAAAGTTGGGGGTCGTCTTATACGCCGGAATATACGGTAGCTCAATTTTACAAATTTTTAAAATCAAATTCATTAATTAAATCATATGGGTTGTTAAATGAATGTAGATCTGACTTACTATTTCCTCTGATAGCTGCTATGTTAACTGAGCTGGGAGGGTATCCCATCAGCCGCCTATCAGCTGTTTCTGGTGCGCTCAGGAAATAAATTGCCTCCAATTTAGCTTAGAGCCACTGCAGTTACTTTTTTTAAAAAAACCAGCTGCTGCTAGCCAGCTCAAGCATTTTCAGCTAGCTGCCCAGAGAGGTGGGGTGGGGCCATTGCTTTAAAAAACAAATAAACTTGCCATTAATTAGCTTAACAGTCTCCAGCCAGGCACCCAGAGGAAGATGGGACAGGAATTTGCAGAACTCTCAGCTTGCAATAGTAACAGAGATGGAAGGGACCTTGAGATCATCTAGTCTAACCCATTGGTCTAACAAGAGAGTATTTCTGATAAATGCCTATCCAGTCTCTTATAATAATAATAATTTGGGTCACCCGAACTTCTGGAGGCATTTTAAATTTAAAACCTACAAACTACAGTAATATATGCTAATCTCCAAAATAAAAGTTCAATAGTTTGCAAACACAATAGTTTGCAAAGTACAGTAGTTAAAAAGCAGAGCAGTTCCCAAAGTGCTTGCAAACAAACACTATAAAGGGTAATAAAAATATTTTAAAATACTTACAGAAGTAATTCTAGCACTCAAGCCCAGGAAGTAGCAGATTGCAGCAAAAGCAAAAAACGGTGTCGACTCGGCTCTTGTTTAGCCATACGACCAGGCACCCCCACAAAAAAACAAACAAACAAACAAAAAAAACCCCCACCATTCCACTTCTCGTAGCCCTGAATGGCCCAGGAAAGTCACAGAGATAAAAATGGCCACCGCTGCAGTAGAGACTGAAACCAAGTCACATGGCTACACAGGCCTCTTTTTGGTCACAATTTTGAACACCTTTCTGAATTAATTCATTTTTATGAAAACTCACTAAATAAACACTCGTACCTGGGGGATTACCTGTACCCATGAGTTTGTAGAGATTTTCTAATCTATCAGGAATCCTTAGATTTAGCAATCACAATTGGACTGGCAACTCTGTTTTTAAGCAAAGTGGTCACTAAGTGAAACTGTGATTGTACTTATCTTAGTTCAGGTTTCGTTTGCTTTACAAATTTACAAAGGTTGTAAATGCAAGGATTGTCTATAAATTTAGTTTGTCATCATCGTCGTAACTGTGAATGGTTGTTAAATGAGGACTAACTGTATTCTCCCCACCAAAACCCATGGAAAAATAGTTTTCTTGACTCCAATGCAATTTTGTCATCACGTTCATGAAAACATCAGTACAGAAGTTATGCATTGTACTGTAGTATACTTCAAACCCAAATGTCCCCTCATCAAACCTCAGGATTGCAAACAATTATGAAAGGAAAGTTGTCATTTAAATTGGATTACAATTAATGTTTTTCAAACTTTTAAGATGTGTGGACTTTAATTCCCAGAATTCCACAGTCAGCTTGCTGGGGATTGTGGTCCTCACATTTTAAACTTGACAAGTTTGAAAATGCAAATAACATCAGTACTTTATTCTTTTGCAAGAAATATTTAGACTTTGCATTGCAATTTCCCAACAATTGCTATGTAGAAACTGTTAAGAAAATAGTTTACAGAATATCTGTATCTGTCTTGTACCTAACCATTGAGCCATCTAGCACAGTTGAACAATTAACAAAATTCTTGTTCAACTAGTGTTTTGACATTTTTGTCTGCATAACACTAATTCCGCCACTGTTCACTTCAAGACTATAGTAACATTGTTTAGTGCAGTGGTTCTCAAACTTTTTAATGCTGCAACCCCAACCTGGTCATAAGTCGAGGACTAAACCGGTCGTAAGTTGAGGACTACCCAACCGGTCGTAAGTCGAGGACTTTTTCTGCCCGGGAGCGCTGCGCATGTGTGGTGCCGCCCCCTGCACCGGCCGAGGCGTAGCTGGCAAGCGGCAGAGACAGAGCAGGCCGACCACCGGCTGGGCCACCAGCTGGCCCAGCCCAAGGGAGGTAAGGCACCCGCCAGAAAAGGGGAAAAAAATGGCAGACAGCCTTGCTTGTCGACCCCCGTGAAATGGTCGATTGACCCCAAATGGGGTCGCGACCCATAGGTTGAGAACCACTGGTTTAATGGAAAGGCTTGGTTTCAAAAAAATAAACAAAATCCGTACTAAGATGTCCCAATATTCCTGACAACTTTCTAGCTAAAAGGAAGTATTTAACAGCTAAATCTCCATCAATGAGAAGAGCTGTTGTAAGTACAAGCAGTAGCTCAAGAGGATGGGGGGGGGGAGGAAGAAAGATTTTGCTCCATAAAACTAGGCATTAAGGAAAAGTCAAAAGACGGGAGTTTGCCTGTGACTTCAGGCAGTTTAATTAATTATAAAAAAGATGTGTCTCAAGCAAAGCATAAAGACTTGGTAAACGTACCCTGAAGTTTTAAACTCCTTTGATAATTTAGAAAGATTAAAGTAACTCATTTTAATTTTCCCATGTGATTAATTGAGCTAGTGAATACTAGGTGTACTCAAATCATATGTACATTTACAGCAAAGATAGCTTGTTATTATGCCAAGAGTGATCCTACGTAAAGAAGCATAATACGACTTTTTCAAAATGTTGTTTGTGGTAATTATCAGTTGCTGTGGTGCCAACCACTTAAGGAAAATGTTTAATTGCAAGCTAAATAGTATGCATGTTTTTATTTAGCATGTAGCTTCAGGGAACAATCAAAGCAATGAGAGGCAGCTTTCCAAACCTTGCCCATACATCTGACATTAACAACTGATATTCACCACGGCTTTACTATGGGTGGGCCTGGTGGTTGCTTCAGTTACCTGTCACTCTAGAAAGAGTACAGAGAAGAGCAATAAAGATGATTAGGGAACTGGAGGCTAAAGCATATAAGGAACGGCTGCTGGAATTGGGTATGTCTAGTTTAACGAAGAGAAGGACGAGGGGGGACATGATAGCAGTGTCCAATATCTCAGGGGCTGCCACAAAGAAGAGGGAGTCAAGCTATTTTCCAAAGGGCCTGAAGGCAGGACAAGAAGCAATGGATGGAAACTAATCAAGAAGAGAAGCAACCTAGAACTAAGGAGAAACTTCCTGACAGTTAGAACAATTAACCAGTGGAACAACCTGCCTCCAGAAGCGGTGAATGCTCCAACACTGGAAGTTTTTAAGAAGAGACTGGACAGCCATTTGTACGAAATGGTATAGGGCAGTGGTGGCAAACCTATGGCACGCGTGCCAGAGGTGGCACTCAGAGCCCTCTCTGTTGGCACATGCACCACCACCGGCGCTAGCAGCAGGTCCATCAGATCACCACCGGAGCAGGAGCCCCATCCAGCACAAAGAAGGCGAAGCAGCTGACTAGCAAGCTCGAGTACAGGTGGTAGAGCAGAGGTCACCAACCATTGTTGATTGGTGGACTAGAAGAAAAGGGAGAAGCATTTTACATGCGTGCATGCACGCATAGGGCCGCGAGCACGCATGCACTGCAAGTGGGGCAGGGCTAGTGCCTCCATGATACTCACTAGCCCTGCCCCGTTCTTGTGTGGTGCAGCGCCTTGTATCTGCATCCCGTGGCGTGGCAGCAGCCGTTTTTGCGCCTTGCAGCACGGTTGCCCATTTTTGTGTCCCTGGTTTTTGTGTGCCAGAGGCAGCACTCGGAGGCACCTCCCTGCTCCCCCCCGAGGGCACCACAATGCTGATGCGGCCCTGGCACTTTGTGATAAATAAGTGGGTTTTGGGTTGTGGTTTGGGCACTCAGTATCTAAAAGGTTTGCCATCACTGGTATAGGGTTTCCTGCCTGAGCAGGGGATTGGACTAGAAGACCTCCAAGGTCCCTTCCAACTTTATTATTATTATTATTACATTCAAAGATTTGGAAATTCTGCTGCAAAGTGACTTATACTTTTTCCTGTCTTATCCAATTCAGTAAGATAGGTTTATAACATTTTGCAGTGCACAAAAGAATGAAATAATACAAACTCTTTTGCTTTTATATCCTGGACCTGCCTTCTGTTTTCAGTAGTGATTTGGTAACTCTTGCTAATACCAACTAGGAGGCATATCATCTCCCTATTTGTGGTGTGCTTGAGACAAGAGGCTTCATTCCCTGGGTTGCTTTTCAGGCAATTAAAAAGTCATAATGTTAAAAAAAGGGTCAAAATATTCAATAGTGCCATTTTTTGTAGAGGCATATGACTATGAAGATTCAGCCCTTCCACTTCCAAACCCTGTTGATGATAAAGCACAGGAGATAAACAAAATCAAACTTTATTTTAAAATAGATTACATCTTCTTCCCTTCCATTTAAGGTTAAATTGTAAAATACAAATGTAAACATTTGGTGTTGAAGAAGAGAAATTGCCAGATGGACAAAGGACAACTGGCAAATTGGCTAAAAAAAGAAAATATATATAAAAATATACTGCTCAAAAAAATAAAAGGAACACAAACGTATAGGATCCTTTATTTTTTTGAGTAATATATATAACGCTCCAGATAGCCCACAAGAAGGCAGTGGTATGCTATAAATGCAGTCTCTTGAAGGAAATTAGAAAGAGTGCATAAAACATTATAGATCACAAGAGGATTTTAATAAAAATGTATACATCATGCAATAACTGAGAAGCTGAGAGCAAATATCCAGTTACTTAACTTGTCTGCACAAAGAGAGATCATGAGATTTAGCATGATGCAAATAAATAAATAAATCTAGCATAAAGAAACAGCTGTCTTTCTGGAATGAATATTTCTTTGCTTCAGTTATTTCTCCAACTTTGGGGGATATTTCAAGGGTTAATTTAGAAGCTCCTGGAGAAATGGAAAATCCCACTTCTGCCCACTTCAATCCACGTATTTTTTTTCAAGTTTTCCTTTTTTAAAGGGCCAAGTTGAGGTAACTTGAGTGTACCACATTTCACCTATGGCAGTGGTGGCGAACCTATGGCACGTGTACCAGAGGCGGTACTCAGAGCCCTCTCTGTTGGCACACGCACCACCACCGGTGCCAGCAACATGTCCATCAGATCACCACCGGAGCAGGAGCCCCGCCCAGCATAAAGGAAGTGAAGCTGCCGACTAGCAAGCTCGAGTAGAGGTGGTAGAGCAGAGATCACCAACCATTGTTGATTGGTGGACTGGACGCATTTTACATGCGTGCATGTGCGCATGGGCCCACGAGCATGCACGCACTGCAAATGGTGCAGGGATAGTGCCTGCGTGATACTCACTAGCCCTGCCCCATTCTTGTGTGGTGCAGCACCTTGTATCTGCACCCCACGGCATGGCAGCAGCTGTTTTTGCGCCTTGCAGCACATGTGGCCCATTTTTGTGCCCCTGGCTTTTGTGTGCCAGAGGCAGTACTCGGAGGCACCTCCCTGCTCCCCCCGAGGGCACCACAATGCTGATGCGGCCCTGGCACTTTGCGATAAATAAGTGGGTTTTGGGTTACGGTTTGGGCACTCAGTTTCTAAAAGGTTCGCCATCACTGACCTATGGGATATGCAGTCTGCCATGCAGACTGCACCCACAAAGAATACATATGAAGTCACGAGAAATGCATATATGAAATGTATTCTATCAGTGCATACAACATTTTTTGTTACTCCTATATTACCTATAGAAGGCAGAACCAATTTAGGGTTACATTACTCAATCTTCTTGAAAATATATTATCTTGTATTGGAACTGCAAGATAAAATTAAAATTTCTTCGATATTGTCAGATTTCCCAGATAAACCAGATAAGAAAGCCAATCCTGCTTTATTGTAAGGCTGCATAAAGAGAAGATTGCAAGTCTGAAGGTACAAACTTGATCAATCAGAGTGAACCCTTCCCTAAGTTTCTTTGACTATTAGACAACAGTGAACTCCTTCCTATCTTGTCTGATTGCTCTGTAGACAGCATCTCTTTCCCAAGGTCAAAGCAATGAGCAGAGGCTGAGCAAGTCATGTCAATGTTCTTGCTTTGCCTGTACAAGCCAGTTTTTTTTAACCCTGTGGGTCTGCTTACAATCAACCCCACCTCCATTTGAGAATTTCTGTTTAGAAAGATACTTGTTTTTTTCCCATTCAAGACATGGCTCTATATCTGCGTCCAGTATTTAATATGTATTTAATGAGGTTTCTGAGAGAATGATTAATCTGGGAATGGAGAAAAATGGATATGGAGAAAGTACCTAATCCAAAATCCGAAGTTCAGACTATTTAATAGCTCATTCTCCAAAAAGTTCAAGATTACTGCAACTTTCCCAATTGGATGCCCCATTAAATATTTTTGGGACACCTTTATACAGATTTTATCTATAGTCCTCTACAATGATCACAAAGACGCAGCCTAAAACTTCACACAGAAGAAACACTGTATAGAGAAATTCTCCCCCACTACCACCACAAAGGAAGAGAAGTGGAAATCAAATATAAAATGTTATGTTTAGTAGCTTAAGGGATGGACTGTGTACATTATTCTGACAGTCTTCTGAAAACTTCAATTGAACTTGGTTTCAAGCGATTTAGGCTGGGCTCCCCCAAATTCTTCCTCTCCAAGTTTGGTGAAACAACTGGTTAGGAATTCTAGGAGTTGTAATTTAAAATTTGCCAGATGTGAAGTTTTATTGAATAGGAAAAAAAATCTCTTTGGAGCTTCAGAAAATGTGAAATGTAAGCTATTATATTTCATTGCTCATTGGCTAAAGTTTCAAATACTCACAAGTATTTTTACTTCTACAGTTCATTAATCCAAACATTCTTGTAATCACTGTGAAACACTCCTTTTGAAGTGTCTACTAATTTGAATCAATATTTATTAACAAGTTGGCTTCCGGTTTGCGATCATGGCGCCGGCGAGTGTGCGAAGAGGCTGCTCTCTCCGCCGTTCATTTTTTCTCTGCTGGAAGACCCTGCAAAGGATTGAAAGTCACCCTGGAGGGGCAACTACCGCTGAGGAGGACCCTCGACTGACCGTGGAAGGGCAGCAGCCCTTCCGTTGGATCCAAGGCAGCTCCTTTGGACTGACAAAGAAAAGATCAGCCATTAACATGGCCGATCAACAAGCCGTTCCAGCCGAAAGCCCAAAGCACTACTAAGTATGACGAAAGCAACCTGGAGGAATTGGATGAGACCTTACCTTACCTTTCCTGCTTCCCAACTATTTTCCTGTAAAAGCCTTTGGAAATACCCCTTTCCCCTTGCTCAATTCTGAGGCTCCTGCCTACTTTGGAAATATAAAGCTAAGGGGAAAAAAAAGAGAACAACTAGACTAAACGACCAAATATTTGGACTTGTAATTTCTGGATACCTGGGCTCCCAAAAAGTTCTGTACTCTTACAGAAATGTATTGTTTTATTTGTTTGCTAAGCTGGAAAAAAAGGAGGATAAAAGCTTAACTTTGTATGTTACTGGGAACATCTTGTGGCAAAATTTGGAACAGCAAGTGAAAAAATTTTTTTGACTGGGAGACTTCTGAGACTAAAATTTGTCCTTGACATTTTCAAAAAAGATAAGAACTTGAAACAGCTGGGTGGTGAAAAAAAATCTCTATAGTGGAAGTGGATAGTTATTGACTTTTATTAAAAATAGCCTCCACTAAAGGACTATTCATAAATACTACAGAAATGGAGGAACACCACCCACAGCTTAACTTCAAATTTATACTTGAAAAAATCTTAGAGGCTACTGAGCTAACAAACTCCAGAATAAAAGATATACGCGCCACCTTAAAGCTACAAAATGCAGCCCAGATTTCAACTGATGAATTTACAACCTAAAAAGCAACAGAAGAAGAAACAACATTAAAGTGGATTTGAAAAAATGCCAGCTACAATCTATTCAGAACTCTGATACCCAAACTTTGATTTCATCTAAAGAATCTGCATATTCAACAGCAACAGAAACTGAAGAAAGCAACATTAAGATGGAAGGTGCTGAAGACTTACATACATAATACACTGAGAATGCAGATAACCAAAAAAACAACTACAAGATATATAGTGATTTAACAAATTAACTTTTACAAATATAAGTGGAAAATAAACTGATCAGAGAAGATGTTATAGGTAGATGTCATAAGATAGATAAGCAGTATAGTATTTTTATAACACATGAAATATGAAAAAATTGGGATGGTGATCTAAATGGAAAATCTGGATATTTAGATGATTAATATTGAGCAAATTATGACTGATAAGAATTGTTTGAATATTAAGGAGAAATTAAGCTTAAATAAGAACTATTGGAATAGGATATATGGTGAACTAATAAGATGATTTTTATAAAAATAACACAGGTTGATAAGAAAAAAGATAGTGATATTTTTCTCTCCTATATTCATCCGGTATTTCTTCAGTTCTCCAAGATTTCTAAGTGATACTACATAAGGGTTCGATCAAGCTGCAAGCTTTCAGTAGCCTAAGATGCAATTAATTTGCTTCTGGAGGTTTAAATTTATTTAATATAATGGGGTTTTCTCTGACCATATTTCTATGAGTCTTAAGATTCAATCTGCCCTTCACAATCTTTTTTGTTGTTGGAGAAGACAGAACCAAAATAGAATTCTATCTTTTCTTTGATGCTTGTTAGCATTTGTTAGCTACCTTGGTTGAGCAGTCACTATACTTGTTTTTTCTGTTCCTTTTATTTAAAATGTATCAAAGGTCATTTTTGTAATGCTTTGTATCAACTTTATTGTTCCAGCATACCTATCTACGCTTTCTCTTTGTCATCTGGCTTTTTGCCCCCATTTTCTATATAGATACTTTTTTTTCTACTTTTTTTCCCCACTAAGCTTTTTGTGTAGCAAAATCTCATCTGTTTGTGGATGTACTACTTCAATGTACTTTACATGGGTTTCCTTTGATGGGTTCCTGAAGGCTTTAGCTGAGCAAGAAGAAGCAAGCCTTCTACCACTACCTGCTTTTCTGTATCTTAAGTTCATTATTCTGTGACTTGACATTTGGAATAATAAAGAGATCTTGAACAGTCAGTTCGACACAGCATTCTTTCCTTCACCTAATTATTAATGAATGACAATTAGCCCAGGAATAAATCCTGTGCCTCATTATTTATGCTTACTGACTGAAGGAACTGTTGAGCATATTTAAAACATTTGTTAGATGCATATCCCACCTTTCTACAGGGAGCTTTAGGAAACATAGTCAGCTAGAGTGAAATTAACCCTAGTAGCTGGAGATGGATTAGAACAGGATCTCCTTGTCAAATATATAAACCACTGTACCATATTGGTCTCTCTTTTCAAACTGTTTGTAAGTCCACGTAACATGTATTAAAAAATTACCCATGCTTAGGTACTTGCTAATCAGCATGCCATTGATTACTTTGTCAACTGGTTTACTAAAATTCAGGTATGTTATGTCCCTTATGTTTTCAAATATGATTAAGAAGTTCAGGATCACAATGTACCGTATTTTTCTGTCTATAAGACACATCCTTGTATAAGACACTCTGGCATGTGAGTTTCTCCGCACTGATTAGCTGTTCAGCGGAACACCGAACAGCTGAGCCGGCAAATCCAGAAGTTCGGCCGGCCCTCCCACCTCCCATTAGTGGCAAGCCCATGGGCTTGACACCTGCACCAGGCGGCATAGCAACCCACACAGATATGCTCTGGGCTGTGGAGGTTACCATTATTTTTCTGTGTGTAAGACGTTGCACTTGTATAAGACGCACCTGATTTTTGAACAGGGTATTTGCAGGAAAAAAATAGCATCTTACAAACAGAAAAATACGGTAACTGAAACTCTTGTTGGTAACAACCTTATGCTGACTTTAAGAACCATCTCAATATTGGCATCTCCCACCCACAAGATTGTCTAAAATGTATATCAATGTCTCCCCTAAATGTTGGAAATGTAATTTGAAAAGTGGAACTTATTATCATATGTGGTGGGAATGCACGCGAGCTTGTGATTTTTGGAACAGGATTAAAATATGGTTGGAAGAAATATTAGAGCAAGCGGTAGAACCAAAACCAGAACTCTTTCTATTAGGTTTAACTACGCAAAAACATGACAAAGGCGTATTTTATTTAATGCTACACATTTTAACAGCCTCCAGGCTGGTTTTTGCTCAAAATTGGAGGAACAAGGAAACCCCAACGGAAGAAGAGATCCTGCATAAAATTCTAATATGTGCTGAGATGGACAGGCTTACAATGATTATGAAAGACAAAACGGAACACGAATACTTCGAAATCTGGGGCAAATTTTACCGCTGGTATGAATTAAGAACTGCTCGGACTTCAAACTAATGGTAGAATTAAAAGATATACATAACTGTACATATAATTGTATATATAATTGTATTGTATAAAAGATGAGGTTTATATAGAGGTTAAGAACAATGTATAAAATTTTTGTACTACGATAGGAACTGATAGGAAAATTCACTCTGGAATGTCATGTTTGTCCATTGTTGTTTTAATTGTATTATGAATAAAAATTTATATATATATAAAAAAGAACCATCTCAATATTTTCAAAGCACTTATTGGTCAATAGCTTTATGGACTATTCTAAAAGCTTTTCAGATAACTATGTCAGGCAGACCAGTGGTGGAATTCAAATATGTGAACAACCAGTTCTCTGTATGGATGCTGCTTCTGGAAGTCCATTCTGGACCTGGATAACAAAAAATTAGCTACCGGTTCTGCTGAACTGGTACGAACTGGCTGAATCCCACCACTGAGACAGAGTGATCGGAAGCATCCTTGATCCTCTTTTTAAAGATTGGAACTCCCTCAATAATTTGACCTGTCCTCAGTTCTCCAGCATTTCACAAAAATGATTCAGTTTGGGTTAGCTGGGCCATCAGCAAGCTTCTTCAGTTTCTTAAGATGTAACTAATTTGGGCCTGGAGAGATAATATCCTTAAAACATATTGCTAGTCTTGAGATTCAATCTTGTCCCTTCATCGCGTTTTCCACAATATACTGGATTGGCAAAAATCGATAAGTCATTCTCCTGCTTCATTTCAGTGTCCAAGATATATGAACCAAGTATATTTTGCTGCTTAATATTTGCAACTTTGGCATTCCAGTTTCCAGGTACAAACAGTAAATCTTCCTTGCAAGTTCTGTCAATTTCAGATTGACCTTGACAGTATAACTCAGCAATTTCCTCTTCTGCACCAGTAGAGTTTAAACCTGAATAATTCTCATATTAGTTGTTCACGAAGTCTAACTATTATTTAGTCATTTGCTGCACTGTACCCAAGTCCTGGCTTTGCTGTATTCTTTCTGAATATTGAAAGCAATGGCCTTCCTTGTTTTTTAAGCTCTGAATAGTAAATGGACTAATCTTCTGAGTGAAAGTGTCCAATTGAAGTCTCTTTCAGTTTGCTGATGCCTAAGATGTCAGTGTGTAGCTGATTCATTTTATCTTTTATTGTGTTGAGCGTCCTCGTGTTTTATGTTTCTTGCGTTTCATATTCCCGCTGGATTTCTGCCCTTGCAGCTTGAAGTTTTCTTTTCCTCCTGGGTAACATCAGCAACTAGATGTCTCAAGGGCTTTAATCTAGCTAAGTCATAAACTCCATTAGCATCCTGAAAAAGCCTCAGCTCTCCCTCAGTACTATGTTCAGTGTTACCAAATTTAGGGGTCCATCATCCAGCACTATATTATCAATCACTTTATAATGTTTATCAATGTTTTTGATGATAAAGTGCAGAGTGTTTGCCATGCCTTCTCCTGTACAGTACAAAATCATGCCTTTATTTTTCTGACTAGTGTGGTTAACCCCCTCTAGCATCTTCCCACATAGGTGCTACCCAATATAGGTCTGGATGTATTTTGATATCTTGGGGTTCACTGCCGGTGGGCATCATTCATCCTTCCAAAGAACACTCCTCCTCCACCACAATGAGCCAGAACAGAAGCAGGAAGGGGGGGGGAGAATTGTTGAGCTAAAATAGCAATTGAGATTATTTCTTTTATTATTTGATAGTATTTTGTGGTCTTCATTGAGCAATTGGTATATAGATATGTACATTTTTTATGTTGATTATATCCGAAGAAGCCCATTTTTTTTGTCCTTGGCAATCTTCAACAATTTCATTCTGAGCTTTAGTCTTCCTGACTCTTTACATTCCAGTTTATCTCTCTGTTCTTTCTTGATGGTCTCTTCCTCTTTTGAATGCTGGCATGTATCCAACAGAATGCTGAAAAGAAATTACATGCTGTAATGTGGCTCAGAATTCAATTTCCAGCTACCTCTCTAACAGTGGAATAACTTACCGAATAGAACAGAAGAAAATCAAATTTGGTGTGGCAAAAGAAAGACTTTGAAATTGGGCCAGATTTGATTGGAGATTGCAAAGAAAAGCATTCCAGAAAAAAAAAATTCTCCATTGTATTTTGAAATGTTGCCAGGTACTCTATTATCTTCCTCCATTTCCAGTATGTATGAGCAAAAATGGAGCATATGTAATCTACCTTGTGCTTTCCATCACACACACACATAAATATACATAGATATAACATGAGAGAAAAATAGAAACATACAAAGGCAACTTGTATACAACCAGTCTTTTAAGTATCGTGATTAGTCCTTGAAAAAAAAAAAAGTATATCTACACAGATGCCAGCCATACTTCATTACACAGAAGAAAACATGGCCACTAATTTGTAAAGACGTTGGGAAAAAAATTCCAGAAATCATTTTCTTCATGTTTTCCCTATATTATTGAATTTTATATTTATATTAAACTTTGTGAGAAAACACAATGACTTCTTCTACCATTACCCTTTTTTTAAAAAAATAAATAAAAATAAAAATGTTAGCATTTGCGTTTATGGAGCTTCTTCTGCTTCTTTTTGGAATTCCCGCTTATTTGAGATTCCTTTTTTATACTGTACATGTAGTTTTAACAGAAGAGAATATATATGGCTCAAGGTAGAATTTGGAGTCCTTGGTGTTCTCTGAACTTGCCTGTTTGCAGAGATTTCATAATTCAACTAGGTAACATCAACATTGACTTCTTTTTCTATGATTGCTAAGTGAATCATTGTAGTTGTTAAGTGAATCGCATAGTCATGAAGCAAATCCGGCTTCTCCAACTGATTTTGCTTGTTGGAAACTGCTAAGAAGGTTGCAAATGGTGATCACATGACCTTGGGACACTCCAACTGTCATCAGTACATGCCAGTTGCCATGTATCTGAATTCTGATCAGGTGACCATACGGATGCTGCAACAGTCCTAAATGTGAGGACTGGTTGTCAGTCATTTTTTTTTTTCAATGCCATTGTAGCGTAAGCCACTAAACGAACAGTTGTATGTGAAGGACTTCCTGTCCACTACAAGATAAAATGGGACTTTTGCTTGAGGCAGAAAGTACCGACGAATGTACAGCACAGCTGCAATTATAACTGAATACCTGGGATGCAAAATCAACAAAGAAGAAAAAAAAAACCAAACAGTACATCACAAAAATAGAAGGTTAGACTGGAAAATAAGATCAGCAAGTTAAGATTAGATGCAAGCAAGCTAGAACAGATGAAAGAAAAGAACAAGAAGACCAAAGAATACCTAATCAAGAAATACCAGAAACAAGGAAGATCAACGAAGCACTGGAAATAATAAAGCAGTAACACCAGAAGAATGGTACAAGTACTTAAGAGTTTGGAAGCTTCTGACCTATTGCACAACCAAGTCAAGGAAGCTACTTCAACAAAATATATAAAACGAGTTTGGAAAATCTTGAGATCAAAGCTAAGTGGAGGAAATATCATAAAGGCAATTAACACCTGGGCAGTGCCTGTAATATGATACTATGATACTCAGCTGGAATAATTGATTGGACTCAAGCTAGAACTTGATAACTTGGATCAAAAGACAAGAAAGCTAATGACAATGTACCATGCTCTGCACCACAAAAGTAATAATGATCAATTGTACTTGCCTAGATCTCAGGATGGCAGAGGACTCTTATAGGTGAAACAAATTGGGGCAGAGGAAATAACACGGCTTAAATGACTACATGAAAAAAGCAAGAGTCTCTGCTAAAGGAGGTGAACAAGGGAAACCTTTTGAAAACAATGAAATTGAAAGCAGAATATTGAAAGGAAACAACTGAGCATTGACTTTCTAACTGGAAAAAGAAGCCTATGCACAGACAATAGCTGAAGGACATTAAAGGAAAAGTAAATACAAAACTGAAGGCTTCATTTTGGCTGCCCAATAACAAGCCCTGCAAACCAATTCCATGAAAGCAAAAATTCAACATGCGACTAACAACAGCAAATGTAGCTTATGCAACGAGAAAGATGAAACAGTGGATCACCTTATCAGAGGCTGCAGCAAATTTTCACAAACTGATTATCTACAACGTCATGATCGAGTTGCCAAAATCATACACCGGAAGCTGTGCCAGAGGTTTGGGCTCAAATGCAGCAAAAATTACTGGGAACACCAAATTGATATAAAGTTCTTGAAAATGAACAAGTCAAGATCTTGTGGGACTTTTGAATCCAAATAGACAAATATTTGGCCCACAACACGTCTGACCTCGCTATTGTGGAAAAGAAAGAAGTCTGGTTCATTAATATTGCAATACTACGTGATGCACCAATTGAAGAGAAACAACTAGAAAAAAATAACAAAATATGGTGATCTGCAAATTGAAGCTGAGCGATTATGGAAGAAGAAATCAATGGTTGTACCAATAGTAATAGGAGCTCTAGGCAAAGGGTTGCCTAGATACATGGAAATTTTGAACTTATCAGACCTGAATATTCTGACTTTGCAAAAAAACCACTTTACTGCCTATATACTCAGACATTACTTTAACATCTCTTAGCTCCTTGGTTAGGACTTAAACTGTTAAATTTTTACCAGTCCCAGATTGTGAATCGAACTGAAGATTAAATCTTAAATAATAATAATAAACACTATTAAACAACATCTGCCTATCCCAGGTCCTTGGGAAGGATTGTGGATAAAAATGGCAAATCCGGTCTAAACATCTGGCTGACTATCTGACCCATCATAACAATAATAAAACAGATGACTCATTTAATACACAGAAATGATATTACATTTATGAGAAAAGATTTCAGATATCAATTTTATTTTATTTTTTTTCCATTTAAACAAGGATGCAAATTAAATCCCAAGATCTAAAAGACCTCTTACCATGGTTCAGCTGACTCCTCAAAAAGAAAAACAACAACAGGTAGACCAGGGGTTCTCAACCTTGGCAACTTTAAGACTTGTGGACTTCAACTCCCCGAATTCCTCAGCCAGCAAAGCTGGCTTAAAGCAAAGTCTTAAAGTTGCCAAGGTTGAGAACCCCTGAGGTAGACTTTTAAACAGCAGCCTTATAAAGTGGAACTACACTGTTCTTTTCTTTATACTGGATTTATTGCAAAGCAAAATGATGCACATAGATCTGCTGCTATTATGTCATAACTGACCTTCACTTTTCTCCATGGATGCAGATTGCAGAACAGACTGTGAATTACTGGTGAAAAATGTACCTGTTAAAATTATGGTATGTAAATATAACAGCAAGATTTGAACTGGAGGGCACACAGTCAGATTATAAAAGCAATGTAAGAAATAGTCTCAGTATAATTAACAAGCAAAAAGGAACCTAAGGAATATGGAACAGATACGCAACATTGGGATAAATCAAAGATGAAAAAAATATTCCCAATGTTTTAAGTAAAGATCCAAATAACTTTTAGACTGAGGTGTCATGATATCCAGAGAAAGACAGAAGAGGGATGATGACTGGATGGAAACTTATGAAGCCAGATAAGGAAAGATCTCAATCAAGAATATTAATAATAAGAAAATCACAAAAAGAAAATAAAAATGATTTTTTTCAGAAGTCCAGGGAAATCACAGGAAAATGTAGCTTTAAGAGTAATTATGGAAATCTGATAAAGTCAACTGAAGTTAAAGGAAAGTGGAAAGACTATAATGATTCCCTTTACAAATGAGATTTTAGAATGGAAAAAACAAACAAACAAACAAACATTTGGAGACAGTCAATATATTCTGGACACATTCCAATAGGGACTGAAGTAGAACATGCAATAGACTATCTGCCAAGTAAGAAAGCAGTAGTAACACATTGACCCACATTGAATTTGCAAGAACTGTTTCAACATTGTGTGATAACTGATGGGTGGTTGGAATATGTGGAGAAAAGAAGGGGAGGAATTTCACAGCCTCTATGTACCCCATGGCTGCCTCAGTTGTCAACAGCAGAGAACCCAGGCAAATACCAGCAACCCTTTTTCTATTGTGACCTATTCTATTGTGAAGCCCCAGGAAAATCTAGCCAAGGCGTGCAATATTAAAGATTAGAACTCTGAAACAGTTGCAAATCCCGTAGGCCACATAACAAGCAAATACTCAAATCCGCCAGAGGGTAATCTTTGGGAAGCTTTGCAGACTCATTTCCCAAGAACTCAGCAGGTTATTCAGAGGATTAAAAAGAGCTTGAAAGCCAACCACAGGCCGGTGCATTTTAATATCCTTGTTATTCTTCATACAAACTCTTAGAAATACAACTCACCGCTGTTTTAGATGGAAGGGCAATAGCCAACTTCATAGATAAGATCACAATATAGCAATTTAGCTTTGCTTATGAAAAAGATTGAGGGCAAGCACTTTGAGATGACACTAACATGCAACATACAACACCTTTGCAATTCACAATAAATAATCATATAGAATTACTGTCACTTTGTCATAGTGACCTTATGTGTTCCCATTGTGCTGAACGCTGATTGGCTGTCAACCCATGATCTAGATCAGTGTTTCTCAACCTTGACAATTTTAAGGCATGTGGACTTCAACTCCCAGAATTCCACAGCCAGCATTGCTGGCTGTGGAATTCTGGGAGTTGAAGTCCACATGCCTTAAAATTGTCAAGGTTGAGAAACACTGATCTAGTTGATCTACTGGAAACAATGGACAATTTATGTATTTTTATCTCAAAATTGTCACCTGCACAATTTGCCATCTTCTCCATCTTATACGAATCTCCTTTCTTGCCATAAAAGTATACAAAATTAGAGTAGTATGGGGGGAGGGGGAAGAGGAAGCAATACATTGCCTCCTCAAGTGTGGGTATAGAACATAAACCTGAAACTCAATTGGCATATTTTAGTTAGATAGAAAACAAATGGATGCTGCAAAAGAGCAAATGGTATTACCTGACTGACATCTAGAAATACGAAGGATATCCAGCATTCTCTGGGCTTCGCAAATGTTTACAGAAAGTTCTGGGAAAAATCAACTGTATAATTTCAGACTTTGGTTCTCTATTTACCTCTAGATTTTGGAAGACATTCTAGTGATTAGATATTCAGATTTATTTGTCATACATAAATCTTTAGCTTCTAATGGGAAACTGGAAAAGAAAAACCAATTATAACAGTACTTGAGGTGCTTTGCCTATTACTAACAAGATAAATAGACCAAACTGTTGATTCTTGCAGAATTTGCCTCCAAAGGCATCTGTCCTTTCAGGCAGTCTGTGGCTGCCACCCCCACACCTTGCCCTCCAGAAGTCTCCTATCTGCTGTTCCTCCTGCTTCCAACCTTCTGTAGGAGAGTGAATTGTTCAGCTCCTCTTAAGGGAACAAGATTCGGCAAAGGCTGCATACAAGCATGCCACATACAAACAAGCAAGAGTATGATAAGATTGTGGATAGGAATTTGGCGTGTGACTTTCCATTAAGTTATCTTCTGTCTGCCTGCCTAAAATCTCTTGGCCTCTTCTCAATTACCCAACAAAGTAACCCAGTGGCCTTTCATGGGCAATTGTTTGCTTCAATGAAGATTCAATCGTTTTTCATCAGTTGCTGTTTGTTCAAGGGAACAAAAGCATAGAAAAGGAAGTTTTACTTTTGCTCTAGTGACCATAGCAAGCCTCTGGATATACATCATGGGAGAATGTGGAATATATTAAGGCTAATGAGTGCACCAAAATATCTGCTTATTCTTCATCTTGTTGGCTAAAGGAAAGACAATTTAGAAGATTCACTCCAAAAGTAAAAAAAAATAAATCCAGATTAATGATAGATATTAAGAAGACAAAGGTAATGTCAACCAGTATGTTTGGACTTGCAATGGATGGGAAGAATTTAAGTTTTGTTTTCTAATTGTCAAGAATAGACAGAGAATGAATCAAAGAAGTAAAGAGGAAAGTAATTCTAGGGAGAGAGGGGCAATCATAGAGATTATGAAGGAAAAGCCAAGATCAAATAATGGTCTTCCATTGTGGAAAAGAATGTCAATAGCTTTCGAATTATGGGTTTGACGACAGTACTAAGAGAAGCACAGGCTGTAAGACAATCAGTCTATCCTGGATGAAATACAGTGTGAGAGTTCTTTTGGTTGACAATCAAAATCTCACATACTTTGGGCAAGTATTGTGAGTGACTATTCTTGGCAAGATTTGGAGAAGTATCATGGAAAAACTAAGATGGATGGATGGGATTAAGAAATCAGTGGTATATTTTTGAGAGAACTTTGGACTGTTGCTATAGATGCATCTGCTTACATGATTGCCAGGGGTTGGGCCTGACTGTGATGGTACTTATTTAACTGTAAGGAAAAATTATGGACAAAAAAGAATAGGAACAAAGTCCACTTGGCAAAGCATTAAACCAAAGTGCCGCAAAAGGAAGAGTCTATTTAAAGTTATGTTTCAGAACAAAGAGCTAAAAATAACACTGGGATACATTTTTGAACAATAAGGAATCATGTGACAAAAGACTCTAAAGACAAAAAGACCCAAATTCATACCCATTTGTGAAGTAGGTTGTGCAATATGAAAATTTCTTTGTTGAAATGAGCTGAGTTTCTACTAGAGCCACAATCCCCAGTTGATGACATCCCAATTTTCCAAGTATACAGTTGGGAAAAGAAAGAACATAACTGATACAAATCACAAAAACTTTGTTTTTTTTTTTTTGCCTTGCCTGGAGAATCTTGCAACTTTGCATTATTTTAGCTACAAAATCTAAAGAATAACAGATGAAACTGAGTTGGCGAGCTCTCTCATCGAATGATACAAATATATATCCAGAAAGATAGATATGATAGATACTGTAGATGGATGGATAGATAGATAGATAGATAGATAGATAGATAGATAGATAGATAGATAGATATAAAAGAATGGACTTTCAGCTGTCCAATGAGCATCTGAGATTAGCTGCTGCCATAGATCACAGGCGGTTTTTCTTCTTGATAACATAGAGAATTATTGCAGAAGAGCTGATAGTGGAATGACATACCTACCCAAACCAGAGATTATCATTTCAATATGACATCAAAGGAAACGTGTGAAAGGAACAGTTGCTCTTACTTTCTTCTTCTTTCCTGCCTCTGATTACCCCGGTTAAGTGGCTGATGGTAGAATCGCTGTCAAAGGATGTCAGTTCCTGACAAGCCTTAGAACAGAACAGAATGATGCTATTTGCATGGAAAACAGCTCACTCTCTTTGATCACAGCTGCGTGCTGCAAGCTGCACCTGCTTAAAAAAAAAGCAACAGCTTATGCAGGCTACATGTTGCCTTTGTAGTCAAAACAGGAGGAACAGCGGATAAGTGCTGACTGAAAAGAGAGGACATAAATTGCTGACCCTCTTTTGCAAGTGAGTGACAAACTGCCACCCGGCACGCAACATCAGAGAAATCAAAGCACAAACCCCAAAGAGATATCATTCAGGTAGAAACTCAAGGAACAGGACAGTGGAGAAGGATAGGGAGGTATTAAATGGAGAAGGAAGCAAGAAAGAGAGGGGAAAAAATGCCCAAAAGTAATGTGATTAAGTAGCTGGGAAGGTCATATAAATGCACTATTTAAAATCCATGGTCTGTGGGACTGCTACCACTACAGATATCCACATATAAACAAAGAGCACCTATCTGGTTCTTTTGCAACTCATTCCTTTCAGACCACCACCCAAAGGTGCTTTTTAAAGAAGCAACTGGATTTTCTTGTTTTTCTTTGAAAACGTTTCACTTCTCATCTAAGATGCTTCTTCAGCTTTGACTGGATGGTGGGGAATGGAAGGATTTATCCCATGCAGGTCATTTGCATTCTTTTAAAGAGTCGTTGAGGCAACTTGGAGATTTGTCTGTGTTCTCAGGGTCAGAACCATTTGAACTTCAGTTTGAGATGCAGACAACACAGACTCATCCCCAACAGCCTGCGCCTGTGTTCAACAGTGAACACAACAGAGCAGAAAACATCCTGCAGAAAGCACAGCTCCACAACACAATCCTTTCAGCAGTTCCAAGAAGGCTCCACACTCATTTGCATTACTCAGGTGACCCTGAGGACACATTATCCTTCAGTAACAGCACAAAGCTTCCAGGTACCATACAAAATGCTGGTGCTGACCTAACAGCCTTGTATGGTTTGGCTCCAGGATTCATTATGGAGGAATTTGCCTGACCAGCATATGCATGCAAAGAAGGGATACTGAGAATCCTAAGAGTTCAGAACCCACATTACACCGCAACTTTCAGGAAGTGCAGCCTATGCACAGGTAAAGAGGGAAAATCCCCAGAACTAGGAGATGGGGTGGAGCTTAAAATCCACAGTGACTTTGTCTTGCCAGGATTGAGTCTAACCTCATTCTCCTCCATCCAGATCTTCAAGCCTCTAGGCACTGAGAAAGGCTCTTGATAGCATCACTTGCTTGGGACACGGAAGAGACTTACAACTGGGTACAATCTGTGTACTGATGAAACCATATCCCATGGCAACAGATGACCACATCAAGTGGCTTGATGCAAATGTCAAACAATGGGGCAGGGGTAGGACCTCCAAGGCACATTGCCAAGAAAGGAGGAGAACCACCCTAACATGTGGTTACAAAATGCCCCATCCCCAACTCCTTAAGCTGGCCCAGAAAGATACAACAACTGATGGTATTTAAAGCAGCCAAGAGATCAAGGAGGATCAGAATGGATTACTACCCCCATTCCAAGCCCGCAATCAGATTATCAATAGCACAATCAATGCTGAATGACTAAAGAGTCCAGATAATCCTTTTCCCAGGGCTTGCTGTAGCTGTATGCTAACCATCATCTCAACAAACTGGTGAAGACTGGAAGAAAATTGTCCACAGTCTTTAAGTCCAGCTATGGTCTTCTGAGGAGTTAGCAGACACTTTTTTCAAGGCAGATGAAACAGAGAAGCATTCATTACTGTCCAGACTCTACCACATGCTGTGACTTGTGGGAGACCCTAATAAACCGGGACGCACAGGGATCTGAAACACAGGGTAGACAGGTTCATAGCTCCAGTGACCCTGCCCACTACATTAGGACAAACAGTTTTGAACTCTCCCCAGGTAACTGGGCAAGAATATATCTCAGGTAACTCCAAAGGATATATACAGCTGGAGTAATCAACTTCGTTAATTTAAGGATTTTGGTTTTGTGAAAATTGCTTTGTGTTGTTTTTGTAAACTGTCAGGAGTCACAATGAACTTGGCAGAATGAAAATACCTGTAAGTAATAAACAAATGTGGTTAGCTGCTGCTTTGTCAAGATTATTATGGAAACTGGGTGAGCACTGGGAACATATTAGAACCACAGGATGTTGAAAGAAACAAAAGATGAAAGCAAACAGTGAAGATAGAAGCACTGAAACAAAAATGCTGTATATGTAAGAGAATAAGCAAATTAATATATAATATGTACCTATCCAAGAGAATTTTTTTCACCCAAATTACTCTAAAAATGGGAGGAATGTCTCACTTTGCTGTTATTTCTTTTCTAGACATTTTCATAAATTACAATAGAATGGATGCCAAGACATGGTCAGAAGG
Source organism: Crotalus tigris (assembly GCF_016545835.1). NCBI lineage: Eukaryota > Metazoa > Chordata > Lepidosauria > Squamata > Viperidae > Crotalus > Crotalus tigris. The sequence goes on from NW_024096520.1 coordinate 1,652,845, forward strand.
TACACGATACAGCTGCATTGCTGAAGCTCAGTTTCTGGATGAAAGAAGGTGCTGAGAAATCACTCTTAAAATTCTATTATGAAAAAACAAACAAACTATGCAGATAAAGAGTAGGAACCTCATCCAGAATTGCAGGAAAACAGTTTTCGCTCCCCCTTCTCATCATGGAACTTCCTGAAATCAGCATGCAGTAAAAATTTAGAAGAGGTGAAGTCATGGAAAATAGGATGCAGGAACCGTATTGTGCTTCCTTTGTTTGCATTTTTACAGAGCACTGTGTTTTACAGAGTTGGGTAGGCAGCTGTTCCCCAAACCTTGCTGGCAAAAAATAAAGGAAGGGAGGATCAGTATTTGTGTCTCTGCCTAGCACAGATTCCATTCTTGTTTGGTATAGCTTTATTTTGTCTTTTAAACTAGAGACCCTATGTCCCTTTTATCTGGTTTGTCTTTTGGAATTTCCAATGTAAGATTTTCTAATTTTTATTAAACAGCTGGATTTAGAAGTTAGTGGGGATGGGAGCGTATTTTCAACCTTCAAGTCAAAACCTTCGGTTTTGAGCTTAAATCTTAGGTATTGGTGGCACCGTCTTAACGATCACAGGATTTGTGATCTTTGTCTTCAGCTGAACTCACTCCCCAAAAAACCCAATGCTGGCAGGTAATTACTATGCTCAAGGCACAACTTATGGCTGCTTTTAGTGAGGTTTAGCAGAAATTGCCAGGTGGATCTTTAGCAGCTCCGTATGTTACAGACGTCCTGATGTAAATTCATTAAAAGGATTGTGCAGTTCAGACCAAGGGCTTACTTAGTCCAGAGTTCTGTTGGAACAGTAGCCAACCAGAAGCCTGTAGGAAAAGTTTCTTTGAAATAGAGGAATTTAATTATCCACAATGATCACTTTTTAAAAAATCAGTTAATGGCTGATACGGTTGATCATGGGCTTTTTCAGTCCATTAATTTAGAAGATGAATCCAACTGATTTTTTGATAGATATAGCAATTCCATTAGTTACGTTTCTTCAGGAACCTAGAATTTACTCTATAACTTTATTCTATATGTGCTATGGAATTAATGTATGTTACATCTGGTGAATTATTCCTATATGAAGCCTTAGACCAAATTCAAATTACAGGTAATTCTCGACTTACAAATGTTTGAAGTTACAACAGCCTTGAAAAAGGTGCTTTATGTCCTGAAAAGCATTTCTAGAGGTCATAAAATGTCACACACTGCACTCTTCCTATGGTCACAGGACTGCATTTTGAGCATTTGAGAACCATTTATTCCTTAACATTCTCTTTTGGTAGCATTGCTTTTTAAAATGTGTTTTCATTGGATGTACTTAACAAACATTTATTTTACTTGGTTGTATCATTTTATCTTATTTTTACAGATTATAAAGTTTGCTGTAAGATTTTCCAGGTCAAGCTAGTACAACATACAGCTTGCCAAGCAGCTTTGCACAGCCTGCCGGCTTTTTTTTTTTTTTTTAAAGCACAGTAAATTCACTCCTGCCAAACAGTGCTATTAGGAGGGATCTGCCACCAATCTTCTGAAGGACATGCTATCAAGCATTTCTGATGCATGCAAACCTCACCATCATCACCGCCTCCATTGCTGTTGCCATTCTGCTAGCCATGGAACAGCTGATCAGCCTGCCAGATGGTCCTATCTGAGCCTTGATTATCTTTAATTTGTCAAAATGGCCCCTTCCCCTCTACAGATTGTGCACACATGGAACAAAACAGAACAGAACAGAATAGAGTAGAATAGATAGAGCCGGAAAGAACCTTGGAGGTCTTCTAGTCCAGCCACCTGCTCAAGATGGTAAAAGGAGCATAAAGCTTTTTTAAAACTTATTTCTAGTTTGATAAACCATAAAAGAGTCATTCAGGTGCTCTTTACATTACCATATGACCATAACCTGCTTTTCAAAAATCTTATATGCCCAGCATTGTTTCTGAAACCAATTTTTGCTGATGACAACACTTCTTCAATTAGATCTGAAGAAGCTTCCTGAATGAGAAGCGAAACGTTTTCAAAGAAAAAAAAAACCCAAGAAAAGTCCATTTGCCTTTTGGAAAAAGCACCTCTGGGGCAACCATGACCTGGATGATTGAGAATCTCCACAGACATTTAATATCCGAGACCAATTCTAGGAGGCAATGGGAACAGACTGGAAGTATTTGTAGAATGCCTGCTTCTCCATTACTGGGCATTCTTTTTCCACCAATTTACTATAGGAAACTATTGATTATTGATTAAAGCCAATTTAAAGCCAAACAAGAAAAAAAAAACCTAGAAGAAATGAAAGTTAAATACATGATGAAATTCAGAGAAGCTTATGAGGAAAGACTTAAGATGTCTTCAACTACCATGAAAATCCAAGCCTTAGTCTTAAATCCATTCTATTTTTAGGATACTGACCATTTTTCCTTACAAAAATTTACATCAGAATCCATGGAATGCATGGAAAAGCTGCTGCTGCTAGAGCTTTCCTGACCATAGGCAACTACTACCTGTGGTTAATCTTTTTGCTTACAGGATATTGTGCAAAGTTAGCCTGCTTGGTTAAATAATCAGGTTATTTGTGCAAACCCAGTCCTTAAGTTGTTGAAAGGAAAACACCAGATTTTTATAGCAGATGTGTAAACTGAAAAGGTAAAGCTGGCCAGCATCCATTAGATTTCCAAGATATATTTGTATGAATTAAACCATTGTCCATGAGCAGCCATATGATTTCACAGGTTAGTATAGGCAACAAATAACAACTAATACTAATCAATAAAAAATAAAAATAATCTTAAAATAGTCAATGCCTCATCAAATTAATAAATATGAGATTTTACTTGGAAAAGGGGGATCATTTTTTATTCTTGCAATCATAGAAACCATCTTGGCATGTCATGAGTGGCACAATACCATGGGCACTGCATTGTCAGCCCTGCTGTGATGATGATGAAATCTTTCATATAATCCTGAATAATCCCTTGAATTAAATAATGCCCTTGAATTAAATTCAGCTATAACCTAGAATTCCATCTAGATGACTGCCATCCAAATATGAAGCCCAACCTTTGAACCTGTTCAGCTTCTAAGATTGACCGAGTGCTATCTCCTGTTGCAATGAATTTAAAAATTTCCAAAGCGCATTTACCTAATTTTAATCCTTGCAATAAAATTTTACTAAAAGAGTTGGCATACATGCTTTCTTAGGAACAATTTCTACACAAAAATGAAAATGTAGCAAAAGAAAAATAAAATCTACTAGCCATTTCTTTCTGCTCCTTTATAAAATGGAACTGGTATAAAGATGTTTGCATCTGTTCAGAAACAGCCATACATACAAGTTACTCATGCATAGAAACAAAATATAGTAAATGGATATAACTGCAAGATTGGTTCTTGATTTATGAATACCAAATGTCATGCCTACAATATTTTTGTAACCAGCTGCATGAAAAAGGACAGATTCTGTGATAGATTCCAATGCAGCTAGTAAGTTAGGAAGTGGCCAATTCTTCCCACAGTTTATTTACAAACCCCTCAGCCAATCCACAGGAAGACAGGGATTATCTCCAGACAACAAAAGCTAGCTCAAGTAACAAACTCCATGGATCAGAGTCCAGTAATCTGAAAATCTACAGGAGAAGAAGGAAAGGAGAGGGGGAAAAAAACCTGGCATATTTTTATTATAGGAGCCTTGACTTAAAACTATTTTTTAATATATTTTTCTTTGTCTTACTTTCTCCATTTTCTTTTCTTGCACTTTTTATTCTTCTTTATTCTCTGAGTTTCATTTCCATTTGCTTTTATTGTTGTAATCAAAATAATCAATAAAAATATTTTAAATATGTATTAATCAGGCTTTTTAAATTCTTCAATAATTTCATTAACGATTTGGATGTCTTTACTAAGGAGAAATTTCCCGACAGTTAGAACAATTAACCAGTGGAATAACCTGCCTCCAGAAGTGGTGAATGCTCCAACACTGGAAGTTTTTAAAAAGAGACTGGACAGTCATTTGTCTGAAATGGTATAGGGTTTCCTGCCTGAGCAGGGGGTTGGACTAGATGACCTCCAAGGCCCCTTCCAACTTTATTATTATCATCATCATCATCATCATCATCATCATCATCATCATTATTACAGCCTCGACTTAAAACCACTGGAAAACTAGCTTCAACCTTTTCAACTCAATTATTTTCTTCCATTGATTTTCCAAGAAAGATTCACAGGGGCTCAGCAATGTAACATAAGCAAGGAGAAAGGAAAAAAACCAAACCAAAACAAAAAATCATTCTCAAATAAAGGCAACTGAATTTTTGCTTAGCAATGCCAAATCTTACAGCACTTTCTTGAGTATAGCCCCTACCATATAAAAAGCCCTCAGGGCTTAGCTTGATTTTTTTTTTAGAAAAAAATCAAAACAATATAAAAAATTGGCAGCCAGGAGTATCATAGGCTTGTTTAGCAGAAGGATCAAATGGAGTGGCAACATGCTATAGGAGCTCAGGGGTTAAAAATGCAATTTTCCACCTGGCTGCACCTGGCTTTTCAACATAAAATGCTGACCACACCTGCAGAGATTCTTGGATGACCTGCTTCCTAAGTTTGCTACGTAACCATTGCAAACCCGGAAAGAGTATTATTACCAACTCCTTTCATGTTTCAAAGATTTGTTCAAGAATACGTAACTGCTCAAGTAATTACAATGGAACATTTAGTGGAGAATATACAGTATAGTATGAGGGAGTTATATATGACAATAAGTATTGGGCATAGGTATATCATTTATGGTACTGCATATGCTGAATCTAATATTGCCAAATGCTTTGTTGAATGAAACACGAAAAAAGGCTTTGAGAGGGAAAAACAACAAAAAAACAAAAGAGGCCAATTAAGCTTTTCTGATTAAAAGGTTCTTTCCAGGGAAAAATATTTTAATTTACTCATTTTTTTTAACCCAGTCAAACACAAATCTACATACTGTATAACTGAAAAATGACAGTTAATGCTTTTGCTTTGGTCTGTAACTGCTGGAGATTTTTTTTTTTTTTTTTTAAAAACTCACAGGAGAATTCAGCATTTTCCATTTAGGGAGTTCCACCATATCCCAAATGAAATCAAAACAACAAGTGCCTGGGATGACAAAATTAGGCAGCTACTAGCCTTGTAATAAATCACATATAACAGCAGCCCCCAATGTTTTGGGCACCAGGGGCCGGTTCCGGGGAGGGCAGTTTTTCCACGGACTGGGGGAGTGTGGTATTGCATGCTGCCTGGATCCTGCATCTGCAGGGATGGGGCATCACTTGCTTGTGTGGTCCGGTTCCTGGCAGGCTGCTGACTGGTGCTGGTTCATAGCCTGGGAGTTGGGAACCCGACATATAATTGTTGTTGTTAATTGCGAAGTCGTGTCCGACCCATCGCGACCCCATGGACAACGTTCCTCCAGGTCTTCCTGTCCTCTACCATCGTCTGGAGTCCATTTAAATTCACACCTACTGCTTCAGTGACTCCATCCAGCCATCTCATTCTCTGTCGTCCCCTTCTTCTATTGCCCTCAATCTTTCCCAGCATTAGGCTCTTCTCCAGTGAATCCTTCCTTCTCATTAGGTGGCCAAAGTACTTGAGTTTCAACTTCAGGATCTGGCCTTCTAAAGAGCAGTGGGGTTGATCTCTTCTAGGACTGACCGGTTTGAACGCCTTGCAGTCCAAGGGACTCGCAGGAGTCTTCTCCAGCACCATAGTTCAAAGGCCTCAATTCTTGGCGCTCAGCCTTTCTTATGGTCCAACTTTCACAGCCATACATTGCAACTGGGAAAACCATGGCCTGGACTATATGCACTTTTGTTGGCAGGGTGATGTCTCTGCTTTTTAGTATGCTGTCTAGATTTGCCATAGCTTTCCTTCCTGGGAGCAACTGTCTTTTAATTTCTTGGCTGCAGTCCCCATCTGCAGTGATCTTGGAGCCCAGGAAAATAAAATCTGTCAATACCTCCATTTCTTCCCCATCTATTTGCCAGGAATTGAGAGGGCAGGATGCCATGATTTTGGTTTTCTTAATGTTGAGTTTCAAGCCAACTTTTGCACTCTCCTTCTTCACCCACATCAAGAGGCTCTTTAGTTCCTTTTCACTTTCTGCCATTAGAGTGGTATCATCTGCATATCTTAGGTTGTTGATATTTCTCCCGGCAATCTTAATTCCAACTTTTGATTCATCTAGCCCTGCCTTTCTCATGATATGCTCTGCATATAAATTAAATAGTCATATAATATATATAATATATAATAGCCAACCTGAAATGATCCAGACTATGACTGGTAAATACCATACATACAATAATATGGTTCTATGGCATTTAACTTTTCAGATTTTTGCCTCAAAAATGCATAGAAATGGTTGAAACATGATTTACTTAAGGCAGAATTACATTTTAGTTAAAGACTACCTATTTGTGTAAGCTTACTGAGATAAGAGTTCTACACATTATTTACTTTAGCATAAGCATTATGCAATAACATTTTTTAGACACTCTAATGTAATTATCTCCCTCAGTATGATGTTCTAAAATATATAGGAAAACATTTTCAACCACATTTGAAAGGCAACAGATCGGGGAAGATAAACTGGAAAGTCAAAACTTTAACTGAAAAGAAATTGAACAATTTGAGAACCCATGACCACATGTACCGTGATAGAGCAGTGACAGGATTATTCTATTGGGCTGGATGATAGCAATAAAGAAGTGAGATATTTTCAATTTAATCCTCTTTCAATTGAGGGCACTAACAGAGATTGCAGTGTCCTCTGCAAAGAACACTAATTAGAAAGATAATTCCCTTCACAAGAAACATGGATTCATCTACAAGGATTCACACTTCTCTGAAGAACTGGAAGAACTTCCACAAAATGACTAATAGACCTAAAATATCCAAATCTTCACAGGCCACTGATAACTGTCTTCTTTCTAGGGATGTTCCTTGAGCATGTGGTAGTTGACTGAACTAAGTTTATTAAATTATTTTCTGAATCCATTTCAGCCAGTATTTAGAACTATTTATGATTTATATGATGAGGTCTTCTATATGTTTTTAAAATAAATTACAGGGTTGTTTTTTTAAAAAACAGTAGTTTTAATTTCTATTGTCTAGAACAGGGATAGGCAACCTCGGCTCTTTTATAGCATAGCTGACTCAGGAATTCTGGGAGTTGAAGTCCATGAGTCATAAAAGAGCCGAGGTTGCCTACCCCTGGTCTAGAAGTACATAGTATATTGAGTTTACTATGGCTGCATTCACTCATATATTGGAGTTCTTTAAATTTTAACTTAACCAGAAACTAATAGGCTGATATAAAACCTTTATTCTGCAAGTTCTTCCAGACAACAGAAGAAAATTCATCGTGTTTGGTTTAATATAGGGTCCCTAAATGTTTGAACTAGTGGACCAATATTAAGATTTTGGAGGATATCATGAGCATTTCCCCAAAATATCAATTAGAAAAAAAATAGTTGATCCTTCTTATCCTTTCTCAGGCAGCTCCCTTATCTCAACTTGCTTTTATTCTCCTCCAAGCTCTTCTGGGCACACTTTCAATAAGAACTATCGGCTTCAGTCTATTTTTTATTTTTATTTTTGAAAACAGCTTAGGCATATATGCAGTTTGGAAACATGATTGGAAATAAAAATGTAAAGATGCACCTCATGTTGAGTTTAATTCCCAGTGACTGCATGGAGACATCAATCTAGTATTGTTGGCAGAAATACCTCAATGGTTTGTTACCTGACTTCTGAGATTTTTTTAAATCTAGCATTCTAATCAGGAATTTAATGCTGGAATTCCCTGTTATTGTCCCATCCTAGAACTAACTAACCTTGCCTAGTTTCCTTTACCTCAGAAAAGGTAAGCCAGGTATTTCCACCTGCTGACACTTTCTTGAGAATAAAGACTGCATTTGAAACTGATTTCCATTTGTGGCATAGGAGCTTCCTGTTTGTTTTATTCTAAAGATATCAGATGGGGCATGATACTTGATGGATGTCAAGTATCAATGGCACTCCAGAATTTGTGGACATGTTGCTGCTCTCCCAAGAAGCTGGGATCATAACCCAGGGTTGGCAACTTACTATTATGCAAGCAAATCTTATATTTGGAAAGCCACAAAGATGACCTTAGACTTGGTATACAGAGACAGTTACAAAACTCAACAAAAGGAGAAAGCGTTAGAAAGAAACTCAAACTAACTGCCTTCCATTCCCTAGGGTTTGAGACAGGGACGGAAGGAAAATCAGCCAGTCTTTTAAGATTCTGTTATCATATAGATCAGTGGTTCTCAACTTTTTTAATGCTGCGACCCCCAACCGGTCGTAAGTTGAGGACTACTCAACCGGTCGTAAGTCGAGGACTACTCAACTGGTGCAGCACCGTTTGCAGAATGGGACTTTTGGCAGGCTCAGCAGGGCAGAGACAGCCTGGACAATTCCTATTGGCTTTTGAAAGCCAATAGAATTAGACTCTATTCAAGAGAGTCTATTCTATTGGCTTTCAGAAGCCAATAGAATAAAAGGGAGTAGCACAGCTAAGGAAAAGGGGAAAAAATGGCGGACTGCATTGTTTGGCGACCCCCATGAAATGGTCGTTCGACCCCAAATGGGGTCCCGACCCACAGGTTGAGAACCACTGATATAGATCAATAAAGACAACTTCCAATCATTCTTGAGCAGCCTGTTTCCTGTCTTGGCATATCTCAAAGGGATGTTAGTATATCAAGAGCTTTTAAAGTACCCTACATATCTAGCAAACTAAAGCTGAGAAAGGAAACTTGTTCACTGTGCTAGAGTCCTTATGTATAAAGTACTTTATGCAATTATATCTCAAATGCATGTAATAAGTACCTTAAAACTAGCTCACGTTTCTAATACTCCCACATATAATCAAGAGGAAAGCACAGCAGAATGTTTCACAACTAAGGCAAACATTGATTACACTGTAGTGATACCAAGGACAAGAAAAGCAGTAGTTAAGGAATACTATCAGCCTCCTCATACTCCTGCTTCTTCATCAATAAGGATGTTAAGTATGACAAACATGTTGATAGAAATTAGACTGGATTCTTGGAAGGGTAGAAAATGTAGAATTTGTCCCTAAAATTTAAACTCCACAAGAAAAGAGTTTGTAATTTTTTTTAATGAGTATCTCTGTCATTCATTTTCCCTCGGTGTACTGAGGCTCAGTAGCTTCATGACAGCATAACTTTATTTGCATAGGCAATCCATTGGTACTCAATTATTTAACAAACCAATACAATTTTAAATACAGGACTTTATCTGTTTAATAACTAAAATTTAAATCATCTTTCTAATTTACACATTGTAATGAGTCACAAATCTACTAAACAGAAAAAATCTGGCTGTGTGTGTGTTTAATGATATTTTTAATCCCATCTTTATTATTTTTATAAATAACTGAAGGCAGTAAACATAGCTAATAATCTTTCATGCTCCTATTTTCCCCACAATAACAACCCTGTGAGATGAATTGGGCTGAGACAGAGTGACTGTCCACCTAGCCAACTTTTATTCCTAAGGGAGGATGAGAACTCATGGTCTCCTGGTTCTAGCCTGGAGCCTTAATATCTCGGCCAAACAGGTTCTTCTTCTGTAAACAGGAAAAGGATGACACTGTTATATTCTAGTACAGCAGATTATCTGACTACCTTGCTATTAATCCGTATAATTTTCTACCATAGGTGAGCCAATGTATGAACATGGGGATATTACCTTCAATTTCTTGAATCATCTACAAAAGAGCCCTATCATTTATATATAGGGTTATCATTTATGTATAGGGTTTCCTGCCTAAGCAGGGGGTTGGACTAGAAGACCTTCAAGGTCCCTTCCAAATCTATTATTATTATTATTATTCAATAATATCTATGTTTGCCTTCTAGAAATATCAGGATCTGAGAGGCATTGAAAGAGGAAATGTATAGAATTACATTGTATTAGGAACGTTTGTCCCCTTGAATTATGTATAAAAAGGTAGATTAAATGCCAGGAATGGCTAATGAACTTGCAGCTGTGATTTCACATTTTTGTTTATATAATAATTTATATTTCACACTTAACCATCCATCTCCCTCAGAGTGATGTACAATTTAAATAATGAATACAAGCAATATATGACAAAGTAGCAACCATGCTGTATTGGAAAATCTGCAAGAAATACCATTTGCCTGCAAGCAAAAACTGGTAGGAACACAAAACAGACTAACAGAAATTGAAGAAGCTAAAGTGTTCGTAGAATTCAAACAGACAAGCATCTGAAACATAACACTTAACAATTGTTGATAAGGAAGAAAAAAGTCTGGATAGTGGATATTGCAATACTTGGGTAAAGCACAGTAGAAGTAAAAACTGGAAAAAATAAAAACATATACGGATCTGTAAATAGAAATAGAACAACTGGCAAACAATAGCAAAGTAAAACAGTGATAGGCATCTTGGTGCAATCCCAAACCAACTGGAGCACCACTTTGAACACATCAGCATTGACAAAATCACCAAAATCAATCAACTGCAAAAGGAAACTTTACTTGGAATTATGTCCTGTGACAATATCTTTAACACTATTAACAATATCTGCCTACCCCAGGTCCTTGGGAAGAAGCCAGTAAGTAGATAAAAATGCTAACTCCAGTCTAAACAACTGGTTGACTTTGTGACTAACTATAATAACCTATCAATTACAAAAAGCCGCACTACTTGGATGTGCCCATATACTGCAGCAATATATTATGACATTCCAAGTTCTTGGGAAGAATTTAATGTGTATGAAGGCCAACTCCAGTTGAAGGATTGGCAGGTGCAATTTCACACTGTTGTATATATAATAAGTATACTTTCAACAGATCTTTTTACTACTTTTCTACAAAATAAAACACAATCATAAAAAAGAACTACAGATTTACAACTCACTTAGCTTTTTGAATCCAAATGCAGTAATCTGTGATGTAAAGGTCATTAAGAATATATGCAGGATCATTCTCCCGAAAAATCTTGTGAATATCTAGCAGACACTTCAAAATGGCACTTTTACCTAAAAAGGAAAGATAATCACAGCTAAGATTTTTGGGGCAGTGAACAATCATAAGTTTCATAACTAATTGTAGGTACAATTGCTCTCAACCTGACAGCATCTCTGTTTGATATGACAACCTGACCCAAGCTTTTTTAAAGCTTTCAACTATTAAAGTTTCATGCAAAAATCATTTCTCATTTCTTAAAATTAAATTATGTTGTATTATGATTTATCACAGTCAGCCAGATGTTCAGACTGGATTTAATTTGAAATTGATATAAATCTACAACATATATAAATTACTGCATAACTTGCAAAGTTCAGGTCAAGTTAAAATTCTCACCTTTTATTTTTATATAGAAAGCCCATTATTCTCTAGCGGGCAGGTTTATATTGGCAAAACAGTACCAAATAATGATATACCACGTGACGTACTTTTATTTTAATATTTGATAGCCCCTATTACTATAATAATTCATATTCACTCATATTGTCAAATAATGTTTCATTATTTGCCTCAACTCTTCTGAAATCCATAACATAATCATGTACCAAGTGTAAAAGCTGAACATTCACTCCCGTTAACTATTTGCTTAAGAACAGCCTAAGTTATTTCAGTTCCATTCATAACACGAACAATGATCCAACTGAGCCAATCACATTTCATCTTACAATGGTTTCCTAGGTAACTTGAGACATCCAAATGAAAGCAACTGGCAATGTGGAAAGAAATTAAACAAGTTTCATGTTGACTTTAAAACTGCTAAACATTTTTAATGAGTAGAAGAGACGAGGCAACTCCAGGGGATACAGGCATGTTTGGCTTTATACCTAATCTATCTAAGAAAAAGTTTTGTTCCTTGGATGGTTATTACAGGTATTTTAAAAAGGCTTTCAGTGGCACATTTTGAGAATTTGATCATAAAAATGATACATTATCCTTTAATATACATTTATGCAGCCTTCTATACAAATGATAATTTCACTTATCTGAAAATCTTTTATTTCTTGTCTGGCCTATCAAAAGGACATTTTACTGCTGGAAAAAAAAATACTTTTGATAAGTGGTCCAGCAGAGGGAAGGATATATACCTCTATTCCTCTTTGCAAGTTCACATGCTAGCTGTGAAGGGAAAGACAACTCTGCAATCAGTGCTGAATGACAACCAGCTAGAATCTTCACTGTCTTATATTAAATTCCCTGTCGACCCAGATAATTAGATGAACAGTTAAATGTATGGGTCACCTGCAGATGAAGTAATTAATATAAATATTTGAACTCTCTTCTATACTATAGGCAATAATTGTTTCTCTTTGCTTAAAACATCCCAACTAGCATGTGTTACTTTTGTGAAACTACTATACCAAACTCGCAACGTCATGTAATGTGTCGCAACGTATCGTGACTTTTTTGCCATTGCCCGCAATGGGCAGGTGTGATTTTGCTATGATGCATCCGGCCTGTGGGCCGGCAGTTTGACACCCCTGTACTATACCTACTATATCTAGATCTACTCTTTATCAGGCCCACATTTAACTCTAGATAATTTGTCAAATAAACAGGGAATTGCAACTGGTTTCATATGTCAACCTGTATTATATACACAGACACATTTGACAGATGTCTACACTTCACAAAATTCTAAGTGTTGGATAAACTTGATAGAAATAGTTTCTCCCGCTACCCTTGTAGTCCACTTATTTATCAACATAATTTCATTTCCCCAAGGCCAATCTGTTTCACTAATGTGAATACAAATATTGTCCAAAAATATTCTTTCAAGCCAATGCCCTATCTCTGAAGTATCTAAAATATGGAGGTAATTTTCAAGTCAAACCATTTAATAAAAATGTATTATCTTACCTAATTTCAGTATCATTTTAGTATCATTCAAGGCTCGTATCACTAAACTGAAGTGTCTGTAAAGTGGATAGCACAGAACTCTTCTTCCAAAGGATATAAGGACTTCAGAAATGCTAGTAAAACTCTGCATTTTAAAAAAAGTGGTTATAAGAGATTTTTAAAAAAATGTTTATTTCAGTATTGGTTAAGATTAAAGTTAAAAAAATGACCTGTAAAATTTCAGAATATAACAACATGCTTTTTAAGAAATTTCTACATTTCTACACATATATCTAAAGTGTATTTTCTTTAGAAATTTTATATAATTATCTTACCTCCAACCAGCATAAAGTTGAGCTCAATTTTCGTATGTTCCATGGTGATTCAACCTTAAAGAGAAGGATATAGAAAAGTCAGTTATAACATAATTCTATAAACAGGGCTTAAGAAAATATAACATTATGTTGATTTATGCCAATCCTGAGAATATGGCTATTGCTAAAATAAAATGGAGCTATAAAATGAACATAATTTTGAATCATCTCCTACATTCTTTGAGCTTTTTAGTTTTCTGCTAACCATACAAAATTGGCTAAGGCCCAAATGTTTGAAGAGGACTTTACAGGACAAGTTTTTTTAAATAAATAATTAGAAAATAGAGGAATGTCAGACATTCCTAAATTATTTTAGCAATGTGATTGTGTATTCTTTCAGAAGAATTTTTAAAAATGTTAACAGTTCAACATCAATCCTTTTCTTATCTTCCATATGTATTCTAAAATATTTCTTTTTATTTGATTATTGAATAAAATGTCATAGAATTAAAGATGTTTTTAGCACTACTAAAAAATGTAGAGTACATAGTAGAAGCTATGAAAACCACCATGTACAATAAGGAGTTGGACTAAGCATTTATATCTCTATAGTAGAAAAGTGGATAACTCTGGGGTAAAGAAATTTTGGAAGCCCATGATTACATTTTATTTTTTGTGTCTGGGGATTGCAAAGTCGATAGGGTTGAACATTTGGTGGAGGTGATCAAAGGTAAAAGTGAGTACTCTAAACTATTTTTCTCCAAATAGAGGGGAAAAAATCAACCTGATGGGGAAGAAATAGACCCTTCCTTAAGGATCTATTCCTTTAATAGATATTATGGGAAATCTTGAGCTCCTTACCTTACAAGTTGAAAAACTACTCCACACATAGGGAGAACGAGTTTGTAGGGGCTGGAAATGGGCTATCTGGCTTACAGTTTTAGAACAATTAACCAATGGAACAACCTGCCTCCAGAAGCGGTGAATGCTCCAACATGGAAGTTTTTAAGAAGAGACTGGACAGCCATTTGTCCGAAATGATATAAGGTTTCCTGCCTGAGCAGGAGGTTGGACTAGATGACCTCCAAGGTCCCTTCCAACTACTACTACTACTACTACTTCTTCTTCTTCTTCTTCTTCTTCTTCTTCTTCTTCTTCTTCTTCTTCTTCTTCTTCTTCTTCTTCTTCTTCTTCTTCTTCTTCTTCTTCTTCTTCTTCCTCTTCTTCTTCTTATTATTATTATATGCTCCGTTTCTACCCTTGTATTATGTGAACAACATAAAACGGAATACAATTATGCTTTGTGGATGGGGGAGGGGGGCGCTGAGGTAAGTTTTTAATCTCCCAGCATCTGCCTGGACAAATTCCTGTAGTTTACTTGGCAAGATGTTTTGGAAGTGGTTTGCCTACATCAGAGACAGGGTGCCCATCTCGCTTTATGCCCAAGAGGGACTACAACTCACAGTCTCCTGGCTTCCAACCTGTGCCTTAACACCAGGTTAGACCAAACTGGTTCTCTTATGCTTTGTTCTGCTTATTGAACTAAAAGTTGGGAGGAAAATATCCTTATACGACTAAAGCTGCAATACATTTATGGTATCATTTCCTTGAGGCAATGTTGCTATACATTCCTAATTCTCATTTCTAACCTCCTTTCATTTTTATTTATCTTGTATATATTCTGAACTTGGAATTCCATACTGAATGCATCTAATACAGGTAGTCCTCAACTTACAACCATTCTTTTAGTGACTGTTTGAAGTTACAACAGCACTGAAAAAAGTGAATTATGACTGTTTTTCACACTTATTGTAGCATCCCCATGGTCACATGATCAAAATTTGGGCATTGGTAACTGGCATGTATTTATGACAGCTGCACTGTCCCGGAGTCATGTGACCACCATTTGTAACCTTCTCGACCTGCTTCCAACAAGCAAAGTAAATCAACTTACTTAACAACTGTCTTGCTTAGCAGTGGAAATTTTGGGCTCAATTGTGATCCTAAGTCGAGGACTACCTGTAGTATTCTTGGCCTGGCCTGCTTGTTCCATTCCAGATGAAAGTCCCAGTTTATTTATATGAATACATTCAATTGCTGTTCCTAAAACATGTCTATGTTTTTCAAACACACATTCCAGCAGAATTTTCTCCCCACATCCTCCCTCCATTTTGTCTTCTGCTGAACTTAGTTCAGCATACCCGTCAGACCAAGATTACATCTCCTATTCATTTCCATTACTTCGCACGGCAAGCTACCTTGTGATAACACCCTGCAGTTCTGTGCTTCAGCAAAGAACAAAGTCTAGTTTAAGAACTAAGCCTCGCAAATTATAGAGTAGCTCTCTATAGTTTTCATGTTGGAGCCACTTAACTAAAATGCCATACTGTGAAGAGAAAAAAAAAGACTAACTCACATTATTTTCTCCTTCAGTAGCACAGATCTCATAGCAATATGCTAAAAGTATATCAATTAAGCTCAGATAGACTTGCTGGCTGGTTCTTTTATCAAGCAGGAATGACCTGTTAGTGAATTTTCTTAGCTGCTCTTTCTCATCTTCTGTAAAGGAAACTGAAAATAGGATTGTTACTTTAAGGCACAGTACACATAGCTACTCTAAAATATATTTATCCATACCTTCAATTGACAAAGATGGCATTGATGAACATGTTCTCTAAATTCTATAACTATTCTTATCTAAAGTTCAGAATAAAATGCTTAACTTTCTCAGCAGCGGCCCAATTATTCTTTCTCATTCAGAAATAATAGTTAATATTTCTCTTCCCAAAGGAACCCAAATGAGCTTAAAAAAGAGAAGGGCTTTCATAACCATCATAAAAAACTGATTTTTTTAAAAAAATACATTTTAAAAAGAAAACAAAGTTCCTTAAAAAAAGAAAAATAATTCAATTTAAAAGCAGTCTAGTGTTTTTACGCCATAAAAGCTTAGAATGTGGGATAGCTAAACATCCACAATAACTACCTCATACTGGCTAAGATCATATAACACACTAATGTTATTACAATTTATGATTTGTTTGGGCTTAGCTTGGAATGGTGCCTGAAGCCTATTCTTGTAGTTGGCACATTATAGTTTATGACTTAATGTGTTGTGCAAAGCTAGGCAAGTAAAATTTATTCAAACAATTGTTAAACAAATGATAACATAGCATATGTCCAGAAACTAAAAAAAATTGTAATTACCCAATGTTTTTCATAGGAAACATGGTTTTCATTTAAAAGATAATTCTGGACCAGATGTAGCAATAGCATATGCGAATCCATTAGGAATCAGCCCATTTCTAATCTGCAGGTAGCTTGCAGGATCCAATCCGGGTCGGTCACTGGGACCAGTGGTTTTGTATTTCGAGCTTTCAAATTCATGCTGCAGCCCATCCTCAGGGAACTTCTCTCTAGCACTGCTTCAGAGGATCCAAAAGCCAAACTGCCAACTTTGTTCAAAGCGCTAAATTAGGCAGTCCAGATATTTTAAACTTCTGAATAGGCAAATTAACATATACAATACAATTATCCCTGCATGTTTTAGAAGATTTTTTAATACTAATGATGAACGAAAATGACAATGGCTTGCTCTTAAATTATGTTCACTTGTACTTTTTAAAAGAATTCTCAATGTAAAATTTCTGGCAGAATCTAAAAGGAATTCCAGTTTCAACTGTTCAATTGTTTAACTATGAAACTAATCATTTTTCTGCAAAAAAACCAAAAACCAAAACAGACTTTTCAAGCAATTTGCTCAAAGTTCCTTGAGTTATTTTACATAATTATAGAAAACAATCTTTTTACTTTTCCTGAAAAAATATTTATCCCATACTGTGTTTGTAAATATTATTAATTCAGAGTACCTACCTTGACAGTTTTGAAACATACGGTATTGAAAATGATATTTGTGCTTTTGTTATTCTTCCCCTTGTGATTAATAAACTTGCATAATTTTGAAAAACTTGTAAAAAGGTAGATTAAGTCATTTCTTAACACTGCCATTCACTACAACTAATTTTCAGCTAGTAGGCCATAAGCTAGGAGAAGAAATAGACCTGTCAAGAATTTAAACATAACAAAAAGCCCCTTGTCACAATTCTGCTCTGTAAGTGGAACATACAACAAAAGAGAGCTTTACCTTGGAAACATATTTTTCACAATAGGTTCATAAATATATAAAGTGATCTTTAATTCAAAGGAAATGAGTGCTCAAACTTTTTGAAAATGTCATGAGTTTAATTTCTGAAATAGTGTATTCTCACTTTGTTAAACTAAAACATAGATATCAAGGATGCACACTTCAATGCAACATTTTTCTTCTGGACCTTGCTGTTCCAGGAGTGGTCCATTGGTTTCCTGGATTATCAATCCTCTGAACCAGCAGTTATTTTGTTCAAACACGACGTTCTGGATGAAAAAGGACTGTTTGGACTGAATAGCCCTGGAACTCCAGAAAACTGTCTTATCAATCCCCCACAATTGGGCAGATGGGGTCCAGAGCAGGAATGGAATAGTAGATTTTACCCAAATCTATTAAATACAACTACTTTTTGTATATGTTCTGATCCACTGTCATTTTACTCTGGTGACATTGATGCAAATGTTTAGTCCTGAGCTGTTCGTCTCCTGCCCCCTCCCCTTGCAATTTGAAGGTGCCTCTACTTTGCTCAAGTGCAACTAAATCCAGCCAGTAACATCATTTGGAGTGAATCTATGCTGGATCCACTCCAAATCTAGAAACTTATTTTGAATTGGTGAGAACAATTAGTGGAGCTTTTTTTTTTTTGTGATAATGAGGAAGAGAAAAATAAGGGGGAAAGGGGGATTCAAGGAAAATAGTAAAATATATACAGCAATTCATAATCTAGAATAGAATAACAGTGTTGAAAGGGACGTTGGAGATCTTCCAGTCCAACTGTTGGCTCAGGCAGGAAACCCTGGCCTATACCATTTCAGACTTAAAAACTTTTTAAATCTCTCTGCCATTATTGATGCGAAAATCTTATAATCAGCATAAAACTTAAAAACTTCCAGTGCTAAAGCATTCACAACTTCTGGAGGCAAATTGTTTCACTGATTAATTGTTCTAACTGTCGGGAAATTTCTTTAGTCTTCTACTGTAGCTTGCTTCTCTCCTTGATTAGTTTCCATCCATTGCTTCTTGCCCTGTCTTCAGGTGCTTTGGAGAATAGCTTGATTCCCTCTTCTTTGTGGCAATCCCTGACATATTGGAACAGTGCTATCATATCACCCCTAATCCTTCTCTTCATTAAGCTAGACATACTCAATTCCAGTAATCATTCTTTATATGTTTTAGCCTCCAGTTCCCTGATCATCTTTTTGCTCTTTTCTGTACTCTTTCTAGAGTCTCAACATCTTTTTTACATCGTGGTGACCAAAACTGGATGCAATATTCCAAGTGTGGCCTTACCACGTTATAAAGTAATAATGCTTCACATGATCTTGATTCTATCCCTTTGTTAATGCAGCCTAGAATTGTGTTGGCTTTTTTGGCAGCTGCAGCATACTGCTGGCTGTAAATCATTTTCTTAATTTTTATAGACCAAGAATGGGTGATATTTGGTGTATCACGGCCACAGCCTTGCTTCTCAACCTTCTGGAGAACTCACAGAAAAAACATAACCATAGCTTTGTTCATTAGGCTACACTGATCCTTTAATTTTCTGCCAAAATTTACCCACTACCAAAAATTATCTATGTTTACAAAGGATGCTTGGAATCAGAAAATATGGGGAGGAAGGAACAGGGCATGCATGCAGTCCATAGACCAGGGTGTCAAACTGGCGGCCCGCGGGCTGGCTACGTCACGTGCAGGCCACGCTCACCCCAGCTCAGCAAAGGCAAAAAAAGTCACAATACGTCATATGACACAATTGAGTTTGACACCTGTGCTATAGGCTATCCATTCATTATTGATATATATCAGAAAAGCTGAAATATTGTCAAGTAAATTTCCAGCCCTTAGAAAAAACAACTGAGTTGTAGAGAGAGTTCCTTTTACAACTGTGGGAGACCTATTCTGTCAAGTAGCACAGACAAGAGGGATTTATATAAGCTGTAGAAGTACAATCCTAGCAAGTGAGGATTGATTGCACTTACTCCATGAAGTGCTTTCTTGAGCATTCATCATCAACTCGTAGGCGTTCACCCACCAGGGCTTATAGTTCAACAGATGGTGAATAGCTTCATCTTCAAAAAAATCAGCTCTGGAAAGATAGAAAAGCTTATGAATTATACAATACATGAATTTGATATTAGGAATGTACATATGTAGTCACAGTAATCCTATCTTACAGGCATCTCAGCCACCTACATCAGCTTTAAACTCTTAAAGAATACAATTTCAATACAAGCAGAGATTTCAGGATATCAACCTAACTATGAGAGAGATTAATAACTGTTTAAAATAGTCATCATTTTGGTGCACTTAACAGCATAGCTGAAATGGTATACTTCAATATATGCATATTAGTATTCCAATATTCGTTCATGATCTATAAAAATTAGAATTAGTTTTATTCTGAACAATCCATTTTGAGAAAGCAGCCACTGAAGATTAAAGAATAGCAGCAGACAAGTTATATTGGGAAACATATATACACATGTAGGTGTCTATACACAAAAATTCATGTTCATGTAGCCTGACTCTCACATACCAAGATCTCTGAAATCTCCTGTTGTACTTCTTTTTTTTTACTGAAATTTATGTGAACTATTACGGTGTACATGTTTTATAAAACAATAAACACCACATCATTTTAGTCTTTTGAAAAGTTTATGCAAACCTATGCTTTTTCCAGGGTTAGGAAGTGCTGCATCTGCAACAGAGATTTTTATTTATTTTTTTTAAATTAAGTGGTCTGGAAAGCTTACAAGCAAAGTGCTAGTCTACAGCCATCTGCCTTTCTTATTCTTCAAAACATTTTACTGGCCCACCTGAGGTTTTTAGTCAATATTTGGAACTTGAGCAATTTCAAGGAAACGTATTATACCAGTAACTCATGACTTTAGCAGCACAAATATCTAACTAAATTAATCCATGCTAATCAAACAGGATTACTTCATCATAGATAAGGGGGATAAAGTAAAAATGTTAATCAGTCCTGTAGCTTTTGATCAAGCTAAGGTAGATCCTGCTGTAATTATTTCATTAAGAATAGCAAAACCCTTTAAATTAAATTTACTGGGGAAATTTTTTTTTTCATTTTTTCCTCAGTAATTCTTAAAATGGATTATATCTGTCTTCAAAGTTGCAAATGCGAACTAGTGGGATTTTGTTTAACACCTTTTTATTGGACCAGGGTTGGGCCTCCCCCCCCCAGCCATTTAATTTGGAACTTCAAGATACAGACATGGCTAAAAGACTGGTACCCCTCTACTTTCTCCCAAAGAATCCCAACTTTTTTATTTATTTTTCACAATTTTGAACCCCTATCTTCCTCAAAGAGGGACTCTGGGTGGTATACAATACAATGTTAAAAATATAATACAGTATATTTTTATCCCAGATTGGATCCTGCAACATTATCCTGGGACACATATGTTTGCCTTCATTCATAAAAAGTATATATAAAAGTTAAAAAATTAAAAAGGGGAAAGAGTGATTAAGCACTATGAAAATTAGTTAAAAGGCTATGTGGTCCTCTGGATTCCACATGCAAGACAGCACAGCTATGCTTTAACTCTTTTTGGCAGGCCAGAAAGGGGGGGGGGGCTGTCTCACCTCAGGGGGAAGAATATTCCAGAGTGGGGGCAATGGCAAAGAAGCTCTCTTCCTAGATATTGAATTTTGCAGAAATAGATTGAAATGGATATAAATAAATGATATTCACCACTCTTTATTCCATAGAGCAGGCACTTTGCTTTTTTTTTATTTTTCTTTTTTTTTTTCTTAGCAACATTCCTCAAGTTCTTTATTAGAAAAATAAAAAACAATACAAAAACAAAAAACAACATATACAAATAAAAAACAAACATTACCCAACAAAACCCCCCTTCCCCCACCCCTACCCAAACCCCCCTTCCCCCCCCCAGGACCTCCCAGAGCAGAATATAGGCTTAATTAAAGAAAAAGTTAAAAAAAATTATAAAAAAAGAATATAAAATAGAAAATATATATATATATAAAGTTAAAAATTATGAAAAAACTATATAATATTTTTATATCAAATTTAAATTGTATGAATTTTATCCATTTATCCCAAACAGCAAGAAATTTCTCTTGCGTTTGTCCCTTTAAGAAAGCCGAAATCTTTGCCATTTCCGCCAAATGAGACACTTTAAGAAACCATTCCTGCAATGTAGGCAAAGATTCCTTCTTCCAATATTGTCCTACTAACAGCCTCGCAGCTGTTATCAAGTTTAACATCAATATAACCTCCTTTGTGTCACAATCAGTAACTATACCTAACAAAAATAATTGTGGAGTAAATTTTACCCTCCTTTTAAAAATTCTCTGGATATTCCACCATATCTTAATCCAGAATGCTTTTATCTCTCTGCACGACCACCAAATATGATAATAAGTAGCATCCATACAACCACATCTCCAACATTTAGGTTGTAAGTCAGGGTACATAAAAGACATTTTTTGTGGATCAAGGTGCCATCTATAAAACATTTTATAAAAATTCTCCCTTAAGTTCTGTGCTTGTGTAAATTTGACATTTCTCACCCAAATAATTTCCCAGGTGTCCAATGGAACTGGCTCACCAAAATTCTGCGCCCATCTAATCATACAATCTTTAATTAGTTCCGTTTCTGAATCCAATTCAACTAAAACCCCATAGATCCTCTTAATGTGGGTTTGTCTTTGATCCTTCACTTGCTTAATAAGATTTTCATCTTCTCTGTAAAAACCCACCTTACAGTCCATCTTCCATCTATCTGATAATTGCCTATATTGGAACCAAGAATAAATAATATTTTCTTGTGCTAACTCTTCCCGTAATTTTAACTGCCAGTTTTGTACTTTGCTTTTGATGTATTTACATACTCACGTAAATAATAAAATAAGTGAAAATAGCATGGACATGATTATTGGTACACCTTGAAAGTTAAAAAACACAATTGGATTTTAGTGAGCTCTCCAGCTGAATCTTTAATTAGCATCACTGGTGCCTTGAATCGCATAATCAGTCAGCATATTTGAATGAAGAAAAATGAATCTGCCATTGTCTGCGGCATAGTGAATGTGGAGAAGAGAAAGAAAAGCAGAGAGTTGTCTGAGGAGGAAAGGAAGAAAGTAGTAGCCAAGCAAGGTAAAGGCAAAGGGTACAAAACCAATGTAGAGTGCACAGGAAATGGCCTTAAGGGACAGGAAGAAGAGTTTCTACCAAAAGAATAGTCAGACGAAAGAGAACTAAGCCAAGGGCAGGAATATAAGTTGAATAAATGCCTTGGACAAGACCTTCCTTAGTTCTCCTGAAGATAAAAGGATGGAAGGGGAAAGTACATTTAGACTTGAAAGATTCTTTTACAGAATTATATCTTTCCAATAAAAATAGTATCGACGTCTATGACACTGGATACCTACTTTGGTCTATCTTGAAGATAACTATTTCCAAAAAGTGACCAAGTTTGCTAATATTACCAAGAAATTTAAGGTCCATGGGACTGTAGCCAATTTCCTTGAATAAGGCTGCAAGAAGAAAACTGATTCCAGACTGAGGAGAAGGATAGTTCGAATAGTGGAGAAAGAATCAACGAAAACTTCAGAACAGATTCTGGCTGACTTCTACGATCAAGTTACAACAAATATCAAGTTACACAATCTGTCACAGTTTACTGAAAGTAGCCTCCATGGTGGAAAACCCTCTTTTGAAAGACAGACACAAAAAAATGACGTCTTAAAGAAAAAAATGCCATCCCTACTATCAAACATGGAGGAAGCTTCATAATGTCACAGGTTGCTTTTATGCCTCTGGCACTTCAATCTATGGAGGGTAGAATGAAATCAGAAGATTATTCAAGGTGTTCTAGAGTGAAACATAATCCCCAGTTAGAAAGCTCTGACTTAGTGGCAAGTCATAGGTCTCCCAGAAGGATAGTGACCTGAAACTTTATCTAAGAAAACCCAAGAATCACTGAAAAGCAAACATTCTGAAGTGGCTTGCTATGTATGAATCCTGATTTAAATCCAATAGAACACCTATGAAAAGAGATGAGTGTCACAGCTGGGAGAAAGAAACAACTGGAGCAGTTTGCTCAAGAAGAGTGGGACAAACTGCTCCACCTGAGAAGTATAGGTGTCTTATCCAGAGTATAGAAAACATTTGATTGTCATTAATTTTTGGAAAAGATGCACTACAAAATATTAGGTTAGGAATACAGGTAATCCTTGACTTACGACCACAAATTTCTGTTGCCCCGTTTCACAGCCTTTCTTGCCACAGTTGTTAAGGCAGGGGTTCCCAACTGGGGGTGCGAGACAATATTTCAGGGAGTATGAAAACTTGGGTTTAGAAGTTTCAAAATTATAGTGTATATGCATAATTCATTTTGAACTTTTGTAAGGGGTGCGAGAATATATCAGAAGCGTTCTAGGGGTGCAGGGTATAGAAAAGGTTGGGAACCGCTATGTTAAGGGAATCACTGCAGTTGTTAAGTTAGTAACACAGTTGTTAAGTGGATCTTGCTTCCCCATTGACTTTGCTAATCAGAAGGTCACAAAAACTGATCACATAACCACCACCACCACCAGGACACCGTAACCATCATAAATATAAGTCAATTGCTAAGCATTTGAATTTTGATTACGTAATCATGGGGATGTTGCCACGGTTGCAAGTATAAAAAAGTCACTTTTTTCAGTGCTGTTGTAACTTTAAATGGTCACTAAACAAACTGTTGTATGTTGAGGGCTACCTGTACTGATTAATTATGTCCATGTCATTTACATTTGTTTTATTTACAAAAATATGTAAATTGCCTGCTCTGTGTATTATAGAATAAAGAATAGTAGATACTATTTACTTGTATTAATTTTAATTTATTTCATGGATAGAGAGGATTTAAATCCAATTGCACGGTACAATGATCCTAAACTATTTATTACCAGAACACATAAGCAGGGATAAACGTACAGGTAATGATCAGGATCAAATTTAGCAGCTTCTGCTGCAAGTCGTTTTTCTCTGCGTTCAGAGGCAGGTGTTATGTCTGGATTTTTAACATCAACAACTTCATTAAGTTCATCCTGTAAGGAAAAGAACAAATAAATTAACAATCACTGACTTAAAAAGAAAAGCAAAAAATACATTGTATAGAGTTTAGAAAGTTGTACATCAAGATAATGAAGATACTTTGGAGGAATCATTATGAGCTGTGGTGACGCAGTGGTTAGAATGCAGTACTGTGGGCTACTTCTGCTGACGGTCAGCTGCTTGTAGTTTGGCAGTTTAATTCTTATTGGCTCAAAGTTGATTTAACCTTCCATCCTTCTGAGGTCAGTAAAATGAGGACCCAGATTGTTGGGGGCAATATGCTGACTCTGTAAACTGCTTAGAGAGGGCTGTAAAGCACTGTGAAGCAGTATATAACTTTAAGGGCTATTGCTATACATTCTAAAGAATTCTTCATGAAAAGCAGTCAAATATTCTAAAACACAAAGAGCTGAATGATAGCAAGAACACATCTATCACATCTATCAATCACCTGTACTCTTCTGGGCAACAAGAAACTTCACACTAGTCCTAGGACATTTCACTTAATCACTGTGTGATCAATAAATTAGCCTCCAATTGCAAGTGAATACATTACTTTCCATGCCTCACTAATCAAGGATTAGGTTATCTTATTTTTTTTAAGTGTATGTATATACATATAACTATTATTTGAGTTTAGATCATAAGCAGGGCATTCCTCTCTCATGTGACTGATAAAAGAGAATAAACCAGACTATTTTGTTTAATTTAAAACCTAGATGCTGAATTGTGAATAGACCCATACTTTACTAAACAAGGATTAAATAAGCCACAATTGCAAATGCTAAGCTGTAAATCGATAGGTCTTGGCACCTGCTAAGATTTCCTTTGTTACTTGATTTTAACATTTGAATATTTTGAATCACAAAAAGGGGAAGTGAGCAGACGGATGGGGGAAAAAAGCAGCAACCTCTAATATCATCTTTAATTCAAATGATTCTAGAGCTCAGATGGCCATAGGCATTTTTAGAAAATAATAATGCTTTGCTTGGAACTGTTCTCCTCTGCCTAGGAAAAAAGGGGAGGGGCAGAGAGAATCAGTGCTAGTAAGAAACACTCTAGAAAGCTATAAAGCCGCAGGGAGAAACCTTATCATTTTCTCTTATGACTGGCACACAAGGATAACCTTTGCTGGAAAGGGGCAAGCCGATACCAAGGTGGCCATTTGGTGACAGTCCATTTAAAATTCCAAATGGGCCAAGTGAATCTTGGCTGTGAATCTCTGGGCCGGTTATTCTCAGGTGGTCATCCTTAGAGGGGCTGTTAGTTTGCTTCGTGGTTGGTCTTGCTGCTTTTCCCTGCTTCAGATTTCATCCCTCCTCCTGATTATATCTCCAATTTTATTTTATTTTATTTTAAATTAAATTTATATATCACCCAAATGATTCTCCATGATTCTGGGTGGTTCCTCCCCTCCTTTCAATTAGGAGAAATAGAACATCAACAAATACCAACAGACACACAAAAGCCACTGAAATAAATACAATTTGAGAACATATGTGAATATATTGATAATCATGATCAATACAAATATTTTAAAGACATATTGTTTCTATTTTAGCACAAAAGAAATTTGTGCAGATGAAAGGAATTTTTTAGAAACTGTTAACATGGTTAAAAGGAGAACAATGAAAAAAAGCTTTAACAGATTCTTCAAGATATTTTGCTACTGTGCTGATTTTTTAAAGCAGTTTCCCACATTTTAAAATCAGTGAACATTGCAAAACATTAAATTGGCTTGCAAAACCCTTGCAAAACATTAAATTGGCTCCCCAGAAGGTGGCATCCTTCTGCCAGGCTAAGTAATGGCAACCACATACTTCCACACTGTTAACAATACAACTGTATAGCCACAGTTGCGTAGTTATCTGCCATCTGACAGTTAAAAAAAAAATCTTGTATCACAGTTTATAGGAAATAAACCTACACTAACTGCAAGAGAGTACCCATTATTTTTGTTTACAATTTCCTCAAAAAACTTTGACCCTAGTGTCTAAAATTAGCATTGCTAATTGATGGCAATACATACAAATCTGATTATAATCTTTCCAGCACAATCTAAAAAGTCCGTAATTAATATAATGTAATTCTAAAGGCACATAGTATCATCTATGAATCATAGTCAATTCTTAATGGCATGCTAAATGGATTTAAAAGGATCGTTATGCCATAAAAGCTGACTCATCAGGTTCAGATTTCAAGTCTCTTTCTCTATTTATTAAATAGCCTATTGCATTTATTATAGAAGCTTGGTATAATATTGAAAAGATTTTGGTTTAAAACGATGTGGCCATACACATTTATCCAATGCTGTTAACTCTCCCCTTGTCTAGAGTTCTTTACATATTTATAAAAACAATAGTCATGATAAAAAAAAATTGTTACAATTATTGCTGCAATTTGGCAGCACAATAAACTATTTTAGACTGACAGGTAGAGTAGAGTAGAGCTGAAATGGACTTTGGAGGTCTTCTAGTCCAACCCCCTGCTCAAGCAGAACCGATACCAGTGATGGCGAACCTTTTAGAGTGCCCCAAAACCGCCGCCTGCCCGCAGTGCCACCCACTGCCTCCACGGCCCACCACAGCAGATTGCCATGGCAGCACCATGGTGGCCAGCAGCACCATGGTGGCCACACCCTCCGCCCGTGCCCTGCATCATCTGCGTACGATGGGGCATGAGGGCGGAGTCTTATTAAAGTCTGCCCGGCTGCTATGTCCTTGGCTGTGCTGCTCCACGTGGGCTGCGCCCGGGGGCAACTCTTCTTCAGGGAGCTGCTGGTGAGGAGAGAGCCGTGGGGAGAGGCAGGGCTAGAGCGATGGCACGCGTGCCCACAGAGAGGGCTCTGAGTGCTGCCTCTGGCACCACTGACCTATACCATCTCAGACAAGTGACTACCTAGTCTCTTCTTAAAAATCTCCCGTGATGGAGTGCCACGATTTCTGGAGGCAAGCTGTTCCACTGGTTAATTGTCTTCACTGTCAGGAAGTTTCTCCTTAATTCCAGGTTGCTTCTCTCCCTGATCAGTTTCCAACCATTGTTTCTCATCCTTCCCTCTGGTGCTTTGGTGAATAACGTGACCCTCTCTTCTTTGTAGCAGCCTCTCTAATACCGGAATATCTCCCCTATTTCTTCTTTTCTTTAGAAAAGAAGTCCCAAGTCCCACAGCCGTTCTTCCTATGTTTTAGTCTCCAGGTCTTTGATCATCTCAGTTGCTCTTCTCTGATTTTTTTCCAAACTCTCAACATCTTTTTTGTGGTATGGTGACCAAAATTGGCTGCAATATTCCAGGTGTGGTCTTACTATGGTTTTACAAAGTGGTACTAATACTTCATGTGAACTTGATTGTATGCCTCTCTTTATACAACCCAGGACTGCATTAGCTTTTTTGGTTGCTGCTGCACACTGCTGGCTCATAGTCAAGTGATCGTCCACTAGGACTCCAAGGTCCCTCTCACAATTGCTGTTTTTGAGCCAGGTCTTGCCCTAATAGAACTAAGCTTATATAGCTGCTTGCTTATAGCTAAGATCTATTAACAACCTAATGGAATTTCAGACCAAAGCAACACAAAGAAATCAGAATAATCCCAAGACTAAAATGCAAAGTCCAACATGTACTCTGAGATGGATCGACTTCAGTGCAGTACCAACTTACAAAAGTAAAACTGAGAATTTTATAAAATTCAGCTAGGTACTCATATAGTACAATACTTAAAATAAATATTGCAAAGGACCACCAAATACTTCAGAGTGTAAGAACTGACAAACTTCATAAAATATTGCAGGGCCATTTCCAAATTTAGACAAAAACTCATAACAAACATAACGATTAACACGGCATCTGACTAGCTAGTCCAGATAGATTAATGGTCGACTAATGCTGGGTATGAAGCTATATATTTGTAGTCTAAAAACACAGCTTACGATGCATATGTAATTATACATATATAATTATATGTATATGTAATTATAAACAAAGTGAATACTCCATAAGCCACAATTATTTACTACAGCAGAAATTATTTTGTTACAGTTCTATAGTACAAAAGGAGAAACTCCTAAAGAGAAGATGAAATCAGTGAATTGATTAGTTACCTTTTAACAGTTAATAATTTTCTTCAACTCTAGTGACTGTTCAGTCCTTAGCATACTGATATTTCGCTAATATCAATGCATGACTAACTGCAAAGGAGGCAACAGTGTCCCTTGGAAGCTATAATGCTTTACTATAAGGATTCACATCACACAACCATATGACATTTGCTTTTTGATAAAAATAATAATTAATTTCTTCTCCTAAGCCTGTGTTTTCTTGTTCATGTGCTAGTTGTATCATTTTGTCTGGGACTCAGGCTTTGAAGAATACATCTATAAAGAATACATCTGTGGCCTCTTTAAACTTATCTTCACATTATTTAAGAAAACGTATTAAAGCACATGTCTAAACATAGAGATGTATGGATGTAGGAAATGTCATAATGGATAAAGCAAAATGGTTCATTCATTACTGACGTTTTCCTTTCTATGTTTTATCTTTTTCAAATATGTGTCTACTTTTTCTCTTCAGTTATACAGAAATATCTTTCTTAAAAACAAACCAGTAGAAAGTCTGCCTTCCTCAAGCAATATGTTTAAGGTTTACAACTTACACCTTTTTCATATAAACAGCATGATATGGGGTGAAAAATCTCTTTTTCCTCATACTGTTTTCCATTAAAGGAAAGCTACTTTAGACCACAAAACGCCATAATATGGAAAATTATGAAAAAGGAATTTTATTAAACTCATGAAGCAAGTGAATATTGTCATGGGGCTTTAAACACTTCTGTAGAAATTCCAAACAAATTGTGATTGCATAAATTTTCCCATAAATGCAAAGTAATCATTACAAATATACATGTCATATACCCGTAGTCATCTCTTAATGATCCCAGTTAAGACCAGAATTTCTTAACCACATGACCAGAAGCGATGTCGTAAAGAGAAACATCATGTGTCCTGGACTGCTTAGCAATGGCAATTGTAATAGGCATAGTTATAGTCATTAGACCCAGACTGTGTCATCATTAGGCCAGGACTTCACACTTTTCCTGCCCTGCTGCACTCGCTTCCACCTTTAATGGAAGAGACAATTAACCAATGGAACAACCTGCCTCCAGAAGCTGTGAATGCTCCAACACTGGAAATTTTTACGAAGAGACTGGACAGCCATTTGTCTGAAATGGTATAGGGTTTCCTGCCTGAGCAGGGGATTGGACTAGATGACCTCCAACTTTATTATTTATTTTATTATTATTGTTGTTATTATTATGGATTTATATGATTTTATTTTTAAAAAATGGTTTGCGGACTCTTGTTTCTGTATTAACATGCATTGGAAGTGAAGAACTTTTAATTATTTGAATAAAACAGTAATAATAATAATAACAACAACAACAACAGTAGTAGTAAAGTTGGAAGGGACCTTGGAAGTCATCAAGTCCAACCCCCTGCTCAGGCAGGTAACCCTATACCGTTTCAGGTAACCCTATACCGTAACCCTATGTCCAGTTTCTTCTTAAAAACTTCCAGTGTTGGAGCATTCACCGCTTCTGGAGGCAGGTTGTTTCACTGCTTAATTGTTCTCACTGCCAGGAAGTTTCTCCTTAGTTCTAGTTTGCTTCTCTCTTCGGTTAGTTTCCACCCGTTGCTTCCTGTCCTGCCTTCAGGCGTTTTGGAGAATAGCTTGACTCCCTCTTCTTTGTGGCAGCCCTGAGATATTGGAACACTGCTATCATGTCCCCCCTCGTCCTTCTCTTTGTTAAACTAGACATATCCAATTCCAGTAACCGCTCCTTATATGTTTTAGCCTCCAGTCCCCTAATCATCTTTGTTGCTCTTCTCTGTATTCTTTCTAGAGTCTCAATATCTTTTTTACATCGTGGTGACCAAAACTGGATGCAGTATTCCAAGTGTGCCCTTACCAAGGCATTGTAAAATGGTATTAATACTTCACGTGCTGCTTCTTGCTGGTAAACCTATTGGAAGATGCCTTTTAGCATATTAAGAAATAGCTTGTTCTCACATTTTATTGAATAGAGTGATAAATTCTATTATGGATTGGATGTTAAGTAAAATAAGCCAGATGCATGCTTCACTGTCTGTCCTACCTTCTCTCCATGATTTCTTTGGAGTCATATTTCCCACTTCTACCTAGAGGTATTAAGAGCTGAGCTTAGAATCTTTTAAATCTGCTTTATTACTGAGTTGTGTTCCTTTTCTGCTGCTATCCATACAGTTCTGGTTACTAAATTATCTTCCATCTGTGATCTAAATTCAGGATATCATTTTCCCACCATCTGCCTATTTCCCGTCTCCCATCTCTGTCCTATTGGCTGGAGTGCACACACAAAGGGCCAGTAGCTGCCTGAAGCAGGCAGGCATATTTCCCCAGAAGTGGAGGAAGAAAACAGTGAAGATCAATTGGAGGGGAGAGAGAGAGGGACTAAGTCAGTGGTTCTCAACCTGTGGGTCGGGACCCCATTTGGGGTCGAACGACCATTTCACGG
The DNA here is from genome assembly GCF_016545835.1 of Crotalus tigris. Taxonomy (NCBI): domain Eukaryota; kingdom Metazoa; phylum Chordata; class Lepidosauria; order Squamata; family Viperidae; genus Crotalus; species Crotalus tigris. Next base: position 1,683,865 of record NW_024096520.1, read on the forward strand.
GGGTCGCCAAACAACGCAGTCCGCCATTTTTTTCCCCTTTTCCTTAGCTGTGCTACTCCCTTTTATTCTATTGGCTTTTGAAAGCCAATAGAATAGACTCTCTTGAATAGAGTCTAATTCTATTGGCTTTCAAAAGCCAATAGGAATTGTCCAGGCTGTCTCTGCCCTGCTGAGCCCGCCAAAAGTCCCATTCTGCAAACGGTGCTGCAAGTTGTCTGCAGCGAAGGGGAGCTGTCTGGAAGTTTCCACCCCTCCCTGCTGAGCAACTACTAAAAATGTAAGTAAAAGAGGGCCAGGGGTGGGAGGCCGGCAGGCTCAGGAAGGGTCGCTGGCGCGCGTGGGGCCCGGCAGGTGCCATACCTCCCTTGGGCTGGGCCAGCTGGTGGCCCAGCTGGTGGTCGGCCTGCGCCGTCTTTGCCGCTTGCCAGCTACGCCTCGGCCGGCGCAAGGGGCGGCACCACGCATGCGCGGCGCTCCTGGGCAGGGAAAGTCCTCGACTTACGACCGGTTGAGTAGTCCTCGACTTACGACCGGTTGGGTAGTCCTCGACTTACGACCGGTTGGGGGTCACTGCATTAAAAAGGTTGAGAACCACTGGACTAAGTAACGGCAATCATAGGACATTCCAAAAGGGCAGAGGTGAGGGGAGACGGGCAGGGGGCAAGAAGTTAAAGCACATGCTGCAGTTGGAAATGCAGGTGGGCCATCAAGAGCCTGAATGTTGATCACTTGACCACAGTGGCACTGCAATCACCGCCACTTCAAGAACCGTTCGCTCAGTGGCATCTTAACTTTCACTGATTACTGAAATGGGCGTTAAATGAGGACTACCTGTATTGCATATACACATCTCAAATAATTTTATTGTAATGATAATTTTTCATCATAAATATATTAGCAGACTTCATAAAATTCTTAATTTTACAATTATCAGGTTGGGTCCAAACTACTGTTATGCTCAGAACTATTGACATTGATCATGCTTGCAGTAGACTGATTGAAAACAGTAAGATAATTTATTTATCATTAAGTCAGACAATTACATAATATAGATCACCAACAGATACACTGCATTCTTTCTAAACCATTATGGAATTAAGGCTTATTTATTCAGTGAAGCTCATGTTCCATCTTTCTAAGCATTTCTTTCTCTCCATTTTAAGATTCAAAGATTATAAAAAGTTTCTTTTCAGGCCCAGCCCAAGAACAACATCAAACAATTCAATTAAAGTTCAGTTTTGCTCATACCATAAAAACAAAATCTTGCCAGACTAAACCGCTATTACTCTCACCCTAACATATATACCCTGAGAGATTCTAGGACAGTGTTTCTCAACCTTGACAATTTTACGGCATGTGGACTTCAATTCCCAGAATTCCACAGCCAGCATTGCTGGCTGTGGAATTCTGGGAGCTGAAGTCCACATGCCTTAAAATTGTCAAGGTTGAGAAACACGTTCTAGGAAGTAGCTATCCTAAACTTCTTCCTCTGTTTCCTATTCAGCTCTGGACTATGCTATCTCTTGTCTTACCCCCTCCTTGGAATATGCTCCTCCCTCCTTCCTGGGAAACTGCTGCTTCAATGTTGTCCATTATACCCCCTTTGTAGATACATTTCATCACATTCAATATGAGTCAACTTCTATTTCCTACTGACTTCTAATACCATTTAAAAAAAAAAAATTGAAAAGATTTAAACAACCTTTTAGACCAGTGGTTCTCAACCTTTTTAATGCCGCGACCCCCAATCGGTCGTAAGTCGAGGACTACTCAACCGGTCGTAAGTCAAGGACTACTCATCTGGTGCAGCACCGTTTGCAGAATGGGACTTTTGGCGGGCTCAGCAGGGCAGAGACAGCCTGGACAATTCCTATTGGCTTTTGAAAGCCAATAGAATTAGACTCTATTCAAGAGAGTCTATTCTATTGGCTTTCAAAAGCCAATAGAATAAAAGGGAGTAGCACAGCTAAGGAAAGGGGGAAAAAAATGGCGGACTGCGTTGTTTGGCGACCCCCGTGAAATGGTCGTTCGACCCCAAATGGGGTCCCGACCCACAGGTTGAGAACCACTGTTTTAGACATCTTGGCTTATATAGCAGATACATCTAATTTCAAGAATACGGCTCCAGGGGAATATTTTACATTTATATTACTCAGCATTTTTTCAGCTGTTACTGTTGTTCTATGATATATGAAAAATACATTTCTGATTACTAAGTATCTGTGTTTATTTAATGCTCCCACTTACCTGGAGACGTCGAAAAACTCCTGATTTCTGACTTCCAAATCCATAGGTATTCGATGGACACAAGGAATCCTCTGTGTAATCTTTCTGAAGAGTTTGTTCTATTTCCCAGTCAAATTCCTCCTCCTCCTCCATGTTCTCCTCATCTGGAGCACCTGAACAAGCATTGCCATCAAACGTTACAGCAATATCAAACTTTTGTATCATTTAGAATATATTATATGAAATTCCACCTAAAAATATCTTTATTGAATTAACAATTCTCTTAAAACAGAGGTAGGCAACCTTGGCTCTTTTATGACTCGTGGACTTCAACTCCCAGAATTCCTTAGCCAGCATAGCCAAGGTTGCCTACCCGTCTTAAAAAATTCCAAAAGAATCAGGATATGATTTACATTGTTTTTTAGACTAAGCCCATAAGCTCAGGATCAAGATTTCAGCCAGCGTCAAAATAAATCAATGTAAAAAAAAAAAAAAGAAACCAGCCAGTCAACTCAAAAATACTTCATAGTAACTCAAAAAGACATGATGAAAAAGCTCACAACTTACCAGATATATATGATCTGGCTAATATTTCTCTTCCTTATAATTTTTAAATTACAGAACAAAAATTCTACATGTGAAACGATAAGGACCTTATCTTAAAGTCTAGTTTAAAGTCCATTCTGAGGGCAGGCTTTCCCCAATCCCGATTTACCCTGTCCTCAGCCTTTCTAAAAGACTGGCTGCCAAACATAATTGTGAGAGACTTCCTGGCTTTTAAATCTCCTTATGGATACTTATGGCTAATCGTTAGGCTAACTGTATTTTAGCCTGGGATGCCTGTATGATTCAGTGTTTTTAGCTGTTTTTAATGTTCTTCCTAGTTTTCTACATTGCCTAGTGTACATAGATGTTGGGTGACCAATACATTATCCTATTATCTATTCCTTATCTTCTTATCACTATAACTTTTTTGCTTGTATTTTATGATTTATATTGTTTATTCAGTATCCTAGTATGATTTAATTAGTATCCTATGACCATCACTGGGTGTTGTATCTTGTGATTTATGATGAATGCATTTTATGATTATAATCAGGAGTTATTACTTGTTGCTTGTATGTACACTGACAGCTTATGCACGAAACAAATTCCTTGTGTGTCCAATCACACTTCGTCAATAAAGAATTCTGTTCTGTTCTTATCTATATATATATTTTTTAAAAAAGTGCCTAAACCACTAATGTTGCTTACTTGGGTTTAGAACAGTGGTTCTCAACCTTTCTAATGCCGCGACCCCATAATACAGTTCCCCAAGTTGTGGTGACCCCCAACCACTTATACATCACCGGGTGCCAGAGGAGTGGCCAAAGAAAAGGGGAAAAAAATGGTGGACAGCCTTGTTTGGCGACCCCCGTGAAATGGTCGTTCGACCCCAAATGGGGTCCTGACCCACAGGTTGAGAACCACTGGTTTAGAATAATGTCATGTGTCAACTGATATGCTTTCCTTAACAAATAATGGTGAAATCAAACCATGGCTTAATAGATCTGCAATTGTAGCCTCTCACAATTCTCCACCAACTTGTTGGAAAGCTATTTCCAAGGACAGTTTATTGTATTAGTTTTAGCTCTTCACATTTCCCAAAAAGAGCAAAGCGATATCCTGAATTTAGTTCACAGATGGAAGATATTCAGTAACCAGAACTGTAGAGAGAGCAACAGAAAAGGATCACAATTCAGTAGTAGAGCAGATTTGAAAGATTCTAAGCTCAGCTCTTAATACCTCTAGGTAGAAGTGGGAAATATGATTCCAAGAAACCATGGAGAGAAGATAGGACAGAGTGTGAAGCAGGAATCTGACTTCTTTTACTTAACATCCAATCCATAATAGAATTTATCACTTTATTCAATAAAATGAGAAAATAAACAATTTCTTTAGATGCTAAAAGGCATCTTCCAATAGATTCATCAGCTAGCATTACCATTTTATTCAAATCATTAAAAGTTAACTTACAAAACATCCTTACCTCCAATGCATGTTACGCAGAGAAACAAGAGCCCACAAACCATTTTTTAAAAATAAAATCATACAAACCCATCTCTTCCACTAAAGGTTTAGCTGATCGGGATTTCTTTGGTGCTAACAGAGCGGTCAACATATCTAGGCCATCAAATTTTTCTCCAGGAGTCTCTTTGGGAAGGTGGATTGTAAACATCCCTGGAAATAAAAGGATTTAATCAGCCAAGGGCATTTTTTTTCCAAAATGCTTCAGTTAGATTTCTTATGTATCTACTTCTTAAATGTATATCTTGCCTTTCATTCAGGAGCACAAGGCTGCATTCATAATGTCCCCTCCTCTGCTTTTTCCATTTTCTATAGAAGTGTGCATCAGGGAAAATGGGATTGGATTACTTCTTACATTACCACACATTCCTTCAAAAACTACATTAGAGGGCTGAGGAATCCCTGAAGGCAAATTCTAATCAAGTAAAATAGCTGTAGAGATGTATATGGTAATGAAAAAGCCCAACTGTAAATGTAGACTTCCATTTACATAATATAAATTAGCTTTTTTTGGATTTGGTACAACAAATAAAACCTTCAACCTGCTTGGCTCAGCTTGGTTCTCTTTTCTTCCATGTGTTAAGGGAAAAATCAGGAAATCCTCTTTCCCTTCATTTATTATTCACCCAGAATGTTCAGAAAAAAGAAGCAAATGGGTGCACCAGCAATTCAAGTTTCTTTTTGAATAGGGTATGAAGTTATTTTGGTGAAAAGAAATTTGTAACATGGGAATCTTCCTTATCCTCTGCCTAGTGGCCATAAATCATTTTAAATGTGTTGTTTATCTCTCTGCAGAAAGGCATTTTAAATCAAGGACCTGCCAGAAACCAAGATGACATGATATAGCTTTGAATTATTGGTGGAATCGGAAGTAAATATATGCTGCTGCAATATATCTATATATGAAAATATTTGCAAAGCAAACCTGAATCATCATATGATGCTTTCTCTCTTCCATCTTCTACAACTCTTCCAGGAAGTGTTAATCTGTAAAAGGAAAAAAAAACAAATACTTTATTTAATATATATTATTAATATAAGAAAGATGAGCTAGCAATGTTCAGATGTAACAATTTGAAAAATCAAATTACACAGACTCTACAATGTGAAGCAAGTCCAAATAGTAAGTTATATAAAGAGATGGTAAGCGGAAAAGAGAATATGATTGTGAGTGGACAATTACTAATATTACGTTTATCAGGAATGTCTGAATAATCACCATGTCTTTGGTAGAGTTGTGAATGGAACATGCTGAAAACCCATCAGACTTCAGCTACTGTTCAATTTTTTGTCTGTTTGCTTTTTCCGTATTTTGATCTACTCAATTCAGGAAGAAAGCTTGTTTTACTTATAAATTAAAGTGCCAAGAGATTCAGGATAACCCATTCAGTTCCAGATAACATTTGTGCATGCTATATAGTACTGCAGAATTAAAAACAACATCCAATGACATTAAAAAGCAACTATTACATAAACTGGAATTTACTGTACATTTAGTTTTAATGAACATTACTTCCCTTCCTCAAATGATCCACTAGGTTTCTACTACATACACAACATCTCTTTAAGAGAACAAGAATTATAGAGCCTGAATGTTAACTATTATGTTTCAACATATACACAGATGTTAAATATCTTATTGTTACAAAGTTTGAATCTGTGTTTGAGTTTGTGTCAGTGGTGGGATTCAGCTGGTTCGCACCACTTCGGCAGAACTGGTAGCTAATTTTTTGTTGCCCAGGCCCAGAATGGACTTCTGGAAGCAGCGTCCATACAGAGAACCGGTTGTTCACATAACCGATTGTTCACATATTTGAATCCCACCACTGATTTGTGTGTGTGCATGCATTTTAAAATCATAAACCAAAGTGCTCTGGGACTTTAGGCTTTAAATAAACAGGCACCTGCAACATAACATTCCAGACTTAACAATTGTTGATAGGACAAAAAAGTCTGGATAGTGGCAGAATAGAAGCAGAATGGGGATAACAGAAGAGAAGAGAAAGAAATGGAGAAAATCACAAAGTACAAAGACCCAAAGGAGACACAGACCATCTGTGGCAAAAGAAAGCAAAGACAGCAACAGCTTTGGGTACAATTCCAAAACATCTGGAGAACCAGTCAACTGCAAAAGGCAATTTTACTTGGAGCAGCTTACATCCTGCAATACCTTTAACACCATTAAACACCATCACCTGCCTATCCCAGGTTCTTGGGAATGATTCAGTAGATGGATTAAAGATGCCAAATCCAGTCTAAACTGACTGTGCGATGTACCATAATTATAATTCCAGGGTGAGTTGGTAGATAAATATCTTTCAACTTCCTAGTTTAGAACTATGAGAAATTGACTGGACCCAAATCACCAAGCCAGCTTCCAAGCCTAGGGAAGGACTAGTTGCAGGATCTCTTTACTCTCAGCCCAGCAACTTAATTACTGTACCATATTCACACATTTCCTCTTGCATGTGTACATGCATCTGGTCATATATATGCAAAGAAATTTCTCCATATAAATAATTACCTATAGCAACCAAACACTGTTTCAGTTCAAAGTTATGTCACAGAGGATTCAAAATTATTCCATTTTCTCTCCTATGCAGGAGATAAAGAAATGTAACACTTTCTGTATGCTGATTAAACCATTTCCAGTTTGCATGATATATTGTGATGTGAACAAACCATGTTTAATTGCTCAACATAACGCCCACAGCTCAGAGCAACTTTGCTTGATAGCAGTTAGCAATCTATGAACTTCAGTTCTACATTTTTAGAAAAAATAGCAGTAATACTCACAAAAATAATTTACTAAACTAAATATGCAAAATTAAATTCAGAGATTAGATGAGATTAGATTAAAACTAACACTGCTTACCTGAGAAAGTAAGGTTTTGCATAAAAACGAAACAAATTCCCTTCAAAATAGACGTCAAATTCTGAAACTCGTGCATAAGGTACCTTGATAATTATTGTGAGAAAATCTGGATCTTGATTCAGTTCAAATACTGGAGTTATCATGATGAATATCAGAAAAAACAATACCACCACCTATAAAACAGTCATAATAGCAAACAAATTATTATTCTTGGAACATGTGTATCAATAGCATTTGAACATCTGAAAATGATAACTAAAAATTTCTAATAAAGTATTTACAGTTAACTGAAAGGTAATCATTATAATCAAAGAAAACTTATTTGTGGGGTGAGATTAAAAACATGCTTCCTATATTTGCTTATAGTACGTTACTTAAACAATATATTTAATTTTATACTTCACCATTCTTCAACTAAGGGAGGTGCAATAGGTTCCTGAATAATCCTTATTCAGAACATCCAGATCAAGTTAGCTGCATAAAAGTCTAAGTTTGTTTTTACTTCTTGGAAATCTACAAATTCGGGGAGTACCTATTATAATGGATCCAGATTTTTTTATTCAGCAGGTAGCAGTATTTTGCAAACTGTTCTACTCAAAGGAATCCTGAAAAGGATTAATTTTTGTTGTTGTTAGTGTAATGGTTCTTCTGTCTGCAGTCTCAGCATTGTTACGGGTTAAAAGCTCAGGTCTCCAGCATTGACTGAGAATGTCAATGCATCTTGCCATTTGCAAGGTGTCTGGTCCCTCTTGACAATTACATCTTCTCAAATTATGTTAATTTTAGAAACAAAGAAACTGTTACACTACAAAGGAAAATGCCAGCCTCAAGCATCATCTTTATTTGCAGGAATCTCAACCCCATATGCCAGCTGCATTTTTTTCCTTTTTCTATTTTTTTTTAATATTCAGCAAAGAAAACACACACAGAAACAATGCAACAGTGATCATATAAACCCAACATACACTTATACATGTGTAATAAACAGAAGCTTTAAAAACTCATATATAGGTAGTCTTCATTCGTTTGTGACCTTTCAAAGTTACAATGGCACTGAAAAAATGACTTACAACCAGTCCTTGCACTTATGACCGTCATAGCATCCCCACAAATCAAAATCTGTGTGCTTGGCAATCAGCATGTAATTATGATAGTTGCAAATTTTTGGGGTCCTGTGTCCTTCCCAGCTGGCTTCTCACAAGTAAATGGGATAAGCTGGATTCATTTAACATCCATGTGGTTAAGGATTCTCTTAACAGTTATGGCAAGGAAAGTCATAGACTTGGGCAGGATTCATTTAATAACTATCTTGTTTAGTAATGAAAGTGCCTGTTGCACAATAATCCTTATAAGTCAAGGATTATTGTATACTGTTAAACTGAAGAATACTTAAATATTTAAGAAGCTCTAAAATCCATAATTTGTATTAGACAATTGTCTCAGCCGGCTACCTTAACACTGTCATTTAGTATTGCACAGCAGACTTTTACCTAGAAATTATCCTGTGTTATCAGTGAGTTACAGATCTATAAACAACATATGTCAACTGTACCCACAGCTATATTGTTTAGTATCACAAAACCATTTTCTCCCTAGAAATGATAAGACACCTTCCTAAATAAAGGAAGATAATCCCAAAACACACAGATGATATATCCTACATCACCCCTTCTTCTTCAAAACATTAAATCTGCTAGCTTAAACATATTATAGCAATGTTACAATGGCACTTAAAAGTCTGTGAACCCGAACCCTTTTTAATATTCAATATTTCTACATAAATAAATATGATCTAAATAAAATATAATGGATCTTTCATACAAGTCCCAAAACTATATAAAGAGAAACCAATTAAATAAATGAGGCAAAAACATTACACTTGTTTATTTACTGAGGAAAATGATTCAAAGGTACATATTTGTGTGTGGAAAAAGTATATGAAGTTTTGCTTTCAGGAACTGGTGACCTCTTCCCCCATACCCAACAGCAATAATTGCAACTAAACATTTCCAATAACTGTTGATCAGTCCTGCACATCAGCTTTAAGAAATTTTAACCTATATTCCTCCTTACAGCCGAGGGAAGATGGTGAAAATCCTTCCATCAACTTTGGGTTATTTTGTAACGTTTTTATAGAATTATAGTCAGGACATTAACTATGTCATTTGAAAACACTAACTTGGTTCTACTTTAACCATTATTTTGGTTAATGTGGCTTGTAGTTTTGGATCATTATCTTGCTGCATTACCCACTTTCTCCTGAGTTTGGTCTCTACATCTCAGGCCCATTTTAGCTTCGGCAGATCATGTGCCTCCTACAAAGGGGGTTCCTTATAAACATAAGTTTGTACATTTTTGGAAAAAATATACTAACCTTGCTTTGTTAAACGCAAGTTTAGCATTTTTTCAAAAGAGGCTAGACCCTTGTTAAAAAACAAATATAATGCTCATTTCAGACCATTGCTGTTCTTGTGCTGCACAGAAAGTTGATTTAACCCCATAAAGAGATCCAGATAAAGGCAACTGCATTCCTGATTCTTATCCTGGTTAGTGCATTATAGGTAGTCCTAGGCTTATGACCACAATTGAGCCCAACATTTCTGTTGAGTTTTGCCCCATTTTACAACCTTTTTGCCACAGTTGTTAAGTGAATCACTGCAGTTGTTAAGTTTGTAACATGATGGCTGTTAAATGAATCTGGCTTTCCCATTGACTTTGCTTGTAAAAAGGTCACAAAAAGTGATCACACGATCCTGGGACACTGAAACTGTCATAAATATGAGCCAATTGAGAAGCCTCCAAATTTTGATCAAGTGACCATGGGGACGTCGCAGCAGCAGTCACGTAAAAACTGTTGGCCACTTTTTCAGTGCTGTTGTAACTTTGCTTGATCACTAAACAAATGGTTGTAAGTCAAAGATTTATCTGTAATGAGGCATTTCACTTTTCAATTTTACAACTGTTTTTAATACTTGAAAAGAAGTGCTGCCCTTTTGCCAACAGACTATTTCTGGTAGTTGCCATCCTCACTGTTTCCTGGCCGCACCAGGCAAAGCTGGGGCTCACTCATCATTGATTGCCTGCTTCCACCCTGCACCTTTCTAGCTATCTGGACTAACAAATCACAGCAGAGATCTGGGGGGTGAAGCAAGAAGGAGGGGATACTTTGTGGGAGAGTAAATGAACCCTTGAGCATCCATCAATCATTTCCACTTATCCAACATTAAAACTGTAGAAACAGCACTATTCACTAGCCTGGCTATTTAATCATCAATTTAATTTATGCTCATGCACTTTTCTGCAAGCGTTTTTTTTTTTTTTTTGAGAGAGAGAGCCAATTTGGTGTAGCGGTTAAGGCATCAGGCTAAAAACTGGGAGATCAAGAGTAAAGTCTTGTTTTAGGCACAAAGCCATCTGAGTGATCTTGGGCCAGTCAGTTTCTCTCATCCCTAAGTAAAAGGCAAATGGCAAACCACTCCTGGGGATAAAAAAAAAAACTTTGCCAAAAAAAAAACATGCAGAGATTTGTCCAGGCTGTCTCCAAGAATCAGATCCGAGTGAAATTTAGAAAAAAAAAATCCCTTGCTGCCAGCTGATAGGCTGGCTGTATACTCAGTCATTGAAAAATTAACCCGTACTACCTTTGTAAGCTATTTACACATACACACACATCCTTGCTTCCATGCTTTTCGAGCAGACCACTGCTCAGCCTGGCAACTTCCAGATATGCTGGAGTTCAATCCTATGATTCCCATCTAAAAATGAAAGATTACCACTATTTATTGCCCCTTTCTCCGTGGGCTGCTCAGCCTTTAACCTCTGCGGCAATTCCTTTCCACTTCCTACAGTCTTAATCTATACGCTGAGCAATAAGTAAGGGAACAGGAATGCCACAAATGAAAGCCCGCGCCAACACTTACCACCCATAGAAGCTTCAGATGCTTCCCACGTTTCCGCGATTTGCTTCTCCGCCTCCAGCCGTCCGATTCTCTGACGGCGACGAGGCTCCCTACGGGCTACAGCCTACTGCCAATCCAATTGCTCTTCTTCAATAGGAAGCCGTAAAGCGAAGAAGGCGGGCTATTGGGGAGGCGGATTGAAAGATCATTGGAAGAGCTCATCCAATCAGAAGTGCTTGGGCTAGCACGAAAGTGATACGGATGCTGGAAAAAAAAAGGAAAAACAACGAACGAGCCAGACAGACAGCCAAAGACTCACGTGACAGATGCCAGGGTGGGACGACTACAGGCGTTCTGGTTCTGCGCGTGCGCTGCATCGGAGCAAGGGCGTCCTTCCTTCGGTTCTGGTTGTACGAAGAGAGAAACGCGGGGAAATCAGCTTAGTTTTTGACTAGCTTTGTGCCTGACTGTTATTAACCGTTTTACCAAAACGCCTGAGCGATGGAGGCAGGATTGGCTGTTAAAGTTGCTCCCATATCGCTAATGGCGTTTACGTAATAGAACCTAAGCTGGACAAAACAGGACTAGATGATTCTTATTTGGCAGGTTTTACTTGCACGGGGATTCGGAGTTGTTAAGAGTAGCATCCCCTGCAACCTCGATCCGGGCAAATCTGCTGAATGACAGCTCCTAAACGATGCCAAGAATTTTAACATTAAAATAAGTAGTCTCTGTGTGTGTGTGTGTGTGTGTATGTGTGCGTGTGCGTACGGGTATACTTTTGGGAGCGGGCATCAGAATTTCATTTTTCACAGAAAAAAAGTGACAATAAAGCTTATCGAATGAGAACACGAGAGGTTACGCTGCAGACCGCAACGTGCACGCTGCCTAGCCCTAGCCCAGAGTAGGCAACCTCGGCTCATTTATGACTCATGGACTTCAACTCCCAGAATTCCTGAGTCAGCTATGCTGACTCAGGAATTCTGGGAGTTGAAGTCCATGAGTCATAAAAGAGCCGAGGTTGCCTACCCCTGCCCTAGCCTAACCCATGCTCTGTACAGCTGCACGTTGACGGCCGCCCTGCGCCCCTCCACTTTGTAGCTGAGGTGGTTTTCTGAACTTTACGGTAGGGTCTTCCTGGCCCCTCCCCGCTTGGCCGCTGAGCTGCGGGGCTGGTGTGGCAGATGCGCGCCGCCAACTCCCTCCTTTGCGCCCGACGCTTCGGGCGGCGAGCGGCTTTAAAATGTCAAAGCTGGATCCAATTTGCCAGCGCGGGAGCGGGAGGATGAGGGGGATGTCTCTCCGCCGGGACTGAGGCAGCCTTGCCTGCCGGACGATGAGGCTCTCTTGCAAAGTGGTGGCCCTGGCGCTCTGCCTGGCGCTCCTGCTGCTCCTCTACCTCTTGGTGGGCAACGCCGACGAGCCCCCTTTGCCAGCGGCGGGGGAGAGCCCTTCGGGGCCCGTGGCCGCCGGGAACGTCGCCCCGCCGCTCCAGACTCGCTTCCGACCCGTCCAGCCGGCGGAGCCAGAGAAAGAAAAGGCAGTTCAGGTTTCCAAGCGGGAGCCACGTCCCCACCGAAAATCGGGCAAACGCAACGCGGTTCGAGCCAGAGGAAAGTCGGCGAGCCTTCGGTAATGCCTTCCGAGTCGACCCTGTTGAGCCTCGATGGCTCGGGGTTCATCGGCAGTGTGTCGAAGCAAAATGGGTGGATGGGTGGGTGGGCAGGGATTTGGGGGAGATGGGGCCTCTTCCTTCTCTCGGCTCCTAGGGAGGAAACCGGATTTCTCCGAGAGGTACGTCCTGAGACATGCAGGTAAACTCCGTGAGTTTTGTTTTGTAAGGGGGGGGGGAAGTCCTTGAAAGTTTATTCGATTGCAGTTGGAATTCTTGTTTGGGGGATTTTACTCCAAAATGCAGATTGATGCTCTCTGTATACTCTCAAACATATGAAAGATGCTTGGCACAAGCATACTAAGCCAAAATGCAGTTTGGATTCAATATGTCAAGAGTCCCAAAACCATGTTTAATGTGTCATTTAATAATCAGGCTGTGGTGGAAAAATTTATATTTTTAATGCATAATTTGTACACCTGCTGATTGTAATGATGTTAAAACTGCTCCCCACTTGATGCATTTAAATAGCCAAGTACCAATTACAAATGTTTCACATAAGTTTATAATAACCTTTCTGGAAAAGGTGATAGAGAAGACATGGCCCATTAATGCTTTTATGTAGCCAGTAAAGAACCACATCTTCTCTCTCCCTCTTTCTTTCTCTCTCTCTTTTTCTGGAACATACATATATTGCTCATAACTGCAGTGTTTTGTGATGTGGGCTCACAACTGTATTCAAGATGTTAAGCAACCTTTAGAGACCCACTCAATCCCATTATAGTCCTTAATATGTGGAAAAAATAATCAACTGTCCAAATAATCAGCTGTGAAAGATAACCCTCTTTCCTGAACACGTTTCTGTATAAGCAGCTGAAATCCTGCTTAATTCTTTGTTTTTGCAATGTTTATACTCTTCTCTGCATACTATTGTTTCACTTCTAATAGTTTTCCTATATAGAGATAATAACAAAATTTTGAATTACTTGGAAAAGACAACATGCATTGGCTTCCTGTCCTGTATATCTGTTCCAATTAAATGCTGGTTGTAAAGTTCATAACTGCTAGCATACATGTTGCTGAAAGTTATGTGGAATTTGTCAGCAGTCCCACATTAGAGTTTTCTTGTATCTGCTCATTTGGAAAAAAGAAATAAAGAACCATGGTTTAGCACAACATATAAACTAATAGAGAGCCAGTTTGGTCTAATGGTTAAGGCACTAGGCCAGAGGTCCCCAACTTTTTGGCACCAGGGACTGGTTACATGGAGAGAGGTTTTACCGGGGACCGGAGGGGGTGTGGTTTGCGTGCTGCCTGCATCCTGCAGATTGGGCTTTGCTTGTTTGTGTGGACCGGGGCTGGGGACCCCTGCACTAGGTTAAAAACTAGGGGACTTGAGTCCTAGTCCTTAAGCATGAAAGCCAGTAGGGTGACTTGGCCAGTCACTCTGTTAGCCCAACTCAACTCACAGAATTGTTTTTATGGGGAAAGAAGAGGAAGGAGGAGCATTAAGTACGTTCACTGCCTTGAATTATTTATAAAAAAGGCAGGATATAAATGAAAATAATATCCCTGTCGCAGGTCCTTGGGAAGGACTTGATAGGTGGATAAAAATGCCAAATCCAGTCTAAATATCTGGTTGATCACAACAAATAATATTAAAAAGCCACACTTAACTTCTCAAATTTATTATAAGAAGCATGGAAGTTGAACTGGAAAAAAGGAAGAGAAGAGCAATAGAGATGATGAGAGGCTTAGATGTTAAATCTTCAGGACAGTTGAAAGGATTGGGTGTTTAGCTGAAAGAAGAGAAGGCTAAAGAGAAGCATGATAGCTATCTTCCAATACTGTTGCAGGGAAGAGGGTGTAGATTTATTCTCTATAGTGTCTTAGCATAAAGCAAAGACCAATTAATGAGATGCAAGCTCAAAATGAGATGCAAGCTCAAATTTTTTGACCATGATTGCTATGAAGTAGTGGGGACATTCTGGAGTCATCCTGAATATTCCACCATTGGAGTTTTTCAGCAAAAGGTTGGATAGACATCTCTCCAGGATGATGTGAAGATTTCTACAATGGGTGGACTCGACCACCATGGTTCCTCACAACTATGACTTGGACCAGGATATTAGTGCCAAAGCATTTTTTAAAAAATATTTTATTTAGTTATTAAATTTATATGCCATCCATCTCACTATCAAGTTTCCAGTACCATAAATAATAAAATAAAACAATTACTGGAGGGAAAAAAAATAAAATATGAATATTAAAAGTTAAAATGTTAAAACTAATATTAAAGTAAATAAAAGAAGCAATGCATAGTTGGTTAGAAGTGGGACCTTCTACCAATCTACTAGCCATGTAAGGACCCACCCCACTTTGCATCTTAATAATTCTTCCAACAGGGATCCTTTATTAAGAGAAAATGGTTGCAGGCGTTCTAGACAGGACTTGGGGTTCAAGCTCTCCCATTCGAGGTTTTAAGGGGTTCCCCAGTAGTCCCACCCAATCACCCCCCTCTTCCAGTGACAGTTTCAGGCATCACAATCCCACCCCTTTTTTCCTTTCTTCCATCTGGATGGAGACTTCAGATAAACTACATGAAAGGTAAATAGCCTCCTTTGTTATGATAAGGCCTTTTGGTGCTAACCACATTCAAACCCTTTGAAGTTGTACCAAAGGAAGTGAGGGCCATAAAGCCCCTTTGTTCACCCCCCTCTCTTTCTTTATGGCAGAATCCAGAGAGGGCAGAAATGGGGTTTTCTATAATTGATAACTGGAGATGAAGTATAATTGGATTCTGACATCCGGCCCCCCTTAAAAATAAGAGAGATCCACCTGAAAGAAAACAAAACAGGTATAAAAATTAGTCAGGCTTGTTAGGATACTCTGTGTGAAACTTCTTCAATAGCTTCGGGGCTCTGACATGACGTTTATGGACCCACTCATTTTGTGAGGGAGGGAGGTGTTTCCAGGCAACTAGGTACTGAGTTGCTCCATGATATCTCCTAGAGTCAAGGATTTCCTTTATTTCGAAAGTGTTGTTCGCCCTCCACCATGATTGGAGGTGGTGGGGGGGGATTTTTGGCCGTAGAGGTGACTGATGCTCTCTTTTCAGCAAGCTGCAATGAAAAATTGGGTGTATTTGCCTGAGATTTTTGGGTAATTCTAATTCTACTGTTACTGGATTTATGATTCTTTTAATTGGAAAAGGTCCTATATATTTTGGTCCAAGTTTTTTACAGGGCTGTAGGGACTTTAGGTATTTTGTAGATAAGTACACCATTTCTCCTATAATGAATGGTGTAGGCTCAACCCTTTTTTTATCGGCTTGTGCTTTGTATGCCTGCCTAGCTTCATCTAGTGCTTTTCTAACTATTGGCCAGGTGTTTTGTAGTTTTTCCATCCATTCTTTCAGTGAAGGGATCGTTGGTTCGTTTGGGGTTAACTCTGGCATGGGATTGAAACTTTGACCGGTAGCTATTTGAAAAGGAGTGTAACCTGTGCTGGAGTGGACTGCATTATTGTAGGCAACTTCTGCAAAAGGGAGTAAGTCCGCCCACTCCGTCTGCTGGAAACTAAGAAAACATCTTAAATATTGCTTAAGTACGGAGTTCATTTTTTCAGCCCCCCGCCATTTCCTTGTGGGTGGTGGCTAGATGTCAGTCCCTGAGTGGTTCCTAAGAGGGATAAAAATTCCTTCCAAAATGCAAACGTAAATTGCACCCCCCTGTCAGAGATGATGCGTTGGGGTGCCCCATGCAATCTGTAAATGTGCTGGATGAAAAGTTTTGCTAAGGCTTTTGCAGTAGGAATCTTTTGGCAAGGGATAAAGTGCACCTGTTTGGAAAACAAGTCCGTGACCGTCCAGACCACAGTATTCCCATTGCTTTCTGGCAATTCCACTATAAAATCCATGGCTATTTCTCTCCAGGGGGCTGAGGGACTTGCCACTGTTTGCAATAGTCCTGGCAATTTCCCTTGCAACCTCTTTGCCGTGGCACATTTTGGACAACTGGCTATATAACTTTCGATGTCCTTTTTCATGGATGGCCACCAAAATTGCCGTTTAATTAAATGTAAAGTTTTTACAAATCCAAAATGCCCTGCTGATTTTGTGTCATGGCAAAGCTGCATGAAAGTGACTCTTTGAGTTGTTGGTATATATAACTTTTCCCCTACCCAAGGCAACCCGTCTCTCATTGTGCACACATTTTTGTTTTTCTGGAACCATTCATCTGTTTCCAAACTTTTTCTGAATTCAATTCCAGTTTGGCTGTCCAGTTGTGGTTTTAATTTGGCTTGGGTTCTTGTGGTTACTGGTGCTGCCAGTTGTGACTCTGCCATTATTGGTCTAGAGTCTGTGGTTCATGCGCTGTTATATTGGGGCATGCGAGATATTGCATCTGCCAGGAAGTTCTTTCTCCCTGGTAAATGTTTGAGCTTAAATTGGAACTGGTGAAAATGCTGGGACCAGCGGGCTTGTTTGGGATTGAGTTTCCTGGACGTTTTCAGGGCTTCCAAATTTTTGTGATCAGTCCACACCTGGAAGGGGATTTTGTTGCCTTCCAGGAACTGTCGCCACGTGAGTAATGCCCAACGTATCCCATAAGCCTCCTTCTCCCATACGGGCCAGCGCTGTTCTGTTTCCGTGAGTTTCTTGGATGTATATTCACAGGGTTGCAATACCCCTTCATTGTTTTCTTGTAATAGAACAGCCCCCACTGCCAGAACACTTGCATCTGCCTGTATAATGAAGGGCTTGTCCATGTCTGGGTGCCTTAGTACTGGTTCGGCAGAAAAAAGTCTCTTTAGTCTCTCAAACGTTGCTTGGCACTCCATTGTCTGTGTTAGTGGCTGGCTAGGTTTTACTGAGGATGCTCCCTTCGTTTTTAGTAAGTTAGTGAGGGGCAAGGCTATCTGGGCAAATGAGGGGATGAATTGGCGGTAAAAGTTTGCAAAGCCCAGGAAACTTTGGAATTGCTTTCTTGTGCGGGGTGGTGCCCAATCTAATACTGCTTTGACCTTCTCTGGGTCCATTTCAATGCCCTGGGGGGATATGCGATAACCTAGGTTGTCTATCCTTTCCTGATGGAATTCGCATTTTGAGAGTTTGGCATGTAGGTGGGCGGCTCGCAGCTTCTTTAAAACCGCTCTGACAAGGTTGATATGTTCCTCTTTTGTTTCGGTGAAGATAAGAATGTCGTTCAAGTAAACAAGGACCCCCTTAAACAGGTGCTCCCTTAGAACGTCATTGATTAATTGCATAAAGACTGCAGGGCCCCCTTGTAATCCAAATGGCAAGACTTTGAATTGATAGCACCCCATGGGGCAGTTAAATGCAGTCTTCCATTCGTCCCCTTCCTTAATTCTCACGCGATAGTAAGCTTCCCTTAGGTCTAGTTTAGAAAAATTTTTCCCTTTCGATAGGTGTGACAGCATGTCTTTCATGAGGGGTAGAGGGTATAGGTTGCTTTCACTGATTGTATTCAGGGCCCTATAATCCACGCATAAACGTAAAGAGCCATCCTTCTTCTCTCTAAAAAGGACCGGGGCAGCCACTTTAGGCTTGGCTGGCTCAATGAAACCTCTCTCTAGGTTTTTTTTAATAAATCTTTCCATTTCCTCCTTCTCCTTTGGGCTCATGGAGTATAATCTGGGCTTCGGGAGTTTTGCCCCAGGCTTGAATTCAATGGTACAGTCTGTGGGTCGGTGGGGGGGGGAGCTCATTCGCCCTCTCCTCACTGAAGACTTCAGCAAGGTCTCTATATTCCTCTGGTATTTCTGTTAATCTTTTTTCCTCTCCTATGGATGCTTTTTCTATTCTTGATTCTGGTAGCCTCTCTTGGGGTTTTAAGTCCATAGGGTCCCCCTTCGGGAATTTGATTTCTGTCGTCCTCCAATTTACCCAGGGGTTCCATTTTTTCAACCATTCCATCCCTAGAATCATTGGGCATTCCATGCCTGGGGTCACCACAAATGTTATGTCCTCTTCATGTTTGCCCAGGGAGAGGTGTATTGGTAGAGTGGCTAGGGTAGCTGGCACCCCCCCTGCTATGGATCCATCTAACTGGCCAAATGAGATTGGTTGTTCCAGTCTCCTCGATGGGATGCCCAGATTATTTATTTATTTATTTATTTACCCACTAGTGTTGGGCTAATGAGGCAGCGGGTGCAGCTAGAGTCTATTAAGGCTTTCACCTTCACAGCTTCGGGCATGGGGGGGGATTAATATAGTCACTGTCTTGAGGATAGGTGTGATGTGTCCACTTACCAGGGGTTCGCCCTCCGAGCTGTCATCTGATGCATCCACCGGCCCTGTGGTGTAGGCTGGAGTTCTTTCCCCTTGGTGAGCAGAAGTGGGGGGTTCTGCAATTTCCATCATTCTCATGGCTGTTTCTTTTGGCTTAGCTGAAGACTTTCCGGATTTGTTGATTGGGGATCTGTCTGGGTTGTGCTGGGGGGCTTTGGAGCGGCATTCTACAGCTCGATGCCCTTCTCTTCCGCACTTGAAACACCCCATTTGCTTCTTGGCTGTAGCCGATGATTTCACCGGTTCGTGTGTTAGCTCAGGCGGGGGGCGGCTCCATTGTTTTCCTCGGCAGTGTCTCTTCAATATGTCGATCTCTGCTTCCTCTGCCAAGATGTACCATTCCTCAAGTTGGTGTGGGTCCCCTCGGGGCAGGCAAGCGTCATATAGATCATAATTTAGTCCGTCTTTGAAATGGCTAAGGAGGATGTCTTCTGGCCAATTCAGTTTGTTGGCAATGGCCCAGAATTCTTGTGTATATTCAGCCACCGGGCATTTGCCTTGCCTCATCGTTTTTATCCTTTCACGGGCTTTGCGATCAGCCAGGGGGTCTTCAAATCGTCTTCTCAAAGAGGACATGAAACGGTTGAAGTTACTGAGTTCTGGGGCATTGGAGTCATGCAAGTTCACCACCCAATCTGCAGCCGGTCCATCCAGGCAGATTGCACGAATCGGATGCGGGCTTTGTTGCTGGGAATGTCCTGCCCGTATTCCTCCATGTAGCTGAGGACTTGGGTTAGGAAAAACCCCAAGCGTGTTGGCTCCCCTTTGAATTTCACCTCCAATGGTGGACATCTTGGAATGGATCGGTGCCTCCGTTGTTGGTGGTGTCTTCCGTCCAGATTGCCATCTGTGGTCTGGTAGGGGGTGGGGACTACTGGATCAGCAGATGTCCCCGGGGTTGCAGGTTCCACGTCCCCTCGGTGTCTCTCCCTTTGCGGCTCCAGGAGCTGGGGCGGCCGTAGGGCTCAGGATTCTCCTCTCTTAGGGAGCTGAGAGTTCTCTTCATCAGTTCAATAGCTTTCTCTAGGATCCAGTCTGAGTACGGTGCCCAGCTTTCTCCCTCTTCACTTGCGTGCAGGGATTTCTCCATCTCCTGCTTCCATTCTGGTTGCTTGGTCCCCCGTCTCAGGGTCATCTTTCTTGATTCCTTTCCCCACTCACTTTTCTTTCCAACGCCCATCGACCAGCGAGGCTTGTGGTCCTGTGTCTCCACCACTTCTTCTCCTGAGGAATCTGACCTCTCGGATCCCAACATCTGGCAAGGTTCCAACTTTGGTCAGCGGCTCTCTTTCCAGGGAGTTTTCCCCCTCTCTTGCTCCATTGTCTGACATGGTAAATTTTTGCAAAATCCCTCGGCAAGGGTCTCCCTTCCAGGTGGATTAACTTTGCAAGTCCTGTCTAATGTAAGGACCCACCCCACTTTGCATCTTAAGAAGACAGAACTCTTGGAATAATTCTTCCAACAGGGATCCTTTATTAAGAGAAAATGGTTGCAGGCGTTCTAGACAGGACTTGGGGTTCAAGCTCTCCCATTCGAGGTTTTAAGGGGTTCCCCAGTAGTCCCACCCAATCACCCCCCTCTTTCAGTGACAGTTTCAGGCATCACAATCCCACCCCTTTTTTCCTTTCTTCCGTCTGGATGGAGACTTCAGATAAACTACATGAAAGGTAAATAGCCTCCTTTGTTATGATGCCTTTTGGTGCTAACCACATTCAAACCCTTTGAGGTTGTACCAAAGGAAGTGAGGGCCATAAAGCCCCTTTGTTCACCCCCCTCTCTTTCTTTATGGCAGAATCCAGAGAGGGCAGAAATGGGGTTTTCTATAATTGATAACTGGAGATGAAGTATAATTGGATTCTGACAAGCCACCTCCAAAATGGGACTCCCCCATCAGAATCCCAAACCAGTTGGCTGAGCCAGATTTTCTGGCTCTTTTGGAAGGTCAAGAGGTGGGGGCATATCTCACCTTGGGAGACATTATATTCCAAAAGACAAGAGCCATGGCAGAAAAGTCTCTTCTCCTGGACCACGTCAACCACAATTCTTTGGCCAATGGGATCCAGAGTGAATGGGGTGGGCCAATTCCATTGGGCTGAGATGATTCCATTAAAGGTAATAACCAACACCTTGAATTAAACCTGGAAGCAAACTGGGTAAAGCAATAACTTATTTTCCCCATGGAAATAATGTTAAGCAATTTATTGCCCAGCCAGCAAAAAATTGCCATTAGTTTATCCAGCTTAAAAATCCTATTTTTTTTTCATCCAAATAGGGAGTGAGCCTTACTTTTATAGAATAAAGGATCAGTCTTAAAAAGGAGCTCTTGATTTGTTCATTCTAAATGATTCCACTGATTACCAAATGTCATGATAGGTGTGTGGCTTTACTGATGCTCGTATGATGATGCGAGGTTGAATAATTAACCAGTTAACATGTCTTTAATGAAGACATTAATTACAGCTTTTTAAATAATGGCAATTAGAAAAACATACTGCAATTTATGCCTGTTATGCTACTTAAGAAAAATAGGGTGAAAAAAAATTAAGAAAATAATAGGCTTTTAATTTGGTAAAGTAGACATAATTGCTGCATGCTTTCTCTGGGTTGGAATAAATTGCTCTCTCACCCTCTTTCTAAATCGGGATGACCTCATCTATCAAATAAAACCAATCTGCCTTTGATTCACGATTGCACAAAAATGTTCTGAATGAAAGAATGACCCATTCTCTGAGATCTTATTCTTTACCCTATTAAAGCTCTGGGTTCCTAACTACCCGTGTATCTGATTGAGAAGAAAAAAATGTTTACTGTGATCACTCATGGATGGAATTCAAATGGGTGCATTAAAAAGCAGGATCAATTTCTGTTAGCTGTTGTGCCTCCCAGAGCCATTTTTCTTCAGGGTATACCTTAGATGATCAAGAACATTTCAGCCAGTAGCAAATGAATACATTACTGGGGGGAGGAGGGAAACCTCTGCTGGAAAGTACAAGTAAGGACCCAACCTCATACTGCAGTTAAGCTGACTTGGGAGTGGAGGGGAAGAAGGATATAATGGAAGCCCTTTGCATGTGAAAAGATCAAAGCTCTGCTTGTTTCAGCTAAGGTGCTGGAGACTTACATGGACAAGTTTCCTTGAAAGAGGTTGGAAGTGGTTTGCTACTGTGCTCTCGTCCAGCGCTCACCAGTTCTGCTGCTTAACTTTTTTGAACTGAGCCCAAATAAACTAGATGCTCTCACACAAACACAAGCAGAACCCTCACCTTTCATGAGCAGAATGCAAACTATGCCTCTGGCATCAGAAAGATATTGAAAGAAATGGCAGGGATTCAGCAGCATTTCTGTGCTGGTCAAGCAGTCAGATCAAAGACAAAGTAGGAGTAAGATAGAAGCACAAGATTTTTCCTTTTTCGTGCTGAATATAGCAGAACTGGGGTAAATGTCTATCACAAAACTGGTGTAAGGGGAAGCCTCCCATTTAGCTGAATAGAAAGGAAAAAGCAATGTAATTAAGAATCACTACTTTCAATGCCACAATGGTACAAATCAGCACTGGGTTTTAGCAATGCCAACTCAAAAAAAAAAAAAGAAGAAGAAGAAGAAGAAGAAGAGTGACCACCCTTTAAAAGTTCAGAAAGGAATCTCAGAAGAAAGGCACTTTGCTTAAAATGGTCTGTTTCCTGCATGCATGTGGAAATGCATAGCAGTATTTCTCTTTATAGAACATTAATGGCTAGCTGAATGTGGACCTTCGGTTCCCATCTTATTCAGGGACTTTGTGCTATGAAGAAGCAATGTGCGTACAGGGGATCTGCCAAAATATTGTATCAAGCAGTTTGTGGCAAGAGAAGGGGAAGTGTAGAGGAAGGGGAGTCCAAATAACCAAGGTGGATTGGTGATAAGAAGCTGGAAGTTAAGGAGGGCATTGCTTG
Source organism: Crotalus tigris (assembly GCF_016545835.1). Taxonomy (NCBI): domain Eukaryota; kingdom Metazoa; phylum Chordata; class Lepidosauria; order Squamata; family Viperidae; genus Crotalus; species Crotalus tigris. Next base: position 1,706,790 of record NW_024096520.1, read on the forward strand.
TGCTGAATTCTTCTTGAAGGCTCTGCTGTCCTTGACTTTCAGTCATACTTGGTTTTTGCCCCAGCATTGGAAATCTGAGCTAATTTGTCAGACAAGCTTTTAATTCTGTTTGGATGAGACAAATTCTCATATGCCCAACTCAATCTTCTTGATTCCCGAACCAGCAATAGCCACCAGATGCAAAGAGAAGGTGCACCTTAGATCTGAACTCACACTGCTGACAACACAGAATATCCTAATCTAGGTTAGTAGCAGATAGAGAAGGGAGAATTGTATGCAGTCTTTGTTCTCATACACTCCTGTCCCACTGCTTCATAGCTCTCATAGTCAAAAATTACTCCTTATTTTGAACTTGCATCTCACTAACTGGTCTTTGCTTTATGCTCAGATTTCCAATGCAGAATTCCATACTCAAAAATGCTGTAACACTACCATATCTGACAGGTTCTGTTTTCAGATGGGAAAAGGTAAAATGTATTTCTCCATTTGTGGGTGAATTCAGCTGAGCAGGAGGCATTCTTCTTTCCCACTGCATCACATCAAATCTGCAACATGGGCACTAAGTCACATTTGGTGGACTCATGGTTATTTCATTGGATGTGTGGTGGGACTGTCCTTTTATGTTTCTTTGCCTTTTATAGCAGTGTAATCTTCCCGTTGTAGGCTAAAATGGGTGGTGTCTGGTAGACATGGCACCCTTACACATCCTTCTCTCTCTTCCTTGCATACAGGTAGTCTTTGACTTACAATTTGTCAAAATTATAATATGTCCCCCCCAAAAAAAAATATTTATGACCTAGTTCTGGAGTTATGATGCACCGCCCTATAGTCACATGACTGCATTTTGGGCATTTGGCAACCATTTTGGGCATTTATGGCCATTTGTAGTGCCCCACAGTCACACAACTTTGATTTATGACTTTCTGCTGGTAACCAATGTTTACTTCTGATTTAGTGGCATAGTGGTTAGAATGCAGTACTGCAGGCTACTTCTGCTGTCTCCCAATCCTCGCCAGCTCAAGGTTGACTCAGCCTTCCATCCTTCCGAGGTGGTAACATGAGGACCCAGATTGTGGAGGGGGGGTGGGCAACAGGCTGACTCTAAACTGCTTAAAGAGGGCTGTGAAGCAGTATATAAGTCTAAGTGCTATTGCTATTTTCAGCAAAAACACCCATAGTGAACAATGAGTTCACTCAGCAATCACAGTGTTCACTTACCAACTGAAGAATCTCTTAACAATGGTGATTCACTTAACAACTGCTACAAAAAGTGATCCTGAAATTGCTTCATAACCACCACAACATGCTGTTAGAAGTAAGTCTTCATCCTGGTTCATCCAAGCCGGGAATAAATAAGCAACATGGCGACTGCTTTGGGAAGATGGATACAGTTTATTGAAGAAGCAGAAAGAGCAGAGGAGAGAAAAAGGGCTGAGCACATGGGCAAGGGTTTTTTTATACCCTCTCTAGCCTTTTGTTTGGAAGTTTCCTGTTCCTGTGGCATGAACTTTGAGGCTATTTCCTGTGTCATGTATTCTGACCTGAGTTTAGGTGTGCCTCTATGGTATACTTGATGGTAATGGATTAGTCCTATTATATCCCAAAAGTCATATCCTGCTTCCCTGGGGCTGGGCTAATGACTCTTAAGAGTTTCTTTGTCTTCTTGAGTTCCCTGGCTCCAGCCTTCCTGATAGTTTTACGTTTGCATTTGTATAGGGCTGGCTCTTGCTTGGGGCAGAGAGATAGATTTGGGGCCAGGTTTGGTTTCTGCTTTTTAAAAATTGCTTTTAAAAATCCTTTTGGTGAAAAATATATTTTCCTGCCTTTTTAATATTTCCCACTCTGGGGCTCTGACTTTCCTCAGTACAATCATAATGGATAGATTCAATTATGGTTATAAGTCGAGGACTGCCTATATTGCAGAATTGCTTTGCTAGTGTTGCACTGAAAAACGAATAAGAATAAGGGAGGATCTCTTAAGGGAGGAGAATAAGAACTGATCTTCTAAAGTTGATTTGTATCTGTTTTGTTTCCTAAAACTTACAATATTGCCTACAATGCCTAAATCAGCAGTTCTCAACGTTTGTGTGACGACGACCCCGTCACACAAACGTTATGCGCATGCGCGGCGCGGCTGCGCATGGGGGCGGGGCCCCGTGCGCGGCGCGCATGCGCGGCGCCGCCCCCACGCACGGGGCGCATGCGCGGTGGCAGCCCCCGGAGGGGACAAAATGGCGAATCGCCGCGTTTGGCGACCCCACAAAAGAGGTCGATCGACCCCAAATGGGGTCGCGACCCATAGGTTGAGAACCGCTGGCCTAAATTGACAGGTACTTTGTTCTCTAGCATTTGCCCTCTATCATCTTGTATGTAGACCAGTGGTTCTCAACTTGTGGGTCGGGACCCCATTTGGGGTCGAACGACCATTTCATGGGGGTCGCCAAACAATGCAGTCCGCCATTTTTTCCCCCTTTTCCTTAGCTTTGCTACTCCCTTTTATTCTATTGGCTTTTGAAAGCCAATAGAATAGACTCTCTTGAATAGAGTCTAATTCTATTGGCTTTCAAAAGCCAATAGGAATTGTCCAGGCTGTCTCTGCCCTGCTGAACCCGCCAAAAGTCCCATTCTGCAAACGGTGCTGCATCAGTTGAGTAATCCTCGACTTACGACCGGTTGAGTAGTCCTCGACTTATGACCGGTTGGGGGTCGCGGCATTAAAAAGGTTGAGAACCACTGGTGCAGACGTTTTTAACCCAAAAGTATATGGAGCATGGCCATTTTGTCTAAATTTCCAGCAATTGAAATAATATCAAGAAAAAAATCCAATATTTATTTCTATTTCATATGCAGGCTAAATATGCATGTATAATACTAGGCAATCCGTATTATGGCAGCCCTGAACATTAAATATATACAGTGTTAATCATATAATGATTACCTATAACTATTACAAACTTGGACAATGACAAAGAAGTTGCTAATCATTGCATTGTGCCTTTCCCTGAAATTTCTGTGACTTTGCTTTACAAATTAACTGGGGTCTCCAGATTCTGACTGATAACATTCTTGGCTTTATCAGGTCATTTATTTTCTGCAATTGTTATAATTGATCTAAAATGTTTTCTGAAAGAAATATGAGAACAGTACTATACAAAATCTTTCAAAATCAGTTGTTCTAAGGGTTCTTTCATGTTAAATAACATTGGTATGTAGATGTAATTCCCTGCTATGAATTACACAGATACAGAATCATGTCACAGTCTCCTGCTAAGCTGCTGGCATGTATCCCCTTCGAATTAAAATGTTTGCTCATGTGCTTTATTGACACTTATTATTGGCCCTTCCAACTTGTCTTTGTCCTGGCACAAGGGCTTGTCAGAGAAATCAACAGGGTAATAAAACTGATTGTCTTAATTCCAGTCTAGTCCAAGTTTACGGACATACCATGTTTCCTGCTAGTCATTGAAATCCATGGGACAGTTCTTAGGTTCAAGTACTCACTGGAGAAGAGCCTAATGCTGGGAAAGATTGAGGCAATAGAAGAATGGGACAACAGAGAATGAGGTGGCTGGATGGAGTCACTGAAGCAGTAGGCGTGAGCTTAAATGGACTCCAGAACATGGTAGACGACAGGAAGTCCTGGAGGAACGTTGTCCATGGGGTCACAATGGGTCAGACACAACTTTGCAACTAACAACAATGACAAAATGGTCAATATTTACAGGGCAGATAAAATTTTAAGTCAAGCCATGGAAAGACTTGATAATTTATGGTTGCATTATGTATTTGGGTTTTTTTTGCCTAATCTGTGAATCATTCATTTGAAAGTTTTCATGTCTGAAGTGATACGGGTATTCCATTTAATGTTTGATCTTAAGTAGCTTGTTCACATATGCAAATTATTCCTTGATGTTTACATATAAAGACATGAAATTTAATGGCACAGTTCAGGTAATTAGTTATAATTACTATTGGTTTCATGGATGGTCCTTAAAGACATAGCATTTTTCTATTGAATTTTAGATCTGATCCTGTTATAAAGGTTTTGAAAACTTTGATTTGAAAACTTTGTTTTCAAATCAAATGAGCATCCTTAATTACCAGAGAAGTAGAGTGTGGAACTAGCACCAGAAATTTAGAAAGAGCTAATGTTTGACAGAGTAAGTAGGGAATCAGTTGAGGGAAGTTAGCCCAGAGAAGGAAATATTAAAAAGGGCAGGAAGGCAGTGCCAAGAAAAGGGCAAAGGGAGAACTGGGAGGGAAGTGAAGCTTTGGATTGACAGGCTTCTTTTTTTAAAAAAAACTGAATTGTTCTTTATACGCCTTGTTACGATTCAGGGTTTCTGCTGCTAGTACTGAGAAGGGTTGGGGTTTTTTTGCACACACTCGACAGGCGTCCTGCAAGCTGAGTCGTTTCTCCGGCCGCCGATTCCAGCCTCCAACCTGCAAGCCCGGCGCTCCGTCGAGGAAGATGTCAGTGTCCTGGGACAGCTTCCCTTCGTTGCCTCCCATTCCGGAGCAGAGGGAGAACCCGGCGCCTGCCTTTTCCTGGGAGAAGAGCGCCTACGAAGAAGTGGTTAGTCGTACCGCCAGGCTGGAGAACTCCGATTGCGAGTCCCTGGACAGCAGTTTGAGCTCCAAAGGAGATGCCCAGGAATATCTGGATGAAGTGTCCTTGCCAGACTTTGATTTGCTAAACGATCCTGAGGATGAGCTCTTGTGCGCCAATCTCATGAAGCTCATCCAGGTCACTCTGAACAAAGCCAAGCTCTACTCCAACCGTCCCTCCCGACTCGTCATGCCCAATGAGCTGGTCGCCCAAGTGAGCAAGGACCTACTTCACCTGGCTTACCGAGAGCCCTGTGGCTTGAGGGGAGCCCTCATCAATCTCTGTGTGGAACAAGGAAAGGCGTGCCACAGCGTGGAGCAGATTGCTGTGGATCCAAAGCTGGTGCCTATTTTCCAGCTGACTCTTGTTCTGAGACTGGATTCCCGCCTGTGGCCTAAAATCCAGGGACTCTTTAGCTCCGGTTCTGCTTTCTCTCCAGGCTTCAGTCAGTCCCTGAAGCTCAGCACAGGCTTTAGGGTGATCAAAATAAAGTTGTATAGCTCTGAGCAATTGCTCATAGAGGAATGTTAAAAGTATCCTCTTAGGTTGGGCCAACTGAGCATTTACTCTTAAGTTGGGGCCATTCCCAGCCCAAACTGGGGAGGTATGTTACCTAAAGGGCTATGGAGCATAAGCAGGAAAATATAATTTTCACCAAAAAGATTTTTAAAAGTAATTTTTGAAAAGCAGAAACCAAACCTGGCCCCAAATCTATCTCTCTGCCCCAAGTAAGAGCTAGCCCCATACAAATGCAGATGTAAAACCATCAGAAAGTTGAAGCCAGAGCACTCAAGAAGACAAAGAGAAAATCTGCATGCCCCACCCAAACTCTAGGAGTCATTAGCCCCATCACCTGGGAAGCAGGATATGATAATAGGATTAAACCACAGATACAGTATCAAGGCCTAGAAAAACACTCAGAAATAGCCTCAAGGTTCATGCCACAGGAACAGGAAACTATTCCAAACAAGGCTAGAGGGGGTATAAAAACCTACTGCCCATGTGCTCAACTCCTCTTTCCTCTCCTCTGCTCTTTATTGCAAGGACCATCTGTCTGCTTCTTCAATAAACTGTAACCTTCCCAAAGCAGTCGCCATGTTGCTTATTTATCCCCGGCTTGGATGAACCAGGATGAAGACTTACTTCTGACACAATCAATGGTTCTAAGGCTACAGAGAATTATCAGCATTTCTCAGCTGCCTCTGAGAACTGCCAAAAGACTAGTGAAGTGTTGATTATTTTGTCAAGGTAGGAAGGAAAAGCCTGTGATTTACTGCTTTATGGTGTTATAAAGGCTAACAGCAGTGTAGTATTGGTGGAAAACAATTTGCACATAGTATGTTCAAATTTCAGGGCATGCTTAGTGACAGTAAATGCAGCACAGTATCCTGACTGTGCTGCATAGAGCATCAACTCAGCTCTGGGTAATTAATGGCCTTAAAAGATTTTGGCTTTTTGCTGGTATTAACTGACTCAGTGTGGTATGTTTCCAAGGCACTTTGCCTATAAAATTGCTCACATCTGCTTTAAATTGGACTCCATATTTTGTTGCATAATCATCTTGGAAGATATCTAAAATTTCAGTCCAATCTAGTTGAATTTTAGTTGTTCAGGCTGAGAATTCTTACAGCTGTCTTCTGTGCAACCTCTCCTTTAAATCCTTGCCCACTGAAACTAATTGCAGCTTGACAGATCGTATTTATTAGAAAGTTGATCATCCCCAAATATTGGTGCTCTTGAGCTAAAAGAAAAATAGCCAATTAACTATTTTCATTCCCTAAGCCAGGGGTGTCAAACTGCCGGCCCATGGGCCGGATGCGTCATGGCGAAACCGCGCCCACCCCATTGTTGGCAATGGAAAAAAAAGTCACAATATGTTGCGACATGTCATGTGATGTTGTGAGTTTGACACCCCTGTCCTAAACCGTCATTTTCTCTTAGTGTCAGATCCAAGTTAGCAAGGTAGGAGGACAGAAGGCTAGAAACAGAAGAACATCCTTCTGCCTTATCCAAAAACTCCCTATCTTCTCTAATGAGCCTCAGCATGGACAGGCATGTTTCCACTTTCTTTTCCAGCAGCACAATGAGTTTGCACTTGGTGCAGGTGAACGAGGGATCTGCTGAGTCAGGAACACAAACATAGTGCCTCTTCTGCATATCACCAGAGGCAAGACGTATATCCACATCCAGGAATCCCCCAAAGATTGTGCAGCTCCAGACAGCTCCTCCCTTCAAACACTCTCTTATATAGACACTAATGGGACCCCCCCAAAAAATTATCAGATGAAGTTCATCTTCTGTCGCTTGCAGTGTCCTTCTGCTTACTTGCCAGAAAGCCTACTGTGCAAATTATTTCAGCAAATTAGTACTTAGTGCTTCTCAAAAAAATACTTGCATTTGATAGTTGTATTGTATACATCTTGTACCTAGGATTTGTAATGACCTGATGCTTTACTTAAAAGTCTAAAACTTTAAGGTTTAAAGAAGTCATTTGAGGAAATAGAAGGTTTGAGAACAATATACAAATAATTGTTTGGCTATTAAGCTGCTGCTTAATGTTACGTCTGCCTGCAATACATCTCAGATTTTCCACAATCTATGAATGAGGAAGTAGACTGCTTTGTGTGACTAAGTCCTAGTTGAATTAAGATGGGGTATTCCTGTCTCATAAATATCCTCCTGGGGCTTGGTGTGGCAGTGGCCACAAGCTTGAGATGCCCTTTAGAAGCTAAAAGATATCTGAGTGTGGGTTGAGGGTTGAGCTATGAGACAACTTGGGAATTCATCCCCATCATGACAACCATAGGTTTGTCCCATGCCATCATGGCCACAACTCATATGGGTAGCCACACATTAGGCCTTGTTTTTGTTTCAGAACAGATGGCACGTGATTGGAATATGGTGGAAATTAACACCTGCCTTTTTCATGGGCAGATGTTCTTTGACTGCTGTTGGGATGAAAAGGGCTACGGATCTTGTTGTGTTTTCCGTTCGTTGGGAATTGACGAAGACACATGGTGAAACAACAAGCTCTTTATTACTCTTCTCCTACAACAAAGCAAAAGCAGAAGACACGCAGGCCTTTTATGGGGCCTGAGACTGACCATTTTTGCGCCTTGCACATGCGCACAATGCTAGCGCCACCCTGTCTGGTCCCAGGCAACTTTTGGTTTGCCCGGGACTGTTTGAGCCTGATTTCTTCTCTAATGCATGATAGAAATCTAAAATGCGCCCTTCCTTGAGGGAGGCCAGAGTGTGGCTTACAACAGGCACTGGATATGCATGCTGTTGCAACACTTTATTCAATGTGCACTTATAGTCTGCACATATGTGGACTTCTCCATTAGCCTTTAGAGGCGTTACTATTGGGGTTTCCCATGGACTAGAGTCCAAAGGTTCTAAGATGCCCTGCTGGAGCACTTTGTCCAGGTCTGCATCTATCTTGCTTTTGAGGGCTAAAGGCACCCTTCTAGGCTTGACCCTGATGGGCATGATAGTTGATTCTAAATGTAATGCAATGGGAGGCCCCTTGTAGGATCCTAGCTCTGAACTAAGCACATCAGCAAACTCCTTGCAGACTTCTGCAAGGCCCAACGTTTGCAAGTTGTGAAGCCCAGTCACTTGGATTCCTAGAGCCTTGAACCAATTGAGTCCAATAAGACTCGTGTGTTCACCCCCAACTACCACCACATCCAGGAAACCCTCAAAATCCTTACACTGCACCTTGAGCGTGGCCTCCCCCTTCACACTGACTTTGGAATTCTGAAAATCAGTGAGTATTAAATTCAATGGCCTGAGTTTAACTTGAAGGCCACTACTGCTGCAAATCCTTTTGAAGGTGCTAAGTGAAATAATTGATAGAGCGGACCCTGTGTCCAACTCCATCAATAAAGGAACCCCTTGTAACTTCACGTCAATGTGAAGTTTTTTCTTGAGGGGCTTGTGTGTCCCTGTTCTCAGAATACTCCTGCGCGATGCGCAGAAACCCACCCTTTGTTGGCTGGGGACCCTGGTACCTTTCTGAAGCAATTCTTCCCAAGGTTGGACCTGGCGACCCAAACAGACGGAGGCAATGTGGCCTTGCCTGCCACATGCCCGGCAAATGGCAGAGTGAAATCTGTTATCAGCTCACTTGTGGTGTCCTCCACACTGAAGCACTGAAGAGATGCTGGGGCCTTGTCTAGACGTCCCTTCGGCCTTCTTTCTGCTGGCTGGTGAAGTCTGTCCACCTCCTCTTCAGGATCTGCTTCTGAATCTTCTCGAGCATCCTCTTGATGGACGGTCACGGTGGCTGGAGGGTTCCTGGCAAGCCGCAAAGCCTTCACAGCACCGCCTGCTGCTTCCTCAGCTGCAACCTCTCTTAAAGCATCTTGGAACGATACCTCTTCTTTTGCAAAGATCTTCTGTTGCAGGTATCTACTTTGTAAGCCACACACGAAGCGATCTCACAGCCTCTCTTCCAGATCCTTGAATTCACAAGGCCTGGCCGCTTGTCTTAAGGCAGCAATGAATTCTGCAGCAGATTCACCCGGCCTCTGGTCTCTCTGCTCGAACGTGTGCCTCCAAGCGATGACAGATAATTTAGGCTGAAAATGTTCCTTCAGCATCTTCAAGTCAGCGTACGTTACTGACTCCAGAAGTGCAGGGGCCACCAGATTTTCCACGATGTCAAAAGCTTCCTGTCCGCAGGCACATAGAAGAGTTGCTTACTTCAGGCCGTTTTCCCTGATTTGTTTTACTCTAAAGTAGTTCTCCACCCTTGCTATGTATGAATTCAGTCTCTCTGGGTGGGAGACATCAAAGTCAGTCAAGGGACCAATTTTCGACATTGTAAACTTTTACGGCCTTTGCTAATTGCCTCCTCTAGTTGGGGAAAGAGTTCTTTTGCTGAGCTCACCTCCAGCGATGCTGTACTGGCAGGCTGAGTTGCGAATGCAGGACGCCATCTTCCCAGTCTTCAGGACTTCCTTGGTGAGTCCTATTTGTTTTTCTTGCTTGCAGGGATCCCACCTTCGTCGGCAGTGTTGTGTTTTCCGTTCGTTGGCAATTGACGAAGACACATTGTGAAACAACAAACTCTTTATTAATCTTCTCCTACAACCAAGCAAAAGGCATGCAGGCCTTTCATAGGGCCTGAGATCCAGACAGTGTGAACCAATAGGAACTGACCATTTTCGCGCCTTGCTCATGCGCACAATGCTGGCGCCACCCTGTCTGGTCCTGGGCAGCTTTTGGTTTGCCCAGGACCGTTTGCAACAATTCTGAGCCTGCTTTCTGCTCTTAGCAGGCTCAGGACACAACAGATCTCTAGAGGAAGGATGGATCTATTTGACTGCTGATGGGCATATAAGCCTGTTGGAGTTACATATTAGTGTCAGTAACAAAAGGAATAAAACAAATGCATTTAAATAAGATGTATAGGAATATTCCACAGTTCAATTTTCCTGTATTTCAAAGATAAAAAATGGAGACCCTTGGGGAATAAAACAAAGGTTTTCTCTTGATTTTTTTTCAGCCTCTTTCTCTCCCCACCTCCTCCCCTTCCCATCCCAGGAGAGTGGTTTCTTTTGAGTGAACATAAACTGAATTTTGCTATGCCTATGCTTAGAATTGTAGTTTCAATTACGTGTAACAAAAACATTGCAAAGTGCAAATATATTTTCATGCCACGATTGGCATTGGTTTCAAAATAAGCACGATTAACATAGACTAGAAAATATGTGGGGCTGTTTTTAGCAGATAAGTGCTGTTTTGAAGTGATTGGAACCTAATAGGAATCAAGCTGAGGATGACTGAAATTCATCTAAGCTTCCAGGAAAGGGAAAACTATTCTATTAAAATTGGTCTTTTGCCAGAGAGTCCATAGGAGATCCTGGCAACAGTGAATCTACTTGGGGACTTGAATAGTTGGTATAGCCCAGGGGTAGGCAACCCAAAATACTCAAAGAGCCACTTGGACCTGTTTCCCACCGAAAACAAAACACAGGGAGCCGCAAACCCTTTGGATATCTAAAATGAAGATAACACTGCATATATCCTTTTTTACCTTTATTATATATATAAGGATATTTGCAGTGTTAAAAAGGATACATGCAGTGTTATCTTCATTTTAGATGTCAAAAGGGTCTCTCTCTCTGTCCCTCCCTCCCTCTTCCCCTCCCCCTCCCTCTTTCTGCCCTTGGTCTGCCAGTCTTCTTCCCCTACTCAGTGTGTGTGTGTGTGTGTGTGAGAGAGAGAGAGGCACTTGCGCTTCTCCCTTTCTCTCTTTCCTCTCCCTCTCTTTCCTCTTTCTCTTTCCTCTCCCTCTTTCTTCTCCCCCTTTCTTTCCTCTCCCTCCCTTTCTCTTTCCTTTCTTCTCTCTTTCTCTTTCCTCTCTTTCTCTTTACTCTCCCCTTCCTCTCCCTCTCCCTTTCTCCCTCTTTCCTTCCTCTTTCTTTCCTTTTTTTCTCCCTTTCTTTCCTTTCTCCCTTTCTCCCTTTCTCTCCTCTTTCCTTTTTCTTTCCTTTCCTCTCTTTTTCCCTTTCTCTTTCTTTCCTTTCTTTCCTCTCTTCCTCCCTTTCTCTTTCTTTTCTCTTTCTTTCCTCTCTTTCCTTTCTCTTTCCTCTTTCTTTCCTCTTTCTCCCTTTCTTTCCTCTTTCTCCCTCTTTCTATTTCTTTCCTTTCTCTCCCCCTCTCCCTCTCCCTTTCTTTCATCTCCCTTTCTCTTTTCTCTTTCTCCCTCTTTCTTTCCTCTTTCCTTTCTTTCCTTTCTCTTTCCTCTTTCCCCCCTCCCTTTCTCTTTTCTTCCTCTTTCCTCTTTCTCCTTTTCCTCTTTCTCTCTCTTTCTATTTCTTTCCTCTCTCCCCCTCTCCCTTTCTTTCATCTCCCTTTCTCTTTTCTCTTTCTCCTTCTTTCTCTTTCTTTCCTTTCTTTCCTCTTTCTTCCTCTTTCCTCTTTCTCTTGCTTTCCTCTCTTTCTCCCTCTTTTCTCCCTTTCTATTTCTTTCCTCTCTCTTCTCCTCTCCCTCTTTCCTCTCTCTTTCTCTTTTCTCTTTCTTCCTCTCTTTCCTCTCTCTTTCTCTTTCCTCTCTCTCTCCCTCTCCCTCTCTTTTTCTCTTCACCTCCCCCCCTTTACTAATAGAACCAGTTCACCTACCAAATCGTTAAACTTCCTCCCTTAGAGATGGGCAGTGTGGATTCACCACATTCTGACAAAGAGAAATGCCAGCACCTCTCATTGATTCTGGGATGGCAAACGCTGTATGTTAGCAATATCTGGTGAGCTACAGTTTATCCGCACCCTCCTGAAAGGCTGTCCCATCCATTGCAATGTCACGTTTTGAAAGGCCCCTCACCCTCCTCCACTTCAGGCCGACTGCGCCCAGCAGGGAGCCTCAGTAGCCGGTGCAGAAGCGAGGAGGGGAGGAAGAGAGACAGACCATTTCCTCGCAGCTCACTTCCAATCCCAATGTTGTTAATCCTTCTTGGGATTTGGGACTGAGAGGGGGAAGATCCTGGCTCCTAAGCTGCAGGGACTTGCAAACACAGAGCTTGCTTGGCGGAAAACAACAACAGCAACAAAATGCTGTGGTCGAGACTTGCCCGCCTGCCTGGCTCCCGGGCCTCGGTATCCAACCATTTGAAGCGAGCAGTCTCATCCGTAGAGAGAGAAGAGGAGAGAGTGAGGGTGGATGAGCTGAGTCTGTGGCAGGGATAACAAGGGTTCGGGAGATGCTAGCACAAAAGTTCCGCGTCTTTTGACTTACCTCGCCGTGCCCCCCCCACTGGTTCTTCGCCCGAACAAGTCACCCTCTTTCTCTCTCTTTCCTCTGCCCCCTCTCTCTCCAGATGAGGGGAGAGAGAGAGAACGAAAGGCAGATGGCGCTGAAGGGGCAGGGAGGAGAGGGCAGCAGGAGGCAATAGAAGGCACTGAAAGGCACCCGGGACACCACAGACCGGCCCGGCGAGATGTGTGGCGAGCTTGGCTGCCTAAGGAATGGCCCGGGGACAGCCCAGGAAGCGATGCCCTCCTGCTGCAGCCTGGTCTGGCCCAGGGAGACATATGGCCGGGTCGGCTGCCTAGGGAGCAGCCCGGGGATGGCGCAGGAAGGGATGCTCCCCTGCCACCCAGCCCTTCCTGGGGAGACGCATAGCCAACTCAGCGGCCCGGGGACAGCCCAGGGAGCGATGCCCCTGCTGCCACCGCACCAGCCAGGACTGCCGCCCAACCCGGGCAGGCACGTGGTCGGCTCAGCGGCCTGGAGAAGGCCCAGGGAGTGATGCCACCCCAGCCAGGACTGCTACCCAGTCCAGCCCGCGGAGACGCATGGCCATCAGCTGCCTGGGGAACGGCCCGGGGATGGCCCAGGAACCGATATCCCAAGCCCGGCCCGGGAAGACACGTGGCCGGCTTGGCGACCTGGGGATGGCCCAGGAAGCGATGCTGCTGTCACCACCGCAGCTGGGACTCCTGCTTAGCCCAGCCCGCGGAGATGCGTGGCCGGCTCAGCTGCCCGGGGACGGCCTAGGAAGTGATGCCTTCCTGCTGCCAGGACGGTTGCCCGGCCCGGCCTGGGGAGACACATAGCCAGCTCGATGGCCCAGGGAGCGATGCCACCGCCACCGCCCCCCCCAGCCCGGACTGCTGTAAGCCTGGCCCGCAGAGATGCGTGGCCGGCTCAGCTGCCCAGGGACAGCCCAGGAAGTGATGCCCTCCTGCCACCGCCCCAGCCTGGACTGCCACCCGGCCTGGCCTGGAAAGACCCATAGCCAGCCCAGGAACGGTCCAGGGAGCGATGCCACAGCTGCGGCTGCCACTGCCCCAGCCAGGACTGCTGCTCGGCCTGGGCAGACACGTGGCCGGCTCGGCGGCCCGGGGATGGCCCAGGAAGTAATGCCCCTGCCACCACCGCCACCCCAGCCGGGACTGAAGCCTGGGGGGGCAGCAGGAGGAAGAAGGGGGAGGGGCAGCAGGAGGCTCCGGAGCCGCAGGAGATGGCACAAAGAGCCGCATGCGGCTCCAGAGCCATGGGTTGCCGACCCGTGGTATAGCCTTTCCCAGAGCATATTTTTTGACATAGGGAAGACTGTTCTCTGCAATTTTTCTTCCAGGGCTTCACATGTCATTGTTTGAAGTGCTTAATGCTTTATGTTGCATAGGCTTGCAGTCCTCCTTAAGGGATGTCACGTAATAGAGGCACTTGTCAAATCCTTATTTTTAATTTTCATACAGCCATTGAGAATTGTCTCCGCCAGAATTGTCTGTGCTTATGAGATTAGTGATGTGAGTCTTAAAGCGTCATTAAAACGTTTGTTTTTGCAATTTTGCTGGGTATAGGCAGAGTATCTAGCTATCTCAAGTAGAAGCAAGGAAATAAACTAGCTATCTGGTCCCTAGTTGTGTTGATTCAGAAGTTCTCACCAAGGTCTACGCCACCTATGCTTTTGCTGAAAGCTGCCACCATTACTGTGACAGGGAGCTAATAGCAACTTAAGTTATGTGTATCTATTCACAGCACAGGGATAATTGTTGTGGTTTGCATTACCTCTGTTTCTTTTTATGACTTTTTAAATAAAAATAATTTACTTTTGTTATGTTTTGTCTTTTATAAAATAGCTAGATCTAAAACTTAATAAATGTAAATGTTAGGTATTTCTTTGGCTAAGGGCACCATGAAAGATTTACTGAGACAATAAGGATATAGTGAACCAAGAATGTTTGTGAATCTCTGCTTTAGATCCAAATTCACATCTTTGAGGAATATAAAGCTTTCCACACTTAATGTAAGGCCAAGATACGGTTGTGGAGCAATTTCCAGATTATGGCCTTGAAATTACTAATCTGGAAACTCCAAGTAACTGGAGTATCTATTTATCTGTTTATCTGGATGTATTCCCTCTACTCTCTTCAAAAACTGAGCTAGATAACAAAAACAGTAAAAAGTACTGTTGAGTTTAAAAATCTAAAAATGCAACAGATCTTAGGCCCTCTAAGTGTGGCATTCAAGACATCCTGAGGTTTCCAAGAAATCCAAGGCTAGGCAACATCTTCTGCATAAAATTCGTGTTCCTGATTAAAGGGTTATTGGCACACCAGACTGTTACGGTTTTTCATGCTTTAACAGGAATGCATAGGCAGCCAAGTCAGTGTTGCATTTTTGGTATAGAATTTGATTTACTGACACAATTAAGAAAAGCCTAAAAGAAGTAGGCAGAAGGGGGAAAGAGCATACAACCCAGAAGCAACCAATTATACACTTTAATAATTCAGTAGGTTTTTCACTAATTGGCTGGAAAGTAAATACTATTTGCATAAATGCCTTGTGCCATTATTTATCCATTGCAAAAGTAGAGGTTTAATTAAGACAAAAACCTATGGACTTTTAAGCAATTAATTAAATATATTGTATTGCTGAGCTAGTGAGGTGCTGAAATCTAATGTCCCTTAAGGCGCAAGTAGATTTATGTTGCAATATGGAGCAGCAGTTATTACTAGACATTTTAGTTTCTTGGTGAAAAAATATGAGCACTTTTTAATGAACGAAATAATCTCAAGACCATTGGTATTTTGCACTACAGGAGCCAGGATTCTCTGCTGAGAAACATATTTTCAGATTAATAACATTCTAAATAAACTATTTCTATCTGCATGTCAATTCTGGGCATTTCAGAAGTTCTTTGCATTTGTGGTCAACATGGTGTTAAACAGGGAGCTACATTTATTGCTAAGTGGTAATATCAGTAATTTAGGTTTGTAAGAAAGGGTAGAATGATTGAAGGCTGTGAAAAGGAAAAAAAAAAGCCATTTAAGTAACTCTGCTTCTTGAACAGTGAGACCTTTGGCATATTTGCAAATATATCTCCACAATCAGGAAGGCCGCTGACTTGATGCTAGAGCCATTTTCATGTCTCACTTGTGATTGTTTTCTGAAACAGCTGAAATTACGCTGATTTTTCTTGATAACAGTAAATATATTTTTGTTGCCTCTGCTATGTGGAATTCCCTCCATATAAAAGAACCCAAAGTAATTTTGATAGAAATCAAGTTGAGGAAGATGTTAACTTAACCACATGAATGAAAATAAGCTGTGACAACCTCTTCTAATATATACTTCTTTAATCTTGGTACCTCTAAAATGTTGATTATGATCTGTGTACATTTTTAAACAATTACTTTTAGGAGACCAAGGGACCAAAAGCATTCTGCAGCCCAGTTTTCTTCGGTGCAATGGATGCATCTTGCGGTTGTAGCATGTGGCGACCGGCTGTTGGAAACTCTCAACATGCTGAAATCAGCAGTTCTCTTTAGCAACAAGAAGCTCAAATTTCATATTTTTGCTGAGGATTCCCTGAAGCCAGAATTTGAGAAGAAAGTGAGTCTCTTTCAGTGATTTCTTTGTTTAAAAACAACTGCTAAGCCTCAGATTTGTTTAAAAGACTACAATTCACTTAGAAAGCTTGTCAGTCGTAAGTTAATGGTGGCTGTACTTCTGCTCCTAGGCTCAGCCTTAATTAGTACATGGCTTGAAGACATTTGAATAGCATTTCTACTCCCATAAAGACACCCTATTAGGAATGCTAATTCTTCCTTTCCTTCTTATGCTTTGCAGTTAGAGGAATGGCCTAACTCTTTCTCAAAGAAGTTTGAATACAGTGTCTACCCAATCTCCTTCTCAGTTGGAAACGCTGAAGAGTGGAGAAAATTATTCAAGCCGTGTGCTGCCCAACGCCTCTTTCTTCCGGTAAGGTACTCAAAATGTCATATATGAAGCTCAAAGATAAGAGGCTTTGTTGTTCTTAAAATTAGAAAAGTGGTATTATGGTCCTTTTACCCGCAGTTACTTTATTGTCCTCTTCTATCTTTTCAGAACAAGGAAATCAAGATCATAGTTCCATATGTTTGCATGACTGAAAACAGTTTAGTAGCAAACTAAAGAGGTGTAGCACAGCAGTCCCCAACCTTTGTGGCTTGGCAGGCCGGCTGGAGGGAAAGGGGAACTGGACTGCATGAGCACAGCTTGATTTATGCAAATTGAGCTGAACGAACACGTGCACGCCAGCTTGCCACTCATGCGAGTTAAGCTGCATACTTGTGCATGCCGGCTTGCTGCTCACACGGCCCGGTTCTGAATAGGCCACAGCCCGGAAGAGGGCCATAGCCCAGGGGTTGGGGACCCCTGGTGTAGCAGATAAAATCTAATTTGTCTCAGCCAAAAAGAAAAAGACAGGGATCTTGATTGGTGACGTTTTGATGCTTCATTGTTTTTCAAGATTTTTATTATGAGGATAGGTCAGAAGGGCATCAAGTAGGTGAAAGTATCATTTACTAACTTTGTGGCTGCTTGCAGTCTAGACTGAACTGCCTGGTCTTCTTTAGGCAACCGTTCTGATCCAATGTCTCCCGGACATGGTTCCACAATATCCATCATTCTCATGCTTGCTGGGAAAGCTAGAACTTGTGAACTAATACATATGGGGATTATTTGGAATATTCATTGTACCTATCCCACTCCCACAGTGTAGTCAAGAAACCTGGTCACCAAGACATGGGACTAATGTAGAACCAGGGACAGCAATATATGCATTGGAAAAGAAATTGATGCAGTGTGGACAGTACATGTTTATGCAACCGGTTCTGATTCTGGTTCAAATTACCTATGATTAATTATGGCTTGAAGATTTATAGGTAGTCCCCAATTAGGAAAGGGACTTGGTAATATTTGGGATTGTGGGAAGGCGAAATTTAACTTACTCCTCCATAGCTTCATGTCTGAAGAATTCTCTGCAGATGCTGTTGCTTCTTGAGAAAATTCTCCAGAGATCCTAGTGGGAGATTTCCTCCGTGCATATATAAAAGCTGTAAGAAGGATTTTCCCATCAAGTCTCAGCAGGAGGAAATTAATTCACCTCTGTGCTTTCTGCTATTGTGGCAATTACCCACTCTATCTATTGAAGCTATGAGCATTTATAATCAATGAAGCACGTAGTGACTTCTTTGGGGTGTTCTTTGGCTTGTTCAATTATCCAGCGTGCATCAGCAACAATGTCTTATATTTCTTCGCCTTTTCTAAACACAGCTTGAACATCTGGTGTCTCTTTTTCCATGCAGAGCTCTAATTTGCATTGGATGATCCTATTTTGCTAGCATGTGAGATTAAGCATATTGCACGATAGTTTAGTTGCACACTATTAAGTCTGTCTCTGTCTCCCTCTCCCTCTCATCTTGGAATGTAGATTGACCTCTTTCAGTCTCTCAGCCATTGCGTTGTTCTCCAAATTTGCTGGCATAGCTTGCTTAGAATTTTAACTGATTCTTCTTCTGCTGCTTGTGGTAGTTCAGTGGGTATTCCCATTAATTCCTGTAGCCTTGGTAATCAGATCTAATTTCATCTTCTGTACCAGAGGTTCTCATAAGTAGGAAATACCATCTAAGTTACTGTTGTACAGTATTTCAGTATATTCCTTCCATTTTGTTTGTTCTCCTTTAAATCAATCATTATCTGTCAATTGGTCTCCTTTGGCGTATCATTTCCAAGGCTAGAACTTGCTTCTGGATTCACAGATTTTTTAAAAAATATTTTCTTTGTATTTCCATGTCTGTTTCCACCTTCAATGTTTACTAATGTTGTTATAATACTGTTTCTTGTCTCTTCTAAACAGCTCTCTGAAACTCTTTAAGATTCTTTCTGAGATTTTTGTTTTTCTTTGCTTTGGCTTCCCTTCTTGGCAATTTCCATTGGTTTGTTTTGATATCCAGTTTGCTCTACGTTTCCCAATTTTTGGCAATCCTTTTTCATATTCATCTTTAACAACTTCTTTAAGTTCACTTCATAATTCCTTTGGTTCTCTATCAATGAAGTTTAGAGCTTCAAAACATTTCCTGATATTCTCCTTGAAAATGGTGGGTTCATGATCCTACTGTGAAAGCTGAGTAGCTTTCTTCTTCTTTAGCTTTAACTTGAAGCTTGTTCATGATCTGTTACACAGTTAATACTTGACCATTCTTTGATGCTTTAAATGAGCTCCTCCTCTTAAGTTTTAGCAATAATATAGTCAATTGTATTTCTATATTCCTCTTTATTTCTGTGTAATAAACAATGTGATCTTGTGTCCAATTCTACCTCATCTGAATTTGCTGATGTCTAAGATGTCAACTTGTAGCCATTTCATCTTTCACTGTGTTGAGTTTATCCATGTGCGTGTTACTTGTGTTCCATAATCTCACCGTAATTCTGTCATTGCAGCTTCTGATCGTTTTTTGTATAACAACACCAGTAAGTAGATATCCCAAAGGCTTTCATCTAATCACATCATAAGCACCATTAGTACTCTGAAAGATCCTCAGCTTTTTTTCAGTAGCATCTTGAAAACCATCTAACCTGGGTGGCCCCTCATTCAGTAAAATGAGAAACACTAGATTGTTGTGGGAAATATGCTGACTCTGTAAACCACTTAGAGAGTGCTGTAAAGTACTCTGGAATAGTATGTAAGTCTAAGTGATATTTCTATTGCTATAAATCATTTTATATTTTCTACCCAGGTGGTTTGCTTCATAAAAATAGAGGATTGGTTTACTGGTTTACTCCTGCCTTTGACACAGCCATTATTTCCAGCATCTCCAGTTTTCCAACAGAGGTGCCTGCTTGCTTTGGCTGGGCACCTGGGATGACTTTATCAGTTGGGTGACTCCCCTGGGAATACAGTATACACTCTTTCCATACGTTCCTAATATTCTTTGCTCATCCCTACCAGTAACATTTGTTAAGTGATTTTTGCCCCATTTTACAACTTTTCTTGCCACAGTTGTTAAGTGAATCACTGCAGTTGTTAAATTAGTAACCCAGTCAATAAGTGAATCTGGCTTCCCCATAGACTTTGCTTGTCAGAATGTGGCAAAAGATGGTCACATGACTCCAGGACACAGCAACTGTCATAAATATGAGTCAGTTGTCAGGCATCTGAATGTAAATCACGTGACCATGGGGGTGCTGCAAGGCTCATAAGTCTTTTTCCAGTGCCGTTGTAACTTTGAATGGTCACTAAGTGAATTGTTATAAGTCAAGGACTACCTGTATTTTCACTGTGGCATCCAGAAAGCTAAGAGATCTGTCCTGTCCAAGTTTGCCCCTCTGATAAATTTTTCAGTATTTTCACTTAAAAAAAAATAGAACAGAGACCAAACCTACTTTTATAGACATGTGAATTCTGAAACCTTACTGGTGGATACTCTGTCTTGTTGTCTCAGTGACAAGTTTATTCATCGTACTTAACTTTTCAAATATTATACTTTGGTGAAACTCCACTAGCTCTTCCTAGATAGTATCTTGAGAGAGTAAGTAGAACTGTTTATACAATAAGATTAGAAAGTGACAACTGTCTTTCTCAGCAGGAAATATTTTCTCCAAGAACTGTATCATCCAGCTGCTGTTTCAGTTTTTTGTCATTATACCATTTTGGGGCTTGCCACATTTCATTTCAATGTACTGCTCCTTTTCAGTTAATAAGACTCACAGTTCATGCCGTCACCATGTATAG
The DNA here is from genome assembly GCF_016545835.1 of Crotalus tigris. Classification (NCBI taxonomy): domain Eukaryota; kingdom Metazoa; phylum Chordata; class Lepidosauria; order Squamata; family Viperidae; genus Crotalus; species Crotalus tigris. Next base: position 1,726,911 of record NW_024096520.1, read on the forward strand.
ACTTTAATAAAGTGCTCTTTATTTCTGACACAGATAATATGTTAGTTTCTTGCTGACTTGTAACACAATCTGCTCTTTGTTTTGGAATTCTTCCGCACTTCTGCTTATTTATTAGTGGCAGTTTTATAATGTACTTTAGCCCAAAAGCTGCTAGAGTGACTAATGTATAATCACTAATACAAGACAGTCTGCCTTGGTTTCATTCCCATCTCCCTTTTTAACTTCTTTGCGATATGAAATAAGGAAAGGAGGAATGGGAGAGAAACAAAATTAATGTATTTTTCATGTTACTAGGGCAAGCAAGCTTTGATGGCTAAATTTCAGAGAAAAAGGGGGGGGGAGCTTTTGATTTTAATTTTGCCTTAGGTTTTTAAGGCAAAATAGGAATCTTAAGTTCAATGGAGGCTTCACATACTTTCTGGAAAGTATGGGGAAAAACCCCCTCAGTAGATGGTAAATTAAACTTACTGAATACTTATGTTAAAGACATAAAAGGGCAACTTTTTGATTAAGTGAGAGGAATCTGAAGAAGTCCTAGGATTACTTAGTAGAATATCGGGATCTGTGAACATCTTGTGTAAATTAACCACTTTATACAAACCAATGAAAAATACACCTCAGTAATTCAGTTTATTCTGATTTAAAAATAAGATTATGGTCACCTAACTACCCAAAAAAGAGAATGTATTTTAAAAAATGACATTTTGAGATTTCAAGGTTGTGCAAAGTATGTTTGTTTGTTTGCTCAATTTCTATGGCTGCCCAATCTCCATCAATGACTCTGAGTGGCTTACAGTTTGGTTGATACAGATTTAGCTTTTAAGAGTTTTCTTTACTGCCTATATTTCATGTCTCTCTGTCAGGGAGATGGGCGGTTTCTAAATTAAATAACTAAAATAAAACATATTTTTTTAACATGGCGGCTAAGCTTTTATATCTGAATACATTCCATTGTTATTGCCAGCCTAAAGATATGCCTGGTTTTTATCATATTTTAGCTTACTCATGATGCAAAAAGTAAAGGGACACAGATGAAGTTCTAACCCCCACCTTTCTGTTTGCAAGTTAGAAGTGAATAGGAGTTTTTTCCAAATATGGGTTTCAAAGGTAGAGAATTTCACCATAGTGGCCCATTCATGGTATAGTACCCATACATTTAATCAGAGTTGTTTGGGAACAGGGACAAAGGGGGTTTTCTGAAAAATTAGAGGGGAGATAAACTAGGGAAGAGGCACTCTGCAAAGTCTCAAATCTGTTCTGCTGTGTTGTATAAAATTATTGAGATAGATTCATAATGAACATGATGGCCACAAGAGGGCATATGGCAAACAAGAATTAACAGCCTGATTATCATTTTCCCATTTGATATACTGTTATCAATGTAATTAATGAACCAGTGTCTTCCATGACAATTCTTTCCAGCAGTTCAAGCTGACCAAGGGCCCCAATTCAACAACAGAGAACCTGGCATGCATTCTGAAAGTTTGGAATTCAGTTCTTTATCTCTCATTTGTTACAGGAATGGATTTGCAGCAAAATCCATCTTCCCCGACCTGGTGCCTTCAGCTGTGCGAAAGCTGAGTTGTCACCATCTCCAGATGATGTAGTCCATCCAATCTGGAAAGTACTGCGTTGGGAAAGTTTAGACTTAGTAACATATGCAAAGAGTATAAAAGTAGAATGTGATAGTTGTATGGAAGGAGAAAGGAAGAAACAAATTGAAAAAGATAGGGGTTCCAGATATTGTTGTTTTTGTCTGAACAACGGGATAGGATAGGATCTTGGAAGTTTTTCCAGCAATATGTGCTGAATGGAAACATAGGTTGTTCCTTATAAAACTAACCCTGGGTGAATTTACCATGATTGGCTCCTAGATAACTGACTGGAGTAGAAATGCTTTGTAAGGAAAAGGTTATAGACTGTGTGCTTTCATAAACTCTCTATTGCCTGATATGGCTTAAAAAATGAACAGATAAAACTTGGTTCATCTTTGAGCCCCCTAAACAAGCCAGAATTAGGAGAGTTGGCAATTAAGAAAGGAAAACATTGCTTGCCATTCAAAGGAGAATTGGATTTTTCTCTGAAGCAAGCAATGAACTCATCTTACAGGTTAACAACTATCAATTCTAAATCCATTTTCCTTGTAACTCTGGTGTTGGGAAGTAACCTCCTTAATACTAAAAGGAAAACAAAACTGATGCATTTGGCTTTTGGGGGGGGGAGTGCAAACTACTAGGCAGCATTTGACCTTTCTCCTCCTCCCCTCTCCCATTCCTCTTCCCTTTGTTCCTGTCTACTTGACCCTGAAGTATTGTGCCAGAACCCCTTTATTTGAACAGAAAGGTAGGTCAGAGATATTGCCTTGTGATTAGTAGATATCCATTTGTGAGTCTTTAATACATTTACTTTCGTTTCCCTGTGTATATGGCTTTCTCAACCGTCTGGCTTTTTTCCAAAGCTGATTTTGAAGGATGTGGATTCCCTTCTGTATGTGGACACAGATGTTCTATTCCTGCGACCTATTGATGACATTTGGGGCTTTCTGAGAACTTTCAATGCCACCCAGCTGGCTGCAATGGCACCGGAACACGAAATATCAAAGATTGGCTGGTATAGTCGGTTTGCTCGCCACCCATATTATGGAACCACTGGGGTGAATTCTGGTGTCATGCTAATGAATTTAACCCGAATAAGAAATACGCAATTCAAGGTAAGGAGACCATTTATTTATTTATTTATTGGGCGGAGGGAATCTTCCTTGGGGTAGAGTTGGTTTTTGTTCCATAACTTTGACAGGTTATGGAGTTCAGTTTTTTTCTGTGCAGATGGCATTGACATGAGGAAAACATAACAGGGACTATGTATTTTTGAGAAATGTGTACCACATAGATCAATAAGTACTCAAATTGGTTCAAAGACAGTGAAAGAATAGTTAACTTGGGTAGTGCTTGAACTGCAGGCCTTCAAATTCTTCTACACAAAGAATTGCCACACTATTATCAGTGCAGTTGGTCTTTCTGGTACCTACCCTTCGGCTCCCATAATCCTAAGCCATCACATCCAGTGAGGAAGAATGATTGTTTGTCGAGCAGAATACTAAAGCTGGCATATTCTGCTTATCTCAATTCATGAAAATTTCAGACAACATACATGCCAAAATATTCGACAGTACCAAGTACCAAGATGTACATTGTCTCTGTGTAATATGAACTACTGTAACCCAGGTTTAAATCCTATTTAACTAACTGTGATCTATTCAGATTGGTAACTACTTGCTAGCATTAGAAACAACAGCTTTTCCTACCTCTTAAAATCTGGTGCCCTTATTTATTAAATATATTTATAGATCCACCCAATTCACACACAGGTCACACACAGGTGACTTCATGTGCCTGGGTTGAACTTGCTCCTTCTGCATGCATACTGTATTTTAAGGTCAACATTTTTTCCTGTGAAACTTTTTCAATATAGCAAAGCACCAATGGAAATTATTTTGCAGTGAATAAGAAATAGCCTAACCCTCCTTTTTATTACCATACAGTTACCATTCAGCCTCTGTGTCCTGAAATACTGTCAGAAGCAGAGGGGGAAAGGGTTGTGTTAACTACTGGATTTGAAGTCTAAAATTTTAGGTTCAAACTAAAATTTAGGTTCAAAACAATAATTTCTTTTTTATTATAAAATGTATAAATTGAAAAGCTAAAAGACCATAGCACCTCCTTCCCAGCAGTCAACACCCAGATAATTGGAGATTAACACCAAGAATAATATCAAACCAATCATTAAGCAATAAAGAATACTCTCCTGTTACTTCCCCAAGCTCCTGATCACCTACCAATTCGAAGGCATGCAAATGCAAATAGATAAATAGGTACCCCTTTGGTGGGAAGATAACAGTGTTCCGTGTGTCTCAGAGTATAGTTATGCTGGCCACCTGAGCACTGAAACATCTTCAGACAATGCTGACTCCCTCAGATAAGAAATGGAGATGAGCCCTGCCCACTAGAGTCAGATATGACTGGAGAGGGAAAACCTTTACCTTTTTATCAATTGATGAACTATCAACTCAGACAAACAATCCAACAGTAAACAACAGCCTAATCAAGGAACCAGCAAGAACTCTCCCACCAACACTGACAGGGCAAATCTTTCTTCTTGCATTGATGATGTGACCAAGTTAAGTAATGAAATGTCTGGGAGACAATAACCAAACTCAGAGGGCATCTCACAGTTATTTAAAAAATGGATACTATTGAATAATGCCGAGCATTTGTCATGCAATCACCACCATGAAATCATTGTGAAGAAAATATTTATATTGCAAGAAGAAACAGCACAGATCAGTCTTTCTTTTTTTGGCATATTTAACCTATGTTAGGAGAAATGACTTCTCATTCCCATCTTGTTGAAAACAACTCTTTTCCTACTGTTTGGTCACTGAACCCAGCTAGAAGGTGCACCGTGGCTATAGCTTCCTCCTGCTATGATTGTAAATATGTGTTTATGATTGCTTTATAAAATCCTTTATTTCTCTATTTCAGAACAACTTGATACCAACAGGCTTGAAATGGGAAGAGATGTTGTACCCTTTATACCAAAAGTATAAAAATTACATTACATGGGGAGACCAGGACTTGCTAAATATTATTTTTTATTTCAATCCAGGTACACACTTTATAAGTATATATGATAGTGCAATATAATGGTAGCCCTATTTTAACTTTGAATATATAATAATTTTAAAAATTGAGAATCTCCAAGTATGAATGCTACGTTATTGTTCCATTATGCCATAATATATTTCTACACTGAGCGCCAAAGAATTGAGGCCTTTGAACTATGGTGCTGGAGAAGACTCCTGCGAGTCCCTTGGACCGCAAGGCGTTCAAACCGGTCAGTCCTAGAAGAGATCAACCCCGACTGCTCTTTAGAAGGCCAGATCCTGAAGTTGAAACTCAAGTACTTTGGCTATCTAATGAGAAGGAAGGACTCACTGGAGAAAGGCCTAATGCTGGGAAAGATTGAGGGCAATAGAAGAAGGGGACGACAGAGAATGAGATGGCTGGATTAAGTCACTGAAGCAGTAGGTGCGAACTTAAATGGACTCCAGAAGATGGTAGAGGACAGGAAGACCTGGAGGAATGTTGTCCATGGGGTCGTGATGGGTCGGACACGATTTCGCAATTAACAACAACAACAACATCATTTCTACATCTTCCAATCATTGGAAGTCTCCACCTTCTGCAAATTCTATCAATTTTCTTTTCTCAAAAACCATGATTGGAGCAACCAGGGGGGAAAAAAATCAGAATTATATATACAAATGTTTATTCATCATATATATGATGTTATTATAAAATTTAGGAGTTTTTCTAATTTCTTTCCAAATATTGTATTTAAAGCTGATTCCTAGACATCATTCTAGTCTTAGATAATAGTGTAGTGTGGTGCCTAGTGGTGAAGATGTTCGGCTCAGAAGGCTGAGAGTTCAATTCTAGGTAGCGGCAGATGTCGCTCTCCTAGGGCACGAAGAAAAAATATTTGCTGCGAACTCCGGGTGGCATCAGGAAGGGCATCCGGCAAGTAAACGCTCAGCTCCATTCAGTCACCCCACCTCTATCCCAAATTAAGGAGGTTACAGGGTCATAAAAAGAGAGTTATTCTATTCTTGGCTAATATTTTTTCTCTATTTTATGTATTTTTATTTTTCTTCCTTTTAGAATGTCTATACCTCTTTCCCTGTCAGTGGAATTATCGACCAGATCACTGCATGTATGGCAGTAACTGCAAAGGAGCAGAAGAAGAAGGCATTTCAATTCTGCATGGGAATCGAGGTGTCTATCATGATGATAAACAGCCTACTTTCAAAGCACTCTATGAAGTGATACGTGATGTAAGTGATGTTTTGCCAAAAAGCAAGTTCTTGCATAAAATAAGGCTGCAATACAAAGCTTTAGTAATAGGTTTTATTGTTACAAGAATCCCTGAAGTTAGAGTAGGCTAAGAGATCCCAACTTACTCAGAATTTCCAGTGAAGTTTATACTTGAATTATGTTCTCCTGCTCCTATTATAGCAAAGGTCCCCAACCTTTTGGGCACCAGGGACCGGTTCGGTGGAGAAAGATATTTCTGCGGATCAGAGAGTGCATGGTTTTGTATGCTGCCTGCATTCCATGGATGGGACTTTGCTTGTTTGTGCGGACCGGTTGCTGGCATGCCACGACCTGGTACCGGACCATGGACTGGGGATTGGGGCCCCCTATATTATAGGATTCCATCCATGATACCATATTTGTCTTAAGAGATTTTGGGAATGTTTTTGCTGCAATACAATGCAAAACATACAAAACACAACTTCTGGAGCCAGATTCAGAATCAAGAGCCCTAATTCAGTTTATTCCAATATTCAAGTCAAAAAATTTGAAGATGGTACTTTTCTGGACTAATGCTTAAATATGTAATGGCAAAGAAGAGTTGGATGATAATGATATCCAGTAGAGAGGATTAAAGTAATGTAAGAGATTACTAAAGATGAGGATGAGGAAATGTAATAAATAGGGATTTGTATTGGTGCCAAGTAGGAGAGGGGGCTGAAACATGTATCAGTATCAATCATGAACCAAGGATTTAAGATTGCTGATTACATTTTTGTATCTTTTTATTCTTTTTCCCCTTTAGTTTTCCTTTGAAGACAATCTTTTCCAATCAATGTACTATCCTCTCCAGTCCAAGTTTCTCAATACTGTACACACTTTATGTGGGCGAATTCCTCAAGTTTTTCTGAAACAAATTGAGAGAACCATGAAGAAGGTTTACGAGAATCATGTGATTGTCAATATTGGAACCAATTTCAGATTATAGTCATAGCAATATATTTTCATAGAGCTGTTGTCTCCCATCATATCCCACTGAAAGTTCTCTGCTGGCTTTTGCTACAGTTCTGTAAACAAATATCTGGGAGTAAGATTCACAAAGCTTAGTAAGACATATTTCTGACTAGACATGTACAGGATTGCATTGAGTCAGTTATTTCTTAAGCAAAATTACAAGGCTTTTATCTAATTATAATAGTTACCACACCATTATTTAGCTTGATGATGGCTATGGCAATGGTTTAAATTCGAAAAAAAGAAAAGAAATTACTGTTGTAGTTGTAGATAAGATGAGGAACATAAATATTTGGAAATTGTTAAGACACAGATACAAGGAGAATTTCTCTGTAATTCTATGAGAAGGCTTGTGCTGGAAAATAATTGTGCTGATAATACTTAATATAATTTAGTTTTTACAATGGCAGAGGGATAGATTGTGCAACTCATCGTTCACTGCATGTTGTTGCTTTGATGCTTTGCTCTTTGATGTTAGTAACTTTTTGGATTTTGGTATTTCTATACTATCAACTCTCTTCTACTGGCACTATCAAATCTAGAGTAGAAGATGTTTTGGGGTTTTCTTGTCCTTCCCTTTCTTTTCACCAATTCAATGACCATCCAGTTTTGGTACTGTATAGTCTATGAGATGAACCTAGTCATTTCAGCAGGGAAAATTGGCCTTTTTTAATCATGGTCTTGATTGCAAAACTGACATCAAGACCATAATTTTGAACCTCATACTCTTAGATGGTTTCTAACAGGTTGCAGTTAGTCAGAGTTATTGTGTCACTTCATTGAGGAACATCTACCTCTTTAGTATTTTAGGGACCATTATTATTATTAAATCATATGGGGATTCTGTTTCAACAAATCTAACTGTGCCACAACTATTTTAACCTGAAGGATTGTCAGCCTTGCTACCTTGCAACCTGAAGATAGTGGGGTAAAGATTAATTTCTTCTCTTTGCTAATGTTTACATGATGAAAACAGCAACTGTTGTTGGTGTTATTTCTTTACAGCCTGGTGGAAGGGGTGTATGTAATAAACCGAATAGATTCTTGTTTGAAACATGTTTTAGCTAGTTATTAAGGTGATATTCTCTGCTTTGCATGATGTAACAGAGTTGTCTTTATTATCTCACCAAGTTTTTATATATATATACATTGCGTTTGTTGACGTCTTTGCTATACCTGATTAAGACAGCTATTCTTCCGAAGATCACCCTGTATGGGTTGCTCAACCCACAGTTGCAAATAATAATCCATTCCTGAGTTAAAATGCAGAATGATATATTTTACAGGAATATATTTTTGTCATTTTATATATAGAATTTGAGGAGACTTTTCACAGAGTGGTACAATATGTTCTAGAGAGCTCTTTTCTGTCTCAAATATTTATGCAGTAAGGAGAACTTAGGGACAATCATATTTTTCATCACACTACTCTCTGAAGCAGTTTTTGAGCTTTTTCCTTCTTTCCATTCTTGAAAATGTAGGGCAGAATTTACTACAGGTTGAACAAAATCACATCTTGGTGATAAGATTGTCTATGGGGGTGAATTTGATGATAGTTAATATGGCCTGTTATGTCTGCAACCTATCCTGTAGAATGAAAACATATGAGAAGGGGATTTAAGAGATCAACCAGAGGTTAAAAGAAAATCTGGTTGGATTTGTAAGTGTCACCCTGTGAATAAGTTAAGTGAATTTGAAACTGCTACTATAATAATGCCAAAATAATTTGTTTGATGCTAGTGCTTCTTAAAGAGTAACAGCAAAACAGAAAGGGGTAACACCATGCCACATTCTCCTTTGTGGATTTGTATTTTTTTGTCTCTCACAAAAAGGTCTTCCCTTTTGCACCTATTTTTAACATTGAAAGCCCACTTGAGTGCAATTTAACTACAGAAAAAGTCAGAATACCTTGGTTAGCAATTATTAAAAAGAAAAGGTAGATTTTTATAGTAAGTATTAGAAAATCAAATCCATGGCAGAGGAAGAAGAGCTAAATGCAGATATAGTATTCAAAGGGATGAAAAGACCTAATATAATCTGTACAAAAACCAGAATCTTGAAAAATCCCTATAATGGAAAATAGATGACAATTTTGAAGAGTGAGTTTGTTCATTTTTCACTTGGTGAAATATATGTTCTCTGTTAAATCTCCATTCATGTGAAGGATCTCAGCTGTCCTGTAAGAGGTATAAAAATCTAATATTGCAAAGTTTTTTTTGTGCAGGGTTTTTAAAAGTGATATCTGATACAGTATATGATCCCAGGACAGATTCAGAATTTGTACAGTTCAATTTCTCAAATACAGTGTGTTTGTTAACCCTTTTATATCTCCTGTGTAACCCTCAAGAGCATATACACATGTCAAAGAAAACTGAAAAATACTTGGATATGCATTACAAAACTCTTTGAGGTTTGCCATACATTGAGACAACATTTTTGTTGTGGTTTTCTCTGAAGGAAAATAACAAAATCTGTAGTGGGAATTCTGTTCCATTTGAATCTTTGATTTGAGTTACTTTATTAGATGTATTGAAAACTGAATTCAAATCCTAGAGATGAAGATAAGCTCAGTCAACATACAATGCTTTTTATAAATGCAAATTCTTTTTGAGAAATTGAGTTGCAGTTATACTTTTATAGTAAACTAAATAGTGTGATTTTGAACATAAAGAAACAGTTAAATTTCTTGTCACACAAAGTATTATCTCTATCATATTTTGATATGTTTACCAAAATTGTAATGCTGCATAATATTTTGGTTTGTTTTTTAAAAACAAGCAAATACTTTTGATATCTCTGCTTGGTTTATAAAGGATTTAATTTTCTAATAGTGAATTAAGACTAACAATTCTGCACAGTATTAGTAGACTTATGCAAGGAAAAATATCAGTTTGCATTCTGTTCTTGGGGGCATTGTTGGTGGACTACATTGCAAAGCTCTTAAAATTTTTTTTTTAAATAATTATATAAATATATTTACTGGATAAATGCTTAATTTGTTTAACCAAACAGCTTGCAATTTTCAGCACATTTCATTAACAATAATCAATATTTCAATATGTTATTAATATATACAAAATACTAATTACTGATTTTTTTAAAAAATAGACATTACATTAAAAGTTATAAGGCATATAAATATTTATTTCAACTTTCTCATCTGCATGCTGTGTTATTTTTTTAATGTTAGGATATTAGAACGGGATTTTCCATTTAACTGTGATTCAGTAGAAACACTACCATCAAAATAACTGTAAACTAAGGTTATATGGTAGGACTGGAGAAACAAGGGTGAATTTATAATCTTGTTTTAATAGTTTTGTGGTAAACCATACTTTAATCTCTAACTACTGCATATTTGCTTAACTATTTCTGGTTCATGGTTCAGTGTACATTAAATTCAGCCAGTAACTGAATGGCAAACACTCAAATAATGAACTATAGGGATGTAATAAATTATGTACATCTACAATTAAAAGGAGAATAGTTATATTGATGAACTGTCACAAGTTCCCATCCTAAACCTCAATCTTAAGTACATTTCTATTTGCAAAATATTACCTATAATTGATCAATCCTTTGCAGACCTAGACATAACTGTCTATACCTATTTATTTTAAAGGTTGAATATGCCAAAATTCTTTTTAGTGCCAGCTGTAAGTACACTTGATTTCAATAGCTGCCAGATTACTATCTCAAAGACTTGAAGAGTCAAAGCTCAAGATACTCTACTGAAGATGTAGTTCTTGAAATGTGTCTATGGAGATCCTCCATCACCCAGGTCCCAAAGGTGCTTTTTCAAATGTTTTCTTCAAATGTGCAAGAATTTAACCTTGATTTGGAAGGAATTTGTCCTATTGCCAAACTGCTTTAAGGGGTCATTGAACCTTGAACCCTCTCTTTGAACTTAGTTGTTTTCTTGCAGATGTTTCATTATCCAAACTTGTGTAATGACTGCAACAATCACTACGTAGGACAAGCAGGTGATAGAAGTCTGATAAAATGCTTCCATAAACATCAACTAGCGGTCAGAAGACATGACATCCTTAATTGCACAACATACGGGCAGACTTAACTATAGTTTCAACTGGGAAATTGTGACCATTCTAGACCAAGCCAAGTCCAAAGATGCTAGCAAATTTCTAGAAGTCTGGCACTCTGACAAATTAGCCATCAATAGACATATATACATAAACAATATCTACATACTGTGCAAAAGAGACAATCAACAAGTCAAAAAGGGAACAAAAAGACCAAAACATCTCCCCATCAGCAATTAGCACCCAGACGAACATAGATTAACTCCAAGATTAACATCAGACCAACAATCATGAAGTAAACAATACCCTAATCAAGGCCTTGCCAAAGAAGCTAATAGTAAGCAGCCCAACCAAAGAACCTTTAAGACCATTCCTACCAACACTGACAGGGCAAGCCACTAGAATATAAACTGAGAGGAAACCCCACTCCTTACTAGCACTGATAATGTTACCTAGTTTGTGTAATAAAACATCTGAAAAAAACAAAACCCAAGCTCTGAGGGCATGAAGGACCCCTCATTTCAACTGAGTTGCAAATATACTCCTTTATTGGCAAATTAATTGAGTTTATTAGAATGGTATCTTTATAATTTTTAGAATTTCATAGTCTCCAGAATGTTGATACAATTCTCTTAAAAATTCTCACATTTTTTTTGTTCTGAATCCAGTCATAATCTATGAAAAGTATATTTTTAGCACTAAGAAACTCCTTGATGAGATGTAAAGTACAGATTTTGATCTGGATCTCCTAAAGTTAGATGATAATTGTGTGCCTATATGTTTCTACATGCCAACTGTTGCCGATTTCCATCTAAGTGGAAAGTGAAAAATGGAATTTGCATTACTTGTCTCTGTATAAAATTGCAATCAACGTCATGTCACTTTACTAACTTGTACATTTCTGTTTGATGAAGTACACTGAATATTTATGGCTCCTAAGGAGGCAATTAAAGTGTATTTAAAGTCATTTATAATTTTAGACTTATCAGGTAAATAAACCAACTTTCAGCAAATATGAGCCTGTTTTTCTAGAACAAATTAATAGTTGTGTTCAATCTTGTATACATGCACAGAAAACACACTTGTTCTAGCTATGAATAATTCCTTTGATAAAGTTATGGTTGATTTTACATGAAAATATTAATATTTTCTGAAGCTGATTTAGCCAAGCTGAATATTTGACAATCTAAACAAGAGTATCACAAAAAAGGACAAAACAAAAAGAATATAGAGGACAGAAGGCACAATGTGACACACTTCTATTACTCTGAAATAGATAAAGAGCGACCGATAATTTCAAATGTATCCTGCACTGCACACGCATGGGTCTTTAAGGGGAAAATTAACAACCGAAAATAAAGCTGAAACTAGTGAATAAAGATGTCTTCTTGCTCGCGCTATCTTTTATATCGGCAGGTAGATTTTAATGGTCAGTTGTGTCATTAAGTCAAAATCTCCTTTGCTTCATTTTTATTTCTACTTGCTAATAATTATCAAATTATTACAAAATTGTAGGTACAACATTGACAGCATAAGTCAAAGCTTGGCAATTAATACAATGTCTGTTTGGCTATCTCCAAGATTTTTCCCCAACTTTTTCTTTGAAATTGCTCCCAAATTGTAATAATTAATAATAATCTAATTAAGACACCAAATCATAGGACATATGTCATCAGAACATGATTAACATAATCAATCCGTGTTTGGCTTAAGGATTTTATTGTAGCTCAAATAGTCACAGGCTTTGCTGGAAGATGTCTTAATGAGTGATGCACTTTGACATAAATTGAAAACGTTCATAAAACTATTATTTGTTAACAATTCTTTTTGAATAATACCTGTTTTTCTGGATTTGCACAATGTTTCAAGTATAAAGGATGGTTTTGCAAGAATGGAGCCCACACCAGGCCGGATCATAGAATATTATTAACCATTACTTAAGTCTTAGTATGATCATGATATGTGAATCCATTTAAATATAGCCTATTCAACAACCATGCTGTGTAAGGTTAGCTGTAATATGGAACTTTAAAAACTGCACTCTTGAAAGGTGATTAAATACATCCAATAAATACTGTACAAGATTGTTGTGTAAGTTGCAGTGTATCAGTAAGTGTTATGTCCTGAGCCTGTGCAAGCAGGCTCGGGGCATTGCAAATGGTTCCAGCAGGTGCAGGCTGCCCGGGACCAGACAGGCTGTCGCCAGTACTTGTTCGCATGCGCAAGTGCTGGCCCGCCAAAAGTTACAGATTTACCCGGGGATGGCCTATATAAGAGGCCAGGAGTTTGGGCGTTGTAGGCGTCTTCTAACTGTAAGCTGAAAACATGAATAAAGAAGTTTCCTGAGAACTACAACTGCTTCTCGTGTCTTGCCATTTCGCGAAGGACTCAACACTGGCGACGAAGGTGGGATGCCTTACATCAACAAAAAGGTGTAAGCTTACCCGAGTGAGTCCTGAGCGGCAGGAACGACGTTGACTCGGCAGCTACCCGCCAATCCAGCATGCATTCGGGGGTAGGCTGGCTGATAGACCCTTCCTGATACAAAAATGGCAAAGATTGGAAGGCTTTCGGAATTCGACGTCTCACATCCAGAGAGGTGGGAGTCCTACGCAGCCAGGGTGGAAAACTACCTCAAAGTGAACCAAGTGAGGGAAGAAAGTTTGAAGGCTGCCACCCTGCTGTGCGTTTGCGGTCAAGACGCATTCGAAATCGCTGAGAACCTTGCACCTGTTCCTTTAGACTCTGTCAGCTACGCAGATCTAAAAAAGCTACTGAAGGAGCACTTCCAGCCTAAGATGTCCGTCATTGCGTGGCACCACACCTTCGAGCAGAGGGATCAACGACCCGGAGAATCGGCCAAGGAGTACATCGCCGCACTGAGGAAAGCCGCCAAACATTGCGAGTTCAAGGACCTCGAAGAACGACTGAGGGACCGGTTTGTATGCGGGCTAAGGCATCGAGAGTTGCAACAGAGACTTTTCGCCAAGGAGGACTTGTCTTTCCAAGATGCCTTGAGAGAGGTCACTGCAGAAGAAGCAGCGGGCGGCGCCATCAAGAACATGCGGCCGATTAGAAACAGTCCAGATGCTGCATCCGTGCACCAGGAAGAAGTCCAAAGAAACTCCGAGGAGGATCCGGACGAGGAAGTGGACCGTCTCCACCCCACAAAGGAAGGAAAACTAAGAGGAAGCTCTTCAGCTCTCCCCAAGTGCATCGGTTGTGGAGGTCGCCACAAGAGAACCGACTGCAAGTTCCGCTCCGCTATCTGCCGGGCGTGCGGAAAACAAGGACACATTGCAGTTGTGTGCCTGGGCCGTCAGAAGGTACAACCTCAGGAAGAATTGCGCCTGAAAGGTACCAGGGTCCCCAGCCAGAATAGGGTGGGGTTTTGTGCTTCGCGAAGAAGCATCTATAGGACAGGCACACACAAGCCAATTAAGAAAAAGCTGTCCTGTTAAGGTTCAGGAAAACGGGACTCAAACTCAAGAAGGACAAATGTAAAATTGGGGTGCCTTCCACAGAGTTTCTGGGGTTCAAAATTGATGCTGCTGGGATTCACCCTGCTGAATCCAAACTAAAAGCCATTATGCAAGCCCCTAGGCCAAAGTCTAAGGCCGAACTACAGGCTTTCCTGGGCTTTCTGAATTTCTACAATTCCTTTCTCCCACATAAGGCTAGTGTAGCTGAGCCTCTTCACAGGCTATTAGATAAACAGGCAGTGTGGCAGTGGTCACAAACACATGAGGCAAGTTTCAATGAGGTCAAAGCCTTGCTCACTTCTAACAGTGTACTTGCACACTTCAATGAGTCCCTTCCTGTGTTCATCGCTTGTGATGCTTTCCCTTACGGGGTAGGAGCTGTACTGAGCCACCTCAGGTCTGATGGAACTCAGGTTCCTGTTGCATATTACTCCAGGACATTGTCTTCAGCTGAGCGCAACTATGCTCAAATAGACAGGGAGGCCTTAGCTGTTGTTGCTGGAATTAAAAAATTCCATGATTTTTTATATGGTAGGCATTTCACGGTCTTCACTGACCATAAGCCTTTGCTGGGACTGTTTACCACATGTAAACAAACCCCCCAAATCATCTCCCCCAGGATGCTCAGGTGGTCTATCTTTTTGTCTGCATATGATTTTTCCCTACTTCACAAGCCTGGGAAGGAAATGGGCCATGCTGATGGCCTCAGTAGATTACCCCTGCCGGTAATAGAAGCTGACCCTGCGCCAGCTATCAATATTCTCTCTATCCAAGCCTTGCCCGAGTCTCCCCTGAATGCCAGGGATATAGCCGCTGAATCGGGCACAGATCACACACTTTCACGTGTCCTTTCTTGGGTTTTATCTGGATGGCCTGAGCACTGTCCTAGTCCTGAGTTTCAGAGTTTCTGGTCTAAAAGGAACGAGTTGTCCACCTCTCAGGGTTGTCTGCTTTGGGGAAGCAGAGTTGTCATTTCCTCCTCAATGAGAACTAGGGTCTTAGGTTCCCTCCACGAGGGTCATCCTGGCATTGTACGAATGAAGGCTCTTGCGCGCAGCCATTTGTGATGGCCTGGTCTAGACAAAGACATTGAAGCTAAGGTGCGTGCATGCCACCTTTGTCAACGCTCGCGCCCTGAAATGCCCCAAGCTCCTGTGCATAGATGGGAGGAAACCCAATCTCCATGGTCTAGGGTGCACATTGACTACGCTGGGCCCTTTCAGGGTCAATTCTTCTTGGTCCTCGTTGACAGCCATTCAAAATGGCTTGAGGTTGTACCTGTCTCATCACTGAGGTGGATTTTTGCTGCACACGGGCTCCCAGACGTCATTGTGTCTGACAACGGCCCTCAATTCACTTCCTCCGAATTCCAAGCTTTCTTGCAGACTAACATGATTCGTCATGCCACCTCTGCACCCTTCCACCCATCCACCAACGGTATGGCTGAACGCATGGTGCGCATCACCAAGGATGCCTTGAAGAAACTCACCTACGGAGACTGGCATCACAGGTTGGCTGACTTCCTCCTTTCTTATCGCACTACACCGTCCACTTCTACAGGGAGAAGCCCAGCTGAACTTCGTTGGGGGCGAAATCTGACTACCAAGCTTGACCGGTTGCATCCGGACAGACTGCCTCCTTCTGTCTCACACCCCAGGGCACCTAGGCAACTTCTTGTGGGTGCCCCGGTTTGGACTCGTAATTATGGGCCTGGTCATACATGGGTCCCCGCATCTATATCCAGGGTCACAGGTCGTCTATCCTACGAGGTATCCCTGGACAATGGTCGTGTCCTGCGTCGGCACATTGACCAACTTCGCCCTAGACGGGACCTTCCCACTGAGACTCCTGGGTCTTTTCCGGGGGGGAGGGGGAGCCCTTTGGGCAAAGGGAGGGGCATGGAATGATGCCCATTATCAATGGGGAAGCCACAAATGGCCCATTTCAAGATTCCGCGAGTGCTCCGAACAGGAAGTCATGGAGCCCAACTAGAACCCAGGCATCAATGCCTACTCCAGCCAGGGAGTCACCCCGGGGCAGGATCACTTCTCACCCGCATCACTCAGTACTCCAGTCAGAGAGAATACCCGGGAGCATCCCAACAATCCATTCCCTGTAAGAGAGCTGGCACACACTCCTCCTAGTTGGCCTGACTTCAACCCTATCCCTAGAAGGGGGCAAACACATAGGGAGGTGGTCGAGGAACCAAATCCCGACTACAACACCTCTGACTCCGCTCAGGGGACAACTGAGTTTTGGGACAGTACTGAAACCCACACAAGCCCGAACACAGAACGGGATTCAGGGGACAGACAGCTTCCTGACAGGTTTTGGATGGACCTAGGAGGTTCTACAGAAACGCCCAACAGTGACAGTCACTTAGAAGGGCCAGAGAGCCTACAGCTAGGCGGGACAACCAGGTCACACACTGGAAGAAGCCCTGGCCTGACGAGCCCGGTGGGCAAGCAAGCAGGCCAGGCAGTGGAGCACAGTCCTTGGGAATCCCCAGGGCGAAACGGGGGACAGGCATGCATCATCCCTCAGTCAAGGGGTACTTGGCAAGCACCCAGAGCTTAGGAGGTCACAGAGAGCGAGGAAATCTCCTAAGCACTTAAAAGATTACATAACACTATTGGCAAAACAGAGCCAGTAACAATAGAGGCACAGAGACCGATGGTATTGGGAGCATGGCACTACACTACAGAAATGAGTTATGTGTTATTATGGTATAAGGAATAGTTTTACCCGGGGGGAGGGGTGTTATGTCCTGAGCCTGTGCAAGCAGGCTCGGGGCATTGCAAACGGTTCCGGCAGGTGCAGGCTGCCCGGGACCAGACAGGCTGTCGCCAGTACTTGTGCGCATGCGCAAGTGCTGGCGCGCCAAAAGTTACAGATTTACCCGGGGATGGCCTATATAAGAGGCCAGGAGTTTGGGCGTTGTAGGCGTCTTCTAACTGTAAGCTGAAAACATGAATAAAGAAGTTTCCTGAGAACTACAACTGCTTCTCGTGTCTTGCCATTTCGCGAAGGACTCAACAGTAAGTTTATTAGATGGTTTCCAGAAATATGGAATATGGTATATCTGGAGACTTTAGTGAACTGAAAGTCAGTTGCATAACTGCAAGTCATCTTAAAAATTCAAAATACAGAATGGGATACAGCAAAAGTTTTTAACAACAGCTATTGTGATGTTAATATGCTTGTTGTAATGATATGGACTTGAAAGGATCAGTGGAGCCTTCTTAATAACCTTCCAAATATTTTTTTTCTAGCATTTTTCCACATTTTTGGAGGGGTAGGGGGATCAATACAAAGTCACCAGGAAGGGCTAATACTTACAGTCTCCTGGTTTCTAGCCTGGTATTTAACCAATCAACCAAACTGGCTCCCTAGTTTAACTTCAGAATATGGATCAAGGAAAATAACTGGATCTTAAAAAATGGCTGTTTCATTATTTATTTTTTTATGCCAAGTTGGATTCTGTAGTTTGTACTATTCAATCCTGCTGCTAATTTTAGTTTTGATACAGGTAATGGATTGCTGTTCATTTAATCATGCTTTCATCTGATCCTACTGTCATTGTTTTATTAATTTACATTTCATGTTTTTAACGCAGAGAACTACAAATACAAGACTATTTATAGCAGCGGTTCTCAACCTATGGGTCGCGACCCCATTTGGGGTCGATCGCCCATTTCACGGGGGTCGCCAAACCCCGCTGTCCGCCATTTTTTCCCTTTTCTAACTGTTCTACTTCCTTATTTGGCTATATAGAAAGTGCCGTTCCTGCCTCCCTCCTCCTTGCACATGCGCAGCTTTTTTCTATTTAAAGTTAGGAAGTTTCGGTTTCGGAGCACTGGAGGAAAGCAATACAGAGGACAAGCGAGAGAGAACAAGCAGCGGAAAGCAAGAGAGAAAACAACTAAAAACAGTAAATTTACTCTCTGGCCTGCCGCTGAGCTTCCTCTGCTTGGCAGAGAAATATATGTACTGTATTTTCCGGCGTATACGGGTACTCTCTAATTGTTTCAGTGGAGTTTAAGTTTGTAGTTCGTTTTGTTAAAGTTAAATAAATGAATCAAAAATTCTTGCATACTTATCTCTCTAAGCGTCAAGGATCGCAAAGCAACATGAGCCCCAAATTACTTTTGTGCATCAATTTCTCACTATTTCCCATTGTGCCAAGGCAAGGGTTTTTTTTTTTTTTTGCATCGTATCGTATAAATCCCCTCATTTTCCCTGCTGCCCAGCCGCTTCTCTCTTTGTTCCGGCCTCTCCCCTCGTCGCCTGCTGCGCTCTCCAGACTACTGTTTTGGGCTCGTCTCGCCACCACCCCCTCCCTCACTTCTGAGTGCCACCTCCGCCTCCGGAGCCGACCCTCCCCTCTGCCCGCTGCCCTGGTCAAGTCCCTTCGCGCGCTCCACTCACCACTCGCTTCTGTCCATTCAGGGCTGTTTGCACTCTGCTCCTCGTAGCCACCGATGCCACCTCCTCGCCATGTCCCAGCGCGGCGCTCCTGCTGGCGCACGCTCCACTCCCCGCTCGGCTTTAGGCGCCCTCCATTCACGAGGCGCACGCCAAACGCACCACAAGGATCGAGTCTCTCTCGGGGATGGAGGGCACTTAAAGTCGAGCGTGGAGTGGAGCGTGCGCCAGCAGGAGCGCTGCGCTGGGACATGGCGAGGAGGTGGCGGCGGTGGCCACAAGGAGCAGAGCGCAAACAGTGCTGAATGGAGAGAAGTGTTTCTCTCCATTCAGCGCTGTTTGCGCTCTGCTCCTCGTAGCCGCCGCCGCCTCCTCGCCATGTCCCAGCGCGGCGCTCCTGCTGGCGCACGCTCCACTCCCCGCTCGGCTTTAGGCGCCCTTCATCCCCGAGGCGCACGCCAAACGCACCACAAGGATCGAGTCTCTCGAGCTCGACCTACCAGCAGGAGCGCCGCGCTGGGACATGGTGAGGCAGCGGCGGCTATGAGGAGCAGAGCGCAAACAGCGCTGAATGGAGAGAAACACTTCTCTCCATTCAGCGCTGTTTGTGCTCTGCTCCTAGCCGCCGACGCCGCCTCCTCGCCATGTCCCAGCGCGGCGCTCCTGCTGGTAGGTCGAGCTCGAGAGACTCGATCCTTGTGGTGCGTTTGGCATGCGCCTCGGGGATGGAGGGCGCCTAAAGCCGGCCACGGAGTGAGGAAAGTGGGGTCAGGATGATCTAGAAGCTGAGGCAGGCAGGAGCCATGGAAGTGCAGTCGGTATCTGAGCCGTCGGCAGCGGCGGCGGGGGCAGTGGCCTCCAGCACCAGTGCTCTCCCTTTGGAACCGGCAAAGGATACAGACTGCCAGCTGCGTCTTCGCCTCTGTGTCCTCAACCAAGCAGGATTACGTGGGCACCCTGCGCTTCCTGCAGTCGGTAAACACCGGGGCTCCGGAGGGTATGCCTGGACCCCAGAAAGGGGAGGGAGTCACTGGGGCGGGCAAAAGATTGCGTCAAGGAAGAGGAAGGGCAGCTGTGCATCTGCTGCGGTGATGGGACCCATGGCGGCCGCTTGGCCACGCCCACCCGGCAGCCATGCCCACTCGGCAGCCACGCCCACTTGGTGGCCACGCCCACTCGGTGGTCACACCCACTCGGTCACACCCACTCGGTGGCCACGCCCCTGTGGTCACCACAACATGGGGAGCTGTATTATGGGGTCACGGCATTAGAAAGGTTGAGAACCACTGATTTATAGTCACAATAAATAATTAAATAAAGTTCCAGTTACATGGGGGAAAAAGGAAAAAAAGTTTCCACCTCACTGCCCAAGTCCATTGAGAGCAGATTATGCTACCAAATCTTTCTTCATCCAAAACGTCAGATATAAAAAGCAGTTTTAACAGCAACAACAAGAAGCTTCACTTTGTGCACTGAACAAGCCTTAACATGGTTTAGTTTTGGCTTAATTGGTTTTACAGAACCAGACAGTGTAATTTATAACCAATAGTTATATCTTAGCTTACTGTGCAAATTAAGCCAGATGATATTCAAAAACTATTTTTACATTTGGGTATAATTATGTGCAGAAAGTCATAAAGTGCCCCTGATTTAAGGTTGAAAATCTAGCTAATGTTTAAAATATTGGTAGAATATAACGTCTCTTGGTTACATAGGGCTTTGGATTTAGAATCCAAAGAAAGTATTTGCATGAAATCAGATCTTTTTTTAAAACAACACTTTCCACCATTGCATAACCTACTTACTTTGTTTAAAAAAAATAAGGTTTTG
The DNA here is from genome assembly GCF_016545835.1 of Crotalus tigris. Taxonomy (NCBI): domain Eukaryota; kingdom Metazoa; phylum Chordata; class Lepidosauria; order Squamata; family Viperidae; genus Crotalus; species Crotalus tigris. The sequence goes on from NW_024096520.1 coordinate 1,747,575, forward strand.
GAGATGTCTGTGATGCTATATCTGTACTAAATTCTCACCCAAGCTACTACAGATCATTGGCTCACTAATGCTGTACAATGTATGTATGTATGTATGCATGTATATATGTGTGTGTGTCTGTATGTATGTATGTATGTATGCATGCATGCATGTATGTATCCTGGAGGACAATTGTTTCTTCCTGTTATTGGACACTAAGACATAATGTGCAAAACCACCAGGAAGAATTGTTAAAGATGGATGACTGCTGTCATTACTTACACGGAATGACAAATTGGCTCTGCCATTCTGAAAATTGCAAAGAAAGAAGAGGAAAAAAATTCTCTCTGAGCCCTGGGACTGTTTTAAAAGTGACTTCCTTTTAAATGTTAACGATATTAATGGATAAGATATTCAATAGATGATGGGTGTCTCCCCAAGAGGTTCTTGTCAAGAGAGATTCTGAAGTATAGACTATTAACATTTCAAGGACAATTCATGGATGTTTTCTCCCTTTACTTTAATAGTACTGTTTCTGCCAGAAATAACAGGAAGAATGTGCTGAACAGAGGAAGAGCAAAGAAACAAGTATATCTCAAACTGGTGTTTAAAAGATTTAAATTTCCAAATGCATGTACCAAAAAAAGTGGCAACACTTAACTTTTTAGAAAGGCTCTTGGTCAAAAGAAATTGGGACAATCTTTATATAATAAATCTTCCTTGGACATTTCTAGTATATCTTGGCTAATCTGATGCCCTCTTAGATGTTGAACCACAACTTCAATTATGTGCTTTCAGAGAGGCTGACAGCTGTAACACATCAGAAGTAGAGGTCCAGGGAAGATGATTATATACAAAGACTTAAGGCTCAAATTATGTTGCTAATTGTGATTAAATGATTAATGTGCATGTTTATAATCACAGCTTGTTCAGATTTTACTTTAAAACAAAAGAGAAAAAGAGGTTAAGTTCCTCTCTACCCCTTTATTTATATTCTGGTGTAATAGCTAGGGTTAATGGTTTCCTCATCTGCAGTTCAATAAATTCTAGAGCTATAATTCAGACGCTTTGCAACTGACTCATATTTATGACGGTTGCCGTGGGTCATGTGATTACCTTTTCTGACCTGACAAGCAAAGTCAATGGAGAAGCCAGATTTATTTAACAGCTGTGGCAAGAAAATGTAAAATGGGGCAAAATTTACTTAACAAATGCCTCGCTCAGCAACAAAAATTTTGGGCCCAGTTGTGGTCGTAAGACGAGAAGGAACAAGGCACACGCTTTACACCTTCTACTCACCATAGTTCAGTAATTATATTCTGCTCATGTATTAAATGGATTAATAAATGGTATACAGTTATTAGAAAGTTGACTTCTATGCTCATAACTGATCCTCATTCTGTAAATAAGCCATATGATGGATCAGAATACATTTTCCTTAAATAGCTGCCTTGCTTCCAATCTATTTTCTCTCCAAAAGTCTAAAGGTTAGATAAGTCTAAATAATAAGCTCTACTTATCTGAAAAATGTATTAACGTTATAAGAAAACTGATGACTAGAATTTTAACGAATTTTTCAGATGACTAGAACTCATTAGCATTGTGCTCTTATAATTATTTGGGCTGATCCTGTAGTAAGTATTATGAACTTGCTTCGCATATGGCAATAAAAATAATTAAAGTTCTGTGGGAAATCTGTGTTTTTCCCCATTCTTCTTTCTGCTGTGGAGTAATAATTCCACATTCGATGAATAGAAGAGGCCAACACATAAATATATATCAAGCAAATCCTACAGTAGCCCTTCAGATGATTCTGCCAAACATTGTTAAAGAGGAGCAGGTCTTCAGCCAATACAATAAATACCATATTTTTCCGTGTATAAGACACTTTTTTTCCTGCAAACACCCTGTTTAAAAATCAGGTGCTTCTTATACAAGTGCAGCGTCTTATACCCGGAAAAATAATGGTAACCTCCACAGCCCAGGGCATGCCTGTGTGGGTTGCCATGCTGCCTGGTGCAGGTGTCAAGTCCCTGTGGGCTTGACACTAACGCAGCGGTTCTCAAACTATGGGTCGCGACCCCATTTGGGGTCGAACGACCATTTTACAGGGGTCACCAAACAACGCGATCTGCCATTTTTCCCCCTCAGGGGGCGCCGCCGCGCATGCGCGCCACGCATGCGCGGCGCATCCGTGTGACGGGGTCGCTGTCACACAAAGGTTGAGAACCGCTGCACTAACGGGAGGGGGCAAGATCGTTGGCCGGCCAAACTTTCAGATTTGCCGGCTCAGCTGATCGGCGCAGAGAAACTCGCATGCCAGAGCGTCTTATACAAGGGTGCGTCTTATAGATGGAAAAATACAGGTATTTATTTTTTGTTGCTTAAGTTGCTATTGTAAAGAGATACGCTCACATTAATGGCTGGTCAGACTCAAGATGGATCTTTCTCCAGCAGCACTCCAGGCATTTCCTCTGCTACTTCATCTTCTTACTAAGATCCTTAGTAAAGCAAGAACCAGCAGAATCAACTGAGCACATGGAGAAGCCACTGAAGTGGAATCCAGTCCCAAGACCCAGATGCCAGATTATTCCAGTGAACAGCTAGACCAGGGGTAGGCAACCTTGGCTCTTTTATGACTCGTGGACTGGCTCAGGAATTCTGGGAGTTGAAGTCCACGAGTCATAAAAGAGCCAAGGTTGCCTACCCCTGAACTAGACTCAGTCAAACTCCTTACAAGTTCCTTGGAGAATTCCTTGACTCTTCTGAAAAACCATAGTATCCATTAGGGATATGGGGCAAAACAAATCTAAAGGGTTTTTCCACACCATAGAGAGAGCCATTACATCCAACTCTGCAGCAAAGAGAGTAATCAGTCCATGAGAATTGGCAAAGTTCAACATCTCCCACTTTCAGATTATGTGGAGTCTGCCCTGAGAGATACTAGAGCAGTGGTTCTCAACCTGTGGGTCGGGACCCCATATGGGGTCGAACGACCATTTCACGGGGGTCACCAAACAATGCAGTCGCCATTTTTTTCCCCTTTTGCTTAGCTGTGCTACTCCCTTTTATTCTTGAATAGAGTCTAATTCTATTGGCTTTCAAAAGCCAATAGGAATTGTCCAGGCTGTCTCTGCCCTGCTGAGCCCGCCAAAAGTCTCATTCTGCAAACGGTGCTGCACCGGTTGAGTAGTCCTCGACTTACAATCGGTTGGGGGTCACGGCATTAAAAAGGTTGAGAACCACTGTACTAGAGATTTTTCATGTGTCAAGCTCTGAATAAATGAGGTCAGGTGCATGGTTGTCATGGTGGCTATGAACCTCTGGGGCTGTTCACTAAAAAGATACTACTGCTAATTCAGCAACCATGTCAAATAAGCCTGGCAAGGTTGGCACAGTGTAGTGCAGGGGTGTCAAACTCGCAACATCACATGTGTGATGTGTCACGACTTTTCCATTGCCAACAATGGGGTGGGTACAGTTTCACCATGACGCATCTGGCCCACGGGCCAGCAGTTTCACACTGCTGGTATAATGGCTCTTTTGGTTCAAACACAAGGTCTCACACCCAGCTATTTTCTGGAGAACATCACTAGATAACAAGTTTCAGGAACGAAACAGCTACATCCACCCCACCTCACCAGAAAGACTGTATCAATCCAAAATCCTGATGGACGATTTTCTGAAAGGAGAACATACATCTCAGTAATACTGTACATGTCAAGTCTTCCCTCTCATCCAAAATTAAGTCATGGATGAGGAATTCTTATATAGACAGATCTGGCATTTAAGAGCAGCAGCCAAAACTTGTAGGCTCAAGGATCCAGAATCCTGGCATTCAAAATGAGGTGAGAGCTAGAAGGAAGGGCAGCCTGCTTTCAGCTTCCCATTCCCCCTCGCAACCAAGATCCTAACCTAGGTACTCTAGGAACAGCTACTCTCCAAAAAAACAAAAATGGAATTGGATTTAATTATTTTAATTTTAATCCTGTTAGATTTAAAATTATTTGAAATTGATTGAAATAACGTAACAAAACAGAATGGCATGGCATTTATTCAAGTGTCTTCCTCCTATGTGATATTTAAGCAACTTATGGAAGACTTTGCTGGACTACAAATTTCCCAGCTTAACAGGCAACTAATATGGAAAAATCTATGACTCTGCCAACCAGCACTGTAATGGCTGGGAATTATGAGTGTTATAGTTCTAGCAAATTAGTTTCCAGAACAGCATAGCTAAATACATTGAATTAATAAATTGAAATAAATAACTATTCCATTGAACCTGATGAACTGAAAATGCTGACTTTCCATACCTCTTTGTCTGCGTTTTGAGAGATGAACTCCAATACCTTTGGAAGGCACCAGGTGAGAGGAAGCTAAATGTAAGCCTGAGTCACTTGGTTGACTTGAGCAACTATAGCATTTGAATAAATAAATAATCTTTCAAAGACAAGGCATTTCTTCTAGTAAAGCCTTCTATAGCACCTTGTTACAGTGAATTTTCTGTCTATAGGAGTGGGAAGGGGCGAGTGGAAATGAACAAGAGCTTCTCAGGCAGATAAACACCCTAAATCAGGGATCTTCAAACTTGCCCTTTTATGACTTGTGGACTTCAACTCCCAGAATTCCTCAGCTAGGCATGCTGGCTGAGGAATTCTGGGAGTTGAAGTCCACAAGTCATAAAAGGGCCAAGTTTGAAGACCCCTGCCCTAAATCAACATCCCATAACTTAAGCAACTTTAAGATGGGCCGACTTCAATTCCCAGCATTCCCTAGCAGCAGGGCTAGGAAATTCTGGGAATTGAAGCCGGCCCATCTTAAAGTTACTAACATTGATAAACACTACCACCTTAAATGCTGATCTGAAAATATTAACGTGCGAATGCCCTATCCAAGCCACCCAAAATCTTCCTTGCAATCGAGGAAGAGAAAAGCCAACTCCGAGCGAAGCGAGCCCTGCCGAAGTTCTGCGCCGATCACTTTCGACGCTGAAGCGAGTCTCCCGCCGAAACTGCGGTGACCTCATCTCCGACGGGCCGCCCTCTTCTAATCTCCACCCGCCTCTACCAGCGCGCTCCCGAGCCGGCGGGAAGAGGAAAGGCTGAAATCGGTGTGCTTGCGAGGAGAGTCGGGAGCGCGCACGGCGACGGCTTAGGCGCCATGTTGGAAGGCTGCTGAGCCCGGCCGCCGGGGAATCGCTGTTACTTTCCTTCTCTCTTTCTCTTTTCTTCTCTCTCTCTTTTTCTCTTATTCCCTCCTATCTCTTTCTCACTCTCTCTTTTTCCTCCCCTTCTCTCCCCGGTGGAGTAGCCGCACCTGAACTGCCTTCGCTGCGCGGCTGCCTGTTTCCTGTGAGAGCCCGGGAGGCAGGAGGAGGAAGAGGAGCAGCAGCGGCGGCGGATCATGGATATCGAGAGGCTGCAGGAGGCACTGAAAGGTGGCGGCTGGGGGTGAATTGGGGAGAAGGGGAGGCTTATCTCGAGGTCGCGGCGAAGGGGGAAGAGAGGAGCCCCCGACCTTGGGAGGCGGAAGAGAAGGCCTGGCCCTAACGTGGGCTTGGGAAGGATATGCATCGTCTTGGAGAGGGGAAAGCCGCGGTCGGAGGGATTCCACTTTTACTCCCGCCATAGTCTGGGCTGCTCTGTTTTGGGGTGCCCTGCTTTGAGTTTCCCAAAACGTGTGCTGAGGATGGCAGCACGGGGGCCATCGTCGCCCCCTCCTCCCTTCCACCACCACCTCTCCTGATCCTCTCGCTTTTCCCTTAAAAGGGCCTTTGAAGTTCCTTCTTCGAGTTTACTTTTTTCCCCTATCTCATACTTTGGGTTTCTTTCTAATTCCTGTTCCATTCTGTCCCACTTCCTGCTACTTATCCCCTTCCCTTCCCTGCCTCTTCTCTCCATAAGAAATTATCAGAGTGTATGGATCTTTCTCCTTGATGGCAATTTGAGGGACATATCTATTACAGACATTGAAGAAACCTGAAAAACTAGCTTCCAAATTTATCTTAAGTGTCTTCTGTGTGGGTTAAAAAAAAAAAAGTTGCTACTGTATTTAGAAAAAGTTCAGGCAGGAGGGGGAAGTGAGACAATATAGAATTCATAAGATATGGTTTACATTTTTTTCCTCTTCTATTTCTCTGACCATTTCTACAGATTTTGAGAAAAGAGGAAAGAAGGAAGTCTGTCCAATATTGGATCAATTTCTTTGTCATGTCGCCAAGACTGGAGAGACAATGTAAGTGACTTTAATTTGACTTATAATCTTGTCTGTGTTTTTGAATAAATCCAGGTTATTTAATTAAGAACCAAGAGTTTTTTGCATTTTACTGTTCAGGTAACTTTGTTTCAGATTTAAAAATTGCTATACTTGATAGTTTGCTTGTGAAAGTTACTATACTTATTAATAGTATGAATTTTTCAAGAATCGCCTGTATTTTAATTTGATTTAAAACAGTAAACTTGATGCTTTTTCCCTGCATTTCAGATAATTTTAGCCCCTTTTAAATATATATATATATATATATATTAAAAAGTTTTATGTGGCAATCAGTTTTAGAGTTGAGAATGAACTCAAAGTTCAGATGTTGAGTCAGGCTATTGCTACATTTTGTAGCTGCTTGTGTGAAAATGTATACTGATGTTATATTGGACAAAGATTTTGATTCACTAGCCAGTATAAAATGCTAGTTTTCCTACATAAGGGTAAAAAAGAGTAAAAACAGAAATTTTATGTAAGTTCTGGTTTGATAGCATTATATAAATGTGTCCAATTGAAACCCAAAGTTTGAGTTGCTAGCCTTTAATTATCAGCAATGAAGAAAGCCCATTTTGATCTTCCGGCTTTCACAGAATCATGGAAGTGGCTATTTTTATAATGGATTTTTTTATAATGAACCTTCCCAAAATTTTATAGCATTCTATGCAGTGATTTACATCCTTTTAACCTGGTACCATACTTACCATATCATTTTCAAGAACTTGTGACTGAGACTATGGGTGGCTCCCATTTTATAATATATGGTTAATGAAGAATGACAGAGAAGCAAAAAATATAGCTTCAGTCTGTCTTCATTGGCAATAGATTGGAGTGAGGGCAAACTCACAAAACTGCCTGTTTTTATGGAGAAAAAAATGAAATTCTCTTGATCATACAATTTGTGTCTGACATTAGAGAATGTATATGCTTTATTTTAGAGCTGTTTTATTGGTCCATGTATTGTTAATACAATGTTATCTTTTTATAAAGCACTTTACAAAGTATTAGCAAGTAAGTGAGATGGGGAATCCATTGAGAAAGAAAGTGAGATGCAGTGGAGAATGAAAAACTTATTTCAGTTTCTCATACTAAGGTTTAAAAGGAAATGGAGAGTGATATGCTAAATGCTTCATGGAAAATACAAGTAAAGATTTGAATTGAAGAGATAAGAGACAACACAAATAGCAATGTAGTATTTATAAGAGCAGAAGACATACTATGGCACATTTTGAAGGTAAGAGTAGGAAGTATTTAGATCCAGGAACAAACAGAAAGTAAACATAGGGATTTGTTGAGCAGTTCAGAATAATAAGGAAGATGTGATTCATCTAAGTCAGGCATGTCAAACTGGCGACATCGCGCGACGTATCAGGACTTTTGCCATTGCCACCAATGGGGTGGGCACGGCTTCCGCATGATGCATCCGGTTCATGGGCCGGCAGTTTGACACCCTAATCTAAGTCATGTTTACCATCTGAAATGATAGTGAAATTCCAGAGTTTACAATAGTGTATTAATGTAATATACTTTTTTTCTGGTGAATCTGGGACCTTTAGCTTGCAAATTTATTATAAGAACTTAAACAATCAAACTGCAAACTGGGTTTTATTTATCTTAATTCTCTGAAAAAAAAATCTCTAGTACTTCTCTGACTTTCTTGTTAATTCGTTATTTACTAGAGAGGGGAAAGATTTCCAGTGTGTATAAATGGTGCTCATATTCTTGTTCCTAATTTGTCATAGTGAAAGAGAGAATTGTTTCAGCAAGGGTATCTGTTTATTTCAATGAATGTTCTTCTTGTCATAGTATCCCTCTTATCTTAAAAGGAAAAAATATTCTTTGCTTTGTGACACTATTATTTTTTTAAAAAAGTCGTCTTGACATGTTACTGTTCTTTCAGTCAAAATGTTTGATTTGGTAATAAAAAGTTTTGATTTTTTCCTATTATATATTAAAACTAAATCAATAGTTGGCATATAACTACTGTTTACTGGCGTTATTAGCCTAAACACATACTTTTTTGTGCCTGTCAACCTTGTAATGTGGAATTTGAAAATGTAGGACCCGTGGTCACATTATTTCAGTATACGTAATAGTTTTTGAAATGATATATTGTAATAAATTGTATATTGCTGTTCTGTAACTTGATTACTTAGTGAATGACTTAATGAGAAATATTCTTTGGTTTGTTTGTCTTAGGACTTTTATTGATACCTAGCTATTTTGGCTTTTGAAAAAGCATATCTACTGTTTTAATTTTTTTTTTACCTATAGACTTTTATTGTAGATGAAATTTTAGGAATTTAATTTCAGAATTACTGCAAATAACCAAACAAATATTAAAAATAAGCAACATTAATGGAACTATTATAAAAATGTGCGTATGTGTTTGTGTTTTATGTGAATTAAGTATCTCCAAATGAAATATCTTATATTTGAAAAAGTGTGTAGGAATGTATTGGATAGGGGAAATTTATATTGAATGCTTAGGAGATAAATATTAACAATAAATAATATATTTTAATTAAAAGTGATATTTTATCATTGTTACGAATGTAGAATATAGAAATTAGCAATGATTCTTCGTTACAATAATGTGACCAAATTCTTCAGAGGTCTGTCCTGAAAGTTTTCTTAGAATTATTTTTTAAAATGTGTGTTCAATTTTCTTTAAAATAGTGTTCCCTTTCTATATAATTGTGATAGCGTATAAGTAGTACCTTGGTACTCATCAATTGATTCTGGGAGATGCAATGACTACCAAAAATAATGAGTACCGAACAAATTTTTCCCATAAGGAATAATGCAGCGAGTCAAAAAGGCAGCCAACACCAACAAGTTCCAGCTTGTGTGTCAAGTACCAAACAAACAATAAGTATCGGGACAAAATTTTCATGTCAAAATGCGTTGAGTACCAAATTCAATGAGTTTTAAAGCAATTGAGTACTAAGGTACCACTGTACTTTTAGCAACAAAATTAATTATTGCCCATTGGTGGAAAAATCCAGATAATCTCTTGTTTGAAAAATAATTTGATAAGATTTGGTCAGCAGTTCCACTTCAAAAGGTCTTTGTTTTGCTCTAAACATTAAAGGAGGAAATCATTATTTTACAGACAGTATTACAACTGTTAGTATGGAAAATTAAAAGGTTTGTTGCCGAACGGTTTAATGTAGAATTGGTCTAATTGTTTGGCAAACACATGTTCTGTGTGTTGCTTAACCTGAATCTTTTTATTTATAAAGACAATTTATAAGAAACTTACATCACATTGTAAGTTTTAGCACTAGCAGGGTTCACAAAATTTGCCTCAAATTGATAAAGTCTGTATGGATTTTGTACCACTTTATGATGATGCCGTATTACATTTCCATACACTGTACATAAAAAGGTATTTCCGCTTCCATATGCTAAAATACTGTATTATTCTTTAAAACTAGTTCTTTGTGGAGGGGCTCTGGTAAAATGCTGTGTCTATAGAAAATTTCACATGTAATCTCAAAATAAGAGTCAACCTTCAGTTTTATTGGACTAGATAGAGGTAATTCCCAAGTTACGAATGTTCCCTTAGTGAACGTTTGAAGTTATGCGATAAGCTCCCCCCCCCAGTGTTTACGAACAAGTCCCGAAATTACCAATGTTGCAGCACCACAGCAGTTGTTCACCCTTACGAATGACCACAGAGTCACTGCAACATTCACCCTGGCTATTCCCTCCCCTTGACTGGGTCTCCATAGGTACTAGGCCTGTGGATACTCACCTTGCGAAAATCTAGAGCAGTGATTCTCAACCTTTTTAATGCCGCGACCCCCCAACCGGTCGTAAGTCGAGGACTACTCAACTGGTCGTAAGTCGAGGACTAATCAACTGGTGCAGCACTGTTTGCAGAATGGGACTTTTGGCGGGCTCAGCAGGGCAGAGACAGCCTGGACAATTCCTATTGGCTTTTGAAAGCCAATTAGAATTAGACTTTCAAAAGCCAATAGAATAAAAGGGAGTAGCACAGCTAAGGAAAAGGGGAAAAAAATGGCGGACTGCGTTGTTTGGCGACCCCCGTGAAATGGTCGTTCGACCCCAAATGGGGTCCCGACCCACAGGTTGAGAACCACTGATCTAGAAAGTCTTAGTTTCTTGCCCTGTTTCATTGCTTCAGTCCTTCGTTGCATTCGCAGAGAATGGAGGCCTAAAGTACCTCAAGATCACCCGAGACCAGTAGTGTGATATCTCATGCTACTGATCTTGTGTGATCTCATGGTACTTTACGCCTCTGTTCTCTGCATAGGAAGGCTTGGATGAGATCCGTAGCAAAAGGCTTTGCAAATGGAGGGAAGTCCTGAAACATTAAAGCCTTTCCTCTGTTTGCAAAGCCTTTTGCCATCTTTGCGAAATGCCTTTGCTACCAAGAACAGATCCCCGGATTGAAGCGTGCGTCACTCCCAGCCTCCGTTCCTGAAGGCCTTTGCCGCCCAGAATGGAGGCCGGGAGCGACACACACATCAAGTCGGGGCTCTGTTCTTGTCAGCAAAGGCTCTTCCTTAAACACATTTGGGCAGAGACTGGAAGTCTAAAGCCTGAAGTCTCGCAAGATCACAGCGCTCAGAAGCTTCCAGTCTCAGCGCCCAAAGTTGTTGCAAGCTGGCCAGAAGCTTTGAGGCAGTGATTTTGGTGATACACAGCTTCCTGTCAGCTTGTAAACATTTTGTGAGGAGACTGGAAGCTTCTGGGTGACGTGAACTTGTGCAGCAGAGAGCCTGGAGAGGAGACAGCTTGCTAGATCTTTGCAAGCTAAGTGACCCAGTGCAGCAGGATGAGGGGGGAGAAGCAATTGTGGGGAGCATGAGATATCTCAGTGGATCGGGGGAGGCCTTGAGGTCTGAAGCAGGTGGCCTGTTCTATCACTAGCCCCTCCCCCATGGTCTTCCCTACCCTGAGATACCTCATGTGCGCTTAACAAACCACACATTTGATTAGCGAATGCATGGGCAAAAGCAGGGAGTCATCACATTCAAGGTACACCATTCACTCCTATGAATCCTCGAATTACAAATGGCTCCATTGCATTCGTAACTCAAGGACTACTTGTATTTGTTCAGGAATTCTTTGTCTGAAGATAGATAATTATCTATTAATTTGAATGGGCATCTGAGATATGTTGTGGAATTTTTAGTTGATGAATCTGTATGCATTCACAGGAGCTGCCTGAAAACCTGGAGTCCCATTTATTCATTTCCTAGGTTAATCAGTTGAGAAATATGATTGCTTTTATTGTATATCACTCTGAAATATATAGTAGGCTGACTAATAATTTATGTTGAAAATTACCCTTGTTTATTCTAAACTTTTCAGTTTTGAGAGCAGACTTTGAGAGTTATTTATAAAGGCTGTTAGCATTTTACATAAAAAGATTATGAATTTAATATTTCAACAGTATTGCTAATGTACAGCAATGAGCTAACAGAATGTGTTGTTTTGGGGGACAATTCTAAACATATTCAGACAAGTTTCATAAAGGACATATCAGAAGTAGGTCTTCAACCTGGTTCATCCAAGCCGGGGATAAATAAGCAACATGGCGACTGCTTTGGGAAGAAGATTACAGTTTATAGAAGCGGAAAGATGGTCCTTGCAAGAAAGAGCAGAGGAGAGGAAAGAGGAGTTGAGCACATGGGCAGTAGGTTTTTATACCCCCTCTAGCCTTGTTTGGAATAGTTTCCTGTTCTTGTGCCATGAACAATGAGGCTATTTCTGAGTGTTTTTCTAGGCCTTGATACTGTATCTGGTTTAATCCTATTATCATATCCTGCTTCCCAGGTGATGGGGCTAATGACTCTTAAAGTTTGGGTGGGGCATGCAGATTTTCTCTTTGTCTTCTTGAGTACTCTGGCTTCAACTTTCTGATGGTTTTATATCTGCATTTGTATGGGGCTAGCTCTTGCTTGGGGGAGAGAGATAGATTTGGGGCCAGGTTTGGTTTTAAAAAATCCTTTTGAGGAAAAATATATTTTTCTGCCCTTTTAATATTTCCTTCTCTGGGCTAACTTCCCTCAGACATTTATTTGACAATATATCATAATATTAAGATATCAATTCATAATAAACTACAAGAGCTACCTCAGATATGAAATATATGAAAATTCTGGTATATTCCTGAAGAAGGCTGAACATAGTTTAAAAAATAAAGATCATTCCTTTCTCAAAAGTGATGAAAATCCCCAATCTTATTACAGACCTCAGTAATATTCTGGCTGAAAGGTAAATAGAAGGTAGGAAAGGTAAATAGAACTAATGTGCAGTTGATTTATGACTGGTCAGTTAGTGACCATTTGAAATTACAGCAGATCCCCATAGAAGCTATTTATGACTGGTTTGAAGTTCCAGTATCACCCTCCCAATAGTCACACGACCAGTTTTTGGGCATGTGACTATTGGGAGGGTCATATTTTTGCCCCACATGATCATGGGGCAAAAATATGCCCCACTATCATGTGACTGATATTTATGATGTTTTTGTAGCGAGCTAGGGTTCACTTCTAGTTTCAGCAAAAATCAGCCCATAGTGATCAATGGATTTGGTCTAACAACTGCTGCCTTTAATTCACAACCATTGCAAAAATGAGTTCGAACATACAACCTGCTTTATGACCATAATTGCCAGGGTCAATTATGGTCATAACTTGAGGTCTACCTCCAATTGTCTTAGATTGGTATGCCTATTCACGATTGAATGGCTTAAATGATTGCACTGAAATGGAGACACAAATGATGCTTATTACTGTATTTGGCTGGGTTCTGCAGTGCAATTAAACTGATGTATATGAAATCTTTTTAACCTAAATGAAAAACTAGTTCACATAATATAATTTGTTTTGAATTGAAAGAAATTCATAATAATAAACAGATTAATAGCCATCCAATTATTTTATCCAATCATTTATTCTTTGTCACCCTTTTTTCCTTAGATTTTTTTTTAGTTCCAGCTTGATTTCTGGTTCCAAAATAGCAGTGATTTCTTTTTAATAATGCTTTTAGTGGTTTTTTTTTTCCAGAACAGAAATTTCCTTTAATGAAGTTTGGTTTTCAAATAAAATACTTGCATTGGTCACTGATGGCAATTAAAGCTTGAACTGTTCAAATAAAATACTGTGGCAGGCACTACATGTATTATCATTCAACTATCTAAACCAATTAGTGTTCTGAAAGTTACCAAGAGCAAATATGTATTGATGCATTGTGTCCTAGAACTCTGAATGCTGTAATTGCGAGGTTGGTTTTTCTTTTAATAGAGAAGTGTGTACCATATAGAACACTTTGTTCTTTGCCAAGTATGTTTAGTAACCAATCTTGCAATAAGCAGGATAAGCAATAACTGTTTAAACTGATGAATATCAGTTTAAAACAGTGGTTCTCAACCTGTGGGTTGGGACCCCATTTGGGGTCGAACGACCATTTCACGAGGGTCGCCAAACAATGCAGTCCGCCATTTTTTCCCCCTTTTCTTTGGCCATGCCCCTGGCACCCGGTGATATATAAGTGGTTGGGGGTCACCACAACATGGGGAACTGTATTATGGGGTCACGGCATTAGAAAGGTTGAGAACCACTGGTTTAAAACATATTATTTGCGAGCTAGTTACATTGTTATTTAGAAAGATTTGCTTCTTCTATCACGTGGTCTCTTTCCTTCTCCGTATGCCAGTTTTTAGGTGCAGTTTGGACCTGGAGAATCTGGGGTTTAATCATAACTGAAAAAAGGCATTGAAGAAATATTTTGTTTACAAATAGTTAACGGTTATAATAGCATCCACCAGTTTCCCTGTGGTCATCTGATCAAGATTCAAATGCTTGGCAACCAGGTTCACAATTACGACAGTTGCAGTGCTTTACAGTCATGTGATCACCATTTGCAACTTTCCCTTCCAGCTTCCCACAAGCAAAGTCAACAGGGAAGCCAACAGGAAACTACAAGTTATTCCCATCCCTGCTGCTTTTTTTTACGCCTGCCTGCAGCACTCCCTCCTCATCTCTGGTAGCTTTCCGCTTGCCTGGAACTCCAGCCTCTTCCCCTGTTGCAATCATATGACTTAATGACCTGCACATTCCTGGGGTAATAGCAGCAAGTGAGACTGCCATGATTGCCATTGCTAAGGGATGCGGTCATGTGACATAATACCTTATGATAGCATCACTTAGCGACAGAAATTCCCCTCCCCATTGCCATTGTAAGACAAGGACTACTGTAACTATGGATGAAATTAGATACATTTTTTTAACATTTGAACTTGGGTGAGCATTCAAGAGAATGTCTAATTTCTTCCCTCATATAACTGTCTCTCTTAGTTCAGACTGATCACTAAGATAGATGACTTGTTAGATTAGTTTATAAAATTGCTTAAATAACAAAAAGGTATTAGATATAATTGTGTTAGAAGAAGATAATGTACAATTTTAAACATATCCTATGTTTGCCCTGAAAAGTAGTTAAGGAACTCTTTGCTGAGGGACAATTCTTTCCTTTAATAGGTTTCCCTCCTCATGTTTTTTTTTGGAGGGGGGGTTGTATGGGTAAAGCTTTTACTAAAGTGAATGGGAAACTTTAGTTAGATTTGTTTATGATAAATCTTCTGAACTGGGCTGTTCACCCACTTAGCTTTATTAGTGCATTAGGAGAATAACATGGGGTCATGTATTTGATTTCATCAATCGCACTGCAGTCTTAGGTTAATTCTATTTCTGACATAAAGTATTGACCATGTAGCTCTAGATGGGGAATTCTGATTAAACAGTTGCCTGTGTGTTGAGATAGTTGAGTCCACTGATTATACGTGATACCATTTCACAAAGTTACACGTGAGTGACTATACACTTTTTGCTTATCATTAATAGTACTCATTGATAGTTTATCCATGAATCAATTCATGAACTATACATAACAAAAATCTCCTTGTATAAGGTTGCTTTGCTAGTGGGTCACATTCTTTCTGACTTTTGAAAAGTTGCAAAGTGTTACAGTGTCAGACATACAAATGAGACAAAAGTGTGACTTTTCAAAAGCTTTTCAGGGACCGAATAAATTATATTCAGTTGAGGTTTCCTAGATTCAAGCTGCTGTGCACTGAGCCACTTTTTCTTTAGATTAAAGATACGACTGATAACAGTAAATGATTTCCTGTAAATGCACTCATTCTAGCACTCATTTACTAGGCAGTAAGCCCTGTGAGTTCAGCAAGAACCTGTTCTAGGAAAATGTATGTTGTCTGAATTTCCTTTCTCGGTTAGAACGTAAACCAAAGATAACACTAAATTATGTATTCTGCAATATTCCACTGAGGAAATTAAATTATTAATGCAAATTATTTCATATTTACCAAGATTGTGATTATGCCATCTTGTCTTATTCAAATTACGCTAAAAAATACAGATTGTACAAAAGTAGCACTTCTGTAACACGTGAATATCTGATTGGGGAAAGGTGAATAGAGATTCTTTTAAATCGTGCAATTTACCTTGAGAACCAACTTGTCAGAAGAGGCTACATCGATATCCTTTCTTTTAACTTTTATTTTTTTAATCAGCTAAGCACTGGTAAGAGAGGTAGGTGTTCTGCTCATTCTAAGAATATTGAAATTTAATATTCTATATGAATAATATGAGGAACTTAGAGATACCTTTGAAAAATCAATTTGCTATACAGGAATCTGACCGTATATTAATAAAACATCCAGTTGCTAATGAAACTACTGCACTGTATTCTGTACATTCCTTTGAGAGTCTTGTTGCAGTACTGTTGTGGTGAAGCCATGGTAACACAGAGAATAAAAACATCAATAGGCAGAATCAAGTTTTTTGTGAAAATGGCCTACAGGAAAAATAGTTTTGCAATCAAATTACTACAACTGGTAAGATCTATTGGAGCTAATGTAGATGGTGAAGTCTACTAATAGTTTTTGTTAACTTTTTATCCTTTGTGGATTTGCAACTGTGATTTTAACACGGCCACATATGTTGAGACCAGTTGTTATTTTTGTTGTCTGCCGTACATGCTTTCTACAGATTATTCGGGTTTTTTTTCTTGTAGTTTAGTTTTGCTCTATGAGCTTTTTTAAATATTAGGTACAAACATGCACACTCATAACAGTATAGTATCATTTGTTATGCTGCTAAACATCCCACAGAGAATCATTTCAAATGTTTGCATAAAAAGGTGAAATAAATACAAACATTACCAGTATATTAACCAAACATAAATGTCAAATATCAAGTGATATAACCAGACATTTTTTCAAACTATGGAGAGGATAGACAGTCATGTCTCTGTAGTGTAGTGGTTAAAGCATCAGGCTAGAAACTGGGAGATCATGAGTTTTGTTCCTCCTTGGGCACTAACTGGGTGCCTTTGAACCAATCACTTTCAGCCTAGGAAGGAGGCAATATCAATTAGACTTATATATCGCTTCACAGTACTTTACAGCCCTCTCTAAGTAGTTTGCAGAGTCAGCATATTGCCCCCAACAATCTGGGTCTCATTTTACTGACCTCAGAAGAATGGAAGGCTGAGTCAACCTTGAGCTGGTGAGGATCAAACTGCCTGCAGCTGGCAGTCAGCAGAAGTAGCCTGCAGTACTGCATTCTAACCACTGCATCACCATAGCTCTTAATAGTAATCTACTACTGAAAATAGTAAACTACTTCTGAAAAACCTTGCCAAGAAAACTCCAGTGACTTCTCCAGGCAGTCTCTGAGAATTGGTAAAAGAGGAGGAAAGGGGAGGGGAGAGGAAAGGCAATGGATGTTGCTGAAGTGTAAACTTCAGCCAACATCACCAGTAGCGAAGTATATTGAAACCTGTAGCTTAAGAACTGTATTTTGCTCATGTTAGCTTAAGGCCAGAAAGGAGAATGGCTATTTGCACCATCCAAGGACAATAGACATAATTCTTAACAAAGTTCATAGCTATTAGTATGTAATAAAACTCTTAAAAACAGTTTACACCTTTCAACAATGCAAACTCTCTTTCTGATTATGTACAGTAAATTTGCTTCTAAGGGACCAGGTCATAGGTTAATAATATGACTCTCATCGAATGCTTCATTTGTTTTATGAAATACATTTATGTAACAACTATAATGGCCCATTTTCCTGTTTCTTGGTAATTCTTCAACATTCATCTGAAATAAATCTTGTTGATGAAACAAATAAATCAGTGTTCTCTTCAAACTAGAGTTAGATTTTAATGTAAGATTTTCTTAAAATATATCCCACTGATTTCTGTCGACCTTATTAAGTCAGGATACAAACCAAAATACTTTACTATAAAAGTCCAGAATGTATGCTTTTTTAATATTATCATTTTGATTAGTATTTCTAAATAGGGAAAAATAAATTACATTGAAGGCAAATACAGTGGCTATAGCAGTTCGTGTTAAATTGCTGATATTTACAGAATTAATTATTAACACTAAAGTAAGCTAAGTCCTTAATCAAAAGTTACATCTGGGACTACACGATCATTAAAAACATTTTTAAAATTCAGCCTGTCTTATTAGAAGTTGGGATTGGGCTTTCCATCTTTAAGGGATGCAGTTGTAAAGTGCAATCATATCGCTTAGTGACGGCACTCGCTGGAGTCCAGATTGCCATCATTAACTGAATCCTATAGCGGTAAGCAATTTTCTGCTCGTTTCCCACAACCAAAATCAGTGGGGGAGCTGGAGGAAATTGTAAGTCCCAGGCCAGCAGGCAGGTAGATGACTCTTGCAAGGTGGGGGAAGGTGTGCAGGGATGCAGGAAAGATTACAAGGGGTGCACAAGAGGCACGGGCCAGGGAGCATGCACAAAGGTGTGAGGGGGAGTGTGAGAGCCAGAGGCAGATTGAGGAGAGTCTAGGGCAGGGGTAGGCAACCTTGGCTCTTTTATGACTCGTGGACTTCAACTCCCAGAATTCCTGAGCCAGCATGGCTCAGCATGGAAACCTCTCCCTTTCCCCTCAGCATGGCTGGCTCAGGAATTCTGGGAGTTGAAGTCCACGAGTCATAAAAGAGCCAAGGTTGCCTACCCCTGGTCTAGGGGGGTACATGAGAGACAGCATGGGTTGGGAAGGTGCAAGGCATAGTGAGGGATGGGGAGGGTGCAAAGGGGTGAGCGAGTGGCTGGGAAGATATAAGCACAGAGGAGCTGGGGTGAGGGTGTGTGAGTGGGGGAGAATAACCGAGTGACTTAAAACCTTCCCTGCTGCCCCATTCATTTTCTGGAGAAGCCAGCAGGGAAGGCTTCAAATGGTGATCATGGGGTATTGCAATTGGTTGTAAGTACAAACTAGTTAACAAGCGTCCAGATTTTGATCACATTGGCTACAAAAGTGCTTGACAGCCAGAACTCTTGAGGACCAGTTGTAACCAATTCAGGGCCATCATAATTTTGAATGGTAACTGAACAAATGTTCATAGGTCAAGGACTATTCACTTTGGCTTTAAAGAACAGCATACTTTGCATTTACTCACATTTTTTTCTTGCTTTCCTGAAAAACAAAAAGTGCTAAACTTGCTTTATTTTGTTAATCTAAATATGTTTAACATTTGATTTTTAATGTTTGTATATTTCTTTTTTAGGATTCAGTGGTCACAATTCAAAGGATATTTTATTTTCAAATTGGAAAAAGTGATGGATGACTTCAGAACTTCTGCTCCTGAGCCAAGAGGCCCTCCTAACCCTAATGTGGAATATATTCCCTTTGAGGAGATGAAAGAACGAATTCTGAAAATAGTTACTGGCTTTAATGGGTATGTAGAATTATATCAGTAACTTCGTTATTTATGTCGCTTGATTCAAGATTCTGTTCTGATCTTCATATTGTATTGATTTTCTGTCATATCTGCAACATGAATAATGGGTATTAATAAATGTTTATTGACAAAAGTCTAACTCTTAAAGCAAACATCTTGAATTGTACTTTTCTATGAAATTCATTTGCTTTTCCTTAGCTCAGATTATACAAGAAGCTGTTGTATTTCTAAATTCTAGTGTTATTTTAAGCTTCTATTTATATCAGATATAGCAGTGTAGTTCAGACCCTGAACGTTTTTAGTTGTTCTTTAAAAATTTGGCTTTTCTCCAAGCTGTGGAATAGATTGATGGTGTGCCCATTGATAGTTTCCGTTATGATTTTCTTTTCTTTTGTTTCTGAAATTGCATTCTTAATTTTTTAACAATTACTTAAGATTTACATATATACATCATGTTGAAGGCATAACATTGGTTTAATGTTAACTGTTTCAGGTCGTAACAAGTCATACATCTTGTTTCCTTGGCTTTTTTCCAAAATTGTCTAAATGTCAAAAAAAATTTAAAAAAAAAGCAAAAAAAAAAATTTAAAAAGGGAATGACAAGGAAAAAGCAAAATGGGGAAGTTCAGACAAAAAGAGGGGAAAGTTTTTTTTTTAAAAGTAATTTCCAACTTTCTTTGATAAAAATATTGGTTATTAAGTTGCTTGTGGTTAACTCTGTAAGCTGCTTTTTTAATTAGATAGGATCTTGTGCATTATTTGAAATCATACTTAAAATGTGGACTCTAATCCTCTTTAGAATTGCAGTTGGAATAATGAGTAACTTAACTATGGAGGTGCAACGAAGGAAATATTGTAATGCAGGGGTTCTCAACCTATGGTCTGCAGACCCCTGGAGGGGCTGCAATGTCAGAGGAGGTCCGTGAAGGCTTGAAGAAATGTTATGATTTAAATCTTGAGTTACGTCTTGATGGTCCGTAGCCACAAAAAAGTATTTAAAGGGGGTCTGTGGTGAAGAAAAGGTTGAGAACTACTGTTGCAATGGATTTCCAAATTGGGTTCCTGAGATAGGGGATTATTAGGAAATTAAGATCAGAATAAAGCTTTGATTTCTTCATTCCCTAATAGTTTGCAGAATCAGAATCTTTTCTGATCAATGAATGGCCTTAACAGAAGGATTACTTCTGTTACAAAATTCAGAACATGTGAGGAATTAATCTGTATAGAAATTCTATGTATGTATGTATTTAGGTTGTATTCAGTGTTCTCTTCCAGAGAGCAGGATCTGGCTATTATATTATTTGGTAGGGACAGAGTGAACAATTGACACTTGGTGAAGATATTTTAAACACTCTGAAATGCTGTAAAGAAAGTTTAAAATGTTGAGTAGATAAGAGATGCCTCTGCTGAACTGAACAAAGATGTGAACAAGGAGGTTGTTTAAAATGGAAAGTTATTTTTGTTTAACCAACGTTTACAGTCACATAGCTCTGACATTTGCAATATGCAGCCTATCGTGATGCTCCCAAGTCTTCAAACTGCCTACTCTGCTCTATTATTAGCATATTAATCATTCACTGAAAATAGTTATACTTGATGTCCTAATTTCCATTTGAAAAAGAATCAGTTATTCTAAATTATTCTATTGTACGAAAGCATATTTTTAATGAGTAAATTTGTATTGCTTCCTATGAAGGAATTCAGAATCCTTTATGGCACACATATCTGAAAGCAAGAGATTCTTTGTTTAGTCCACCCTTTATTAATATTTTGTACTATCCAATGAATGATAATAATTAAGTGAATGTTTTGGGACTCTTTAGCCATTTATAGGACACTTTGAAGGCAAGCATATATTTCTGCTATCTTGCAGCTCCACCTACTGTTTACTTAATATAGTACACATTTAGAGGCAGTAAAATGAACAAGTGGTTCACGAAGGGTTATGGATTTAAAAATGTACCAACTGAACAGATTTATTCATTGCCTCTCATTCAATATGCATTCAAAGTAAAAATTAGCTTGTTTCAATTTGTTTCAGTGTCCCATTTACTATTCAGCGACTTTGTGAGCTGCTAACAGATCCTAGGCGGAATTACACGGGAACAGACAAATTTCTCAGAGGAGTTGAAAAGGTAAATAGTCAATTGTTCTTGAACTAAAATTGTAGCTGTTTAAATTTGTTTAATCTTTTTAACAGAATTAATAGAATTAACAATTTTGTTTAATTAATTTTTAGAATTGTTATATAGTATAAACAGCAATTCTCCTCCAGTTGTATTTCAGCAATGTTTTCAGTTGTTGCTTAATGAGTTTATATTTATTGTATTTGATTTGCATTTATTTGACTTTTTGACGAAACACATTTACTGATGCTACCTCTCCCCATGTACACAGTACTATGAGAGATTGATCTGGCATGATTTTATTTATTTATTCATTGATTGATTTGATTTCTATATCTGCCCATCTCAACAAGTGACTCTGGGTGCCTTATAAAAAAAACAATTAAAATGATACAAAGAAAGATACGGCACCTAGTAAAACTGTTGCTCTGGATGTTAATACAACCAGGAAATGGGACTCTGAACATGTTCAGTGGCCCAGGCTCTGGCACATAACCAAGTCTTCATGGCCTTGTGGAAAGCCAAGGGATACTTGAATGGAGAATATTCCGGAGGGCAGGGCTATGGCAGAGAAGTCGTGTCTCATGGTTCCCCTGGCTGACATTCCTTGGCTGACAGGACCTGTAGCATGTCCAACCTGCCTGATAGAACTGATAGAAACAATTGGGAGAAGGTGGCCTTTAGAGAACCTGGCCCTCAAGCCATGAAGGGCTTTAAAGGTAATAACCAGCATCTTGAATTGCACCTGGAAGCCTACTGGCAATCAGTGCAGCTTATGAGACAATGATGCTTCATGTGTTGAATACCTGACCCCCATTACTACCTATGCACCTGTTGAACTTTCCAAATGCTCTTCAGTAGTAGCCCCATATAAAATGCATTGCAGTAGTCTAGACAAGAAGTCACAAGGGGGAAGAGTGACTGTGAGCAAAGCCGATTCAGGAACGGGTGCAACTGGTATACAACACTAGGCTGTACAAAGGCACTTCTGGCTTTGACTTCTATCTGGTCTTCTAACAGACTCCATGAGGACCCCTATATTGCACACCCTCTGGATCGTGTTCCCACATCCAGGACTAATGGGAAAACCTGCTCACCTGGACCCCTAAATACCCAAAGTCATTTGGTCTTGCTTGGATTGAGTCAAAGGCCATTGCAATCCATTCAGACCATTACAGCCTCTAGGAACTGAGATAGGATGTCATGGTATCACTCAGGCAGGCCAAGGTGGAGTTATAAAGCTGGGTATCATCAGTATATTGAGGATAGCTCCCCCCAAACTGTTAAACCACCTTCCCCCAAGTGGCCACATGTAGATGTTAGGTAAAACAGGAGAAAGAACTGAGCCCTGAGGTACCTTACAGAGTTGGGCCATAGGCTGGATCTCCCCCTCCCTCCAATCTGGATCTCCCCCTTCCCATCAACATAGACTGGAACCAACCCTGGAGGAAGGAGGAGAACCATTGCAACACAGTGCTGTCCACCCCTAATTTCCAAAGCCGGTCTAAAAGGTCACAAAGGGTGAGGATGGTCATACTGCCCCAGCCCCACTACCCCACCAATTAGGAAAAAGTAGGCAGTCTGAAAAATAATTCTTTGAAAATAAATGGAGGAAGACAATGTGTATGTGTATGCCTTCGAGTTAGTGTTGACTCCTGGCAACTGCCTGGACTTGGCAATTTTCTTAGCAAGGGTTTTTGGAAGCGGTTTTCTATTTCCACCTTCATAGGGTTCATATGCCCAGATCACCCAGCTGGTTTCACGCCCAAGACAGAACTAGAATCCCTGGTCTTCTGGTTTACAGCCTCATGTCTTAACCAAACTGGCTCTCAGAGGAAGATGATGCCATACCATAAAATAGGTTCAGATTGGCTGGGAATTGGGAGTTAACATTGCTTAAGTTTGGGAGACAGAAGTTTAGGTCTGTGATATAGACAAACAGCTTGAGAAGCTGGCGAATCAGATACTAATAAGGACCAACCAAACAATCTAGGACTACACGATGAATGGTTGACTTGTAAAATATGCTTTTACTTTTCCCATAAGTCTTGATGTTTTCTTTTTTTCTTATCTCACAGAATGTTATGGTTGTCAGCTGTGTATATCCTTCTTCAGAGTGAGTATGACATTCGTTACTATTTATTTTAAAAATGAGACTGCATTCTTGTTGAGATTGCAGTGCATTTGTTATTGATGGTGTACTTGGGATTGAGTTAACAGGTACTCTGGGATCAGTTTTATTTATTAGGAAATAGACTAGCAACAAATTAGCCTGTTTTTAAATGGTGGGAAGAGCATACAAATGGTAGAGTAAGATGGACTTGCTTTGGGGTGATTGTTTTTATATGGTGGGAGATTGGAGACTACCTGATCTGCCACTTTCTTGGTAAGAGATTCAACATTCGCTAATAAACCAACACAGCTTGGGCTGTGGAAGCAGAGAGCTATGCTAGACCTCTGTTCTTCCTTTGTCCCTCATAGTGTTATCAAAAGCAGGAGACTGCCTTGGGTGCCAGTTTCTGACAGCTGATACAAGCTGCTTTGTTTTGGAGGCACTATTTGTGCTTTGCTTGGAGGTGGCTGCAGAGATGCTGCATTTGGCAACAGTGCTGGTTTTTCAGTGGCCAGCAACAAGGTGTTTGGCTGAAAAGGAGCTGCTGCAGGCTAGAACTGGGCTCTTGAAAATAGCCTGCAGCACTGGATCACCAGACAGCAGTGTTGGCTAGTTGTTCAGTGTGTGTATTGCTGAGGGCTCGTGACCAGATGTCACCCTGAGAAGGAGCAGTTTGATCAGATTTAACATTTTGTATGACGGGAGATCTCTGTGATTTTTGGTTGCCGTTTGGTAGGGAGCTAGCAGCAACAGAGAACTTTCGCCTCAGTACAGTTGTCAATCTATTTGGTAGACATCTCGGTCTTCTTTCTCACCTATGCTGGAAAAGAGTCCTGGATGAAGTGGATTATTATCTTTCAGTTGGGTTTCAGGCCTGGATATGGGACTGAGACGGTAGTTATAGTGTTATAGAATCACATCATCATGATTTGCAACTTTTTAACCACTTTCTGGCAAAAAACCCCCCGCCCATTCCCAGTTTGCTTAATGACTGCGTGATCTGCTTAATGACCACAATAAAAATATCATTTCTGGGATTTCCTATCCCAATTGAGGTCCTAAGTCAAGGGCTATCTGTATAAAATCTGGGATACTTCATCTATGTTATAAGACATACTTTGTTTCAATATAATTTGACAGGGAAGTTGTAGGGAACTAACAAATGAAAAGAGTTTATAGGTAGTCCTTTTCTAGTGACTGTAATCAGGATTGGCAACTCTTGTCATTAAGCAAAGCAGTCACTGAGCAAAACCGTGACTGTTTTATGATCTTATTTCAGGCCTGCAAAGGTTGTAAATGCAAGGGTTACTCACATAGTTACTTTTTCATCACTACTGCAATTCTGAACAGTCACTATATGTGGCAGTCTTTGAAGAAGGACTACCTGTATATTATCCATGGTCTTTTATTTTCAGAAAGGGAAGGAGGAACTAGAGGCAAGAACGTATATTAGATGGTAAAAAAATCAAAGATTTTTTTTTTTTTGTTCTCCAGTACACAGTTGGTTTTTGTATAATTGAATAGTTTTTTAGTACTGTTGGGAAAAAAATAAACAGAGCAGGTTCTCTTTAATAATTGATTAGAATTATATGAATTTTAAAAGGGGGAACTAGAAACAAACCTTCTAGGAATCTGGAGGTGTTTGTTCTTAGCCAAACTGTTTTTTAAAAAAAACATATATTGCAGAAATCTCAAAACACGTTTATTTCTTGCAGGAAAAATAATTCCAACAGTTTAAACAGGATGAATGGTGTAATGTTTCCAGGAAACTCACCAGGTTATTCAGACAGGTAAGAAAGAGTACTTAAAATGAGCACATTCTAAACAATATAAGATAATGGATTAGTATTAAATTTCCAATGTTTATTTTTTAAAACACTTGGATATTTAATCACAGTTCAAAATCTTTGCATGCATGTGTGTGTGCGTGTTATACTTTGTTATACTAACATGCTCTCATTATATGAAAATATTTTTTATAATTGAATAGTTTTTCAGTATTGTTGGAAAAAAATTATGTGACTTTCATTATTAAATAACGGGGGGAGTCAATTTATAATAAGAATAAATTGATATATATTTTGGGATCTCAGGGAAGTATGATGTCAAGGCTGCTAACATCGGATGTTCTTGCTTAACATATATGAAGAAGCAAACATGTTTTATTTAACCTGTGTATCACTTCTAAAGTTAAAGTCAGACAATATTAGAATGGGGGGGGTATGTACTCAGGGGATACTTATCCATAACAATATTTCAGTACAGTATTTCCAAGGTCAGTTGTAACCAGAGGAGTTATGGGAGGGAAAGTTCACACTTCAAACTAATTGCGGAAGGTGATTGATGACTGTTAAATGAAGGAGTGAGTTATGCTCACTTGGAAGTCATCTGGGGAAGGGAGGATTCAGTTTTTGGCTTCATTATGCGGAAGCTATGTAGTAATAAAAGGATTCTTTAAGGTAAACAAAGCTTCAAAGTTCTTTGAAAAGCTTCTTCTTTCGGAACCATGACTTTCCAGATTTGATTAATTAGACATTTTCTTTGCAGATCTAATATAAATGGTCCTGGGACACCCCGGCCTGTAACTCGACCAAAAGTTTCTTTGTCACCTCCTATGACTACAAATGGTTTACCAGACAGTTCCGAAAGTAAGGAGCTGAGTCTCCTGCAAACTGAGGAGAAAATTAACAGGTCTGTAAGAGGAATATGTCTTCAGACATCTTGGTTAGACTCTTGAGTTTAACGTTTTTATTCTTAATCCCATTCTCCCTTGAAAGTCTTATGTTTTATTAATATGCCATGTTTAGTCCTCAACTTAAAACCATTTCTCCAGTGACTACCCAATGTTAACAATAGCACTGAACCAAGGGATTTACAGCCTGTAAACCAAGGGATTTACAACCTCGGATCTGAAGTTATGGCTATCAAAGCACCCAGTGGTTGCATAATCAGAATTTGGGCGATTGGCAGTCCACCAGCACTTACAAGCCAAGGGGCGCTTCCACCCCAGGCACCACTGTTCAAAGCTGCCGTTCCCCTGTAACCTTGTATTCACACTTTCCTCCAGTTACTGATGAGGTGTGTTTGGCCTGCTCTTAACATTTGCAACAAGCTTTTTTCTTGATGGCCACTCACATCATTCTCCAAGTCACGCACACCATTTAAGCTCCAAATAAAAACACTCCATTCTTGCAGTGCTTTGGAAAGTCTTCATAAAGCTTTTGAGGTATTCTGAAGCATCATGGGAAAGAGGTCCTCTCCATTCTTCAGATAGCAGGCCTGTTCTCACAAGACCTGGGGAAGACCTCAGTTGTTTCCTGAAAGCTTTCTGAAGCATTGCAAGAGTGGGGTGCGCTGCTTGGAGAATGAATTATACACACAATTTGGAGAACAGTACAAGAGACTTTGCAAGAAGGCCTGGCAGAGCCAGCACCTGTCTTAGATACAGTAGCGCCAGGCTGGCTACATCTCAGCAGTGGCAGAAAAACTGCAACAATCAGCTGGATGCAGCAGGGCCTGTGGAACACAGAGTGGCCAGGATTTCCTGGGATGCAGTGGTTTTGTGCTATACTACTGGCCAGGCTGGAGTGACTGTGGGTGTGAGTTTGCTGTGGCTCAGGGGCTTCTTTCACTACAAGAAGCTCCAAGCTGCAGTGTATTCCTTTCCTGGCCTACCTGTGCTTGTTACACATTGCCCCTACCACCCCACTTGATCACCCACTCATTTAAGATAATAATAATAATAATAATAATAATAATAATAATAATAATAATAATAATAGTAGTAGTAGTAGTAGTTGGAAGGGACCTTGGAGGTCATCTAGTCCAACCCCCTGCTCAGGGAGGAAACCCTATACCATTTGGGACAAATAGCTGTCCAGTCTCTTCTTAAAAACTTCCAGTGTTGGAAGGCAGGTTGTCCCACTGGTTAATTGTTCTAACTGTCTGGAAGTTTCTCCTTAGTTCTAGGTTGCTTCTCTCTTTGATTAGTTTCCATCTGTTGCTTCTTGTCCTGCCTTCAGGTACTTTGGAGAATAGCTTGACTCCCT
Organism: Crotalus tigris; assembly: GCF_016545835.1. Lineage (NCBI taxonomy): Eukaryota > Metazoa > Chordata > Lepidosauria > Squamata > Viperidae > Crotalus > Crotalus tigris. The sequence goes on from NW_024096520.1 coordinate 1,774,878, forward strand.
CTTCTTTGTGGCAGCCCCTGAGATATTGGAACACTGCTATCAAGTCCCCACTCGTACTTCTCTTCATTAAACTAGACATACCCAATTCCAGCAACCGTTCCTTATACTATATGTTTTAGCCTCCAGTCCCCTAATCATCTTTGTTGCTCTTCTCTGTACTCTTTCTAGAGTCTCAACATCTTTTTTACATCGTGGTAACGAAAACTGGATGCAGTATTCCAGGTGTGGCCTTATCAAGGCATTGTAAAGTGGTATTAACACTTCACGTGATCTTGATTTTATCCCTCTGTTAACGCAGTCTATCCCTCTGTTAATGCAAGATAAGATCACCTTTATTGTCTTTTTTTACTGTGGGCACAACGGCACACATCTCAAAGTGAACACATACATGACATACACCTAAACATACTATATACAACATATGTATAGACCCACAGCCCTACATATACATAACAAATAAATATTAAATATTAATACATATTAAATATTAAACACTGTCCAACATAACAAATAATATTAAACACTGTGCATTTAGAGTTATAACAGCAACCAGGAGTGCCAGAGTTGCAGTTGCTAAGCACTATAGTCACATGATGTCTCACTTTATGACCACATCACTTAGCAATGGAAATTCCAATCCTAATTGTGGTTGTGAGTTAAGGACTATCTGTATTTTCTGTTAACAGATTTTGTTCTCCAAAATGAAAATGAGCACATTCTCTTTTCAGACAGATTTCTTATGGGCATGAACTATTCCTTTCTTATTTTAAAAGTCTTAATGCATAAGTGCTCACTATATTAGGATACTGTAGGATGTGTATAAATAATGTATCCTGGAGTACCTCATCTTTAAAATTTATGTGAATATTTAGATCATAATCTGTTGGGGGAAATTAAATGTCAGTGACATTTTTTTAAAAAAATATCAGCTAATGGAATTTGTTCTGTCTTTGGAATTGAGAAGTAACAGTTTATTGTATCCTTTTGTGTACATAAAAATTCACTAGGGATTTGAGAGTCCACAGAAGGGGAAAAGGAGAAAATTTTACTGTGCAAGCAAAAAAAAAAAAAAACTGTTTGCATACAATATTCATTGATTATAAAGGACCATATTTCCTGTACATTATGAATACTATTTTGCTTAAAACAAGATTTTATTTTATTTTAAATAAGATTTCCCAGTTGAATTGGAATAGTGATGCTGGCACAACTGGTTTGTGTCAAAACTTTGTTTTTGTCTTCTGGGAGTTGAAGTCCACATGCCTTAAAATTGTCAAGGTTGAGAAACACTGCTTAAGATGCAATATCTCTGCTTATCTCTTCATATGAAAATATGATCCTTTGTGTTTCCATTTTTTTTTTCTCTTCCTGTCTTCTAGTGAATCGCCAGCATCTGAGCCTGAAAGAGTCCAAAACTGTCCTGTAAAAAATAAACACCCTGGAGACGATCCCTCAGAAATGGAAGGTTACGAAGTGAAAAGACTTAAATTTGACGAAGAGGAGGAAGCTGAAGAAACCTCCAACGAGAGTGGTCCCCACGAAGCATGCTCAGCAATGGCAGAAGAGACTGAGACAACTTCTCCATCTCAGGATAAAGAAAAAGAAACCACTGAAGAGAGACAGCATTGTAAAGAAGAAGTTGAGGAGGAAGAAGGTATATAACCATTTCAGTAGAAAATGCATTCCCTGAATCTCTGTTTAAAACACGGCTTAAATTTATATTTTATCATTTATTGTGAATTTCATGAGTTGAAAACAGACTTAATCATAAGTAAGTCATAATTTAGTTGCAGTATGCCTCATTGATTTCTAAATAGAATAAGATCTGCTTCCAATCCAATTTTGTTTGAAGTTATGCTGAAGTATCCTAGTTAGGAGACTAAGAAAGACCTGCGAGTGGTCTTTCTAATAAGTCTCTGTAAACACATTATGTTTTGATAGTACAATGAAATTGCAAAGATTGTGTATTAAATCCAGACCGAACTCCCAGTTGTTTCTGTCAATGGTCAAACTGGAATGTGTGTTGTATTTTGTAAGTCAACATTGCAAATAACTTACTTTTGTGCAGTGACATTCCCACACGCTTTAATTCATAAAAGGTACTAAAACTGACTTTTAGTCTTCTGCCCTTCAAGCCAGTGTAAGTCTGCAACATTTAGCAAATTGTGGAGTCCTTGGTGCTTTCTGGGTTTGGTTGTTTTCTTGCAAATGTTTCATTACACAGTTAAGTAACATCAGTACTAGTAGGGAGTGGGTTTGCTCTCATTTTATATGTGTATATAAGTAGACTTATATATATACTTGTCCTATCAGTGTTGGTGGGGTTTGGTTTGTCACAATAAAAAACGACCAACTAGAGAATATACAAAATCATCAACAACATCTTCAAATGTATAAAATTCATTAAAGGAAGAAGAAAACAATAGGCTATCCTTCCTGGATATTCTCATCAGCAGAGGCAGTGATGACAGAGTAACATAAAACCATCCACACCAACCAAGTGCTATGCTATCAAACCTCCCACAAGAGAAGGTGTGTAAGAACACTATTTAGATTAGTACAAAGACATGGTAGCATCCCTAAACATCAGAAAAAGGAAACAGATCATCTATACAACATCTTCCAACAAGATATCCATGCAACTTCATCAAGTTGCTACACATTTTGGTTAGTTGTAGTAAACTAACCAAACTTCATCAAAAAGTACCTGATACTCCACCCGATATATAGCACAATCAGTACAAACTGTGAAACAGTTAACACTGCCATACATCAAAAACATCTCAGAAACCACAACAGACTCATTACCATCACTTGGCATCATCGTAGCACACAAACCAACTAAAGTAAACTAAGAAGGCTCAGCAGCCCTAGAACAGGAGTCCTCTACAACATACAGTGTGAGGACTTCAATAGCCATTATGTAGGACATATAGACAGAAGACTGGCAGATCGTATCCATGAACATCAGCTGGCAGTCAGAACTATGATAAAAACTCCTTAATTTTACAACACATAGACAGACTTAACCAGTTTCAACTGGGAACCTATGACCATTCTAGATCAAGCCGAGTCCAAAAATGTCAGAAAATTCCTGGATGGCATTCAGACAAATCCCTCAAGATGATCATAACTCTTGCTGGTTGCATCGTGCAGTTTTCTTGGTAGCGTTATAGGATTGGTTTGCCGCTGCTGCCTTACAGGGTTCCCCTGTCCCCCAATTTTCCAGTCTAGGCAATAGCCTTGGAGTTCCGAAGTGTTCTAACCAAAGAACTATCCAAAACCTATGTCTTTAAGTTCCTAGCTAAACAAGGTCAGCTAAATGCTGCCACCTGCTGAGGCATAAAGCACAAGAAGCGATGTATTTTCATGATTATTATCTGTATAAAATTTTAGTGTTGCTTTGTTTTAAACATCTGTATAACAGATTCTAACTTTATTCCAGAATCTCTCATGATGTCAAGAGAAGTTTTTCCAGAAAGAAAAGTTCTAGACAAAGACAGTGCCTCCTCAGTTGAGAAAGAAGATGTTTCTGAGGAGAATAATCAGATTGGGGAATCTGACCAGACTCAAGCAATGAAAGACTCATCTTCTCCAAATAGTGAGAACAGTGGATCTTTTAGTAGCAAAGCTGACTGCAGTGACAAAGAAGAATTGGGTTCAAATGTTAGTGAAACTCCTGAAATTGAATCAGAGACCCCAGTGGAAAACAGCGATGACGCCACAGAAGCTGCAGATGAACCTATGGAACAAGACTAATAATTTTAATACACCTAGAGGCAGTATTTTCCACGAGGCTCTGGTTTTACACTGTATAAATAATTTTATGTAATAAAAGTGGACTGTTAGTTTTCCAAGAGAAGCAGGATGTAAATTGAACTTCTCCGTGCGTTAAATCCTGAAGGACTTGTACTTGTTACTGTGAAATATTGGCTCCTTCAGGTCCTGCTTGCTACTGAAATTTCAGTATGGTCAAATCTGGTCTGTGTATAGTTTTTTTTATTATTTAGAATTAAAATTTTTAAACTGGAAGGCAGTTCTAAGTCTGACAATTTTTTGGAGATTCCACATTTAATTACTTCTCTCTCTCTCTCTCTCTGTCTCTTTAATTCCCCCGAATGCTGTAGCAGCTAATTTTTGGTTTGGTTTTCAACACTTCAATTTCATGTTGGTTTACAGATTTTCATTTGACTGCATTTTGTGCTTGAAAAAGCTACACATTGGCATATAATACTTGATAATATACAAATCTAAAGAAAATCTATGTTTGCACTTTAGAAGAATTTTCTGTTCTAAATAGAAGCAACCATGTTCTTTCATACGAGACAACATTTTTACCCCCGAATAAACCAAATAAAATTAGGCCCATCTGATAGCCTAAAACAGTGTTTCTCAACCTTGACAATTTTAAGGCATGTGGACTGCAACTCCCAGAATTCCACAGCCAGCAATGCTGGCTGGAATTCTGGGAGTTGAAGTCCACATGCCTTAAAATGGTCAAGGTTGAGAAACACTGGCCTAAAAGATCCGAATGTTGTTGAAAGTACCAGGTCAAATACATTCCAAGAGTTCTGTTCTAACAACACTTTTGTACATTTCTGAGGTGCCTGGAAAATAGGTTTCCATTTTACTGTTGAAAAACTGTTGAGAACAGATTTCAAAATAATATCTTCAGCTTTTTTTTCTTTTCTTTTTTTTGTAGCAGGAATGTTTGCAAACCTGACAAGATAGTTTCTGTGAACTGAGAAAATTTCTGACATTATGTAATGGTTTTATAGTAGGAGATCAGACTGATATGAAATGCTGCAGCATTGCATGTCTAGGTTATGTATCGGAGCTGAATGGCTACCATTTGTACATCATTTTGAAAGTGAATATTTTTAAACATCCATTTTGACAGCCAGTGTTAACACTTTCTTTCCAAAACCAGCTCAAAGCACAATTACTGCTTTAAATATGTCACATTATATTTTTCAGTCATCAGTGTGTAAAAACACTCAAAATGTAACCTCCCAGTCGCATTTACTGGCTGCCAAATTTATACCTGTTTCTTCAACTGTACCTTTTTGATATTTAGAATTTTTAAATTTCTGTAAAGTAGATTTTTGTAGATTGTAAAGAGTGCTCACTGCCATTGTGAAACGGTATACAGTATAATTGTATAATTTGTGTGTAAACTGGATGCTTGGGCTTTCAATACAGTATTCATATAAAGCAATAAATATTAATGTCATAAAATGTTTGAGTACATTTTAATCAAACCACAATGGGACTCCCTTTGTTGGCAGAAAAGATACATACCATGGAGTACAAAAATAATCACCAAAGTGCATGCTAACAATTGTACTGCATGGTGGCTTTCATTCTGGAGAAAAGCTGGTTTTGAATTCAATATATTCTAAAATAATTTGAATGAATTTGCAAAACTGCTATCAGGTTAAAAGTTGAAAAGGTGTTGCCTGTGAAAACTATCTAGTGCCCTTCTACATACTTGAAAGTGAAAAATCAATTTATGTTCAGTTACTTTCTCTTGGCAAGAGAAGAGGATTGAATATGTACTGTAAACATTAAGAGGGGTTTACTCAAACCAAAACAGAGTAATTTAAAAACATGTCCCAAATCTATAAGATATACTTTTTTCTCCTTGCTTTTTTAAGGGATACTTTGCAAATGAGAACAAATTTTAAGTTTAGAGACTTCTGAAATTTTCTTTAGAATGTTTGTGAAAATATTGTTAATAAATTATTATTTAATCATCTGTGATCTTTTGACATGTTTATTTTAACACGGTTGACCTGTACTGTAAGCAGTGGGTTTTATGAACTGTAAAAGCTCAAATAAAGACAATAGACTAAATTACTTTGAATAGTCCATGTACAGGTAGGCCTTGTTTAGCAACTGTCTTGGACAGTGACCATTTGCAGTTAATGTGAAAAAGTAACTTTGCGAGCAATGCCTACATTTATAATGTTTGCAGCAGCTTACTTTCTGTGTATCCATTTACCATTATAGTTAGTATGTATTGCCTGGCCCTCCCAGCCCCCCTCCCCAGCTGAAAGATTGCCTATATTTCCTAAGGTGCTTTTCTCCAAAGTGCATGAATGTCTGAAAATTGCTAACTGCAGGTTAATAGATTCAGTTATGTAATCTTGATTAGAATCTTCTGGGGCTGCTGCTTGTAACTGACCAGACTCTAATCAATTTCACACTGAAGGCTTTTGTTTGCTCCTAAGCAGCTTATGGCAAGTGTGCTAAGCAAATAGTTGATGCCAGTGCATTCTTTTTGACATGTATTCCCTGTTGTGTGCTTGTTTATTCTTGTGCAATCCTTTCCTCTCCAATGAATAAATCCCAGTGTCAGGGAAAGCATTCCAAAGAGCAGTGGAGTGAAGAAAAAGCAATTAGATTTGTTCTTTTACCTAGCTTGTGAGTCAATTTCCAGAAACTTGTTTAGGGTCATTTGGTTTTTTGGAGTCATTTCCTGATGCTGTCAAGCAAAGAAAAGCTGAACTGACTGTAAGCACAGTCACTGTTATATACCCCCCCCCCCAACACAGATTGCTTTGCTTAAAGACCACGTTGCCAGTCTCAGTTGTCATTAAACAAGAACTCTATATTCTTATGGCATTTACCACTGTGATCTGTTTTCTATAAAGGTGTCATTTTGGGGGGGGGGGTGTAGAGGCTTTTAAAAATAAACATCCCACTGATACTTTTTTCTATACTCTTCAGTTGTGTCTCCTTATGGAAATTCTATAGCCCAGGTATTGACTGCTCTATTTGGCCATCCTTATTCAGATTTGTGCACATAATTTTTAACCTATTTTGCTAACCCTTTTAAAACTTTCTGTTGGTTAGGATTCAGTGTTGTTTTAGCTCTTATTTTAGTTTGGAGATAAGAACAAATAGAGTTATAAACTAACAATAGTTATAGAAATAGCCATTAAAGCAGAGACAAGGGTTGTTCCAGATCATTTCATTCTACACAACTCCATGCAGCTTCCTATGTTTGCTTCCATGCCTTAGTGCAGAACAATCAAGAAGATATTTTCCATCTTAAGCTCAGAATAAAAATGATAGAGCTGAATGGGGCAACAAATTGATATATTAATTTGCTTATCTCAAAGATGCTTTTTCACGAGGCAACTGGACTTCCTTGTTTTTTCTTTGAAGACGTTTCACTTCTCATCCAAGAAGCTTCTTCAGGTCTGATAGGATCCAATCAGAGCTGAAGAAGCATCTTGGATGAGAAGCGAAACGTCTTCAAAGAAAAACGAAGTCCAGTTGTCTCGTGGAAAAGCATCTTTGGGATAACTGACCTGGATGATAGAATCTCCATAGATGTATTAATTCGCTTATTGTTATTATTTTGCTAGCCATTTCAAACAAAAATTGAAACTAGAAGGGGCTGTTTATTACTGGAGAGAAAAACTTGCTGAAAAGTCAACTTTTTCATATGTAAACCAATAATAATAAAAATCTGAGATGATAACGGTATTGCAAGCTGCTTTTATGGTGATCCATTGTTCATTCTGGCTAGGCAGGCAAAAGTCCTATATAGTTTAGTGGATGTGCATTGCCCCCTATTGGCAATAAGGGAAATGCTTTGCTCTCTATAGACAGTTTTATGCTGGCAGCAAGTTCTGAAATCTTGACAGTTCAGTCAAAATAATGTTCAAAGGACATGAAAGTAACCACAACAGAGGAACCATAGAGTTGGTTCAGGTTTTCAGTGCAAATGCTTGATTATTGAAGGAACCAAAATGTTTAGAAAAATAAAAAGGAAAAAAGACAAAAGGAAGGCTAAATTAAGAGAGACTGACAGCACGGTCATACTGGTTATAGAAAACAGCAGTGAATATGAAATTACAGGCAAAAAACAAAAACTATAAATATTTTAGCAAGAGGGCAAAGAGTGTTGACAGCGTAAGGTTAACGCTTCCTGTGCCATCGTTATCTGGAAAAGCAGTAAACTTCAAAAGGAAACACTGTAAAAGTGTAATTGCTACTTCATATTTATCCCTGACAAAATGAAGTGACCATCTGGTTATTCAGTGTCATTTGCATGTTACGCCTTGTATTCTTCCAGCCTATGTTGTCTTTTCACAGACCATTGTTTGTCATTAATGAACAAATGCATCTTATGATGATGAGAGTCAACTTTTATAGGTCGTCGTCCTCAACAGTTCATTTAGTGACCAAAGTTACAACTGTACTGAAAAAAAGTGACTTATGACGTTTTTTCGCTCTTACGACACTTTCTGCCTCTCCACGGCTGCAAAATTGAGACGCTTGGCAACAGACTCATATTTATGAAGGTTGCAGTGTCCCGGGTCATGTGAACGCTTGCTGCCGCCTTCTGACAAGCAAAGTCAATGGGGAAGCCAGATTCACTTAACAACCATGATTCACTTAACAACAGTGGCAAGAAAGGTTGTAAAATGAGGCAACACTCACTTAACAACTGTCTCACTTAGCAACAGAAATGTTTGGGCTCAATTGTAATCATAAGCAAAGGACTAGCTGTACAGAATACATTTTTATTTTATTTTATTTTGGGGGGAGTGAGGAGCTTGGCTTCTGTTGCAGGTCTTGGGTGGTCCTAGGTAACAGACCCTACGACGGGTGCTTCTTATTCTTGGAACAGCCTTATGGCCCCTTGGATGGTTCTGCTGGCTTCTTGGATGGCTGTGCAGACAATGTGGAGGTCTGCTTTTTGCCTGCAGCTGCAGGCTGATATGAAGAGGCGAGTCGGGATCTTTTTTTTCCCCACAGAAAAAAGATCCATTTACTGGAAGAACCGTCTCCCCAGTTGAGGAGCTGATGAGCTACTGCTCCTGTTTAACACAATTTAAGATGGTACTAATTAGGCAAGTCCAAGATACTCTGTGTAATACCATTTTTGCTGCAGCAGCCAACTAACCTCGGTCAATCTCTAGAAAAGTCCAAGCAGTGTCATAGCTATTTAGGCCTTGGATGGGACAGAGAGAGAGACCATCTGAACATCCCAGAAGGCTGCCTTGGCCAATTATTTTAAACCAAATCCAAAACAGCATGGAGAGATTCTCCAGAAAGAAAGCTGGGGAATGTCTGCAGTCCATTTGTTTAGATGTGTGACTACTTTCCCGTTTAAAACAAAAGAGAAAAAAGACATTGGTTATAAATAGCAACTTGGAGGCTGGCAAAGTTAGTGGGAAGAACCTGACCCGTTTGTTTTCTGCAATGCTGAGATGGCTGCAGTCAAGATGTCAGCTTTGGTTCCCTCTTTTCTTAGATTGTCTGTTCTCTAAGAGTTTGGCTTCACTTACAGCGCGGCAGCCTTGCCGTTGCTACTGCTGCTTGTAATGAGGCTAGCTGAAAAAAATAATTTCCTTGAAAGTGCAAACAAAACAAGTACTCACCTGCTACACACCCTTTTCTAAGGAAAAGTAGGCAGCAAAAGAGGCAAAGGTGGGATCACTGAAAAAGACAGAGAGCGATGAAGCAACTGCTCTGCCAACAAATTTCTTTTGTTGTATGGCACCTGACAATGACTATATATATCCTTAATGGTTATAAAAATACGAATCCCGGGCATATTTGTTCAATGATGCAATCTTCGATCTCCGAGAAGAGTATACTTCAGTTATTTATTGTTAAAACAACATTTAAAACAATAAAAACAGTTATATACAAGATTAAAACAACTTAGCTTTCGCTGGTCCTCTGCCAGCATCCTCAGAGTGGGGCTTAGGGGGTGGGAAGTTCTTTTTATCCCTTTGCTGATCCAATTGCCTACTCATTGCCCTCGTGAGAGGGCCACTCTTCCTGATTGCCTGTGACTGCCTTAACTATATATATTACAGTAAAAAAGGAAGCGATCACCAGGAAATAAAACACCAAGGTTTTAATAAATAAAACCAAGCTTTCGATGGCTAGCATCTGCCATCATTGTCAGGATACAAGCTAGCTAGTGAGGAAACCTGACTAAACTCTACGCATGGACCTTGTAACAGGTCCAAGCCGACTAATCCTTGCTTCACTTACAGCCTTCAGTGATTCTTTCTTATAGCTCTTACTTACATCCACACAACCACCCATGTTTCCCAAAGTTAAAGGGTCCTCTGAACCAACTCATATTTATGACGGTTGCAGTGGGTGGTTGTGTGGATGTAAGTAAGAGCTATAAGAAAGAATCACTGAAGGCTGTAAGTGAAGTAAGGATTAGTCGGCTTGGACCTGTTACAAGGTCCATGCGTAGAGTTTAGGCATGGCTATGCTTATAAGCAGGTTTCCTCACTAGCTAGCTTGTATCCTGACAATGATGGCAGATGCTAGCCATCGAAAGCTTGATTTTATTTATTAAAATCTTGGTGTTTTATTTCCTGGTGATCGCTTCCTTTTTTACTGTAATGTATGTACCCAGTTGTCTGGTGCCTGTCTTATGAACATTCCCATTGGGCAGTTGGAGGCTTTACAACAAGCGAATTATTAACTGCTTTAACTGGAGAAGCAGCTTGAGCTCTAGCCCTGCCTGATGGCCTGGGGCTGGCATCTGAAGTCTCCTGGGAAGCCTTCAGAAGGATCCGTCTGGCAGCATAACAAAAGGCTTAGTAACTTTGGTTTCACAGTTAATGGGAAGATATGCTGGCACCGCTTGAGCAAACAAAGAACTGAATGGGGCTACTATGAGTTGTCAAAAATAGTTACAATAATTAATAACAGGTTTATCCAATGGTCTCTTGGTAGGGCCACATCTGCCAGGAGGATGGATTCAGTCTTATGCTTTATTCCACCACCATCCTGCCCACATAATGAATACCAAGGACTCTCTGGAATGAAGGTGGAAGGTTTTATGAAGAATCAAAGAAGAAAGAAAATCTCAGTATACTGCACAAATCCATTCACTTGATATTGGATATAGACCTACTAGGTCAGGGGTAGGCAATCTTGGCTCTTTTATGACTCGTGTACTTCAACTCCCAGAATTCCTGAGCTAGCCATGCTGGCTCAGGAATTCTGGGAGTTGAAGTCCACGAGTCTTAAAAGAGCCAAGGTTGCCTACCCCTGTACTAGGTCTTCAACTAAATCCAAAGATTAGATATCAGCACACTTTTAATAATAGTTTGCTCTTCAAGCATCGGTGGTGCAAATCTGCTTTTAAACATTGCTAAGTCTCTTATCCGGAATATAAACTATTTCAGCTCCTTCCCTCAGGATGGCGCTATAGGGCATTACATGTCAAAAGTACTAGACACAGGGACAGCTTTCCCCCCATGCCATTACTCCACTGAACATCTAATTCTTACAGTAGTGTCTAATGTCTATATATATTTACCCACGTAATGTGGCTGTAGTATTTATTTATCCTTCTAATCTTCTTTACTCCCCCTTTTTATTGGGATGATGATGATGACGACGATGATGATGATATTGCTTTTCATGCATACCAAGTGCTTCTGTGCCAGAAACAAATTCCTTGTGTGTCCAATCACACTTGGCCAAATAAAGTTCATGAAGGTATGAAAGACAACTGGTTGACTTTAAGTCAGTCACTCTCTATGACAAACCCACCTTACAGGGGTTTTGTTGTGGGGAAAAGAGACAGAGGAAAAAGTATTAAGTTTGTTTGCTGCTTTGAATTACTTATTCAGATAAAGGCAAAATGGAAATATATAAATATATGGAGTTCTATTGACATGGCAAACTTGTGCTCAAATGCTAAACCTTTTTCAGTGTATGTTCCACTGAATTCTGATATGTGGCATTGTTATCAATGACTTGATTGATAATTTGATTAGTAATGTGCAATGACATCAGTGGCAACTCTTAGCAATCGTATAGATAGACTTTCTCCAGGATAATCTGTGCCTAACCTGGCCTTTTGGGTCTAACAGTGCTTATACTGTCAATGTAATTGAGCCTACTAACCCTGCTAATAGTCATGCTTTTCTTCTCTTTCCTTCCACCTTTTCCAGCATTATAGACTTCTCGAGAAAGCTAGATCTTTATATAATGCATTCAAAATACATGCAGTCATCCTTTACCAATTGCCTTGTTCAGCAACCATTTGAAGTTACAATGGTACAGACAAAATAAGTTTACGACCAGTCCTCATATTTGTAGCCATTGTAGCATTTTCATGGTCATGTGATTGTGATTTGGGCATTTCGTAACCAGGGCACGTCCCAAAGTCATGCGATCATCATTTGTGACATTCTCAGTCAGCTTCCGACAAGCAAAGTCAATGGGGAAGCCTGCAGAAAGTCACAAGTCATGGTCATGTGATATGCTTAATGATTTGTGATGATTTGCTTAACAATGGGGAAGGATAGGAGGGGCTTGCCACTTAGTGCTATGAAAAGAGATGGAAGGACTGAAATGGCTTATTGTTGAGAAAAGACCGATGTCGGACTCAGTATGACCAACTACAGACTTGGCATCTATTATTAATGAGCCGAGGTGGCGCAGCAGTTAGAGTGCAGTACTGCAGGCCACTTTAGCTGACTGTGTTCAGCAGGTCAGCGGTTCAAATCTCACCGGCTCAAGGTTGACTCAGCCTTCCATCCTTCCGAGGTAGGTAAAATGAGGACCCAGATTGTTGGGGGCAATGTAATATATATGTAATATACATTGCTTACTGGTGTACACCACTTAGAGAGTGCTTGCACTTAAAGCGGTATATAAGTCTCATAAATAAATAAATAAATAAATTAAGAACCGATGGGCAATGACATGGATGTTGCCCTGTCAGAACTCTGCCCTCCTGGTTTTCATTTCTTGAAGTAATCAAATCACTAAAGCCAGGGAGACCAAAGCACAGCCTCTGAGACCAACAACTCTGAGTGCCTGAATGTGAGCCAGGCTGTCTGTCTCTGATTAAGAGTGCCCAAATATGAGCTGGTTGGATTAAAGAGGGCACATTTGTTTCTTTGCTTATTTTAATAAAGGTGTAAAATGTGAACTTCCTAATTGTTTTCTTCTTTTCATGGGTTACATGCAATCTAAATTTTGATAGAGGAGAGGTGTAAACATTTTTAAAAACAATTAAAAACTATGATGGATTCACATTTAATGCTATGAAACCCCTCTTTTAATGTTTAGACCAGTGGTTCTCAACCTTTTTAATGCCGCGACCCCCAACCGGTCGTAAGTCGAGGATTACTCAACCGGTCGTAAGTCGAGGACTACTCAACCGGTCGTAAGTCAAGGACTACTCAACTGGTGCAACGCCGTTTGCAGAATGGGACTTTTGGCGGGCTCAGCAGGGCAGAGACAGCCTGGACAATTCCTATTGGCTTTTGAAAGCCAATAGAATTAGACTCTATTCAAGAGAGTCTATTCTATTGGCTTTCAAAAGCCAATAGAATAAAAGGGAATAGCACAGCTAAGGAAAAGGGGGGGGGAAATGGCGGACTGCGTTGTTTGGTGACCCCCGTGAAATGGTTGTTCGACCCCAAATGGGGTCCCGACCCACAGGCTGAGAACCACTGGTTTAGACTGAACACGAGTTGCAGTATTAAGCTGATCCTGGCTGATTGTGAAAAGCTAAACAAAAGCTACCAGGAAATACAAGTTGTAGCCAGCACAGGGAAATTGCAAAAACATTCCAGAAAAAGGGACTGCTACAGATGCCCTCCAACTGTGCAGTACCACAATGCCCTAACATTTTATTTGTTTAGCATATGGCACCTACAGGTGTCATGCAATCACTGATACACAACACATAAAACGTAATATACATGCAGACACAAATATAAGTTGTTAAAATAGGTGAAAACACATACTCAACATGAATGTGTATGATTTCTCCTTATAAATAAAACTAACTATTTCATGGAGGGTTGGGTCGGGCAAAAATAAATCTATAGTTTACTAAATTGTGTAGACCTTTCATTATGCTTTCTTATCATAGGTTTACTTTTATCAGCACTGCTAGTAAATTGGACAATTTTAGCTTTAATTCAACTCAATAGCAATAGGAAAATAACTATTTTGAAAGTCAGGAAGGGAAACAAATGGATAAAAATACTGATCTTTACTAACAAATACTCTTCTACACCATTCCAAAGACTATTGATATACTACCACCCATCCAACTGAAAGTTATTTTCTAGTGGGATACTACCTGCCCCCATAACATTGTGAGTTTAGCCATTTTTCAAGTGTCTCTCCAGGCTTTGCTCTCTGTTTTCTTGGGCACCAAGGAAGCAAGTTTTGACAGTATGAAAAATTAATCAGATTGAAAAGATTCCCTCAATTGTTTATATTCACCCAGGATACAGGCCACAGTTTGAGAAGTCTTAGATGGCTGTATTTGTTATAAGCAGGGCTTTTTTTCTCTAGAACGCCTAGAACAGACCTTTTTTGGATGGAACCTTATAGGGTAGGCAAGGCGGGTTGTATGACGTGTGTGAGTTCTGGCACTTTTTTTTTTTTTTTTTTTTTAGAAAAAAAGCACTGGTTATAAGCCATGATTCAGACTCTGACCTGGAATCTGACAAGGTTGCTCCAGCTGAGCCTGTGTCTTAGGAATCAGAAAACCAGGATTGAACAGAGACAGATCAGGTACACAGGCATCTCCTTCTCATCAGCTGGATCAGTCAGATGATGAAGCCCAGCCCCTAAGCCCCAGATCTACGTAGGGAAATCAGGTGAGAAGAGCAATGCTCCTCAATGAGACTTCTCATTAAGCAAAGTGCAAAGCATGTTGATGATGATGATGATAATAATAATAATAATAATAATAATAATAATAATAATAATAATAATAATGTTGGAAGGGACCTTGAAGGTCATCTAGTCCAATCCCCTGCTCAGGCAGGAAACCCTATATCATTTCAGACAAATGGCTGTCCAGTCTCTTCTTAAAACCTTCCAGTGTTGGAGCATTCACCGCTTCTGGAGGCAGGTTGTTCCACTGGTTAATTATTCTAATTGTCAGGAAGTTTCTCCTTAGTTCTAGGTTGCTTCTCTCTTTGATTAGTTTCCAACTGTTGCTCCTTGTCCTGCCTTCAGGCGCTTTGGAGAATCAATCGCCTGACTTCCTGTTTAATGTTTAATTGCAGTCAGCTGGCTACTAAGTTTTGGCTAGCTCTTTTGGCTGCAATCTTTGTTGGAGACAATTGTTTGACTTCTTAACTCTTGCAGCTTGTTCCTGCTTCTTGTTTGTGACTATTGAACTGGCTTAACTACCTGTGACTCTTGGAATATCTTTGAACTATACTATTGATTCTTAGACTGTATTCTGTTCTCTATTGCTAAATATTTGACTCCCATTGCTGTCTACTGTTATCTGTCTAAAATCGTAAACAAAAGAGCCTCTTTCAGCTTTGAATACCATGTGTGTGTGTGTGTATGGGCAACCTTGAAACACAACAGTATTGTTGCCAAGAAATCTACTTGGATGTCCTTGAAATCACCGGGAGTGAAGTTCTACTCAAAATAAATTTTACTTCAAACTTATTTCATAGAAGCACCATGAGTCTGCAGGGACTTTTTTTCCAAGGAATCCCTGAAATCTTCACCCCACAGATGTGGGGTACATAGCATTACCATAATATTGAAAAACCTAATGCAGTGGTAACAATGATCAGTAGAGGGCAGACTCTGTTTGTAAGTACTGTAGCTGTCAGCCCTTTTATTCAAGGAACAATATTTAAAATTGTTGGAAATGAGGAATGGGATTTGATACCAAAAACACAAGAAAGTGCAAAAGAGTATTTTACTATCTGGCATGATATTTCCCTACTTTACTATTTAGTGCCTTGTTTAAACATTTTACCCCAACAAAGTCACCCTGAATTATATAGCTGCTATGTAGCTTTCCAGGCTGCTGTGGATGGGGATTATACACAGTAATTGAGTTTCTCTTTGCTTTCTGCTCTTTCCAACTTTGCAGTTTTTGCCACAAATACAGTTAAATTCTGGCAACTGCTCCCAAGCAGCAAGAAAAGATAATGATCCTGAGAAAAGAATCTGCATTAAGCAGTTACAAACATGATTTATCTCCTGCAGACTCTGAAGCAACTTCTGGAGACTGAATGACAAAGCATAGCACAATCCTCACCTTGGTGCAGATTGCCTAAATCCAACAATCAATGGTCAAGTGACAAGATGTTCTAATGTTTATATTCAGGTGGTGCTGTAGCAACAGGAATGGCAGAATGGCTTTGATTGTTGTACATATCTCTCTCTCTCTCTCTCTCTCTCTCTCTCTCTCTCTCTCTCTCTCTCTCTCTCTCTGTGTGTGTGTGTGTGTGTGTGTGTGTATATGTGTTTGTTCCATCTTCTATCTCACTTTTATTTTCTGTCAGTTATCTACATACCTAATGCTACTGCCTCCTATTTTCTCCTCAACAACAGCCCTGTAAAATAGGTTGGGTGAGAGAGTGACTGGCCAAAGTCACCCAGCTGGCTTTCATGCTTAAAGAAGGCCTCACATTCACAGTTTCCTGGTTTCTAGCCCATCACTTTAATCACTGGTCCTTTTTGGGGATGTGTAGGTAGACATGCTTGAAATATTGAGAAGTAACTGTGGGCTCTGACAAAATGGCTACCATGGAGAACATATCCAACTGTAATAAACCCACAAAGCAAATTGGCCTGATTGCTCCTTGCCAGCCTGCCTGTTCCCATCCCTAATGTTCTTCCTTTTGTGTTTTTTTCTTCATGAAGGTGGATATATTGATCAACAAAGCAATGGCTGCAGCTATCCAGCATTTATATTTTCTAAAATGCCCTTGTTGCTGTGTGGCACTTGGGCTGTGCTGAGATACGACTGACATCTTTGGGGCTTGACCTTGTGTCCCCAGAAGGGTGTCAATTTTGGGGAAACTTCTGCATGGCTTTGGATTGGAGGGACTCCTTATAACAGGCATGTCAAACTTGCGACGTCATGTGATGTTGCACAACGTATCAGAGCTTTTTTGCCATTGCCGGCTATGGGGTGGGCGTGGCTTTCCGATGACGCATCCGGCCTGCAGGCCAGCAGTTTGACACCCCTACCTTATAATGTCCCACCTCCCAGCTGTTTAAATTCTCCTTTCCTGAGTGAAGTCAAGGGTCTTCACTAAGTGGCTATCATTCACTCATATCTCTAGTGACCCCACAGAGGTGTACTTTTGTTTCCTAACATAGCTTCTGCTTCCTCTCCACACCTTGGAAGAAAATGAACATAGCAAGGATGGCAGGAGAGAGACTAGGAGTGCCAATGTTTGTGCTTTCTCATTAGCCAATTGGAGGGACCGTTGATCAGTTCATAATACTCCTCAGCCCTCAGCGTCAAAGCATTTGTGAGGCAGCCTGACTGTAATTTTGAGGTTTTTCAGATTGAAAATGGTGGTTCTCTCAAGGGCCTTCAGAGACATTCTTTGAAGACAGGTAGTTCTCGACTTATGACCAGTCCCTTAGCAACCATTTGAACTTATGATGGACCCCGGAAAAAAGCTATTAAAACAAATGTTCAAAGTCTGATATCTTCCTCGCCTCCCTGTGAGCGCATTTTTGATGCTCAGCAAGTGGCTCACATTTATGGTCATATGTAGTATCCCATTGTCATGTGACTGCAATTTACAAGGGTTTTGCCAGAAACCAGTGTTTATTTCCAGTTTTTTTTTTCAAAAACAACAACAACAAAAAACACTCCAAAGGCAACAAGGGGTTCACTTTACCACTCCCGTGTTTATTTAACAATCTCTGCAAAAAAGATGATAAAAATAGGGTGTGGTCATGTGATGACCCAATTAACAGCCATCATTGTGGGCTCAATTATGGTCATATGTAAAGGACTACATGTAAGTAAGATGCTTGAGATTGGGATTTTCCTATGTAGCTTCAGGGCTTGCTACTGATTTTTTTTTTTTAAAGCTAAAATTAGCTAGGGAATGTAGTCCAGAGAGTGCCAAAAGAGATATTTGCAGACACGTTAGGGCTCTTAGCTTCCTCATTGGGGACAGGGGTGTTACTGGAACCGGCAGTTTTTCAGTATCTTAATTTCCTCGTATGCATAGCTTAAACCTCTTTTATGTTTGGAATTACTTACCTCACCTGAAACACCCATGAAATATCTTCAACAATGAACACACGTGTGCCCAAACCCCTTGAATAATGTAAAAGCTGTACTTAGTCACTGACTTTGCCTGTGCAGAGTAATTAATGAGATAAACCTTAAGGGTTTGTCTCCAGCAGTTTGGAGAATTTTAAGCACAAACTTAACCAATATGCATACATTAACTCCTTTGAATAATTAATAGGCTGAGGGTGACTCTATGACTAAGGCAAGGGTCTTAATTGTACAATGCTGCGATGCATACTTATCATTTAATGAATAAAGAACTCTGCTGCTTCACCTGTCTTGGGGTTATTAATATGTGAAAAATACTGTAAACAAATACCAACTAATAACAGTTTAACATGTGGTATTTCAATATGGGTATAAGTCCCATGGATTGTTCATGGCCATTCAGGGACTAGTATACAGTTCATAGCTAAGGGAATACAATCTATTAGACTTATTTGTTTGTTTATTACAGCCTCTCTGGGCAGCAAGCAGTAAGACAATAACTACATCACTAAAACAGTTAATGCAATAAGAACAATTAAAAACTCATTGTGGCAACCCTATTCAGCTAGGGCCAAGGGCACATTGGAATAAGCCTGTTTTCACTTGTATGCAAAAAGCTAGGAGGCTTAGAGTAGATTAAGAACGAGGCCTCAGGGTAAACTGCAACAGGATGGATATAGCAAGGAGAAAAATATTCAGAAATGAGAAAGTAATAATGACAGACTAGCTGTGTTCATGCCTTGTGCTGGATCATGACAGGTTTTAAGCATGCTTTGCTAATTCAACAAGGGCAATGTTCACTTATAATTCTATGCTTATATCATTTACAAACCACATTGGTTGGTTTCACAACTGGACATTTCACAGCATGGTTTGTTTTAACCATTGTAAAATAAGGCCACAGTAGCAAGGTAACAAATTACATTAATTTAAACCTAAGCAGATCACAATATTTTGAATCTTATGTCTGAATCTATCTTAGTTGGTTGCTAGTTGGTGAGATGGTGCAAAAATTGGGAATGTTATACTGGCCTTGTGGCAAATTGATGCCCTCCTGATATTTTGGACTTTCATTTGTAGAATTCCTTGAAGGCACTGCTATATCTTTTACTGTATTTTTTTTCTGATCTGTGAATTTTTTTGAAAATTAAATCAAGAAACTTTCTTGTGCTAAGGAAGAATCACACTTCATTGTTGTTATTGTAAATTAGGACTAACAAGTAAGGGCTGAAAGAAGCCAGATGATCACTAGATGGCAGTCAATGTAAACACTCTGCTGCCATCTAGTGGCTGGAGTTTTGCCATCCAGGTAAAATTGGAGGGAAAATCTCTCCAAAGTGATTAGTAAGTAATAGGAGATAAGAAAACAACCAAAATGTAAGATACTGACATCATTAATTATTGGAAGGATAATTGCAAATAATGATTGCATATAGATTTGCTCTGATATATTTCAGCAAATTTGGGGCAACTTAGAAAAAGTGTTTTGTTGGTAATATTAAAATCATTTATTGTGTAATTAATTGGTGATATATTACCTGCAATAATTTCTCGCAGTTTGGGATCAAGATTCACTGTACATGGTAAAAACATTTTTACATCTCGTGCTATAAGGACTGGAGTTCGTGATGACAAAAATATTTCAAAATTTCGAATATAACCATCAATTTCTAGTAAAGGTTCAACATCTTTAGTTGTTGGAATATTCCTTGAAATTCTAAAGCAAGCAAAGGAAGTTCTAGATTAGAAACCCTGGTCTAATATGTTTTGCACATATATGGTGTGTTTTAAATCTGGCTAAAGAAGTTCATTTCAGAATTCTTGTTTTCCTGTCCTGATATTTTAAAAATTATATTTGAAATTATAAACAACTGTACATGTAAAACCAAGTTATATAAATTGAAACTATAAACAGAGTAAAAAAATTCTACATCATCTATGCAATCATGACTAAAATTAGTACAAATATAATTAAGTCAGAGAACAAAGAGTTCTTGGAGAGAAGATTGATTGATAACAAACGAATCTGATTTATGATCAATAGGACGTGGGTATGAACAGATGTTTTATTGTCTAGATCTGCCTCAGAGCATATAAATGTGTAAGCTAAAATAGACATTAACTTTTCACTGTTAATCACTTAACATTTTGCTGATCCTTATGTGCATGCCTTAAATCTTAGACAAAAAAAAATGTTTTTTGCAAATTAGATTATTAGGATTAGTTTTAGAGCTACAAAAATTACCAATAAAGGAGAATATCTGTAGATCAGGGTTGAAATGAGAGGTCCTTAGTGTTCTCTGAGCTTGGTTATTTTCTTGCAGACAATTCATTAGCCAAACTAGGTAACATCAGCGATGCTAGTCTGCAAGAAAACAACCAAACTCAGAGAGCACCAAGGACTCCTCTTTACAAAAAGTATACTAGTATAAAGATGAATAAGGAGAATGTGCTACCTCTCTACAGAGAGTTCATTTATTTTTTCTCAAAGACAAAAATGAAGTGTATGCAAGTTGTATGGCTGCAATGGTAGTAAGAGTCAAGTGGTATGGAGAATTATATTGAATGGAGTTTTCTTTTTCTTACCTTATGCTTGTACTGTTTTTGATTTACTATTATATGCTATTTTCTATGCTTCACATATTGTAACTGATCCTGAAAAGAAATTAGGCATCAGTATATATACACAGGTGGTCCTTGTTCAGCCACCACTTTTTCAGAGACTGTTCAAACTTACGGTTAGTTACTATCAGGCCAATTATGTCTATTGCAGCATCCTATAGTCACAAGTTTGCAACCTTCCCTGCTGGTTTCCCACAGGCAGAAATGGAGCAAGAAGTCAGAAGTCATGGTTATGTGAGGTCCTCACTTAATAAGCAGCATAGTTGTTTTTCAAGGACAGAAACCAAGACTGCTGGAACTGCCACTGCTAAATAGAACTTTGCTAAGCCAAGAGTGCAGAAAGAATAACAAAGATGATTAGGGGGCTGGAGGCTAAAACATATGAAAAATGGTTGCAGGAACTGGGCTTGTCTAGTCTAGTGAAAAGAAGGACTACAGGCAGTGGTGGGATTCAAATATGTGAACAATTGGTTCTCTGTCTGGATGCCATTTCTGGAAGTCCATTCTGGGCCTGGGCAACAAAAAAATTAGCTACCGGTTCTGCCGAAGTGGTGCGAACTGCTGAATCCCACCACTGACTAGAGGTGATATGTTTTCCAATATTTGAGGAACTGCCAGAAAGAAGAGGGGGGTCAACCTATTTTCCAAAGCTCCGGAAGGCAAGACAAGAAACAATGGATGGAAACTAATCAAGGAGAGAACCAACCTAGAACCAAGGAAAAATTTCCTGACAATGAGAACAATTATCAGTGGAAGGCTTGCCTTTAGCAGTTGTGGGTTCTGGAAGCTTTTAAGAAGAGACTGGACAGACACTTTTCTGGAATGGCATAGGGCCGTAGTGGCAAACCTGTGGCACGCAGAGCCCTCTCTGTGGGCAGGTGTGCCATCACCCCAGTCCTAGGCCTTCAGCTGGTTTTTATAAAATCTTTTCGCTTTAGGCCTCCGCCGCCGTGTACAAAAAAAAAAGGTTCAATCAATTTCATCTTCTCATGGGAAAAAAAAGATCTCGCAAAGTTGGAATTGACTGATTGAACTTTTTAGTCCCACCCAGTCTGCCGTTACCACCAAAGCCACACCCACCCAATTGGTCACGCCCACCCAATGGGTCATGCCCATCGAATGGGCCATGCCCACCCAGCACCCGACGATACATAAGTGGGTTTTGGGTTGCAGTTTGGGCACTCGATCTCTAAAAGGTTTGCCATCACTGGCATAGGGTCTCCTTCTTGTGCAGGGGTTGGACTAGAAGACCTCCAAGGTCCCTTCCGACTCTTCTTATTTTGTTAACAGTCACATGGTTTTTCAGTTTACCACCATATCATTTAATAATGGAGTTTTCGGTCCCAGTTACTGTTGTTAAAAAAGGACTACCTGTATGTGAGTATATTTTTAAGTATTTAACTTTCTCCCACAAGATGGGGATACCAGTAGAAAGTAAGCTATATAGAAAAGATAAAAACTCCCTGTGCCTATGAGACAAGCAGCAGTTTCCCAGACCATGTCACATGTGATCGTAGGCAGATTTTTGTGTTGGCTTTCTGAGATGAAAGATTAGATTTCCTCATGAAAGTTAGCTGTCTGCCTTTTCATTTTCTGCAGTTAACCTTATATCAAGAGTTTGTCTGACTGTTGCCTTGAAATAATACTCTGGTTACAATGGAACTGAAATTATATCTAGAAACTCTGCTGGACTGTGTCGATATGATATACAATTGCTGGATGAAAGAGTTGGCAGCATTCTCCTAAAAGCTCAGGATCACAGTCATGGTTATGAACTAGCCAGAGAATTCCTCAGGAGGAATTGCTGTGAGTTGATCTGGCAATTTATCTTGTTTTCAGAAATGAGATATATTATAAGCAGTCACTAAATTATTCAATACTCAAAAATCATGCAAAATACTACTCTTTAGACAAGTCTTTTCACATTTGGTGCCCCCAAAATGTGTTCTGCACTTGGTAGAGTATGTTGGGGCTATAATTCTCATAATTTCCAGATAGCATTGTTAATATTAGCTGGGACTTTGGGAGTGATATTCCCACTGTATTTATAAAGCTCCTGTTGCTTTCTTGCAACTCCTGGTTCCAAGTAGTTTTATTGCTTATGATCTTGGTTGTGGTAAATATGAGGTCCATTCATAACAAGACTAAATTTATCCATAACATGTGGTGAATAAAGCAAACCTGATGTACTACTCAAATGTGGTTATGTGAAGATAAGGGAGTCACTTAATCTTATGGAGATACGTCTTCCCAGTTTTGGGTCATCCATCAGTCTCAATTTCAAGACAGGGTTAGTGGCCATCTAGGAAATTTCTGACTTCAACCAGGATTGGAACTTGAGGTTGGGTTGTAAGAGATCCTATTCATGTGTTGCCCATTTTTCCATGCCTGAATACTTGAAGTTGCTTGGGTAATTTTCCAGCAATCTGACAGGGAATTCTGTCATGTACCTAATAAAATGTGGAACAGGGAATGATACCTTGGTATCTTTCTAGACAATCTGCCTGGACTGAGAGTGGTGACAGTATGCTTCAATAGTTCTACTGCTTCCTAATTAGGCATGTCCAACTGGGCAATAGAGAGGTCAATCCAGCAGTTACTTCTACATGTAGTTTGACAGAGTTAATTTCTCTTCTGTACTCATATTCATGAAATCCTGGATAAAGTCATCAGCCAGTTCATGGTGAGATAGCAGTATACTGATGATAATCAGTTATGCATCGTCACCCCAGGAATAGTTAAAAATGCTGTGGAAGTCTTGATCTGATGTCTGGAGGCTGTGAGGAACCAGATGAGAACAAACTGACTCAAACTTAACTCCTGCAAGATTGAACTATAGTTTGTTCAGAAACTATGTAGTTCTCTTCTGACTTCACTTATTTGGAAAAAAAAATACTGCTCTCCCTGAAGGATTATGTTTATGATTTGTGGCAAGGGGAAGGTAATTCTACATTCATGGCTGCTGCAAAAAAATTGGAGGACGGGGATAAAGGATCTTTGCTTACTTCAGCTGGTACAGGAGGCACTGATGACACTTACTCATGCCCTCATGACCTCTAGTTTGGATTACTGTAATATGGTCTTCCTGGGATTGTTTTTGGAGACTATTCATAAACTGGAGTAGGAACAGAATGTGCCAATGCACCTTCTGACAGTGGATAAAACTGTCATAAAGCATTGCTACTGTGAGCACTACAGTAATTAGCTTCCAAGAAGCTAGTAATCACCTCTAAAGCCCTGCATGCCATAGGGCCTGGCTATCTGAAGGATCTCATTTATATCTGCCCCTTTAGAAGATCAACCATATATTCCAGATCAGATTAACCAGGAAGTGCATCTACTCTGTTGTGGTACTTGCCTTCTAAAATGATATCCTCCTTACAAAGAGATTCAGGAAACACCCATCCTTATGATGTTCTGGAAACAGGGTGATTGTAAAGCCCTCTTAGTTGTTTTTGGTTTTAAAGTGTATCTTTCTTCCAGTCGACCATGATTTCTTTTTATATGTACTGTTTTCCTTGTCTATAACCTCCCTGGAATCATGATGACATCTAACACCCTCAAAATTGGATAAATATTTATACTAAACCAGCAGTTCTTAGTTATTGTAAAAGGTTAAGCTACTCCACAACAGCTATGCCCAGATTTCATGAAGCTTAATCAAAGGATGAAGGTCTATATATCATCAGATGATCACCTTGATTTAGATTGAGCTGTTGTCAAGTAGCTTTGATCACAGATATTACATTCAGGGGAGATGCTATCCGTGGCAGATTCATTCTTCGCATTTGACATTTCAGTACAAACAATATACAGTCCCTTGCTAAAAAAGCACAGGTCTGTGTTTGCCGCTGAACAGCTGTGTGTATTCATGCACAGAAAAAGGTGGAATATATTTCTGAAATGAGTACTCATTTAATCAAGAGTAATTCATATCATTAAGGAGTAGGAAGATTTGTTTATATTCAGTGACAGCTTTGAGGGAGTTTAAAAAAGAAAAGAACAACAAAACACCTGCACATTTTATTTGTACTTTGGAGATGTGGGGAAAATATAGTTTCATCCTCAGTTAAACTTCAAGAACAAATTAAGAAGTATAAAGTAAGCAAACTCCATTTGAATAAGTGAATTACTATACCTTTTTTTTCCTGCTTGCTGGCTCTTATTAACTCCTTCCTCAGCACCATCCCACTTGTTGTAATGAACAGACATTTACACCTGCCAAAAGACAAAGGGGAAGAAGGAAGGCAAAAGTCACAGCACAATAGAACATATGGAAAAAGCATTCTTGCTACACCCAAACCAGATTAGGAAAGAATAGCTCTTCTAGTACCAAAAGCCAAACTGTCTATTTAAGAGAGAACCAAGAGCTTATGACTTGAGAGCTATTTCTGGCTCTCTTCCTCCTTTTTGTGGTCCTTTGTGGATTCATTGTCAACTGGCAGCAAATTGCCAAGTTTTAGTGGCACAACTTTTGTTCACTAAAATAGGGGAGGTACAGTAACCTCCACATGTCCCAATGTGTCTATTTGGCTTTGAAAGAATCTTTGATTACCTGTGACATGAAAAAAGTGCTGTCAAGTTTAGCTTAGTCCTTTTCAATTGCATTATTGCATACCTGAACGTATCACAGAATCACGGAGTTGAAAGGGATCATGTAGGCCTTCTAGCCCAGGGGTAGGCAACCTTGGCTCTTTTATGACTCATGGACTTCAACTCCCAGAATTTCTGAGCCAGCCATAATGGCTCAGGAATTCTGGGAGTTGAAGTCCTCGAGTCATAAAAGAGCCAAGGTTGCCTACCCCTGTTCTAGCCCAACCCCCTGACTAAAGCAGGAGTCTCATATCATCTTTGACAAATGGTTGCCCATTTTTTTCATGTAAACCTCAAGATGGAGTACCCACAATGCTAAGAGGCAATCTGTTCTACTCTGTTTAATACTCACTCTCAGGACATTCCTCCTTATTCCAGGTTAGATTTCCTTTTGACTAGCTTCCACCCACTGCTTCTTATCTTCCCTCAGATGGTAAGTGGAATAAATCAATGCCCTCTTCCTTGAGGTAGTCCTGCTATCATGTCTTTCTTCAGTCTTCTCTGATCTTTGGGAACTGCAGCCTCCAGAGGAAAAAAGCTACTGCTCCTGTTTTAGAGTATCTCTTCACGGAACTTTGAATTTAGAGTATTGCTTTGACCCTTACACAAAAAAACCAAAGCAAAACAAAAACACAAGTGAAAATGCATTTTGAAAATACATCTTTGATTACGGTAAATCACATAGGTCAAGGTACCCATTTTATTTAAACTCCACACTAGTTTAGCTATTTGTAACTATGTTTCCATTGGCAATTTTAAGCTGCCTCATTGGCATGCATATGCATGCACATTGCTAGCTCTGATCCCATTAGTTTCTATGATTATTTGGGATTTTTGTCACCGATGTTTATTTAACATACAGCATTTTCCTGTAATCTGCCAATTCTTTTTTTTTTAAATTGTTGGACAGATACTAAGGGTAATACACAATTTAGTTTGCATCCAGCATACTTTCAGTCAATCCCTATATGTAGGAAGTGGCATTTGGTTATTCCACTATTCAACCTTTTATGCATAAAGCAGAGAAGAATAAGAAAGATGCCAGGTAATCTGCACTCTGCACTATCAAAAAAAACAACAACAATTTGGCGATTGTGATGATGTATCCAACATTCACCCAATGTCATGGAAACATGCAACACCAAGCCATTCCAAATGGAATTTCTATGACTAGCACAAATAATGTTGATGAATGTTGATCAGGCAAGGATGCTGCAGACTTCATGAATGCTTTGCTCTGATTATCCAAACTCTTGTGTTCGCTGTTAAATTATCTCTACTCTAATGTTTTAAACTTCTATTTTTTTTATTTTGATGCAATAACGTACAATGATTCCCCCCCCCCAAAAAGTCTCAACAGGGATGGGCAATTGGCAAGAACCCCAAAATCACAATATTCAATTCTGACAGCAAATTGCCAGGAAAGGGTGGGCAATACTTTGCATAACATGCAGAGCCACAAAACCCAAATCAAATGAAGCACTAATCACATTAGCATGGGGGTCTTCAAACTTGGCGCTTTTATGACTTGTGTACTTCAACTCCCGGAATAACTCAACCAGACACACTGGCTGAGGAATTCTGGGAGTTGAAGTCCACAATTCATAAAAGGGTCAAGTTTGAAGACCCCTGCACTAGTATCTTGTACAAAAGCAATTGATTGGTCTTTCTCTGACTTTTGTATGCATGTAACAATTGCCTGTTAGAGAAATGTGTATTCATGAAGAATTTCATTTAACACACCTGATGGGGAAGGGGAGGGGAAACCAGCTTTCCTTTTCAGTTGAAAGATAGGGAGCAATTTACAGGTTTGCACAACACTACTGCACTCTTTTGACGCTTTTTGATAACTCTAAAAGCAAAAAGATACAAAAATAGTTAAACATAATATAAAAATAGCAAAAAAAATTAAAGCAGGAGGTTGGACTAGAAGACCTCTGAGGTCCCTTCCAACCCTATGATTCTATGATTATCATTATGACTTGTTACATAAGCAGCCAGAAGTTTAGACTGGATTTGGCATTTTGAGCCATTTCCGAGGACATGGGATAGGCCAGGGGTAGTCAACCTTGGCTCTTTTATGACTCGTGGACTTCAACTCCCAGAATTCCTGAGCCAGCAGGAGTTGAAGTCTACGAGTCATAAAAGAGCCAAGGTTGACTACCTGTTGGATAGGCAGATGTAGTTGTTTGATGATGTTAATGGTATTGTCTCAGAATGTTTGTTATTCCAAGTAAAACTACCTTCTGCAATTGAGCAATAGTGAATTTGTCAATGTGAGTGGTGTTCAAGAAGTGCTCCAGGTGTTGTTGCTGTTGTCTATGGAGACTCTCAATCTTCCAGGTCGTGGTTGTCCCAAAGGTGCTTTTCAAGAGGCAACTGGACCCTCTTGGGTTTTTTGTTTTTTTTTGAAGACATTTCAGCTGAAGAAGCTTCTTGGATGAGAAGCGAAACATCTTCAAAGAAAAAAAAGGAAGTCCAGTTGCCTCGTGAAAAAGCACCTTTGGGACGTTGGTGTTCTCCTCTTCCTCCTCCTATCATGACTACCTGCTATTTTGAGTTGTGGAAACAACAATGCTGCTGTAATTTGATCCCACAGCTGTTTCTCCTTCCTGTGGTGGTCCTCTTTGTACAGTCCTATCTTCTTTATTTTATGACAACTCTAAAAGTATATGTTTTGGAGGGTCTCTGTAGTCTACAGTTGATCCCTTTTTTGCAGATGGAACTTTGGGAGTTTTGTGATAATTTATAAACAAGTTAAAAGGCATCTCTTGGTCTAAATATCACTAATGCCAGCAGTAATTGGAGGTGAAATGGTCAAATGCATGTACCAAGCAGTTTTAGAAAATAATCATTTATGAACATGACTCTATTAATTTGTTTAGTCAGATGCAAGGAAGCAATAAAAAGTGATTGACTAAAAACAATTAAAACAGTAAAAGTAAATTGTGTCCATTAAAACCTGCTGAGCCTGTCAGATGGAAATTGTGGGTTTAAATGTGAAAATTAAAGCTATTGATTTTATCCAGTTTGTTTGCAAATATCTGAGTTCTAATTTGTTTTACTTCTCTCTGCCAAAAAGCCCCTGAGGTCAGAATGAAGGTGTCCCCTAAATTAGCTTCCACAGATGCTGCTTGTAAACCTACTGAAAGTCACACATGATAAATAATGTCTTTAAGATGGGAATGCTCTTTTTTTTTTTTTTTTTGACAGAAGAGAGCTATGTTTCTTATCTATTTCTCTGCTTTGCAGGTCTGAATTCAATTGGTTACCAATAATGATAATTTATTGCACTTAAAAAAATTACTGACATTAGAAAAATATGCTAGAGTTTAATTTTTTTAAAAAAGAAGTTTACATGCACAGTTTTACTGTTTCTTTTTATATGAAACACTAAATCTTACATTTTCTGAACTGTTGGAAGTTAATATTCAATTAAATAACATAAATGGACTTTCAGATGTTTGAAAATTGCCCAAGATGACAAGGGGAGAGCCCTCAAAGTTAGATGGATCAGGAAATGGTCCATATTTTTTCCAATTATGGATGGTCTATTTGAAAATCTTCAGCAGTTCATTTAGGACAGTAGTCATGCAGAGTCTTAATTGATAAAATATGTTTTTTCTTTTATAGTTTACAAAAAGTAAACTCTGGTTTCAGTTATAGAGAACATAATATTTGGTCAAATTAGCTGTCTAATATAATCTGGATATCTCTTTTGATCTGACTGTTAATGTCAGAGTTCCTAGAAAAATAATTACAATGGCTGGAAATGAGGAAAGTTACAGTCCAACACAACTCAAAGATCCCGGATTAAGAACCCTTTGTTAAAGTACAGCTAATTGGTTAGTTTGATGTCACTGAGGGAGACTCCTGGTGACTTGTGGACAAGTGGATAAGAGAACAGAAAGACTGAGTGGAGATTGTTCCTTATGGACTGATGAGCAAATTGGTTATTTATGCTGGTGAGTTAGTACATGACCCAAACTTGAAATCCCAAACTTTAAGATTAAATGTGAATAAGCCTTGCTCATTGCTGCTGTTTGAGAAAGAAAAATCACGGTTAACTGGTAAAGCATGGACGTCCTATCATATATCTAATGTGGCTGCCAACCTACCATCATAAGAAAGGGAGCAGTAAAAGGGACAGAGTAAAAGTGGGATGGCTTGGAACAAAATCTTCAAGAAATGTTGCATTGGAAGCTACTTTTTACTGTGACAGATCCACCAAGCTTCATCACTGGCAGTTCTTTCCAAGATTTCCAGATGTTGGCAAGATAACACATGGGGTACTCTGCATGGAAATTGTAAGGACCCACCTCAACTAACCACCCAAGAAAGCAGAACTCTTAAAACAGGCATTGTCTCAAAAGGAAACTTTTATTAGGGGTTAGCGACAGTAGGGAAGTCAATGGGAGATCTGGAGAAAATCCCGCTTGAACAGTATAATTAAACCAGCAATATTCCTCCTCCCACCAAAGTCATAATGTTCATTTGAAATCCAGCCAATCTACAGATGGCACAATGAGCTGGTAACTGGTACAGTTGACGCACATCTCAAGGTCTTCTCCAGCTTTCATTTGTCTGTAACCGTCTCCCTGATAAGAGACACATTCCTTTCTCAAGTGAAAGAAGTAGAAGAAGGAAAGCAGAAAGCGAAAGTTATCACAAGCAAAAGCAACATCCCCCCTCCCCCCAGCAAAATGGCAGGCCCCAAAGCAAAGCACAAGAATATTATGGAAGGGAGACAATAAAGGTTTGGGGACCTGACAGAAATCGTATGTACTATTTTTGAGCTAAGGTCTTTTTCTAGTGAGTGCTTCATTCAGCTGATTGGCATAATTGGATTATGGAATCCAAAATAAAGACAAAGCTATCATTCACACACATGGGGGCAGGGTGAGCCGAATTAACAGAAATAAAGGTTAATTTGTGAAACAAAGATGAAGGCATTCAGGAACAGCAAGGCAAGGCAAGATAATTCCTGGATCTAGAGCAGTGGTGGCGAACCTATGGCACGGGTGCCAGAGGCGGCACTCAGAGCCCTCTCTGTGGGCACGCACGCCATCGTCCCAGTCCTAGGCCTTCAGCTAGTTTTATAAAACCTTTTTGCTTCAAGCCTCCGCCACTGTGTGCAAAAAAAAAAGGTTCAATCAATCAGTCAATTTCAACTTCTCGTGGGGAAAAAAAAGATCTTGCAAAGTTGGAATTGTTTGATTGAACTTTTTAGTCCCACCCAGTCTGCCATTAACACTACAGCCACCCAGCCAATGGGCCACACCCAGCCAATGGGCCACACCCAGCCAATGGGCCTCACCCACCCGGCACCTGACGATGCATAAGTGGGTTTTGGATTGCAGTTTGGGCACTCAGTCTCTAAAAGGTTTGCCATCACTGATCTAGAGACAGTGCTGATCCTGAGCGCCCAGCCTAGAATGACCATGGGGAGACAGCCAGTGTGGCAACAACATTAGGAAGGATAGGGTTGGCAAGGATGAGAGGAAGTGAATTCAGGGGTGAGCCGGCAGGCAGCCAAGCTGATTGCAGACAGATGGGATGGAGGGACTGGGGACTGGCAGAGACTGGGCAGGGCTGCATGCACACACACCCAGACGTGAGGGGAAACTGGAGGGAATAGGATTCATGATGATAACCAGTGGAAGACAGGAGCAACAGGCAGACAAATGGAATGGAAGAGAGGGGAACAGCAGCGGAAAGGCAACTGGGATACCAGATCCAGGCCCGTGGCCAAAAGTGAGCACGGGGGAGCGGCTAGAAGGCATACCAATAGTAACAATACCAGGAAGGAGAAGATGGACAAGGAGGAGAGGGAGAGAAGTTGTGCTATTGGAGTGCAAACAAGGGGAGGCGGGACAGTTAAGGCAATTACGGTCGGTCAGGAGTAAGAAACTAGGTTAGCAAGTTTTATAAGAGATCTCTCCACCCCCAACAGTTTACTCTGAAGATACTGACAGTGGATGAGTGAAAACTAAGTTTGTTTTAGTATTGTAAATAGTTGCTTTTATTTTTTTAATTTTTTTTTAACAATAAACAGCTGATTTATATTCCTCCCGGAGTTCAAGGATTGTATATTATTGAACAGATATGCCCGGGATTCGGATTTTTACAGTCATTAAGGATATATATATACATACATACATACATACATACATACATACATACATACATATATATTAAATACATGATCCTTTTTACTTTCTGAAGCCCAATGAGGCCCAGATTAATTAAATAACCAAATGAAATCAGAGTAAATGGACCTTAAGAAGTATCTTTGTTTAGTCACCAGGCTCCCCATTCCACTTAAAAAGAAGAATTTAAAAAAGGAAACTGGCATATTGCAAAGCTCCATATAACGTAAACCTTCAGCATGATCTTCATTTTCAGAAATGGGTTTTTGTTTAACAAAAGTCTCATTGGAATGGTTCAAAGCATCTAATAAATTAGTTCACCATTTCCAAAATAAGTCCATATTTCTGGATGATTTTTCTGATGATGTTCAAAATATCAGCTGTAAAATTATTTCCAGGTAACCATGGATTCCCACTTACAGTCTAAATGTAAAGTATAATCAGAGACATAAGCCATGTTTTGTCAAGGAGTGTCAAGGAGCTACTGAATGAAGAATGATGACATTTTAACAGAGGACTAAGATTCCATTTATAGTTTACCAGTAGAAATTAGGATATGGTGAAAGGGTTAAGTTTCATGTATCTTCTTGCACAGATGTTTGGTGTATTTTAGAAATAAACAATAATTTATCCACACAGGTTTTATTTTTGCAGTCTTAAAATTCAATGTGTTTTATGCTCTGCATTATCACAGGAGGGAACTATTCCCTTGGTGACCAAAGCATAGTGATTTTTTACATTAGTGCCATCCCAGCATATCCTTCATTGGAAAGACTGCAACATTCAGCATTTCCAATTCTGCTGGGAACCATAAAGCAGTGCCATTATAGCAAATAATTTGAGTAGTTATGTTCCTAAGTAATTTTACTAGCAATGCCACGCTGAGCATTTCAGGCAAAAAGCAGGTGTGATTCTTATGCCTAATACAAGAACAAGGGCTTTAGGCTTCGTCTCACCTCACCCCCTCCCATGTCTTTTCCTAAATATGCCTCTCAAAGTGAAATTCAAAAAATGTCCAATTGGAAGCTTTCAGAATAATATCAGAATAATACACCAAGGCAGGAAAACATGGAATGATTCTGGAATCCTAACCCTGTTTTAATTTTTCCAGCTCCAGTAAATGTCTGCTACTTTTACTGGACACTAATTTACTAGTTAGTACTTATGTTTGTCTCAAGGACAATCTGTTGCAAATCAGACTAGAATTTGTAATCCATTTTATGTCATTGTCTTAGCTTGCATCCATCTGCTTTTGAAAAAAAATGATTTAGTCTTCATTATTTGATCAACATCTAGTTACATATAAGTACGTAATAAATAATAGTAAAAAAATGTCTTGATAAAAAAAGGGTTGCTGGTTCAGATCAAAGCCTTTTCCAATATTGCATTTGTTGCTAAGAATGGGGATCCAGATCACTAGGGAAATAATAAGGGTCACATGGGGACAAGAGCACCATCCTGCCATATTCCTTAGGTACTGGTGTTCAGAAACACCTGCCTCTGTTTCTGGAAATAAGACATAACAGCCATAATTGTAGACACTAATTAATCACTCATTGGCCAGATACAGTTATTGGTCTCTCATTAAAAAAAAATCATAACATAGGAAAATCTACAGTTTTCCAAGAGAGTTGCTGTTTCTATTGATCAACTTGTCTCATCAGGAAATTCTGCCTAATATTTATCTCAAACCTGTTGACCAATTACTAAGAGTTCTGGCCTCATCTCTAGCTACCAATTATTTCATGCCCAAACCCAAAGGCAATACAGCAAAATCCAATTCAGTTGCATCCTTATTTGCTTGCACCTAATAGACAGAATCTTGCCAAGGTAAAGCTCTAACCTTTTAATCTACTGGATATATCCGGGAAAATTCTAGGGTGTAGCTAACCTGAATCTCTTCTCCTTCTCCATTCAGCTCAGGACTGTGCAGTTTCTTAATTTGGGCCTCCCTCTGGTGAGATTTTTTTTGCCTCTTCCCTGGGAAAGCTCTGTGTTGCCAAAAATCCTATCAATTGATTTTCCAGGTACATATTGAATAATGCTTTCCTACTGCAGAAGAGAAGAAGGATCCCCTACTTTCAATCTCTGTTCTGTTAACATTAGTATATACAAGGATTAAAGCAGGGGTCTTCAAACCTGGCCCTTGTATGACTTGTGGACTTCAACTCCCAGAAGTTGAAGTCCACAAGTCATAAAAGGGCCAGGTTTGAAGACCCCTGGATTAAAGATATTCCCTGTGGAACGGTACATGTTCTCCATGTCCATTGCCCAAGTTCTGTTTTCAGTGGCTCTGTAAATTTAGTGCCTTCTTGATGTATAAGTAGGTAGGGATCAGATGTTAATGGTACATCCTCTGCATTTACTGTATTTCTTGCCCATGTTTCATGCCTTTTTTTCCTATTTATTCTGCCTTTTCTCCTGTTTTGCCAGTTCGTTATTTTTATTTTCACTTCTGATTTAATGAGTAATCATCAAACTACAGGGGTTTTTTTGCTAGCTAAACTAAGTAGTTCATGCACTTGTACTATTATGAACGTAGAGATTGATTGGGATTGTGCCAAGTCCAATCTAAACTGGAAATTACCTACCGCAATTTTCTAATGAAAGGATTGTGGGCTCAGGAGGGAGACAGAACTAAACTCTGAGCTCTTGGGAGCATCCCAAAGCACCACAATCACAAAAAACATGCATTTTCTATTTCTACGCATGCAGCTGAACCAGAATTCACAACCAATAATTATGGATACTGATTAGGACTTAATGCATCTTAATTAAGGGTTTTTTTTTCTTTTTGCCTTCAGAGATAGCATAACATTTTAAAAATGGCAGTCACAGCAAAACTAAAACATCTCCTTTGTAGAAAATATAGAATATAACATCTAAAGCATGAAGATAGAACTGGACCTCTCAGATGTTTTGGAGAGACTATGTCCAGAAGAAACCCAAGCCAAAATAGTTTCAGTAAAAAAAGACTAACTTATTTGTATGAAATCATTCTGAGATTGAACTCAACACACTATAAGCTAATTTAAATTTGTCTCCAGGAAAGGAGATCTGATACAAACTAAGTCAGACATGCATGCCTGTTCGGGAATAAGCAATAGTGTTTTAATGTTCTGAAAACTGATTAATAAACTGGGAAATCTCAACTCATCGGGAAATGTGAGTTTAATAGAATATGTATCAGGGTATCTGTTCAGAAGACATTAAAAGAAAACAGTGTTAAACTGTATGATGATTTAATCAAGGAACTGTTATTAAGTTTGTTACCAGAAAATTATAAATCTATAGTAGAGTTAATCAAACTTCACGATAAAATTTCCCTTGAGAATGTAATTGCCACACTGCAGGCATGCCAGCATGATTTGAATGAGGCAACCAAACAGAATTCTTCAAACAAAATAAAAATGAGAAGTGTAGTTTGTCATTACTGTTAACAGAAAAGGACGTATTAAAAGAGGATGTAAACTTTACAGAGCTAAGACTCATACAACAGAGATGAAGGAATGAGATCAAATGTTCTAAAAGAAAATGAAGCCTATTATAAAGATTGCTAAAACTAAAACTGGAAAAAATAAACACATGCAGCATTCTCATATTATATATATATATATATATATATATATATATATATATATATATATATATATATATATATATATATATATATATATATATAGGTTTTCTCCCGCGTAAAATTGGAAGTGTCTTGGCGACGTTTCGACGAAGTCCCATTCGTCATCTTCAGGCTGGTGTTTTCAGCTTCGTGCTTTGAGCAGCAATGTGTGTCTTAGCTGTTTCTTCCTTTTAACTGCCAGTGGGGGTATGAACTGATTGGGTGGGAGCTGAACAACCAAAGACCTACATACAAATACCTGCGAAAACCTCAGAAAACAAATATCGAACCTCTACGGGGAGGAAATCCACCATCTGACCAGGACCTATGAAAAACTTGAAGTCCAAAGAGCTTCCATTTTATGCGACCTCACATTCCTACGCAACTGCCGAGATCAAAATCTAATCCCCACATGTTTCAAACTGAAATTCCACTCCAACTCTGCAGCCACCAAACGGATCCTGAAAAGAACAGAATTGGCCCTAATCAGAAATGAACTTCACACAAAAAGATTCCTCCTAGACCGAATTAACAAAGATCTCCGCACACTCCACCTCAAACTCAGCAACAAGATCCACCCCGCACTTTGGGACAAATCCAAACAACTCGCCGTCTGGAGAGCCGAAACACAGACCACCCTCAAGACAGATACACACACCAAGAAACTCCGAAGACTACAAGAACGGCAGAAACAAACCCCTCCTCCCTCATAGCCACACATGAAACAAACAGTGCATAACATCTCAGATAGGATCCTCACCAAAGCCGAAACCAATGTCCTTTCCAAAGGATTCAACTTTGCAGTCGCTCCCAAACACATTCCCACTGAAACCATTATATGTGGAGTTGAAACCAGCCTGACCAAAATCAACCCTGACGACGCTAACAGAATCAGACTCGAAATCACCAACATCCTCTGCACCAGAAAGCCACCCAAAAGCAACTTACCCAAAGAGGAACAGACAACACTACGTAACCTGAAAGAAGACACCAGCATAATAATCCTACCAGCAGACAAGGGCAATGCCACGGTGGTTATGAACACATCTGACTACCAAACCAAATTAACCAACCTACTCCAAGACTCCACATACAAACCCCTAAATACAGATCCCACCACCTACCTGGAAAAAAACACCAGATCCAAAATAAAAGCCTCCCCCATTAGCGAAGAGATCCAGCAAAGAATCATTCCCAGAGAGAAATCATCCAGATGCCCCAAACTCTATGGTCTCCCAAGATACACAAAGAAGGAACCCCACTCAGACCCATAGTCAGCTCCATAGGCTCACCTCTACAAAACCTAGCCAAATTTCTTGCCAAACAACTACAGCCCTATGCAGAATCCATCACCTCACACGTAAAAAACTCATTCCAGTTTATAGAGATCATAAAGAAACAAAACTTACAGCCCAGCGACCTACTAATGAGCTTCGATGTCATATCCCTCTTCACCCAAGTGCCTATCAAAGAAGCCTTGACAGCTATCCAAAACAAATATAACCCCCCCAAACACATCTTAGATCTGACCAACCACTGCCTATCCAACACATACTTCATCTATAATGGACAAAAATACAAACAAAAAGAAGGAGCACCCATGGGATCACCCCTCTCACCTGTCATTGCCAACCTCTACATGGAACACTTTGAAACCCAAGCTCTAGAAAAATCGGATCACAAACCCAAACTCTGGCTCAGATACATAGACGACACCTTCATAATCTGGCCACATGGGAAAGAAAAACTGGACAACTTCCTCACACACCTCAACAGCCGACACCCCAAAATACAGTTCACCATGGAAACAGAAACTAACAACCAACTTCCCTTCCTGGATGTCTTAGTCTACAAGAAATCCAATGGCTCCCTAGGACACACCATCTACCAGAAGAAAACACACACAAACCGCTATCTGCACGCTCTCTCACACCACCACCCAGCACAGATCAACTCTGTAGCCAAGACACTCATCTCCAGAACAAAACGCTTAGCTGACGAACAACACCTAAAACCCGAACTACATACTCTCACCAATGTACTAACATTCAATGGATTCCATAGAAATAAGATTACAAACCTAATCCAAAAAGAAACCCCCACTAAAATCCAAGACAAAGAACAAGAAAACGGCAAAGCCCTCCTCCCATACATAAAAGGCACCACAGACAGAATCAGTAAGATCCTCCATAAACACAACATCAAAACAGCATTCTGCACAAACAGAAAAATATCCACCATCCTTAGAAACCCCAAAGATAAAATTGAATTAGAAAATCAAGGAGTATACGAAATCCCATGCACCACTTGTCCCACCACATACATCGGACAAACCAACAGAAGAATAAGTGCACGCATTGAAGAACATAAGAACTCAGTCAAAAAAGAGGAACCAACATCTTCCCTGGTCCAACACCTTAAAGCCACAGGACATGAAATTGACTTTAAAAATACCAGAACCATTGCCAAAAGTGAACATTTTAATAACAGAATAATCAGAGAAGCCATCGAGATAGAAAAACGCCCACACAGCATGAACAAGCGAGATGATACCTCCCGCCTACCAGCCATTTGGAAACCCGCCCTTATTGACAAACGACTCCCTAACACAACAAATGATACCAGACCCACACTCACAAAAACCACACAGGATGTCACCACCACACATCCATGCAAAAAACAAATCCAAAGCCACACCGATGACGAGGCACGACCACAAACCAGAAGCCAGACCACAGCTGCATCATTAGCCACTTTAAACCCCTCCAGTCCATACATGAAGCAAACTGACACCCTCCATGAAGAAGAGGCACAACCACGAACGCGAAGCCAAAAAATAGCAAGGCAGCCCAAAATCTTAAACCCCTCTGCAACTCAGACTAACCTGAGCACAACCAAACAGAACACTCCCCCAGCCAATCAGAGCACAGCCAAGCCCCTAACCATTCAGAACACACCTCCACCCAATCAGAACACAGCCAAGCTCCCACCCAATCAGTTCATACCCCCACTGGCAGTTAAAAGGAAGAAACAGCTAAGACCACACATTGCTGCTCGAAGCACGAAGCTGAAAACACCAGCCTGAAGATGACGAATGGGACTTCGTCGAAACGTCGCCAAGACACTTCCAATTTTACGCGGGAGAAAACCCGAACAACCAAAGACCTACATATATATATATATATATATATATATATATATATATATATATATATATATATATATAATTAAGAATATTAAAAACAAAACAGTGATACCTGGGTAGACTCATATTAAACAATAAAATATACGAACACCAGGAAGTTATAAAACTATAAAAAGTTTTAATAAAACCAGAATAAAACCAAGCTTTCGCTGGCATCTGCCAGCATCATCAGGGTAGTCTCCAGTCGATGGGAGAAGCTATTTATAAGTGTGGCGTTCTTTGCGCCCGGCTTCTTGACCTCGTCATGGGTCCCAGCCAATCCACCTGCGTTTTGATCGTAGTTTCTGTGTTGCAAGCTGTAATTTCCTCACTTTCCTTACTTGTGCTGGTACCGCAGCTCTTCCTCCCTTCTTTGCATAACTGTAAGTCGGGGGGACTCCTTAATTCCACGTAATTAGATGTGCACTGTCTGTCTGCACAAGGAGATGCAAGTCACGATTGTAAGGATTTCGCCCCTCTCCTTTTAAGGAAGATTGCATACCCCCAAGTAATGAGTGAATACACGAACAACAGTGAAGGGACAGCTCCCCCGAAAAAGGGGTCAGCAATCAATTTGTGGGTGCCACGAATTCTGGAGAGGGTGTTAAAATCACCCCCATTGAAGAGAAAATAGAAAGGGGAGTTAATAAAGTGATATGAAGGATCGGGAAACAGGATGATGTAAACACAATGGAATCATGGGCTACAGAGACAAACAATGAGGGTATAGTTTTGAAAGAGGATCGTAAACAGAGAAACAGGGGGAGGAGAAGAGAAATAGAGAGTACCAAGAAGGAGGATGAGGTGAATAAACAACATAAA
This sequence comes from Crotalus tigris, assembly GCF_016545835.1. NCBI lineage: Eukaryota > Metazoa > Chordata > Lepidosauria > Squamata > Viperidae > Crotalus > Crotalus tigris. The sequence goes on from NW_024096520.1 coordinate 1,813,910, forward strand.
CACAGACAGTGCACATCTAATTACGTGGAATTAAGGAGTCCCCCCGACTTACAGTTATGCAAAGGAATTACCTTCCTTATCCTTCCGCTGTTGGTTTCCGGAAGTGTTAGTAACCTTACATCTCCTCCTCTTTCGATGGTGTTGATTCCTGTAATATCGAAGGGAGGATTCAATCTAATGCTTCCCTGTGTCTTACTATGGGGGTGGGGCTCCACCAGTTGTAAGTCGATGCCCCCTTCTTGTTGTGTGCTTCTCTCCTCTTTTGCCATATCAGCAGTTCTTATCTGGGTGTAGCATATTTCAATGCCCGTGTCTCTACCTCCCGCCACAGTCTCCTTATATCCGTCCCCTTTCGTTGTTTAATATTCAAGCTGGATCCCTCCCATTCCTGTCGGTGGGAGTTCGATAGTATTCAGGCATGTTCTCCGCCCCTATTACTTTCCCTTTTACTAATTGAGCGAGTTGTCATTCCATGTTTTCTCTCCCCTCTCCATGTGAGACGTTCCTCCTCATTGTTATGGGCGATCACAGACTCCGGAATTTTATCATCGGGTCTTTTAGATGTTCCGACTCCACTGTTGTTATTTCTTCCCTCGTGGGGAGATGTGAGCTTCCCCTGATGTTGTTGGGAGGTACCTGGGTCATCCATACAGTGAGCCCTCCTTCCTCCATGAGTGGGGGGTTCACAGTCCATGTTCCTGCGTCTACGTGCTGCGATGAGAAATTCCCTTGCCGCACGAACTGGCGCTGGTCACGTGGTAGAGTAGTGTTGATGGCATGGTTATTCACATCTGCATACGATCGCTCCTGAGGGCGAGGGGGTGCGGTTCCTTGTCCGTAGCATTGTGGGTGTTGATTTAATCGTTTATGGTATGGTGAGTGATGATTCGAATCCCGTTTCCACAGCGCCTGTTGCACTGGATGTAAGTCGATATGGCGATTGATTGAGCTTCAGTAGCCGGCCTCCCTTCGTGGCATCACTAGCTATGATACAATTGTTAACAAAGTCAAATTGATGGCCCTCCTGCGCCATATGCATCCAAAGTTGTGAATGCTGCTCGCCTCGTTTTATGGCCAGTTGATCTTCATGAAGACGAGTCTTCAGGCATTTGGCCATTTCCCCCACATATATATATATAAAAAGAACCACAGATGAATGGCACTTGGATCTACCCTGGAAGTTCACAAAGCAAAGCAACAATAATAAGAAAACAAAATAAAGTATTCACAGAAATAGAATGTGAATCTTTTAATATTTGTCCCAAAGGTGCTTTTTTCAAAAGGCAACTGGATTTTGTTTTTTCTTGAAGCCTTGTTAGCACTCTTTCTGAGAGCCATTGAGGCCACATGGAGATTTATCTGTGTCCTTGTATATATAATCCATACTGATATCTGTGCACAGTTAAACCTCCAAGTGGCCTCAATGACTCTCAGAAAGCTAATGACCAGATGACTGCAAGGAATATAAATCCTTCCATTCTCTACCATTCAGTCAGACCTGAAGAGGCTTCTTGAATGAGAAGCAAAATGGCTTCAAGAAAAAACAAATCCACTTACCTTTTGAAAAAGCACCTTTGGGACAACCATGACTTGGATGACTGAGAATCTCCATAGACATTTAGTTTTTAATATTTGTGCAAAGGTGTACCCAAGGCAAATAAATTGAAGCTTTGTCAGAAGTAACTCAGATATAGAGGCAAATCAGGGGGAGTTGAGTGTTAGCATGGATATTGAATCATTTTTCACTTTTGTTCCTAAACTGTTGAATCATTGAAATTAAAAACTATTTTTAGTTTTTATGATTCAAGCTATTGAATAATTTTCGTTCTTAAGCCAGGCACCCTCTCATTTGCCTTTTTCTCAGAAAGAACAAAGTCCTCTAACTAAAAACATGGAGAATTGAAAGAAAGAATAAATGAGCAGGTAGAGCAGCACAAAAACAACAGAATAAAGTTGCCTGTTTTAAAGTTAGTTCCAAAAAAGCAGCTAGCACAAGTATTAAAAGATGCCAGAACTGTAATATCAACTATAAGTACCAGCTCATTGCAAGAAACAACCATCTAATATACAACATGACTACAGTTATACGCAGTGCTTTTTTTCTAAAAAAAAAAAAAAAGTGCTGGAACTCACACACGTCATACAACCCGCCTTGCCTACCCTACAAGGTTCCATCCAAAAAAGGTGCTGGAACTCCGTTCTGGGCGTTCTGTGAGAAAAAAAGCCCTGGTTATACATGAATACAAAATCAACAAAGATCAAGAACAGGTCAGCAGCAGGTGAAGATGAACTGCATGGTTTTTGGTTGAAACATTTGTTAAATCTTCACCCGTTCATCGCCAATCAGTTTAACAACATATTGCAAGTAAGTGAAATTTAAAGAAACCTGAGTTTCAAATACATATACATACATATAAAAGACCTAAAACAAGATGGATCAATAACATCAGCAAGTATTGCAGGCCCAATTGGCAAAAGAAAGCTCGGGAACGTATTGGTGGGAAACAAACAGAAGAGGCCTTCATCCTGCAGTGGATAACCAGTGATTAAAATGATGGTGATGATCATGATGATGGTTATGGTTATGATGATGATGATGGTTTTATGTACAGAGGCATGATGGCTCAGGGTTTAAAGACACTGAGCTTTTCATCTGGAAAACTGACAGCCCGTGTTTGAGACCCAAGCCCCGCACAACAGGATGAGTTCCTGTTCCTTGCCCCAGCTTCTGCCCATCTAGCAGTTCTAAAGTACGCAAACACAAGTAGGTAAATATAGATACTATTTCAGTGGGAAGGTAAAAGCCTTCCATGCACTTCAGCATATAGCCATGCTGGCCACATGATCACAGAAAATGTCTTCAGGAAATGCTGGCTCCCTCAGCCAAGAAAAAGAGATGAGCCTTGCCTCCTAGAGTCAGACACAACTAGACATATAGTCCAGTCCACATATGATGACCTACATCAAGGGTCTTCAAACTTGGCCCTTTTATGACTCATAGACTTCAAGACCCAGAATTCCTCAGCCATTTCTTGATTCTCCTGAAGATCTGATGGGTTTCTTCTCACAGGCCAAAAGAACAATGTATTGAATTAAGGTTAATTAATTAATTAATAAAAGGGGCTTATTTGTAATTTGATTCTCCATTTTTTTCTTGGAAAAAAAGGCAATGCTATATGTATAGCAGTATTTAAATGTTTCTTGCCATTTAAAACTCTGCAGATTTTCTTTGTTGCTATTATAAAATACCTTTAGCTCCTCATATGAATTTGGCTTTTATATTTTTAAATAAATATTTTCCATCTGCAGTTTTGAGAAAAGTCACTTTGTTAGCCTTAATGAAGTTGTGTTTATGGATCCATATAACATCAGCAGTTTAATTACTCGAAATGGATAATAAACGCTTTCTCATATATGAGAATGGGAAACTCACTGAGTGAATGTCATTAGGAACAATTGGTTTTTCACTTGATAATTTACTAAAAAAAATGTAAATAATACAAGCAAATGCCTGAGGGGTCGCATGGTAACTATACCATGAACCATAGACCATAACTAATTTCTCTTTTTTTTCATGAAAAGTGTTCTTTTTATTGGTTGGGTGCACTATGTGAAAAGCTAAAGACCCACATTCACGAAAATAAATGTTTGGAAGAAAATATTATAGTTTCTTTGGCCATGGATGGGAAATTTTGATTATTCTTATTGACAAGAAAGAGATTTAGATTATCTAGGGCAGGGGTCCTCAACCTTGGCAACTTTAAGACTTGTGGACTTCAACTTCCAGAATTCCTCAGCCAGCAAAGCACCCCTGATCTAGGGTGATTTCAGACTGTCATATGATCACCTGTTCAGGGACATGTTCTATTTATACTCTTCCCCTAGTATTCCCATTATTTCTGTCTTTATTTTTCCATTGAAAAACCTTATTAAATAAACAAAATAGCTTGCGGTATGGCAATGGTTTCTCCCACCTGGGCAACTTCACGCCATTTTATACACTAATCTAGGCCATAGTTTCCCAACTTTTTTGTTTTTTTAAATCTTCATCATAATTTTTTTTAGAGCCATAGTATAATCCAGCACTTACCAGTGCAATGTTTCTAGGCAGCACAACACAACACAAGTCTTTTTTCCAGAAGTTGTCTACAGGACACCCAAATGATTTCTTTTTTCTTTTTAAATAAAAGTAGCCAAAAATAATACAAAATAGCTAAAGCTCATGATGTTTTGGGGTTCCCGCCAAATGTGAACATTGGGCCTTAGGAAGTTGCTGAGTATCTTGCAGTACATATTGGTTTTAAGCTTAGCATCCATATTCCTTGGAAGGAATTAAATTTAGATATGAGTTAACAAGTTATGCACTTGATTGATTTGTAAAATGGTATTACTGCAGGTTTAAGACACAGTATACTCTCTTATAGACCACAGTTGTGAAAACAAAGCTTTATAAGTGTTAGATTTGACTACTCCAAAGTCTGCAGAAGAATTACTACCAAGAACAGACTAATGAATTACTACCAAAAATACCAATAAAGGAAAAAAATGTGCAGAGATTATTTGATCACATTTGGTGCCCAGTCTGGAGCTCCAGAAGTGATGTAAATCACCTCTAGCTGCATTGGAGATAATCCAAACTGGTTTAATGCCAAGATCCATAATGAAATTTGGGGAAAAAAACCCCACAGACCTCAATTATCTTCTAGTCTACTGAAGGAAAACACATGGCCTAATTTCCATTTCTACTAAATATTCCAATTGCTTCCTTAGCCATATTGGGATCTGATTTGCTCTGAAATAATGAATTTTCCTATATGTCTTTAATGGAATAATCAAACTTATCTTTATTTGAATGCTATAATGTACATCTATACCCATGGAGATTATACATTGTTCCCTATAAGAAATAGATGGTTCATGAAGGGAAACAACAGAGAAAATATGTAAATACACTGTTAAAAAGAGGTCAAAAATGCTATTCCCAGCATAAATAGTGTGAAAATACAATATGCAGTCAGTTTCAGTACATGATTTTAAGATATGTAAAAACTATAACTCCATTTGTTTAAAACATTTGTATATTAACCAGTTTGAAAAGTGGGGTTAATAATAAAAGGCAAATCCTGAAGACACTGAAGTTTAAACTTAGATCAGTCCCTAGAAGAGAGACTAAGTATTCCAAATTGGCTGCCTTGGGTTCAGTGAAAAAAAGGTGAGAAAAATAAAATAAAAACAATATAGAATACCACTTGAAATACAATGCTAGGTGCTATCAAATCAGGCTCAGCTCCTTCACAGTTTGATTTGTCTCTATCCATAAGTGGTAACACTTCCAAGATCAGTCCTATAATGTATTTGATATCATCCATATACCCCTATTGTCTTTCTCTTCTTCCTCTTTCCATAATCATTTTTTTAGTCCATCATCTTCTAGTACAGGGGTCCCCAACCCCAAGTCCGAGGACTAGTACTGGACTGTGGCATGCCAACAACCAGTCCACACAAACAAGCAAAGCCCCATCCATGGGATGCAGGCAGCACGCAAAACCACACACTCTCCGGTCCATGGACAAACCTTTCTTCATGGAACTGGTCCCTAGTTGGGGACCTCTGTTCTAGTACATCTTGCCTAAAGTATGTCAGGTTCTGCTTGTTCATCGTTGCTTCAAGGTAGCAGTCTTGAAGCAGACTATATTGGACCCAGGACTGATTGCTTAATTTATTTTGTAATCTATTGGAGTATTTTCTTTCTTTTGTTCTTAGTGTCCAAATGTCATAATCATGCTGAAAAGACCATTGCTTTAAGCTACGGATGTCAAACTTGATCACGTCACATGAAGTATCGTGACGTATTGTGACTTCTTTGCAGAGCCAGGATGGGTGTGGCCTTCATGTGATGCATCTGGCCCACGGGCCGCCAGTTTGACACCCCTGCTTTAAGCATTCTGATTGTTGTTCTGTTCTTCATGATCTTGTCTAAACTTGTAACTGCCTTCTTCTCTAAGATTAATCTCTTTATTTCTCCAACATGCCATCACTCTTATCACTTTCATTTCTTTGCCATCAGTTATAAGTTCATCAGGTATCCTGGCTGATACTACCTTTGTCATTGTAATACTTAATATTAATACATTCTCCACTTTCCTTTTTTCATAATGCTCTCTTCTAAATCTTCTCATGAGTGCACCAACACTGGAGGCTTTTAAGAAGAGATTGGATAACCATTTGTCTGAAATGGTATAAGGTTTCCTGCTTGAGCAGGCCCTTGGACTAGAAAACCTACAAGGTCCCTTCCGACTCTGTTATTCTCTACTTTGAACTAACAAAGTGTTGTTATTCAGAAATTTTACTCCTTCAGTTTTCAGTTTTAATTTGAGCTAACTTCTCTTTGAAAGCTGCCATTCTTATAAAATATTCACTATACAGCTATTTAACTTAAACAAGGTGGAGACAATATGTATCTTTGTCTTTGTTCTTTTTTCCCCTGAACCATTCTGTTTCTCCAAAGTCAGTACTTAAAGCAACTGCTTGTCCCTTGTAAAGATTTCTAAGTAGAATAATGGCCTTTCTGGCATGCCTACAATGAACTTTAACATCTCCCACATTCTGGCATGATTTCTACAGTCAAAGATCTTACTGCAGTGAAGGAAGCAAAAAGTAAACCTCTCTCGTGAATTCTCTTACTCTCTTCACTCTCTTTTCTCCCCTTCCTGACCTTTCTAAAACCTGCTTATTCACTTGGGAGTTTTGTTTCCATTTATACCTTCATTCTTCTTAGTAAGGGCTTGGAAGGGTTTAGCAGTTAAGGCACCAGCTAGAAATCAGCCAGCCACTCTCTCTCAACCCCAGGAAGGAGGCAATGGCAAACCACTTGTGAAAAAATTTGCCAAGAAAACTGCAGGGTCTTGTCCAGGCACTGTCTGAGAATGGAGCAGCCAATATTTGGGAAGGAATCTTCTAATAGAAGCTTGCAAATAACATAAAGAGGCAATGTTCTTCAGGATGCACTTGGCTGTGGTATTTTACACACAGCACACATCCTCAGGCATTGCATACACAATCCTCAGGAATGTTTCCTACATTCTCTTTTTGCTTCTTCTGATTGCCTGGAACAATTTAGATGGCTTATGTCCCCCCCCCCATATACAAACAGCTACAGTTTTAAAATCTAACTCTTGTTGCTACCACAAGGATCTCTCTCTCTCTTTCTAAAGTGGAAGACAATTCTATTCTTCCACAGAGGTTCAGCTAATAAGAACTTGAAAGTAGCAGTGATAACCCCCTGTAGGTGCTCATATCCTCCTTGATGCCATATCTCTTTCCTGGCTCCAGGAAAGATATTTGTATCATTGGCTGATGACAAAAGCTTTAGATTGATGGATATTGATTTTTCCCTGTGACAAGTGCAGTTTTTTTTAAAGTGTCCTTTTCCCAACCTCCTATGTTTTATCTTGGCCTTTCAGAAACCCACTTAACTTGGCTATGTAGCCTTTCATAGAAACTTCTGGTATTTTCACTCAAAGCAGCATTTCTTTTTATTGTAGACCTTTTATTGTAGACCTAAATGTTCAGTCTCCCTTATTTAGCTGACACATGGTCTAGTAAAAAAAAAAAATTGCAGAGAAAAATTACATACTCTGGGGAATATAGGCTGAAAGAGAAAGATTGAATGAGGTGTGTGTGTGTGTGTGTGTGTGTGTGTGTGTGAGAGAGAGAGAGAGAGAGAGAGAGTGAGAGAGAGAGAGAGAGAGAGAGAGAGAGGGAGGGAGCATGAGAGCACACAAACTTAGTGGAGTAGATTTTTGTCAGCCTGTTAAGACTGAAGGCAATTAAAGCTCAGGAGACATAATTGCCAGGTAAACATCCTTTTCCTTTCCCTTCCCCACTGATGCACTTGAGGGATGTTGTTTGGGCTGAGGAATAATCATAATGGACAACTGCTAACTTTTAACACTTTCCTCATTCAAAACTGGCATGTTTTTTTCCCAAATGGAAATAAGATGTGAGTTACCTTTTCTCAGCAACTGCTGAAAATAAAAGGCTTGTGTTTTGTCCAAACATCCCATCTTTGCTTTGGGCAGAATCAGCTTCTATAGATTTTCTGTTGTTTCCTATTTCTTTCTGTCCTGAAATGGCAGGGATATTTTGCAAAATAAGGCCACCAAATATTGGAGCTTGTGGTACATTTGTTGTCTTTGCCTAAGACACGGATGTCAAACTTGCCGCGTCATGTGACGTGTCACAATGTTTCGTGACTTTTTTTGCATTGCTGAGCTGGGGTGGGCACGGCCTCCGTATGATGCAACTGGTCGGTGGGCCGGCAGTTTGACACCCCAGGCCTAAGACTCTCAAAGTTGCCTGTTGGTCCACTGAATTTTGGTTGCAAGCTGTTGAGAAATGGAGACGCCACTTTCTCCCTTTTTTTTCTCAGCAGAAAATAACTAAATCTTAAAAAAAAAAAACCCCATCAGACCTCACTCCATCAAAAAATTCCCTTGCGCTACAGTCTGTCATCCTTTTAGAAAATAAATTTTATTAAAAGTTTTAAAGAGAACTTAAAACCTAATGCAAACTGAGAGAACAAAGAAACAAACCAAAAGTGCAGTGTGAAAGAAAAAAAAGAAACAGAAAGAAGATTTTTTTCTGCAGCATATACTGTATGATTACAAAATTATCTCTTATTCTATGATTACAAAAAAGCTCACTTTTTTTCTATTATCCATTTTTTCTAATCACCAAAACCACCTGTCACAAGAACATTTTTCAGTTCATGCAAAAGGTTTATAAAGGGTTTCTATTCAACATAAATGTAGATATTGTCTTTCAGTCTGCTATCCTTCTGATGACATCATCATATCAGCGTTTCTCTGACAGCCTTTCTCAGCTGCTATTCAAATATGAATAAATAGAAAATGAATTCCTTTTTAAAAAAATATTATAGAGTGCCATAGAGCTACTTGGAGTAACACTTGCTTTCACATCCTTGCTCTCTAATTCCCAAGAAAAGGTGGCTTGACAGAATAGGCTAATACATATTTTTAATTAGAAGATTATTTTCTACAGTGATAAAAACTTAAGAAAGGAATCAGTAGTCTTATCTGTAACCAATTTTGAAATGAATTTGTTCTTCAAACATACTGTATCCATCATTTATTTATCCTCTATCCTCTCTCTTTCTCTCTCTGCCTTTACTATTTTTATAAATAACTCACGGTGGCAAACATACCTAATACTCCTTCCTCCTCCTATTTTCCCATAGCAACAATCCTGTGAAGTGGGTTGGGCTGAGAGCAAGTCAGTAGCCCATAGTCTTATAGCCAGGTTTCATGCTGAGTTGGGACTAGAATCCATAGCCTTTTGGTTTGTAGCCCAGAACCTTCATCACTACATCCATCCATCCATCCATCCATCCATCATCTATCTATCTATCTATCTATCTATCTATCTATCTATCTATCTATCTATCTATCTATCTATCTATCTATCTATCATCTATACCCTATATGTATATCTACTGTATATGTATACATACAAACACAAATGCATACACACACACAAACATGTATGTGTGTATAGATACCCATACCCTCAAACAGACCCATACATATGTATATAGTTTGTGTAAGTGTTTTTTTGTGTGTATATATATATATATATGTTTGTGTATATGTATTTTATACATGCATGTATAAGACTGAAGAGTAAAACACTAATTTCTCAGCTTGATTCACTGGAGTCAAACAGGAACACTTAAAATATATCTGGGAGAAGCTAAGTCAGTGATGGAGAACCTTTTAGAGACCCAGTGCCCAAACTGCAACCCAAAACCAACTTATTTATCACCGGGTGCTGAGTGGGCGTGGCTGCAGTAGTCATCACAGACTGGGAGGGCGGGGCCAAGGTGGGGGGGCAGTCCCTCCGGGGCATGGCACACACGTGCCCACAGAAAGGGCTCTGAGTGCCGCCTCTGGCACGCGTGCCATAGGTTCGCCACCACTGAGCTAGGTGATCTAGTTTTATGCTAGATACTAGAAATTACAAGCTTGGTGTAAACTCCTACTTACCATTAAAGAATAAATGAACCACAAGTTTGATAAATGGAAAATTAGCCAAAACACACAGATGTCCCCAAGGGGTTTTTCTTAATGAAAACCAATAGAGTGTGTTTTTTCATTTAAAAAAAAATAGTAGCAATAATTTTTTGTTTGTTTGTTTGAGTACAACATTATATCTGTTAGCATTCATTATAGCCTTGCTTTGGAGTTTAATGGTTATTCCCTCCCAAATAGAAATAGAAAGATTTTTCTACAAGTATCCATCTGGAAAAATTATTCCAGAACACATACATACATACATACATACATACATACATACATACATACATATATACATACATGAGAACGGACAATGTTCTTCTCTGTTTTTATTTTGCATCAGATTAGACAAACTGGGTTGATGTTGGACCAAGGATTTGTTTTCATATGTGTGCCCCCCTCTCCTCACAACTTGGCTAATTAATGGTTCTTTGCTCCAAGATTACCAAGTAGGCAATTTACAATTTGCATTCACTTAAAAAGTAATGTATGCAAATCATTAATGGCCTTTCTCTTAAAGAATAATAGGAGAGAGTCAGAGATCCTCTCACTCACTCAAATGTGTGGCAGAGGCAGGACTGCTATGTATAAGCCGTGCGATTGCTACTTTCTACTTTGTAGCTTTTGGTTGAACCTAATCTCTTATAATTCTGTACTTTTGTGCTCTTTATATTAGATACTTTCTGTTTTCCAGAGTTAAGAGCAATTCATGCAGCAAAGGCCTCTGTCCTAAACAGTACCTATATTTATATAGTAAAGCTCATATGCATGTGGTATGTACAGGCAGCTCGGTATCTTTGTGTGGAGGTACTATTCATCATTCATACATTTTGTGAAGGCTTAATATATTGTTATTCAACTGAACAGAGCTCACCTATAGATAGGCATTTATTTATTATTTGTTTGTTTGTTTGTGACCAACATGGAACTCACATAGACAAGCTTAGCTGGGTGAACAAAACCAAAGCTGAAAGGAGATTACTGACCATTTGAAGAAAACTGGCTTTAAAAGATTTTCAATTCCAACAGATCAAAAATAAAAAGGCATTCTCTGGATTTTTAATTTATTTCTATTTATATCCCACCAATCAACAACTCAAAATGTCTAACGTAATTAAAATATAGATTGAAAAAAGTGAAGCAGCATGTACTAAAAATAATGCATAGCATGGAAACAAATTGTGTATCTCTAGGTTTTCAAAATACAGAAGGGGGTAGTGATGGGGGTCAAATGCAACTCCCAAGGGAGTCAATTCCTTCATCTTGGAGCAATACAGGATATCTCCATTTTTAACATTTAGACAAGCCCATAACAAAAGAGATTGTTACTAGCATTCTAAGATCCTAACTCACTGAAGCCTTAAAGGTTAATAGATAGATAGGGGGAACTGAGTCAGGCCTGTTCTGCATGACAGTGTGGACAAAAGCTCGCAAACTCAACCTGCCTTCAACAATAACCCTTAGATAGCTCTTCCAAGGTATTACTCCCTCCTCTCTGGTCTCCATCTGGATATCTTTTCTTCGTCTTCTACTATCCTTCATCTTGCCAAGCACAAGGTTTCTCTATCCTCTAGTCAGACTGTATGCAACCAAATTGCCATTTTTCTATTGCTGATTAATTATTAATTAATTATTTGTTGCAGGATTCAGAAAAGTAGTTCAGGGTAGTAAATACACACAACCCCATTATTTCCTCATTTAAAAATGATAACCAAAACCTAAAACCACCCAAACCAAGATGATTATTCAACACTACTGCTGGCACTTTAATGCCTGTCAACATAGGTATGTGTCTATGGCTTTCCAGAAAGCCAACAGAATGAATATAATGACAGTATCTACCTTTGGTGCCCCATGTCCTTGACTCTTTAAAGTGGAAAAGATCCTAAGCAACCTCTCTTAAGATAATAATAATAACAACAACAACAACAACAACAATAATAATAATAAAGTTGGAAGGGACCTTGAAGGTCATCGAGTCCAACCCCCTGCTCAGGCAGGAACCCTACACCATTTCGGACAGATGGCTGTCCAGTCTCTTCTTAAAAACTTCCAGTGTTGGAGCATTCACCGCTTCTGGAGGCATTGGTTAATTGTTCTAACTGTCAGGAAGTTTCTCCTTAGTTCTAAGTTGCTTCTTTCCTTGATCAGTTTCTATGCTTCTTGTCCTGCCTTCAGGCGCCTTGGAGAATAGCTTGACTCCCTCTTCTTTGTGGCAGCCCCTGAGATATTGGAACACTGCTATCGTGCCCCCCCCCCCGTCCTTCTCTTCATTAAACTAGACATATCCAACTCCAGCAACTGTTCCTTATATGTTTTAACCTCCAGTCCCCTAATCATCTTTGTTGCTCTTCACTGTAATCTCACATGTAAAGGTGAACTTTATAGGTTAAAAAGCAACCTCTTTAATTACACTTAGAAACCTACTGACAACTAAGGCAGACCATAGCATGGTTATTAGGCACTCAATCATTTTCAAAGTCACCCCAGTGCATATTGTTTCACAGTAATCTAACCATACAGTAATAAAAAATATGAGTCATTGTCATAAGATCTTCCTGGTTTAGAAAAGGCTGCAAAAATCTAAGCAGCCCAAACTGAGGAAAAATTCTAAGTCCAGGCTTCCCTAAAACCTTATGCAAAGATAATTTGCATAAAGCAAGACACTGAATAGGGGAATAGAGAGGATTGTGGGATAGGATGTCAAAAGTTGCAAGCCAAATGCACTGGTAAATGTTCTCATAAATTTCTAAAGCTTTATTCTCAAGTACTATGTTATTCAAACATGTTTTCTTCTTTGTCTTGTGTTCTAGGAATATGTTCTCCATATTTTCTACAGTTGGATTTCTAATGCCTGTCATGGCAGACATAGAGGTAGTATGCATCACAACACAATTAATTTTATTAACATTCTTTGTTACATTAAACACAATAGATTTCTCCTGAGTTAAAAGCTTGTTCTAGCCTAAGATAGAGGAACCTTCAGCAGCTTTGGCATATTATTTTTAGTGTTAGGTCCTTTTCAATATCATTTTGGGTAAAGGGATGGTACAAAATGTTGGTGGCTATTTTGATCCTGTGGGAACAACAGAAGCTATTATAAATATGGCAGTAAGGGGGAAACAGGATGCCCAGCTAGAGCATCCTGCTCTTTTTTTTTCTGAATTCTACTTGTTCAGTTGGTATTTTTTGCCTCATATGTATGTTTTTTTACCTTCAAGAAAAATGTGTGAGAAATTAGTGCGGTGGGATTTGCATTTTCCCATGTACCTCCCTTGTTTATTGGTACAAACATTGATCTTTTCCAATCTCCAGGCCATGGATCCTTGTTTCATAGGTATTGATATTGAACTTTTAGTGCTTCAGCTGCCTTTTCTCCTGCAGCTTTAAATAGTTCAATGAGAATTTCATCTGCAGCTGGTGTTTTCCTATTTGACAGCTGGTCTATCCTTTTTCACTTTCTAAGTGAGTGAATTCGTGAGTAGGTTTTCTGTCTAGGTTTCCCCCCCCCCAATCTTTAATGACATTTATAAAGAGATTCTCCCTCCAACTTAATTTGCCTCTCTCAGATTACTTCTGTATTTACTCTTGAATATTCTTACCCTATCTCTGTTTTCCTTAGATGTTTCTGATGTTCACAAAAATGTCTCTCATTTTTCTTTCCTTGTTACCAAGGAACTTCACTGATTGATATTTTTCACTGAGATATCAGTTATTATTAACTTATTTCCTGCACTGTTGCCTTCAGACCAGCCAAAATAGTTTGGCAATAGAGATAAGTCTATGTGCCAGTCTATGAATCAAGAAAAGGGCAATGCAATAAAACATGAACAACACAGTCAATAGCCCTCAAATGGCAAAGAAATAACCAGGGGTGTGTAGCGAGCAGTCAAAAATTCAAAAGGAAGGGCATATCCAGATGATAAAAGCCTTCCCCTTTTTAAGATGCATGCAATGCATGCAACATATGTTTAAAAGGAGGTGGCACTCAGGTTGCCTGGTTGCACTTGCCATTTTTAGATACTCACCCATGCAGACTCCCTAGATTTAACCATCTTTGTAAGATGATGTTTGCAAGGAAGCAGAAAGACCAATTTTGCCAAAGAGAAAGTTCTTCAGTGGGCAACATTTAGAAGATTCATTAGAAATTCTGCTGCATTTTCCATGCAGACCATTCAAGTAATAGTTTGGGATAGGATTCCAGTTGCTGTGAAGATTAACACCATAATTGGTGGGGGGAAAAAGCTAGTAAAAATTCCAGAAGGGTTATGATTCTTGTTTTTCTTCAGTTTATCCAGTCTGTAAAATTCTGCTATAAATGCTAACACTGAATTTTTTAAAAAATATGTTTTCAATTTACTTGAAAATTAGCCTCACTAAAACCAGCAGAGTCTAATTCTAAATCCATGTGTTTAGGATCACATCAATCATTTTGGAAATAAATTTTCCAACCCCAAAGGTGCTTTTTCAAAAGGCAACTGGACTTTGTTTTTCCTTGAAGATGTTTCAATTCTCATCTAAGAAGCTTCTTCAGGTCTGAAGTTCTTATTAGACATTTACAGTTTCCAACCAATCATAAATAAAAGGCACCTCCTATGTCCATCTATATTATATTGAACCTGGTTATACTATGCTATGCTCATACTATTGGAAAGATGTAAAGGATGTTCTTGATCATGGTCTGAAGTTCATATTTGTTTATTGTCTGCCATTACCCTGAATGGATGGGGAACTGTAAATCTTCATTGGTACAAGCTGCATCCAGAAGACCACACTAAGACGATAAATGAGCTAAATTGTAACATGAAAAGTGAGTTTCTAAGCATATGTTGCACAGGACATTTTTGTTACCACCAGTGATTCTCTATATAGGCAGCTCCCTATCTACATTGTTTACAAAAAAGCAGAATGAATAATGACTCAGGCAACACATAAATACACACAGCAACATCACCTTTGAATCTTGTAATTTAAGCCAGAATCAAAGATGTTTTTTGTTCCCATGTATGCTCCAAGGCTTCCTTTGGGGTCATCTAAATTATTTAATCAAGGTTTTTCTTGGTCATCCAACTTCCAGAAATCTTTGGTTTTTTGTTTTTTTTTAGTGAGATTTCACAGGGTATATGCTTCCAGGCTCTTAAGTAATGTTGAAGTATTAGTTTTTGCAGTGTAATTTTAGCTCTTATTTTTGGTTTTGCATCTGTATTACTTTATGATAAATCAGCCTATTTATCAATGCTATATTGTGCATTTGATTTTATTTGGCATTCAGTTCGGTTTCGATTTTCAAAGGAAAGCAGGTGCTTGACAACATTTATATTTCTGAAAATACATTTGGTCTTTTATACTTATGTAAAAATACTACAATTACAAGTGGGTTAAAATTAAAGACAGAGCTTGTTTTCTTGCAATGACTTATACTAAGTAAACCATAATAAAAACTCATGATATTGTTAACAGATTCAGTAAATAATACATCAATACTCTGATCCAGAAATCTTTGCCTAGAATGTCTTCCATATTCATTTCAATGGAGAAAATCAATCCACTGAAAAGTTGTTCGGTTGATGAGTGTAGAATGAATACCAAGGAACAATTCCAAGAACAATTCCAACAATTCCAAGAATAATTAGGTTTGAATTTTAATGACCTCAGCCAGTGAGTATTGTTTCATTGGTATAATTTGATACTGGCAAAGGCTTATTTCAAACAATGTCTTCTGATGACTTGGCCTGTTTCCCAGGACAGAATAAACTGCCTTTTAACGAGACTTAAGAAATGACATCAATAGAAAATGTGGGGATTGTTCAAAAGTATTGTTTCAAGGAAGAATTAGATAGATGAACTGGCCAAGGAAATTTCTCTTCCCTCTGCAGAGTTCTTGTGTAGTTTAGTTACATATGTCAAGTGGAAGGTGAGAAAGACAAATAAGGCATTGGTTCCTTTGACCACAGATGAGCCCATTGGAACTGGGCAGCCAAAAAACTTAAATAAATAAACAAGGGCTTTACTCTCTGAAAGCGCAGTGTCCATGCAGCTTTCCAAAGCCTCACCAAGTTGGTACATTGTAGTTATTAAACCTGATCAAAGGAAAAAAAATGAATTAACATATGTGGAAGAAATCTCCTCAATTGAATTTTATTAGTTGGAATTCAATTAAATTTGTATTTTATTTTTTTAAATATGTTTTATTAATTTTTTAACATAGTCACCTTATTTGGTAAACAGTGTGTTGTCTACATTTAAGAAATATTCACTAACAGTTGATTGCTATAATCTATAATCCACATAATAACTTTACTTGTTTTCTTCTTTTTCCCATAATGTTTTCTTTTACCAACCTTAAGGTAATACAATTCTTGTTATTTTAGTGAATGACGATTGAGTATAAAAGTTTTCTAATATTTCTACAGATAATAACTACAACAATATAATATTTGCATTTTATACCCTGGCCTCACCTAATGGCTGATTTAGTCACCTTGGACTACATTGTGTTCACAATTACTAGACAAGTGAGTATTTTGACCATATCATCATTTTTATGAATATTTTCCACCTCCAAGCTGTATAAACTTGAATGCTTAGTGGATATAAGCATATCAGGTGATGTGTATTTGTATAATGAGGGAGGTTGTGGCCTAAGCAGATTAACACCCTATATTAGCAGTTCTCAACGTTTGTGTGATGGCGACCCGGTCACACAAACGTTATACGCATGCGTGGCGCGGCGTGCATGCGTGGTGCCCCCATGCGCGGCACCCCCATGCGCGGCGCGCATGCATGGCGCTGCCCCCAGAGGGGAGAAAATGGCGGATCGCCGCCTTTGGCGACCCCCGAAAAATGGTCGATCGACCCCAAATGGGGTCGCGACCCATAGGTTGAGAACCGCTGCCCTATATCAAGGTATGCATAATTATTAGGCAGCTTCTTTTCCTCAGGCAAAATGGGCCTAAAAAGAGATTTAACTGATTCTGAAAAGTCAAACATTGTAAAACGTCTTTCAGATGGATGCAGCACTCTTAAAATTGCTAAGATATTGCAGCGTGGTCACAAAACCATCAAACGTTTTGTTGCAAATAGTCAACAGGGTCGCAAGAAACATGTTGAGAAAAAAAGACACACATTAACTGCCAAAGATTTGAGAAGAAACAAATGTGAAGCTACCAGGAACCCATCATCCTCCAGTGCTGTCATATTCCAGAACTGCAACCTACCTGGAATGCACAGAAGTACAAGGTGTTCAGTGTTCAGAGACATGGCCAAGGTAAGGAAGGCTGAAACCCGACCACCATTGAAGAAAGACATATAAGTTGAAATGGCAAGACTGGGCCAAGAAATATCTGAAGACAGATTTTTCAGAGGTTTTATAGACTGATGAGATGAGAGTGACTCTTGATGGACCAGATGGATGGGCTTGTGGCTGCATCAGTAATGGGCACAGACCTCCACTTCAGCTCAGAAGCCAGCAAGGTAGAAGTGGAGTACTGGTATGGGCTGACATTATTAAAGATGATCACCAGTGAGTAGTATGAAACCGAAATGAAAATAAGTTTTGGCTTAGACACCAATGCGCTGACCTGAGGCAATTCTGGCAGATGTAACATGGGCTTTAATAAAGCACATCTCCCTGTTTCTTGGCTATTATAGTATATAAGAAAAATAACAATAATAATTGATCCCAGGGGTGAAAAACATCCATTGAAGGTTGAAAAAATCTCTGATATAATTTAGGAATGGAGAAGGCATATATACCTGATTTAATTTTGAAGGGAAGAAAACCTATTCATGAGAAAATTCTTAGCATTTTAAATGAAATATCATTTGGGGCTTAGGATTTCTTTCATATGAAGCTGGTTTTATAAAACTGAATACTGTATTGTTCAGAGGGACTGTTTGTAATTATGAATTCATATTGCAATGGCAGGAGAGAATGATGAGGGTAAAATAGCAGACATTCAGTAAGCTATTTGCTGTGCTGCATTGGCTAAAATGAATTTATGCCAGTATATTTTTAGTAAATGATCATGCCATTTTTATTACCTCTAATTAAAATAAACATGGCTTGTTTATGATGTAATGTAGATAATCTATACTCAATGCCTCTTTTTTTAGAATAAATGAATACATACCTGCTTACAAAGAAACATATGGAAAAATTATATTGCATTCTAAATGTAAAACATACATGCCTCTCTATCATGGATAGCATTTTGATGACAAAAGCATTTCAAGATGGTGCTTATTGGAATCTGAGCAAATAAAGTATTTAGTGTCTCTGTCTAAAGAGAATGTGTTCGTGCTGAATCAGGGGGACTTAGATATACTATGCTTGGGGTGGATCTTGCCCTTTGGAGAGATGTTGTCATATCCAATTAAATATGATTAATAAACACTGAATACTTAGTAAGCTTAATAGGACTAGATAATGTCTTCTTTATGGGTTATTGGTAGAAGATTTTAGGAAAAAGACACGTAGTACCGAATGAGGTATAGCTTCTTGTTAATATACAGCATCTGATTTTGTTCATTTTTTAACTGTTTTTTTTTAACCTTATTTGTGCAAGGAGGGAAATGCCATGGTTTTACATTTAACGTTTACTAAATCATTCTCAAATCCCTTAAAAGGATTGCAGCAATTGTCTGTTTGAAATGATTAAACAGTTGGCTGTATAAATTATTTTTTCTATTGTTATCCTTCCTTTCCTTTCCTTTCCTTTCCTTTCCTTTCCTTTCCTTTCCTTTCCTTTCCTTTCCTTTCCTTTCCTTTCCTTTCCTTTCCTTTCCTTTCGGGACAACCAATCCCAATATGAACTAATATCTTTATCTTAGTGCACACCTTTCAAAATAAGAAAGTTTACTCAGTATAATCCAAGGAGAGTGAAATTATAATCATCTAAATATATGGTATATAAATAATTGCAAACAAGCAAATAAATAAAATGCTCCAGAAGCGAAGGCAAACTAAGCTGGGGTTTCAATCTGAAATAGAAAAAGATGTTCTAATCGCATCTAGGAAATTTCATTGTAACACCCTAGTGTTCAAAGGAAATGCCACGCTAGGGACATAAGTTTGATATTATTTGCATGGACTGGCACTAGCTCTTTAGAGCTTCTCAACTAATTTGGAAAGCTTAGGTTCTACATACAAATTAGCAGAGGTGGGATGAGCTGAAGAGGCAGAGCCAGGAGAGGCCTGGGGGATGAATCAGTGAGAGGGCAGAGAGGAGATGGGGCTCTGCTGAGGCCCAAGTTGGGGGGGAAGTAAGCCTGAGGAAGAAGGCAATAGGGAGGAATGGGAGAGGCTTCTATGGGGCAAGCCTGAGGGAGATAAAGAGATAGGAGAAGAGAGACTTCTATGGGGCAAGCCTGAGGGAGATTAAGGGATAGGATAGGAGACTTCTGTGGGGCAACCTGAAGGAGATAAAGAAATAGGAGAGGAGAAGCTTCTGTGGGGCAAGTCTGAGAGAGAGAGAGAGGGAGGGAGAAGGAGAGAGGCTGACCACCACCCCATCATGTGAGCTGCCTGCTGAGAGAGATTGATCACCACCCCACCACGTGTCCCAGCCAAGCTTAGGTGCCTAAGTGGGGGACCGCTGTGACCAGCAGCCATACCAAGAGGGCCAGGAGAACCTGGACTCCAGTGGCCCTTTCAGGGGTAGTGCTACACAAAGAACAAATACTATCACTGCTCTAGATGCCTAATCTTTTATAAGAAAAAGATTCACTAAAAGCTTTCTGTGCTAGTTGTATAGGAATCATGTGAATCAGGAATATGAGTAACAGTATGCTTCCTTATCAATTCAATAATGTTCAGAATATCAACTGCTGCTTTTGAAACTTAAGAGGAAAATTTTGCCTGCCAAAAACCATATTTTCTCTATTTCTCTGTGTGGAATGATTTTATCCTAAAAATGATTCTAGATTATATTTATATAATCAGTAGGTTCCAAATGCCTTCTAAATCATGGACACGTGAATCAGGAATATGAGTAATAGTATGCTTCCCTATCAATTACCATTTCCCAAGTGTGAGGATTTTTATTAAGGTGCACTGTTATCTCCAGAAGATAATATAAGGTTTTCTTAAAAGACTTTTGTGCCTTCTGAGATAATGCATAGGATTCCACTGAAAATTAATGTGATTTTATGATCATTTCTGTAGCCCTGTTCAGGATATATATGAAGTGCTATCAAAGAGAGAGTTAATTTAAATTGTTGGCTTGGATTTCCTTGATTTAAACCTGTGTCTGCCATCTAGGTGCTTTATTATCCAAGTGAGGGAACAAAAAGAGGCTAATTTGAGGCCAACAGAAACCAAAAAACTAGGAAACTGAAGTAAAATCAGTTGTTCCATATATGTATGTATGTATGTATGTATGTATGTATGTATGTATACGTTCAGATTTCTTTTTGCTGACAAAGAGTTAAAGATTTAAGTGGTAGACTAGTATAGCTATTTCGGACTCATTAGTCCTTATCAGCTAGCCACACCCTTTATTGGATTCGAACCTGGGCAGTCTACATGCTAGGCCAAGGGTAGGCAACCTTGGCTCTTTTATGACTCATGGACTTCAACTGACTCAGGAATTCTGGGAGTTGAAGTCTGTGAGTCATAAAAGAGTCGAGGTTGCCTACCCCTGTGCTAGGCAGTTGTATTAACCACCAGGCCATCGGCTCTCCTCCTCTCTTGTCAGCCGAGTCAAAGGTGTATATACAGAAAGTTTTTCAGACAGACCAGTCTGATTGATTACATCTTGATTACATTTTGACTGCTATACTGCAGTTCTACTTTTTTTTAATAATCTCTTTTGCCTTGCAGCCCCCCAACTAGGGGCATTAAGCAACTCAAGTCGCAACTGCGATACATTACAAATTCAGATTTCTTTTTGCTGACAAAGAGTTAAAGATTTAAGTGGAAGATTAGTATAGCTATTTCGGACTCATTAGTCCTCATCAGCTAGCCACACCCTTTATGGGATTCGAACCTGGGCAGTCTACATGCTAGGCAGTTGTATTATGTATATGTATATGTGTGTGTGTGTGTATCATTTCAGAGGTGGCATTTTAAATCCCCAAATCCTTAGTTTGTGTGCCTTTGGTCTCTATGCAAATACTGTACTGCAACATGATGTTTAGGGACTCGTGGTATAGAACTGCTAGCATTTTTGACAAATAAGCAGATACCTGTAATTGCTCTCCAGATATGTAAGGTAAAGCAAGGTTAATTTTTATTTGAGTAAACCCTTTTAACTTTCTTACCATGTTTTCCTGAAAATATGACCCACCCCGAAAATTAGCACTAGCCTGATTTTTTTGGGTAGGCCTAATATAAGCCCTACCCCAAAAATAAGCCAATATAAGCCAAAATATTTGGGTGGGCATGGCCAGCATAAGCGGCAACAAGCATGGAGGGGCTGACGGGGTTCGGCAGTGGTCACAGCCTGCCGGTCCCTTGGTGCAGAACAGGTAAGTCTGCATGCAGAGGGTGCCTTTGGGGTGCTTGGGAATGAACTGATTCACTCAGTTCCCAAATGCTCCATAGGCACCCAAACACTTTCCCCCTGAACGGAGATCTGATGAAGACTGGAAGCGCTGTCTGCTTGCGAAGGGAGCACTTTAAACGGAATGATTAGCTCTGCTCCAAGCGTCCCATTTGCAAGCAGATGAAGCTTCCAGTCTCTGTTAGATCTCCGTTTGGGGGAAAAGAGTTTGGGTGCCTATGGGGCACTTGGGGCAACTCCACTCCCTCCCCCACCTGCCTTGCCTCACGGCCTCCTGCTGGATGGGCCTTTTGTTACTGCCTCTGCAAGGCGAGGCAGATGTTGGGAAAAAAGACATCCCCCAAAATAAGACCTACTGCCTTTTTTGGAGGCAAAAAAATTATAAGACCGGGTCTTATTTTTGGGGAAACACGGTATCACTTC
The DNA here is from genome assembly GCF_016545835.1 of Crotalus tigris. Lineage (NCBI taxonomy): Eukaryota > Metazoa > Chordata > Lepidosauria > Squamata > Viperidae > Crotalus > Crotalus tigris. Next base: position 1,835,931 of record NW_024096520.1, read on the forward strand.
CTTTTCTTTTGTGAATTCCAATGAGAAGCCCTCATGTACCAATGAACATCTCAGGTTCTCATTCTTTCCTTCCTTTCCTTTTATTCTTATTCTTTTCCTTTATTCTAATGCTGCTTGTGTGTATTATTTTTTAGGCAGGTCTAAACCTGGGCTCAGAAGACGTGTTATGAGGCATAATAAATTAACCATAGAATTTAAAGAACAAAAGTCAATACTGGTATAATCTACTTGCTGGGTACATAGCCTAAGGGCCATTTCTTCCTTTATGAATTTACCTGGGTATTAAGCTCTAGATGAGACCCTTTCTATTATTAGAGGTGAGGGAAGAAAATAACATCTTCCATGCTTGTAGAAATTTAGTACTATATATCAAACACTTCAAATAGTTCAAGAATAGCAATAGCACTTAGACATATATTGCTTTATAGTGCTTTATAGCCCTCTCTTAGCAGTTTACAGAGACAGCTTATTGCCCCCAACAACTGGGGTCCTCATTTTATTGACCTTGGAAGGATGGAAGGCTGAGTCAACCTTGAGCTGGTCAGAATCGAAGTCCTGACAGTGGGCAGAGTTAGCCTGCAGTTGTAACCACTATGCCACCATGAAAAAGCTACATGATAGTTTTACTGCAAGTTCAAATTTGTTTATTTAGGAAATTTATATGGCCTCCCATTCACTATCAGTGAACCTAGGAGGCTTACAAACAATAAAAACTCAATATAAATATATAAAAAAACCAATAACCCCCCACCCCATTCCCCCGATTACAATACACAAATGAACCACTTGATAGGGTTCATCCCCAGTTCCCCACCAACTGTGCTGATGAATCTATTTGAAAAACCCAAATAAGACCCAGAAACCCTGGAAACTGTCAGTGCAAGCTGGAAATAACTGGAATTGCAGATCCAACACAATTGGAACGATTGCAAAGGCTGTACCCTGCCAAGAAGTGATATCCTCCATGTCCCTCTCATTCCCATTGTGTTCAGGTGTGGTCAATCATATGGAATGAATTCTTATATATATATGAAAACCATAGTGTGGGTACAGCTGATTTTTTTTTTCTGTAAGTGAGGTTATTGTTCATCCTTTGGGCATTTGGGGATATATGTTCTTAGATTTGTGTGTGTGTGTGTGTGTGTGTGTGTGTGTGTTTGTGGGGTAGATGTTTAACCCTTGTACAAGAATTACTTGTGTGAGATGGGCAGCTACATAAATCATAAAAATAAACACACAAATAAAATATTGATTTACGTCTGGAATTTGCTTAAGATTAAGTGAACCAAAGAATTTATCAATTAACTTGCTAAGTCAAGCCTCTGTTAGTCAAGACTATTCACTGCTCCTAAGGGGACCCACTGTTTCCATTCATTCCCCCATAACATAAACTTTCATGAAATTTGAAAAGCCATCTCTGGATTTTGCAGAACATTGGCCAAGGTATAAAGAAATATTCCCACAGGGTCCAAAGGGTCTGATTTCCATTTTCCATTTTTCTTACAAGGAATAAAACAGTGCAGTGGAGATTTCTTTCAGAATTTCAACCTAATGCAATCAAAGTATAACCATATTGAGCTAGTTCCTATCAGACAAGGCTCTTCCAACTTTTCCAAGCCCTATTTTTTCAGAAATTACCTGTTTTTATATAAAATATTCTTGTTTTTGACTGATCAAAGGTCTAGTCTTAATGCAAGTTGGAAATAGTACTGGTTTCTTTGGTTTTTTTAAAATAACAACAATTGTCCAGTCCTCTCTTCTTCTAAGTAAGAATCAAAAACAGGGAGGTGATGATCATCTATTTCTGTTAACCCTGATTGTCCCTTGGAAGCAGCCAGAAATTAAATAAAATTATGTACATTAATCCATCCATCCATGCATCTGTTCATCTATTCTCACAATTAAATCACCTTGGAAAAAATAAGAACAAAAGCTGAAAGTCCACAATATAAAGTTGATACCAGTATAGCAATCACAGTGTTATACTGACAGAGCAATCATTGGCCCAAATAACCAATAATACTTATATAAATGATGAACAATAAAGGATGGCAGCAATATGTTAATGACCAAATGCTCTTCAAAAGAGCATCATCTTAAGTAACTTCTAGAATATTGTAATATATGGACCAGCTTTAGTTCTAAGAGGACACCATCCTATAAGGCAAGAACAGCAACAGAAAAGCAACATTTTCTGCTCTCACAAATGTGAGGAATTTCTCATACATCCAATGTATCCGATGGGCTGGTTCTCTTCATGCCATATAAATTATATTAAATTGTAATTGGAGGCCTACTGCCAGCGAGTGTAGGGGCCATACTACAAAATATCTGCCAGAAATCAGGCTGCTATGTTTTGAACCAACTGAATGTTCTGAGTAGTCTTTAAAGACAGTCTTATACAGAGTGCCCTGCAGCAGTGTAGTTGTGTTGTGGGAGTTAGCTGATGGGGATAAATTCAGATCGACAAACCTTTGATAGGAAGGAGCTACATTTCATTTTTTGTTGTTGTTGGAGCAAAGAGGATTTCAATGGGAAAAGCAATGGTGCAAAGCAAGTAAAGCTGTGTTATACATGTGGGCAGACAGAATATTCTTTTTTTTCTGCTTACTGAGGAGCGGGGGAGAGGTATTAACTTTCTTCTTTTCTTTTTTTAAAGAAATGTTAAATGCAGGATGGCCTTGAGCCAGCAACAATTGTGAATTGAGTCCCCCTTACCTGTCTATAGCATGCAGAACTATAACCTTTGATAGATAATTATTATAAATCTCCCACTTAAAGAATTAATTGTCATATTGTAATGAATTAAGCAAATGCAAGCAGTTGTTTCCTCAACCATAATTCTGCATAAGTGCTGCACTATAGCAGTGGCATTAATTTGAGAATCAAAGCTATGCTAATCTTTCAAAGATCCAATACAAAGATGAACAATTTGGAATTTGGAAGCGGGCATATTTAAGTTATACTTGAACCTAAGTTCATTAAAAATATGCTGCTATTCTCTTTTACAAATATAGGAGTATTGTTAGAGAAGAGAATTACAAAATACTTCTATAACTTTGAAGGCCTGATGAGTAATTGATGATCAAAAAGGTATCCAGTCCTTCCCTGAACATTTTATACTTCCAAAGATCACAGAAACTGTTGTGCAACCTTTTAATGGTCAGGTGACATATTTGTTGTATTGTGAGACAATGAGAGCCTCAGTGGGTAAGATCATGAAGATAATGATATACAAAGAAGGTGGGGCCAGAATGTTCTTGTTCACCCAGGGTTTTAGAAAAGAAATTGGGGAGGGGAATTGCTTTTTGTCTGTGTTGAACTTCATTAACCTTGTTTAAGAATTACACATCTTTTATGCTTGGTGTCATCAAATGGAAATTCAAGCTTAGGAGCTGAGGTTGCCTTTCTTGTTACAAAACATGACAATGTTATCTTCTGACAGATCTGGGCCTTCAGGAGGATGTTCTACCATCCCTTCCACCAGACTCCTTTTCTTTCTTCTTATTCACTTTGCGGAATTCAATGGAGCACTTTTAACCCAAACATTTTTGGTCCTCCTCATGATTCTGTTGTACGTGAAACTTCTGCTTGTTAACTTGATTGGAAGTGGCAGGAAAGCCAGGCTTCAAAATTGCCTGTCATGAAAACACAAAGAAAGAGAAGGGAAGCAGGTTTACAGAAGCTTGTCAAATTACAGAAGGATATTAGTGCTGACATTTTTTTAACCACTGGAGAGAATGGCTGACAACCAGGTAACATTGTTCTGGCCTGTAAAACTACAGGGAGGGTGTTTAAAGCAAAACAAACAAAATCTCTGCAACACTGCCCTAACCCTATAGAACATATAAAAATTCCTACAATCAGTTTATTAGTTAGAAAGAGGGATTAAATTAAGGGGCGTATATTACAATGTATGTTCTATTGATCTCTCTCATTTTCACCATGCCTGTAACATGCAAATTATCCTATCTTTTCAAATGGTCATCAAACAGTGCAGTCATTAGGTGAGGACTAGCTATATAGCAGGGTGAAAGTACATAAGATTCTCTCCAGCTTTTGGATGAATAAACTGAACATTTGTTTTGCTTTAGCAATTTATAGATTTAGGTGTTTTCAAATTAAAATTGAATTAATACTCATAAATGGGGATAAATATTTTCTCTCCCTCTGATCACATCCTCAGGTCTATTTATATTTGTCTGGGTCACTTTTCAGCTCTGGAAGTAGAACTTAAGCATATGTGGGTGTGTGACACCTTCAGTCCATCAGTCAGCATTGTATGTGACTCCAGTGCTTCAAAGTTATTCTGGACATAAGAACTATTTTCTTCATCTCTCCCTCTCGTTAAGAGAGGTGAAAATTCAGCCTGATCTATCCATGTCATAGATGAATAAGATGTGGAAAAGGAGGTTAGACCTACCGGCTAGGTGGGCTACACTTTCTGAATGTCATCTTGGATATATGGCATGACTTGGGTAGGATATTCCAGAGTGTCCTTGACTGATAGAGTGAGAGCCTTTGAGCCAGAAAATTTTATCACAGAAAAATATTTAAAAATATGATTTCTTCTTCTCTTGTCTATGTATTAGTCACTCCTATGTAATTAATGTGTGTTCTTCCCAGGCTGCTGTGCTAGGCTGTAGATACAAATTAGGTAGCCAGAAACATAAGGAAAGAGAATGAAAAAAAGCTAGAGGATATTAATCAACCTTGTAGATTGTCAAAACAGGTGATATTTTAATTCTTTTAAATATGTTTAGATAAGGATTTGGAGCTTTTATGGTTTAATTTTATTAATTTCCAATCCCTTACTTGGGAGTAGGCCCCACTGGACTCAGAATCACTCTGTTCTGGCCCCTTACATTGCTCCTGTGATTGTACTATTATAAACTGTCTGCATTTTATTCTTATATTGTTGGCATGGTAAGGAAGAAAGAAAATCTAGTAAATGAAGGAAATAACGGTTTCATAGTGGAACAGGGATCTATTCATCAAAGTTGTCGAAAGCAAAGAATAATGATTTTTGGGCATTGATGACAAGAAGAGACTGCCTTGTCACTGTCTTTGCTTGTAAAAAGGAGGTGGCAGATGAAGAGATAAGTGGCAGCCAGTCAGCAACAGAGTTACATCACTCTAGACAAGTGTTTTACAACCTTAAAACAGTTTTAAGATGAGTAAACTTTAACTTCCAGAATTCACAGTCAGAATTCCTCAGCCACTAATTCTGGGAGTTGAAGTCCACTCACTAAAGTTGCTGTGGTTGAGAGATACAGCTTTAAACAGAGCAACACTTTCATTTTTTTTTTTTACTTTAATTTGCAAGATTTATTTGTCAAGGTTGAATTGCTAAGATGCCTGATAACGTCTATCCCTACTCAACTTGCTATAGAAAGGGGGGGAGGGGTAGAAAGCATAGGGAGGAAACGGGATTCCACAAAGCTGTCCAGGGACCATGAGAGCCTACAAGAATGTCAAGGTCACTAACACAGTTGTCTGACAGAGAAATGGACTGTTCCTATAACAAACCAAAGATATATGATTGGACAACATGAACACCCAGTGGTGGAGGTTAAGGAAAACTATTATTAACTAGGCAAAATTTCATGTGGGAAAACCAGAGCTTTGTTTTGCTTCTTCAGTTCCGAGATGTGTATTCAATAAAGTTTATCTTTTATGGCCTTCAAACGCCTTGAAGATTCATTTTTTGGGGTTCACTAGTCAGACAGTTGACATTATCATTAAAGCCTGCTCTGAGCAATGAACAATTCTCATCTTTGTAAATTCAGATCAAAAACAAACCATGCATTTTTAAGAAAGCAACACTTTACCCACATCCTAAAGAATACTACAATCAATGGATCTGAAATTCCATTCCTACCCAGAGAGAGCAGACATAACAGTCCAGCCCAATCCTTGTTTAATGGACTATTTAAAAACCAGGTGTGAAAGGGCATTCTGATGTCTGGAGGGGGGAGCAAGCTATTTCAGAAGTGCTACTCAAAAGGTACACTTTTGAGGTCTTTGCAGACAGTATCCCTGAGAGAAGGAATTAGAATGACCCTACCCTATTTAATATCACTGTGCAAGGAGATGTTACTAGGAGAACACAGTTCACAGATATCCAGGTTTTGAACTATGAGGATTTGAAGGTGAAGACCACCTTGAAGAGCACCTGGATATCAATTGGTAACTAATGCAATTCTTGAAATTGATTACATCAGTGTATCAATAGCAACCTGAACTGTTGCATTAAGGCTCAACAGTAACTTCCGAATGATCTTTGTCAGAATTTTAATGTAGATGACATTGCAAATGTGTTGAGAAGTGACAAGTGACTGTGAGTAAAGCCTCCATTCCAGGATGAGTCATAATTGATGCAAAAGATGGAACTATATGAAAATGTTCTTTTGCTTCAGTTGCCACTTGTTTATTGAACAAGTGAGGTAATACAATAATATTAATAAATAATAATAAAATCATAAGTCTATTTCTACTTTCTACACACTAAATCTGTAGAGCTTAAGTTGGCTCACTTGCCCAAGTACTCTGTTCTCTCTTCTTCTCTGACTTTGGATTTAGGCACAGTCTAAATTGTGTTGCAGTGTGTGCTTTTAATATTATAAATACATTGTTTAGTGGCAGGAAAACTTGTAAATAGCAGTAATTTCTTAAAGAGTTGTGTTTTTGTAATGGTTTACCTTGTGAATTTTTGGAAATGAAAGTTGGATTTTAAAGAAAGAAGATATAAAGATTATTGATATTTTTGAATTTTGATATTGGTGAAAATTCCCCAAAATACTATGTATAGCCAAGAAAACAAATAACTGGATCCTAAAATAAATCAAGAGAGCCAGTTTGATGTAGTAGTAAGGTACAAAACTAGAACATGGTCAAACCATGGGCCAGTCCCTCTCTCTGACCTAGGAAGCAGGCAAGGGCAAACCATTTCTAAAATCTTGCCAAGAAAACTTGGTAACTCATCCAGGCAGTAACCAGGAGTCAACACTGACTTGAAGGCACAAAATGAAAACCTAGATTTCTCTGAAGAAATCTATAATGTCGGGTTAGGAAGAAGGAAAGAGAAGATAAGAATTACCAGCAACAGGCGAACTCAATTATAATGCCAATGGATGTACTGATGGATGATCTAAAAAGCCATATTCGAAACAGATCATCCTGGAAAAGTTCTGTCCATGTGACAGCTAAGAGTCCATACTATCTTACTCGCTCACTCAGTATTCTGCAAGCTCCAAATATGGATGAATGATTCCATTCAATATCCTAAGGAACCTTTTTAGTTGTTGTTTTAGGGATGTGATTAGATGAAACTGTACCCAAGCATACACAAAGGAACCCATTTTCCCTAAAAGGAAGCTTCATTCAGTGGATGTAACATAAGTGTTGACCTTTAAACCTAACACTTTGTTTTGCACTGCGAGAGGTGGAAAGCAAAATTACATTCCCTGCTGTGTATTGCTGCTTATGAACTCTAAATTATTATTATGTTATTGAAATATTAACTATAGTGTTTGACTCTGCATTAATTTACGGTTTCTTTGAAAAGAGAATGGTTTTGCTGGAATATGTCTTAGGAATACCACTAAGCATGTATGTAGAAGTAAAAAAAAAAAAAGAATCCACTATTCTTTTTAAAGAATATTCTTTAAACTATTTCAAAAATTAGGCAAACTGAATGCAGATTTGTAGCAACAGATATGAAAAAATAATAAACCTTCTGTAAGGATTACTGAACTGAATGGGAAGCTTGATCTTGTTTAATCACATAATCACTGCCATTTGGACTCTAAATTATCAGAGCAAATAATGCACTGCACCCAAAGGGAGTCATAACGCTGCAGAAAACAACAATCAAATCTTTGCTGAAATTACTGTAACTCTTTGGAGACCCAGGAAAAATTGAAGTGATTTTCTACCCTTTCATATTGGCACAATATGAGAGGAGAACATATCACAGAAAGGGAGGGCCGAGAGGTGGAACAGAAGCTTATTCTGCTGTATTGTTCTCAGAGTATTTGTTCATTGAGATCAACATCATTACATTTATTGTAAAGGAAGAAGGCCACACTGATTTTAATGGGCTGAAACATTAATAGATAATATTTCAGAAAGAATACAGATTTCACTCTATAAACTTTTAGAAGATGATGAGAAGTATTTTTTTAAAAATATTTTAGCTGCTTAGACCTTATAGGCATGGAAGATAACATAATTGCAATTACAAAAATGGGAACAGAAAAAAAACAAATCGAGAAAAGGATCGGGACATGGAAGATCTGTGACAAGAAATCCTGGCCAATGCCTGCTTAGGGGATTTACAAAGTAGGCTGGTGAAAGCTTTGAAGACACCTTTTAAAGGCCAACGAGTGATGAAAGATCAGTTCCTGAGATGCCATAGGAATGGTCTAAAGGTCAAAGTTGTGCAGAGCAAACAGATGGAGTATAAAGTTGGACTATTTGACCAGAAGTAAACTATTCGTTCGATATTTCTGGAAACTCCTAATAAACTTTTTGTTGAACTAGGATTGAAAAGTTATTATTTCTAGATTGCACATAGATAAGCATTAGGCTTATGGGGAGAACAGGTTTTTTTTAAAATATATCTTTAAAGGAGGGTGAAAGGTTACTATATTAGCTTATGCTCTGTATGACGAAGGTTGAAAGCCACTTCATCATTATTGTCTTTGTTGTCTTTTTTTCTTTTCTCTTCTATTTTTTCTCTTCTTGTTCTTTGTTCTGCCCTTTCTGCCCCTTTCTCTTCTTGTTTAGTTTGTACTATTGTTACTATGTTTATTAAAAACTTCACTAAAAGTATAAAAGTATTTATTTCACTAAAATAAACTTAGATGAGAAGAAAACATATTATAGTTAAATGTTTAGAAAAAAATGTCTATTTCAAAAGTGTTCCCTTCTGTTGAATATATTCAAGCTAGTGCCAGATAGTTTTTTTCACAGGCCTTGATTGAAAACTGGCTAGGATTATACGTGGACCAGTAGCTTTACAGCCTATCAATGTTTGCCTTGCTTCCTTGCTTAGTATCATTGCCACTCCATATTCATGTCAACCTTGATATCTGGAATGATCGAATCCATTGGAAAAAATTTGCTACCCAGTATGCTCTGCACAGAACCTAATGATGATGATGATGAAGAAGAATTCTAGATAGTTGTCTATCAGGAAAATTTAATTAACAAATTAGGGGGTCTTCGCTGATAAATAGATTGGATGCAATGGTCTAATTCAGAGGTCCCCAACCTTTTGGGCACCAGGGACTGGTTCCATGATTTTTCTGCAGATTGGAGGAGATGTGGTTTTGTGTGCTGCCTGCATCCCACAGATGGGACTTTGCTTGTGGTTGCTGGCATGCTGCAGACCAGTACTGGGCCACAGACCAGGGGTTGGGGTCCTCTGGTCTAATTGACCCTTCCTGCAACAGGTAATAAGGTGTTAAACCTGAAAATGCATTCTGTCCTTCCATAGTTGTTAGTTGATTTCTGGTTAGTTGATTTCAAGGTGAGACACAAATCCACGTTTCTGAATCTGGGTTGAACTCAAATCAGGGGACTTTCAAATCAACCTAAGGATCATCAGTGACCCTCCCAGTATAACATGAAAATTTTTGTCATGTTTGTTAGTTTTCAAAGAATCACACAGCATATTTGCTGCAACAGACTATGAACTTAAATGTTTTTCTGGAAAGTATTTGAATAATATTTATTTATTTAGGGAAGTCTGCCTCATACAAAAGGTCAACTGTATTAAATTATGACAGATGCTTCTAGAGAACCCTTTATATAAATGAAATGAATACCAGTAGTTACCAGGAAACAAGAGACATGAAGTTATGTACACACTAAAGGAAGTGTAGGGCACCCCTTTCTAGTGTTAAGTGGCCTTACTATTCATGCAGGTGAGCAATATATGTAAGAGTTAGTGGCTTTTATTTAGTCCCTTTTTATTTTATTCTGTTCAAAAACTTTGTATTATAAATAAATTAATTTTCAGCTAACAGTTTGCACTGATGAAATTATGATTCCAAATTTTTGTTAGAAATTAGGTAAAAGTATTTCGCACTGCAGATGCCATGCTGAATACTGGTGCAATTAACAAAAAGAAAAAAAAAAAGCCAAGGCCTTTTTTCTTTTGGGTGTGATGACAATCACTTTAATTGGCATCTGCTACATGAAAATTTTCATCCATTTCCTTTTTGACTAGAAAACTGTTTCTTTTTTTGGAAGCAGTTTAGCATAACTATGGATCAGCAACATAGTTCAATGGCCAAACATCTTTGTCTTCGTGCATTTATCATTCCCATCAGCTAAAGTGTGAAGAAAGAGGCTGAGCTCAAAGAAGGATATTAAAATTTTTTATTTCCAGCTTTCATTCATTGCACCTTGTCATGTTGCCTATGTGTTAATTTTAATTAGATTCAGTTTGAAATGAATCAATTTCACACTATTGTTCATGAAGATGGTTCATTAAAAGAAACCAGACTTACCATTAATAATAATGTGGACAACATGATGAACTGTGATTAACTGGGAACTTTCAAGCCAACACAGAAGGGAAGTGGAGTGAAAGAATCAAATCTCATTGGGTTGGCTCTACTGACAAAGGAAGGATTGACAAATCATCCCCAAACGTCTTAGAAGTCGTAATGCCCTAATGCTCAATATATTCAAAATATTCAATCAAAATAATCTTTAAAAATGGTGAACAGGAACAAAAAACTTCAAAATTTCAGTGGTCTTGTATATGATGTCATGAAATCCCGTGGATGAGATTTTTGGCATCTTCTAAGATTTGATGTTGTTTTGAGATTCCAGATTTTTAAAACTTTTATAGGTGGTGCTTACAAAATGAGTGAAGTTGTTGGCTTAAAAGAGTTGTTAAGGGCTGTGTTAAAATTTGGTTTATTATAATATCTGAAGGTAGAGTGGTGCAGTGGCCTAGAGGTGGAGCTCTCGCCTCCCGATCAGGAGGCTGTGACTTTGATCCTAGGTAGTGAAAGAAATTTCTCTCTCTGGGTGCAATAAGTAATTGTCTGCTGCAAACTCTGCATAGGCATCAGGAAGGGCATCCAGCCAGTAAACACTTAAGCTTTGTTCAGTCGCCCTGATTCCACCACAGTACATGGGCTTACAGAAAAGAAAAAAAATCAGAAGGTAAATATGACAAGGGAGAGTCTGTCAGTCCCTTGAGAGTCTGTCACTCTCAAGGCTGGATTTTCTCAAATTGTATGGAATTTGGGCAAGGCACTAAGTATAACTGAGAAAAATTTAGGTGTGCAGAAGTGCCAAAAATAGTTCCTGTGGATTCATGTAGTACAGTTAACACTCTTGCTTAAGTTAACATGTTAGGCTTGCCAGAGTTAAGCAGGATATAACATCTGTACATCTGTTGTCATCCTATGTATAAAGGAGGCTTCTAGAAGATATGTAGGAAGACAAAACTGGAGAGGAAAAAATTAAACAGCTTGCTCCCTTTGATCTGGAAAGCTTGAGATGATAGAAATGATTAAAATGACAGGGAATATTTATGATATCACTCCATGGAGAAATCAGGGGTGTTTGTAATGACGGAAATCAATAATTACATATTTTATGGAAAGGGTTTATAGAGTAATAACAATTAATTATATTTGGGAAAGACATTTGAGATAGACCTCTTTCTAGTCTCTTTAAAATCCTCTTAAAGGTGGCATGACAATTTGGAGAATAAAGCAGAGGGTAGTTCAGAGGGAAGGAAGTGAAGCAAGACTAATTTTGTACAGGGCAATAAAACCCTACAGCATCCTTCCTCAGGTTGGTGTGGGACTTTGCTGGAAAGTTGATGACTTAAAGGACAGCACATTTGAAGCAGACTACATTAGAGATGTGGGACCAGAGAAACCTGCAAGTAAGGTTTCCTTGATGCTCTTTCAGCTTGGTTGTTTTCATTACCAATGCTACTCTAGTTTGGGTAATGAAACGTCTGCAAGAAAACAACCAAGCTCAAAAAAGTACCAAGGAACCCTCATTTCAACCGTGAACTAAAAATATTCTCCTTTATTGAAACCTGCATTTGGACCTATTAGTCACCTCCAAACATGATTGCCAAAGTTAATGGCAAAGTTTCCCACCATGGTGAAGTCCAGAAACCTAGAAAAATTGCTTTTAAACATCAAAAGAAAAACCCTAATTCACAAGGAAATCAACCCCCTAAAGGAAAATCCTTGTCTCATCTATACAAATAATGTAGTCTTACTCATTTGACATCCTTGATTCACCCACTAAGCCCTCACATTCCCCCAGGCATTGGGGCCCTCTTATTGTCAGAAGCTTGCTCATTCTGTTGTAGATATTACAATGTTAGCTCTTTGGGACAAAGATTTCCTGCTACCTTTACAGTTTCAGATGTTACGACTCAGAACTTGGGACTTTTTTATTGAAAAAACTAAAAAGCTGAATACAAAAACCTAGAACTAAGGAGAAACTTCCTGACAGTGAGAACAATTAATCAGTGGAACAGTCTGCCTCCAGAAGCAGTAAATGCTCCAACACTGGAAGTTTTTAAGAAGAGACTGGACAGCCATTTGTCCAAAATGGTGTAGGGTTTCCTGCCTGAGCAGGGGGTTGGACTAGATGACCTCCAAGGTCCCTTCCAACTTTACTACTATTACTATTACTACAAAAGAACACACAAACCAAACCAAACCAAACCAAATCAAACCATCCCAACCCATGCTCAACAAAATATATGCTATCTGAAAGCATAGTTAAAAGGAAATCCTTTACTGTATTGAAATAGAAAAGGAACTCTAAAGTCCTAGTTCTACAATATACATGCGTATGACTTTTGTCACACTTTTTCATAAGTGACTTCATAAAAGGTAAAAAGTCCAACAATAATAATTAAATTGAAGAACAAATAAAACACCCACCATAATTGACTATCCTAAAAAAAAAAAAAGCAAAATCCTCCCAAATTTCAGGCATAAAATGCATCTTTTTCCCAGTCCCTTCCTCAACATTCATCAATAAATGACTTGCATTTGAATCATTCTCAGCAATTTGTTTTCATGTATTAAACAATATTTTCCCCCAAGAGCAGACTATTTATCACATATCTTTTGAAATTCAAAGCCACTAATAGGACTATGTTGTATGTTTATACAGTTTATTTATACATTTTTTATCCTGCCCTTATTACTTTATAAGTAACTCAGGTGACAAATATACATGATAATCCCTTTTCCTCCTATTTTCCCCACAACAATACCCCTGTGAAGTGGGTTGGACTAAGAGATAATAATAATAACAACAACAACAACAACAACAATAATAATTGTTGTTCCTGCTCAGGCAGGAACCCTACACCATTTCGGACAGATGGCTGTCCAGTCTCTTCTTAAAAACTTCCAGTGTTGGAGCATTTACTGCTTCTGGAGGCAGGTTGTTTCCACTGATTAATTGTTCTCACTGTCAGGAAGTTTCTCCGTAGTTCTAGGTTGCTTCTCTCCTTGATTAGTTTCCACCTGTTGCTTCTTGTCCTGCCTTCAGGTGCTTTGGAGAATAGCTTGATTCCCTCTTCTTTATGACAGCCCCTGAGATATTGGAATACTGCTATCATGTCCCCCCTTGCATAAAGTCACCCAGACACTTTCATGCCTACAGCGGAACTAGAACTCACAGTCTCCCAGTCTCTAGGCCAGAATCTTCATTATTAAACATAACTGGCTCTCAATGTCCTGTTCAGGTCCAGCTGGCAGTTCGACCATATCCAATTCCCTTTGCAGGTTCGGGTAGGCATCTATGTGCAAATGCTATATGCCAGAGCCACTCCTTTCTGCATCCATCTCCTTGCATATCTCCCCAAGAGCATCCAGCTGCAGTAATAAACAGGAGTTAAGCTGGCGCTCAGATTTTCTGAGTCAGGCATCATGTGGAATAATCGAAAATGATAGATAGAGTGTGGAATGTACAGTGTGGAATGGATCTTCAGCACCTGTTTGAAATGCTTGATTTTTTTACCATAACAGTAGTGACTTCTGCCATGTTGAATTTCCCAAACAACAATGCCTGTGTTTGTTGTAATTTATTGCTTAAGTCTTTTATATATGGTTCTTTATTTTAAAGCCAAGGATGATTTATGATAAGAATTCAAATATACACTAAAGATAAAAACAGATGATAATCAATTTAGAATGCCTAATAAGGGGGTTAGGCTAACTGCTGAGGCACCCTAAAAAGAAGGTTCCAAATATTCTAAAATATTTCAGTGTTGCATCCTGGCTTATTATCATAGAGACAAATGCTTTCCCCAAAGCGATATCTACTGCAGAGAAGGCCTGCAACGGAAGTAAGATATTTCCCAAAGTTTACAGATGTCTATATGGTTGAAAGGGGAGAAGATGCTCTTTTAGACATGTTAGCATCAAATATTGCACCAGGGACAATTGAAAATGGTGGCTATTTAACAAGTACTGAAGCCAAGTGACAGCTCTACTTGCATTCCTATTTAGAAGTGTTGCCATCTGTGGGGTCTGCTGTTAGGATGAGCTTTCTGCTGGACATATGGGTCCTAGCAGCTGACAGAGAACTGGCATTCTGAAGAAAATCTGTTCAGAATGTGCCCCGAATTGTGTTGACCACTTTCTGTGACTAAGCATTATATATATATATATACACACACATACATTTTAAGCACCAATTTCTGAAGTTTAGCAACACTCCTGCAGATTTAATGAATAACACGAAAATTGGCACCATCTGCAGACAGCAAGGACCAGCTTTTAGAGAACTTTTAAATAATTACAGATTTTAAAGTGGTCGATCTGCCCTGGTTTTCTATGCGTGCTATTGGCACTGGCATCCAAGTGACTTAGTCAATGAGCAGCACTGTTGCAAAGATTCTTTAATGTGCTGTAATGAAACAATGCCTGTAACCAAAATTTGCCTTGCTGTGCTGTGGTAATAAAAATAAAATATCTTGGGTGCTGTGTTTTTTTTTTTATTAAATCCCATTAACTGCTGACATTCTCATGATATTCTGGTATAACCAAGAAAGCTTTTTCTGACACCTTGTGAGCTTAAGTTTCTTTTGTTCTTTAGTCTTTCTAGGCTAGTAACTATGTTATACCTATTTTTTAAAAAAAGTTTTAAGTCATTTGAAAGCTACTTGTCTACTATTTTTTTTATTGAAAAGTTTTATAAAAGTTACAATATACACCCCAAAGCCCACCCACCCTAAACCCCCCCCTCTCTCCTCCACTTCCCAGAGCTGAGTACAGGGTTACAAATATAATAATCATACTCTAACTAACATTAACCAACTATATAAATAATCCATAATGCACTTTAACTCCCCTTTAACATAAATATAAACAAATTAAAAGTAAACATAATAATATAAACAAGTTAATATCCTAATTATTAAACAATACAATATCCAAATTGTTAAACAATACTAATACTAAAAATAATAATACAACTAATAAAAATTTTACTATAATAAACTATTAATAATAATAATACTCTAAAATTAACTCATAAACTAGATGGAACTTTTTAGTCCCATATTTATTCTGAATATAATCTATCCATCTCTGCTTGTCTACTATTTATGTTATCTTCCAATTTTTTTTCTCAGTGGAACAGTCCAGGAACTTATTCTTGAGAAGTTGTCAACTCTTCTATAATCCTTTTAATCTGAAGACTTCTGTCCAGTAAGAATCTGCCTAGTACTCTACTATGTTTGTTAAAATGGCTTTCCAGAAATTTAATGTGCATGTATGAGCATTCTCCAATTTCTCTTTCTGTAGGACCTTCAATCCACAACAGCACGGCAGCTTCCTCTTAAAGTTCCCTGCTTTTACCTACTCAACCAGTTCTTCCATATTGGTTAGGATCACATAGACCAGCGCCAATATCATCCTTTTTAGCCCTACTCGAAAGTGGAAGAGCAAGACCATTCAGGACTTTGGGGACCTTGCTATGTTGGTCAAGACACATTTTCCAACAGATTTCCAGGTATTTGAACTCTCCCATGATTAGGGCCCTCTTCCTTGAAATTTATGCAATCTGGGCCAGGAGGTAATTATTTAGGTAATTTCGGAATGTGCATATGACTTACTGCCCTCCTTGTCTCCAGTATTCTATTCTTGTGTGTTGTTTCACCAGGACTCAGTTATTCCTGCTAGATTTTGTTTGCATCTTCTTGCTTTTTTCCCCATACTTCAAATACAGTCAATGAACCTTTCATTAATCTGATCTGACCACAATTGAACCCAAAGTTTCTGTTGCTAAATGAGACAGTTGTTAAATGAATATTGCTCCATTTAATGACAGTTCTTGCCAGAGTTGTTAAGGGAATCACTGCAGTTGTTAAGTTAGTAACAGTGAATCTAGCTTCCCCCATTGACTTTGCTTGTCAGAAGGTTGCAAATGATAATTACATGATCCCGCGACACTACAACCATCATAAATATGAGTCAGTTGCCAAGTGCCTGAATTTTGATCCTGTGACCATGGAGATGCTACAACGGTTGTAAGTGAGAAAAACAGTTACAAGTCACTCTTTTCAGTGCTGTTGTAACTTTGAACAGTCACTAAACGAACGGTTGTAAGTCAAGGACTATCTGTACAGGATATATATATTCATTACTGGGTGCCTCTATATGCTTGAGTGTCTCTCCCAGTGCTTGGAATCACCTGATTTTCTGGACTCTTTTCTGTCTCCACTACAGGACTGAGATGAAAGCCTTCCAGATCAAGTTTACAAAAAGCCTTCCAGTTACATTTTCCTCAATTCTTGTAAGGTAGAGCCCATTTCTTACCAGGAGTCCCCATCCAGAACACATCCCCTTATCAAAAAATTAAAACTACTTCCTTTGGCACCTTTTCTGTAGTCAGTTTTTCACTTCCAATAGTCTTGTCTCTCCTTCTAGGACACCTTCTTTAATAGGGGGCCGTGAAGAGAGAGCTACAGGGAAAAATCTCCAATATACTATCTCAAACGTGTTTCTTGATCGTGAGAAAAACCCACATGCTATCTATGTACTTTTCTTTCTTGCTGAAAGTCCCTATGAAAGACGCTGCAAAAAGGAACTGCATCCTCTTTTACTAGAAAATACATTCCTCCGAAAATACACTCTTCCATTTATTTCTTGTTAACTCTATTTTTAATGTCAAACAAGTATAGTGATGTAAGATGCAGGAAAACCAGTGGGATTTACTACATATAAATATGTCAAAGCTTGGAGTGCCAAGGAACAGATGTTCTACAAAGACAACAACGGTTTTTGTGCAGGGGATGTGTGTTAGAGTTGTGTCTGTTTAGCTGCATCAGCTATTCTTAATTACAGGGTAGCTACAACTTTTGGAATGATCTGCTGTTCTGTCACAAATGGCTCCTGTAATATGTCGCTCTTGTGCTGCATGATGGCAGAGGTTGAAAAATAATTCTGAAAACTCTCAGATTGTTCCTTTGTGGAAGATGCCAGTAGAGAATTTCAAATGAGTTTATTCATGGCAGCCTTTTTATAGCCACCTGCTTTATCCAGCATATTCCCCCTCCCACAGCAGTCCCCTTATTTTTAGCTCACCAGGCAGCCACTTGGCAACTTTAGAAGCTTGGGTGCTAAGAGACGTGAAGGAGGGGCTTTGCTTTACGGTGGCCAATTGATTGAAAGTTAGAGAATATGGCAGAACAACTGTGTAGCATTGTCAATAGTAATGCAGAGAGAAGCTGCAGAATGAATATCTTAGACAATGAGATTTTGATGCTAAGTGTTCTTCTTTTCTCTGAGCATCCAGTACAATGCTTGTTGCCAACCAGCTCTGTCATTAAGTGTCTTCATAATACAGCAGCTTGAATTTCAAGGGTGACCTTCTTCCAAAATGACTAAATATAGGAAGGAAAAGTTGGGAGTAACTGAGCAATTTGTGAAATTCTGTGGAACCACTGTTTAATTTATGCAACTAAGACAAAAAAGAAGAATAAAACTGCAATATAGAACAGCGTGTTTTAGAATTAATCATCATGCAGCTTAATAGTTTTCATCTATTCATATATCTTTAGATTTAGGAACTGAGTGAAATTCATAGGTATTTTCTGAGTGAATGAAGACACTGGGTACAATTCAGAGACAAGAAATCTTGTTTAATTGTAATATATGGTGAATGATATGAAATGGGCAGTACAAGGGGAGTATCAATATGGAACAGAATGAGAAATGTCACTTTCTTAATAAATGTATATGCAGTTATCTATCTCACACACATCTTTCTACATTTTTTTTCTCATTTCTCTCTCTTTATCTTTCTCTATCTTTATCTCTATATTTCTATCATCTGTCTATCTTCCTATCTATCTATATCTACCCATATCTCTATCTTTATCTCTGGCTATCTATCTATCTATCTATCTATCTATCTATCTATCTATCTCTATCTCTATCTCTGTCTTTATCTTTATCTCTCTCTATCATCTGTCATCTGTCTGTCTATCATCTCTCTCTCTCTCTATCATCTATCATGTATAGATCAATCTATTGCTCTATCTATCTTCATCTATTTATATCTCAGAGGTCTAAGGAGTTCTTTCCTTATCCAATTCTTCTTTATCTGATGCATCAAGTTGCTGTTCTTCTTACATTTATAATGATAATTATGATAATAATAATAATAATAGTAGTAGTAATAATAATAATAATAATAATAATAATAATAATAATAATAATAATAAAGTTGGAAGGGACCTTGGAGGTCATCTAGTCCAACCCCCTGCTCAGGCAGGAAACCCTATACCATTTCGGACAAATGGCTGCCCAGTCTCTTCTTAAAAACCTTCAGTGTTGGAGCATTCACCGCTTCTGGAGGCAGGTTGTTCCACTGGTTAATTGTTCTAACTGTCAGGAAATTCACTGTAACTAATATAGGATTCTGTACCAACTCTTACATCATTCAGGCTGCAACCATGTATACATGTGACCAAATGGGACCATGGGATTTCCTGCTATAGTAAGGGGATATCAGAGAATCAAATTTTAATCAAAGATTGTTATAGACAGGTTACCTTATTTATGATCATCATTCTGGACAATCACTTTGTTTATCATTGTAATAAACTATAATCAATTATATTAATCAATTATCAGTATACATATATTATGATGATGACCCTCCAGTACAGGCGTCTTCAACTTGGCACCATCCAGCTATGTTAGGGCTGTAATTCACACCATTCCCAGCAGGCACGTAGAAACTCATCCAATAGTCCTGGAAGAAATCAAGTTAGGGAAGGAGGTGTGTCATTATTGCATCTGCAAATGCACACAAGTGCATGTGTGCAAACACAGATGCACTTCCACATCATCATCCAGTATTATTCTTCTCATGCACGAAGGCAGAGTTAGATAGATAATATTTTGCCTGTTCCATATTAAATGCACGTAGGAATGACATATTTCAAAGCTGCAGCCCATCACTTTCAGATGGAGCAATGGTGCCACTATTTTTCCTATGCCTGTCTTTGGTAATAATATTAAACCCGGCCCTTCTACTGACTGATGATGAACTTTAAGAGAACTAAGTTGGTTGAATAAGTTGGAATGCAGAAGACCAATGACCCTGCCACAATGATCCATATACACAATTTAATTAGATTAAGATTTTTTAAAAAAAAAATAAAATCCAATACTGCTCAGACAACTCAAATGAGATTTGTCAGTCCTTGCCTGTACATGTGCTATAAGGAAGTGGAGGGTGAAAGTGGAGGGGAGGGGAAGAGAACAAACTTGGATTTGAGCCTTAAAAAAAGTGCATTGATAGATGTTGGGTTGTACAGAGATAGTCGCGGTGCTGTATTTATTTTAAACATCACTGGTTCTGTTGGTGATTGCTAGCTGATATTTCTGAGATAATTTTCTTTGGGGATGATTAGTATTTGCAATAAATAATCATGGTGTTTCTATGTTGTGTCTCAATTATTCTGTTTAGCTCAGAAAAGCGGGGGGGGGGGGTACATTTAACTCTAACCATAAGGTTAAAGAAATGGAAGCCATTCCTGCAGTGAACTTTTTGATTGCTGTTCTTGGCTGATCAATAGCACTCAGGGGATATTCTGTTCTGCAGAAGCCATAGTGCTGGGCCAAACCATATTACAAACTCAAACCAGTAGAATGTAAGAATTCTCAAGATTTCCAAGGAGATTTAGGGTGAGTGAAATATGGAGGGTGTTTTTGCTTTCCGGTTAAATATTGAAGTCATCCTTTTGGAATCTGAATGATAGAAAATATAGCAAGAGTGCGCTTTTTTTTTTAATTGCCACTTCTTCATATACTGCAAAGTTAAATTATGGAATCTACTTCCACAATGTGTAGCAATGGAAACCAAACAGGATGGATTTGAAAGAGGGTGACTCCTAGCCAGCCTTAACTGATGGCAAGCAAGCAGGCATTGGGCAAATATAGCCATATTTTGTCAAGAAAATTACAAAGATATGTCCATGTTCTCACTGGAAAATGCTTATCTTTAGGCAAACTCCTAAAAGATAAAGCTATCAATAGTTTTTAGCCATGAAAAATATGAGTTGGTGAGTAACATTCTTCTCCAGTCTTCCTTGCAGACTTTCCCTTGCTAGCTAGTTGGCCATCATAGGAACAGAATACCTCTTCTTACATTGTTAAGGGCTGCTCATATATTTTTTTCCCCATTCGGTCAGATTTTCAGAGACTGCTTGGACAAGCGCTTGCAGGTTTCTTGGCAAGGTTTTTGCCATTCCCTCCTTCCCAGGGCTGAGAGAAAGTGAGTGGCCCAAGATCACCCAGCTAGCTCTATGCCTGAGGTAGAACTAGAACTCACAGTCTCCTGATTTCTATCCTGATGCCTTAACCCAGGGGTGTCAAACTGCCGGCCCACGGGCCAGATGCATCATGGCAAAACCGTGCCCACCCCATTGCTGGCAATGGGGAAAAGTCATGATATGTTGCGACACAGCACGTGATGTTGCGAGTTTGACACCTCTCCCTTAACCACTACACCAAACTGGCTCTTATTTAATTTTTATTCTGCCTTATTACTAGTACTTGGGATGGCTTTCAACAATAAAAATTATAGTGTCATGTGTCTGACTAATGAAACACTTCAAAGAACTTTCAGGCATTGTTTAACCTAAAAAGCCTTTATTAGTGTAATGGAGTGTCAGCACGGCATGGAGGAATGCCAAGATCTGAATTTCCCTTCCTTTGCACATAACATTCCAGGCATTTCCCCTCCCCTATTTTGGGGTCATGATTCACATCTTCCAATTAACCTGGAGGGCAAAGATTCACTTCCATTCCCTTCCGCTGCTTTTCCCTCCTCTCCCATTCTCATCTGTATTAACTCTAAAAGTACCAGACAGTTCTGCATATTTTGTCAAAGCAAGAATATTCAATATTAGCAGCGTGGACATATAGCATATAATAAAATAGAGTTAAAATCAAAACCAGTATTAAAATAAGTCATAATAATTTGCGTTTGAAAGCTTAGTTTTTAACCATCTTCTGAGAGAATGGAAGCCAAATGCTTCTCAGGATTCTCATTCTGTAGCTGGGGAGCCACCCAGCAGGAAGGCCTTTTTCATGTGCTCAATAACTGAGCTTCTCTCAGCAGAGCGCCTTTAGAAGGCCCTTTCCTACTGATTCAAGATTCATAGATTCACAGCTGCAGAGATGATTCCTCAGATAAATTAAGGCTTTGAAGGTCAACATCAAAGCTTTAGATTGTACTCAGTAGATAGTGCGGATTTTTCAGCAGAAGCATAATATTTTCCTTAATATTTTCCATAATATTTCCCCATGATCATGTGATAAAAATTTGGATGCTTGGCAATTGATGGCTGGAGTCATGTGATCACCTGGTGCAACCTTTTGACAAGCAAAGTCAATGGGAAAGCCAGATTCACTTAACAACGGTGGCAAGAAAGGTTGTAAAATGAGACAAAACTCACTTAACAAATGTCTTATTTTGCAATGGAAATTTTGGGCTCTATTGTGTTTGTAAGTCGAGGACTACCTGTAGCTTCTGGGTTCCATCTTTCTAGGGGAGAGGAATCCATTCAGAAGAGATTTCCCCTTGATTCCTAAGTCCAGCTTCATCATTTCCATCAGCACCTCCAGTTAATTTCAACTCTTTCTCCTTTATCCATCCCTTTATCAAGATTGTGGAGTGTTCAGGGATATTCTAGAAGATAGAGAGCAGTAAAATGACATGTCATCCATCACACAATGAAAGTTCTGAATCATGATCCTAGAGCAGGCATGTCAAACTCGCTTGTCACGTGACGTCGCGTGATGTATTGAAATTTTTTCCCCATTGCCGACAATGGGGTGGGTGTGGTTTCATCGCGATGCATCTGGCCTGTGGGGCAGCAGTTTAACATGCCTGCCCTAGAGATTTTATGTAGAAATACTATAACATGAATATGAAAAGGCCTTCTCAATTATAGGAACTGTGGTGGCGCAGTAGTTAGAATGCAGTATTGCAGGCTAAATCTGCTGACTGCCAGGAGTTCAATCCCAAGATTGACTTAGCCCTGTCAGACTAGCCCCAGTTTACTCCCTAGGAAAAATTGACTCTTGACTCCATAGGTGGTAGAGAAATGTTACTTTACTAGAAGTGTTGGATACAGCGTGAGCAAGGCAAACTCTAAAGAAAATCCACATGAAAATCATATATTGTCCAAAACCCTCCCTCCTGGGAGAACAATCCAATCAGGTCTTGTTCAGATGTTTTGGGAAAGTGATGTCTCTGGTACCACAGCAAATTCCTTTCCCAGGACCCGTGTCCTTGAAGGCAAGAAGGTTTCCCATAAGATTCTTTCAAACTCTTCCACCACTCTTCCCTTCCCAAATGCCCCCTCCTCCCTGGGTATGGCAGTTGCAAGTGAGCTTCAAAGACAGCAAAAAAAGGCAGCTGACACTTCCATCCTTCTGAAGTTGGTAAAATGAGGACCCAGATTGTTGGGGGCAATATGCTAACTCTGTAAACTGCTTAGAGAGGGCTGTAAAGCACTGTGAAGCGGTGTATAAGTCTAAGAGCTATTGCTATACTGAGGAAGAATTTTGCTTCAGTTCCAGTTGTGGTTTGTTCCACTACATAGGCCTTACCACTAATCATCTTTTTATAGTGAAACCAAAGCAAAACCCCCAATGCCCAGAGAACGCATTCATTCATTTCATTCTACTCTGAGTAGGTCCCCAAGGGAGGATCCAGGACTGCAAGTTTCCTTTTTTCATTATTTGTGAAACTATGAAGCTGAACCTTGGTCATATCATAGTAGCCTTTGGCAGAGAACCTGTTCCACAATTTCTCTTGGGACCAAGATAACAGTATGCACAGAATTAGAAATCTAGAAAAGCTTAGATGAACTCTGCAATGGCATAGGAAAATGGTAGCTTAAATAGAGTTAGTCAAGCTAAAAACCATGCATTCCTTTCTTCTAAATTATTATGTGAGCAGTAAAAGACCTACAACTTAAACCACAGCATGGCTGCAAGCTGATGGAGAGTAAAAAGCACTTACAAACACTGAGGATTATGAGGTAGACTTCCTAAGTGAGCCCCCTGGGAGTGGAGATGTGAGATTTAATAAACTTCTTCTGAAGTGCATTTGATTAAGCATGAAAAACTAATTCCACGTTTGAGTTAATGACAATTTGTAAAATTATAACAAGATCTGAAAGAGAGACTACTAACAAGCTGCATCACAGCAGCAGAGTCTGTTCCAATTCAGAAATGCAACTTTAATGTGAGATGGGTGGCTCAGCCCTGGAAACAGTGTTTTTGATAGTATTTTTGATCATGATTTCTGATCTAGGAAGTCCACCTTATTGGTTGTGACACCTGCCCTTGGAATAGCGTTCTCTTCAGGGATTTATAGACCTGCCATCCTGATGATATACTGGAAGTCCTTGAAAACCTAGTCATTTTGCCAGCCTTTCAGGTAACATGGTTACAAACCTGAGTCAGCTTTTATTTTGGTGTGTTATGCAGTTTTTCTTTCCTGACGTACATATTTTTTTCTATTTGATTGTTCTTTACTTAACGGTATACACCCAGGAAATGTCTGGAGTTAGGTGGCCTCTAAATTTAATAAAAAATAAAATAAAATAATTAATACAGGGAATCCTCAACTCATGACCACAGTTGGGGCCAGAAAATTCATTGTTTCATGATGCAGTAATTAAATGAGACTTCCTGTGACTGCACCCAATTTTACAATCTTTTTTTTGCCATAATTGTTAAATGAAACATTGATTTGTGACTTTTTCTGCCATTACCTTTCCCCATTACCTTTGCTTTTAGAAGCCAGCTGGGAAAATTGCAGATGATGATCACATGACTTTGGGTGGGATGTTGCAACTAGTGTAAATCCTGGCTTCAGCATCCAAATTGCAATAATGTAACCACTGGGATTGTCTATGGCAGGGGTATCAAACTCGCAACGTTACGTGATGTGTTGCGACGTATCGCAACTTTTTTGCCATTGCCGACAATGGGGTGGGTGCGGTTTCACTATGATGCATTTGACCTGTGAGCCGGCAGTTTGACACCCCTGGTCTGTGGAGATTCTCGGTCATCCAGTTCATGGTTATTCCAAAAGTGCTTTTTCCAAAGGGAACCAGACTTGTTTTTCCTTGAAGATATTTCGTTTCTTATTCAAGAAGCTTCTTGGAAGAGAAGCGTAATGTCTTAAGGAAAAACAAATCCGCTTGGCTTTTGAAAAAGCACCTTTGGGACAACTACTGGGACATTGCAATGGCCATAAGTGTGAGGATCAATCATAAGTCATTATTTTCAGCAGTCACTAAATGTCAAGGGCTACCTTTAATGGAGTTGCAGTTTTGAACTGCCTAACGTTTTGTATTATAATAATATCAGGGATAGTATTGAAGACTTGCCAACTGTATGGCAACATGGAATCAGAGGTAAGGAAATAGCACACCTAATTCAGCACTGGTTGTATCAGTTGATGGAGTAAAACATTTATAGAAACAACTTTGTGCCCTCTAGAAACATATAAACTCTTACAAATTAGTAAACTAGCCTACATTTGTGGTGGCAGGTACTTCTAGCATTGAAATAAAATTTATCATTCTGTTAGCAACACCTCCTAGAATTCGTCAGGTTTGAGGCAATCCATGAATTAAATTAAATGAGATAACAAAGATAGAAGGAAAGCTGCAGTATTATCAGTTTAATGAAGAGTGAAATTCTCAGTCAAAATAATCTGAAATATCCATGCATACAAAACAGAATGTCCCTTAGGTGTTTGTGACTATGCTGGACTAATAAATGATATCCTATCAAACTTCAAAATCCTTAACGCTTGCTAAATCCAAATTATTATTATTATCTTTTTTTTTTTGCAAAAGGTGTTAGTAGTCACAATATAAGAGCAAGATACCCCTAAATATTCTGGTGATTTTGGTTAATGAGGAGTGATTAAAATATGGCTGATGGCTTGTGGACATATGTTATTTTCGCAGTTGATAGGCTGCGCTGCAGGTGTTTGTTCCTAATGAGGGTTAATTTACCTCATACTTTAATTTGACAGAAACTGGCAATGATGCTTTTTTTAGTTTTCAGAAATAATCTTGCATCTCATAATATAAAAATCAAATAGCACTTCATAATTTCAAATTGAGCGAGTTACTGGATTTGGATTGGGATTGAAATTCATAATTTGAATTATGATTGGGAAATTTACAATCATAAAAATAAGGCATTTACACACAGGGCCTTCATTTTGGTGTAGAAAAAGAAGAGGGCTAATTTAAAACTCAAAAAGCAGGCTTGGATAAATAAGTTTATTTTTTCAAAAGTGCTTAGTGAGTAGAACAGATACTACATCTAATCTATAATAGATTGTTTTATTTATTTGAAAATATTTATTCTATCACTGTTGCTACTTGAAAACCTATAGAGACACACAAGCAAAACAGTTTGAAAAATATACATTTCAACATTGAAAACAAATTTAGTTTACACGCAGTTACAGGTAGTCCCCAATTAACAACAATTCATTTAGTGACCATTCAAAGTTACAATGGCCTGGAAAAAGTGATTTACGACCGTTTTTCACACTTATGACCTTTTGCAGCATCCCCATGGTCACATGATCAAAATTCAGATGCTTGGCAACTGATTCATATTTATGACGCTTACAGTATCCCAGGGTTATGTGATCACCTTTTGCAACCTTCTGACAAACAAAGTCAGTGGGGAAGTCAGATTCAGTTAACAACTTTGCCACTAACTTAACAACTGCAGTGGTTCACTTAACAATTGTGGCAAGAAAGGTTGTAAAACAGGAGAAAATTCACTTAACAAATTGTGATTGTAAGCTAAGGATTACCTGTACTCAGTACAGCGATTGATTGTGTCATTCAGTCAAAGAGTCATGTCTGACTCTTTGAGACCCCAGGAGCCATGTCATACCAGGATCCCCTGTCCTCTGCTGTCTTTTGGAGTTTGCCCAAATTTATGTTCATTACGTTGATGACACTATCTAATCATCTCATCCTTTGCCGTACCCTTCTTTTTTTTTTTTTTTACCTTCCATCTTTTCCAACATCCAAACTGTTGAAAGAGCCAAATATATAATGGAATAGAAAATAAAAGCGAGGGAGAAAAAATAATAATTATATGATGTGTTAAAGATCAGAATAGTGTATAATAATGTATAATGCCATGTAACGTCAACGAATCAAACAACGAATCAACGAACACCTAGAGGCAAACAAAGTCATTACTAAAAGCCAACATGGGTTTGTCAAAAATAGATCATGCCAGACAAATCTTATTGCATTCTTTGACCAAGTGACAAAATTAGTGGATCAGAGGAATGCTGTGGACATAATTTACTTGGACTTCAGTAAGTCATTTGATAAAGTAGATCACAACCTACTACTTGACAAGATAGAAAAATGTGGGGTAGACAGAACCACCACCAGATGGATCCGTAGCTGGCTGACCGTCCGTACTCAGCAAGTGGTCCTCAATGGAACTGCATCTATATGGAGGGAAGTGTGTAGTGGGTTGCCCCAGGGCTCTATTCTGGGCCCAGTACTCTTCAACATCTTCATCAACGATTTGGATGAAGGGATAGATGGGGAACTCATCAAATTTGCAGATGACACCAAGCTGGCAGGAATAGCCAACACTCCAGAAGACAGGCTTCAGATACAGAAGGATCTGGACAGACGTGAACACTGGGCACTAACTAACAAAATGAAATTCAATGGTGAAAAAAGCAAGGTTCTACATTTAGGCAAGAAAAACCAAATGCACAAGTACAGCATAGGTGGCACCATGCTCAATAGTAGTAACTGTGAGAGGGACCTCGGAGTCCTAGTAGACAATCACCTAAATATGAGCCAGCAGTGTGCTGCAGCTGCCAAAAAGGCCAACACAGTGCTGGGCTGCATTAACAGAGGGATAGAATCAAGATTACGTGAAGTATTAATACCACTCTTCAATGCCTTGGTAAGGCCACACTTGGAATACTGCATCCAGTTTTGGTCACCACGATGTAACAAAGATGTTGAGACTC
Source organism: Crotalus tigris (assembly GCF_016545835.1). NCBI lineage: Eukaryota > Metazoa > Chordata > Lepidosauria > Squamata > Viperidae > Crotalus > Crotalus tigris. The sequence continues at coordinate 1,863,531 of NW_024096520.1, forward strand.
TAGAAAGAGTACAGAGAAGAGCAACAAAGATGATTAGGGGACTGGAGGCTAAAACATATAAGGAACGGTTGCGAGAATTGGGTATGTCTAGTTTAACGAAGAGAAGGACAAGGGGGGACATGATAGCAGTATTCCAATATCTCAGGGGCTGCCATAAAGAAGAGGGAATTAAGCTATTTTCCAAGCACCTGAAGGCAGGACAAGAAGCAACGGGTGGAAACTAATCAAGGAGAGAAGCAACCTAGAACTAAGGAGAAACTTCCTGACAGTGAGAACAATTAATCAGTGGAACAGCTTGCCTCCAGAAGCATTAAATGCTCCAACACTGGAAGTTTTTAAGAAGAGACTGGACAGCCATTTGTCCGAAATGGTGTAGGGTTTCCTGCCCGAGCAGGGGGTTGGACTAGATGACCTCCAACGTCCCTTCCAACTTTACTACTACTATTATTATTATTATTAACATTACATTGTATACAAATGAAAGTTGGACTTTGAAAAAGCAGGATAGGAAGAGCATTGATGTTTTCGAATGCTGGAAAATGCACATGAGAACACTGTAGATGCTAAGGAAACAAACAAAATGAGTCCTTGAAAAATGAGTTGAGAGTTCTTACTCAAGGCACAAATGAAGAGGCTCAAATTATCTTATTTTGGATATGTCATGCAAAGACCTAACTCTCTGGAGAAGGTTCTAATGCTGGAAAAAGAAGGAAAGAGAAGAGTACAACCACTAGCAAAGTGAATGGTTTCAGTTATGGTCAGGATGAGGGCAGATGAATCTGAAAAAATTCTATCTGAATAGCTGATAACATTCAACACCAACTTGATGGAACAGAATCAATCGGTGTGAGAAGTGATGTTTGTTTGATGTCTTAAACTCTCAGATAGCGTTATATTTTGGGAGGTTATTTTTTAAAAAGGTTAATCAATTTATCAGAACTTCAGCAAGCTGAACATCCACTTTAGATTCACATTATGAGCAAGAGGAGGTACTTGCAAAGTACTGGTAAGCCATTCATCAGACTCTGTTAAATCGTAATTACTCCAAGGTACAACTGACACACTTTTCAGGGCCAAACACGTTCCATCTTTTTTCACAGAATGAAAAGAAATCATTTCTAAATATTAACAGCGATTATTTCAGGTGCTAACATAATAATCTCTCTGAAAATCTTTCTCTATTTGGAATTTGTTTCTTCCTGGCCATTGGGAGACCTTCTGCATCTATACAGGCATTGCTTCTTTCAACCATAAACACAAATCTTAAAATTCGTAACCTGATTAATGTGGGCTGTTGGAGGAAGATCAGACTGAATAAAAGGAGACTGGATCACTTCATGTGGAAGAGATCTATCAGGACGATTAATCTGGAAGATTTATTGTTACTCTTTCCTGCCTGTGAGCACCCCAGAAACACCCTGTCTGGCTACTGTGAGAAATAGAACTCTGCACGGACCCAGACACACTACTAGCTGATGAAATCTGACATTGCCTTTCATGGTGGCTTTTTTTCATCATATATCTGTTTTTATGAACGCAACGCACGACCACCCTGGGTTAGCAATCAATTCTGTCACCCTAAAATATTACCTCCATATGAAGACTTCTGCTGCAGGCGATCTAGGTCAATATCCTCCCTTTCGCTGGGGTAGATTGCCTCTTTACTTTCCTAATATCCTGAACAGGCTGCAAGGGGATTTCTTCCCCTCATGGATGGAAAGCAAAGGAGGAGCCAATGGGCAAAGGGGGGGGGGGGTAGGGAAGCAAACAGACTTTTCTTCCGCTTGCTAAGAGAACTGAACATTTGCTCCATCCCTGGGACAACAAAGCTCATCATCGTCATTGGGCTTTTCTGTGGCGGTCAGGAAATTAGCTGATCATTTCTATTCAATCTTTCAACAAGATAGAATGATTAGCAATGTTAAATAAACAAATTCAGATGAGAGGCCCAATAATTGGCGAGAGCAAATGCTCGGCATGCATCTGATGTGGCAGGAAATAACCTAAATGAAGTTCCTAGAGTGAAAGTCCACTCTTGTCAGTCATATACTTTATGTTCCCGCTGGTTTTCTCAGCAGGAAAAGGAGAGTTCAACGGGATAAAAATCTGAGTCTGGCCCCCTGCTGATTAAAGCCTGAATACCCCAGTTCCACAAACTGCTTAAGCCTGAAACATCTGGACCAAAGTCGATTCAAAGCTCAGTCTTACCCTCAACTGCAGTACAGTTAGTGCTTACTTTTGAGTGGAAATCTCAGAAAACTGACCTAACATTCGAAGCAGTCTTACTCCGCAGCATTCCTCTGTTTGAAGAACTAATTAGTCCAAATCCAGGTGGCATAATACATACTTTGCAGTTACACATCAGCTCTTGCATTGCATTGAAGGCAGATTGCCTAGGCAATATGCATAGAGATGAATAGAATAGGATAGGATAGGACAGGACAGGATAGGATAGAATAGAATAGAATAGAAGAGTTGGAAGGGATCTTGTAGGTCATCTAGTCCAACCCCCTGCCCAAGCAGGAGACCATACACCATGTAATAACAACAACGATAACAATAATATCAGTAAAACAACAACAACAACAACAATAATAATAAAGTTGGAAGGGACTTTGGAGGTCATCTAGTCCAACCCCCTGCTCAGGCAGGAAACCCTATACCATTTCAGACAAATGGCTGTCCAGTCTCTTCTTAAAATCTTCCAGTGTTGGAGCATTCACCACTTCTGCAGGCAGGTTGTTCCACTGGTTAATTGTTCTAACTGTCAGGAAGTTTCTCCTTAGTTCTAGATTGCTTCTCTCCTTGATTAGTTTCCATCCGTTGCTTCTTGTCCTGCCTTCAGGCGCTTTGGAGAATAGCTTGACTCCCTCTTCTTTGTGGCAGCCCTTGACATACTTCTTTGTGGCAACCCTTGGAATACTGCTATCATGTCACCCCTCATCCTTCTCTTTATTAAACTAGACATACCCAATTCCAGTTCCTTATATGTTTTAACCTCCAGTTCCCTAATCATCTTTGTTGCTCTCCTCTGTACTCTTTCTAGAGTCTCAACATCTTTTTTACATCATACTGGATGCGGTATTCCAAGTGTGGCCTTACCAAGGCATTTTAAAGTGGTATTAATACTTCACGTGATCCCTCTGTTAATGCAGCCTAGCACTGTGTTGGCCTTTTTGGCAGCTACAGGACACTGCTGGCTCATATTTAGGTGATTGTCCACTAGGACTCCGAGGTCCCTCTCACAGTTACTACTATTGAGCATGGTGCCACCTATGCTGTACTTGTGCATTTGGTTTTTCTTGCCTAAGGCAGAACATTACTTTTTTCACCATTGAATTTCATTTTGTTAGATAGCGCCCGGTGTTTAAGTCTGTCCAGATCCTCCTGTATCTTAAGCTTATCTTCTGGAGTGTTGGCTATTCCTGCCAGCTTGGTGTCATCTGCAAATTTGATGAGTTCCCCATCTATCCCCTCGTCCAAATCATTGTAGTGTACTGGGCCTAGAACAGAGCCCTGGGGCACCCCACTACACACTTCCCTCCATGTAGATGCAGTTCCATTGAGAACCACACGCTGAGTACGGCTGGTCGGCCAGTTATGAATCCATCTGTTGGGGATGCTGTCTAACCCACATTTTTCTATCTTATCAAGAAGTAGGTTGTGATCTATTTTATCAAATGCCTTACTGAAGTCCAAGTACGGAAGTCAAGTCCTCTTCTTGAAAGCTTCCAGTGATGAAGCTTCCACAACTTCTGAAGGCAGTCTGTTCCATTGGTTGATTGTTCTCACTGTCAGAAAATTTCTCCTTATTTCTAAGTTGAATCTCTCCTTAATCAGTTTTTATCTATTATCCCTTTTCTGGCCTTCAGCTTGCTTTGGAAAGTAGGAATTTGGTAGGCAGAACCCCAATTTTGACCCACATTTTTGCCTTCATTTGTATCCCCTCTCTTTTAGAGATAAATCAGTGCTACATTTTGTATGTAGCAAACAGGACAGCTTAATTTTCTGGATCCTGGATCCTCAATTTTCTGTTTAAATGCCATTCCCATTTAAACACTCTGCTACTGTTGTGACATTGCACGGACTGCTAGTGATATGAGTCTCCCAGGATGTAATGTTAAGGACCCATTGCAGCATCCTTCCACCTTCATGATGTCATTGTGGCTTTGCTTTCTCACTCTCGCTTTCTTTCCAACACAGGAACACCAGTGGCAAGTTCACCCAACATTTCTTCTGAGTCCTAAGATAGGTAGTTATTGCACATAAGGCTTTGGTTGTTACTGCTGAAAAAAGTAGAAATGTATCACATTCAGAAAAAAAGGGGGTTGCAGGGATGGCATACAGTGACTTGCAGAGAGGGTAGCAACCTGGGAGCTTGAGATAAGCTACAGCCTGAAGGCAGCCTCTGGTTACCTTGGCTGGAGATGGATACGCCTTTTGGCTCTGCATTTGCAGAGATGGCTTCAGCATCTTAGGTTGCAGACTTAAATGGAAGAGAATTAATCATTAAAGTAGGATAAGGCTTGGTTTGCTGATTTGTCTGAACTGTAAATAAAGATGGAAGATGGCACCTATGTTCAAACAGCTCTCAACCTGGGTTACTTACAACTTGGCATCCCTTGTTATTATTTTTTTTTTAACCTCTCTAATTTGGAAGAAGTTCAGATGTGGCTCAGTAAACAACAGTGATGTTGTGTGTAATCAGACACCTGCTCTTGTTACTTGCAGCTGTCAGTTGTCACATATGTCATTCTCTGTAAGAGAAAAACGTTGGCAAAAATATAAAAATGGGCATGGATGTGCATATAGAAATACTTTGGAGGATCAATTAATTCTTCAGAGAGAAAGTAATGCATTGCACTGGATGCAAACCAATATGTACAGTTTTATTTTCCCCAACCTGGTTAGTTTCTGTGGGCCTTTTCAGGAATCTTGCACAGCCAGCCCTGGCATGCTTGTTTACCAGACTGCACTCCACTGAATATGTCTCTTTGCTCTGACTTAATTAACTGAATCACAGGCCTTTGTTCCTCCTAAAAGACAACATGACGTTATGAGATCCAGCCGTGATAGAGTGTCATAGTTCACTTTTAATTTGTCAGGCTAGTGTGGAGTGCATGCACAGGTGTGAAACAGAAAACAATTAAGCCCAAAGCCAGATTGATTACAAGGATACCAATATGGTTCATGTTACATATAATTCTTAATAATTAGTCTTATCACATCAACCTAGCCACATTGATGTGTGAATTGCTCTGATGTTCAGACCGGGCAACGACTTTAGTAGCCTCAATTGTTTAAACTGCCCAATGGTCCAGGAGATGACATTTTATAAATTAATCTCCTTGCTATGGGCAAGAAAATGAATTTTTTTTTTGAAAAAATATTTTTCAAATATTTTCTTCCTCTCAAGTCAGTTATTGCATGCACTGTACAACCACATCTTTCAGAAAGTAAAAATGTGCAGGTAGAGAATATCACGGAAGCTGAAATCATTTGGATACTCTTTACATTTGACATGGATTTAAAGCAAATCTCTCTGCAGCTCTCTTTAGGCATTTAGAGATATGTGCAATACAGAAGACAGCAATATAGATAACTTGTGGGGTCCTTGATGCTCTCTGGGCTTAAGTTATTTTTTTGCCGATGTTTCATTATCATGACTTCACTTCCATTGTTAGGGAAGATCTCCAAGGAAATGTGACTAGAATGAGCTGGACCCAATTCTATACCCAAGTTTTCGCACCCTCTGGAATATTGTCTCGCAACCCCAGGAGTTCCCAACCAGGGGTGCTCGCACCCCCTGGGGTTGCGAGACAATATTCCAGAGGGTGCGAAAACTTGGGTTTTCAAAATTACAGTGTATATGCATAATTCATTGCCGTTATTTCGAACTTTTGTAAGGGGTGCGAGAATATATCAGAAGCGTTCTAGGGGTGCGAGGTATAGAAATGGTTGGAAACCAGTGGACTAGAACAATTAGGTCAAAGAACGCATCCTTGAGTTCCTTACAAGGCTACAGACTTTATTCCTACTATTAGATACAATCATGTTGCATTTCTCTAGGAAATATCCAATAGCCTCTTTAGATCACAGAGAAACATTTCAGACACAATTTAGGATAAAGACAAAGAGACATTCTTAATTTAGAAGAGGTTGCTATTTTAATATATATTAGAAAATAAGTTGGATGGCAGATATTAACGGAACATATTTGTCTGAAATTGGGCAAGGTATGGAGGGTGGTGCCTTGGTTTTCTTTGTGGATGACATCAAGCTGTTTACAACAGGTATGAGAACTAGTTAGAGAAGCAATAAGCTTTTTGCCCTTGTAGATTAGCATTGCACCTCTGAAGCTCCAGGCAGGATATTACTCTGACTTTTGCAATGTATCTCAAAAATATGCATTTGCTACCTAACCAATAACCATCCACAATCTAAATTATGTGTTTCTTCATCACAATGAGCAGATCTAATCTTCTGAAAATGTATGGTTCAGCGGTATGAAGCTTACCCAATGAATTGACTATGAATGTAAATGAGTTATGTAGCTAAAATGAGATAATACTTATAGCCCTATGCTTTGTGGTTAGCTTCATTGTTATATCAATGCATGGATTATCATCAGCTGCAGCCATTTATTCGATGTCTGCCAAAAGATTTAGACAATGTATTTTTGACAACAGTTATTTTTTTAAGTAGAATTCAGTGCCCACATCTGCATAATATGGGTAAACGATGCAGACCATGCATTTTAATATTCTTATTTGCTCAATACTTTTATCTGTTTGGCAAATTACAACTGGGTGTCACATCCATTTCACACTTGAAGGCACATATATTTGTAATGTTTAAGTGAATTTTAATTATAATACTGTATGTAGATTTTTTATTGCTTATGTAGAGTATAGGAAGTCCTCATTTAGTGACCACAATTGGAACTGGCAATTCCATCGCTAAATGCCAGGGTTACTAAACAAAAAATCATGTGACTGCAACAGACTTATGCTCTCACTTCCACTTCAGTCTCCAATTGAATCACTGTGGTGATTAATGACAATGATGTTTCACTGTCATTTAGTGAAACCATGACTTATGATTTTACTTCCACCTCTCTATTAACTCAGCTTGTTGCAGGCAAGTTGCGAAGCACACAAATGGCTATCATGTAATTGCAGGATTCTGCAATGGTTATAAATGCAGGGATTGATCACAAGGCTTTTTTTTCACCATTGTAACTTTGAACAGTCACTAAATAGAACACTAAATAAAATGCAAAAACTTTCTGGGGTTAAAAAAAAACGACTATCATTTTGTTTCCCCAGTGGTATGGAAAATATTTTTATAATGAATTATTTATTTTTCATTTAAAAATATATATATTTTTAAAAAATAACAACTCATTACACACAGTACAAAGTTGAACTCATTTCTGTTTTAATTCATCCTTATTTTATTAAATAAAGTAACTAGTTTTAGCAATTTCAGTTAAGAAAACATAAGATTTCAGCTGTTATTGTTATAACAATAACAGCTAAGAAAAAAAATTGTAAAATGTACAAGAAAATAAGTGAAAAAAAATGCCCAGTATTTTGGTCTTTTGTGTGTGTTTGTGTGCGTATGTAAAAGAGGTTTTCTTCACGCTCCTTTCACTTCCATGTACAATTGGGTTTTTTTTTTAATAAAATCAGGTGGCCTATCCAGCTGGGAAATGAAATTTGAGAACAATATTCTGTTTTATTAGAGCCAAATGTTAAAGGAAAGGCTGAAGTTAATTTTTTTCTCCAGTCTAATGGATCTTTTCCCACATGTCCTTTCTTTACAAGGTATTCTTGATATGAGAACCTCTTCAGACATCTAAAATCAGTTTAGAAAGCAGCCAGGAGTTTGGAACTGCCTCAATAGAAAGTAGACTTTTTTTCTCTCAAATCAAATATCAGCGACCAATACTGTACAAACTGTTGATTTGTTGTTTTATAAAGAATCACCCCAATTCTTTTATATTACAGCTCTGGGATCAAGAGAGGTCTAAATATCTACGGCTTTAAAATCAAACTGCAAACTGTCTTTGTTTTTGTTTTCCAGGGTTATTCTATAGACCTTATTTGGACAGTAAATCCTGATTCATAAACCATGATTTTATATTCTTCCTTTGTTCCTTTGTTCAGCTCCTGGCTTGTATTAATTCATAACCTAGAGTCAGAAACTGGGAAACTTTCCCATGAACTGGGAAATTGTGATTAAATGTGAGTTCAAAAACTAGGAAAATAGGTCTAAAAGTCATTTGTTTTCTTGTAGTGAATATTACATTTCCTAACTAAACTGGGACAAAAACAGCCGTAAAGCCTGATATGGTCAAAACTAATTATTCAAGGAGTTGTTTTGTTCCTGAGGAGATAGGAACTCATGGACACATGATTCTTCAGTGCTGGCTTCAGCTCTATTTCATCCTGTTTTTGGAAGTACTGAACGCATTCTGCAATCATATGGGTCACACTAAGAGTGTTGGAGAAGACTCTTGAGAATTCCTTGGACTGCAAGGAGATCAAATCAGTCAATCCTAAAGGAAATCAACCCTGAAGGTCCTTTGGAAGGAGAGATACTGAAGCTCAAACACTTTAGCTACCAAGTGAGAAAAGAGAACTCATTGGACAAAACCCCTGATGTTGGAAAAGGAGAATAGGATTGCAGAGGATGAGATGGTTCGATAGTATCACTGATGCAGTAAGCATGGGTTTGGGCAAATTCCAGGAAACAATGGAGGACAGGGGGCCTGGTGTATTGTGGTCCATGGGTTCATTAGGAGGCAGACATTACTTAGTGACTGAACAACAAATGGCTGTAGGAGTTTGAATCACAGCACATTCCCATTTCTTCTCCAGAACTGAAGAATTTAAGAAGATTGATTGTGTGGACAAATAATTATATAACTATGCAGAACAGAAAGCAATGCAGAAGCCAGTTCTCAAGGCTTTCCCTATGACCTAAACCCTCATCCTGGCAGTTCAATTTGCAAAAGCTGTAAATTGTTCATTGCTGAAAACAAAGACTATAGTGCAATCTATTTTGTTGGGCAACGTCAATGAGGAACCTGTGATATATTAATGTCTTGATGAGACAATTCATACTTTGGGGCATTTCTTATAATAATCTTCTCTCATGTACCTATGTACCTTTGAAAATGTAACCAACCTGCGCTGCATTGAAACCTTTGCCATACTTTGAGGTGGATTTTTAGAAGGGTAATATCCTCTAATGCTCGGCAGTTTCATCAAATTTAAAATGACATGTTCCGCTATTACAAGCTCTACTTCATTGCATGCACTAGGTGTAACTAAAATCATAAATCTCCTGCATGACAAAACATAAAATTTACATGCAAAATCTAATCTCTTCTGTTCTGACTTATAAAAAAAGGGTCACTAGTGGGTAGTAAATTAAGACTGTATAAAAGTTTTACCTGCGGGTACTAAATCATGGATTCCTATCAGCCATATAGAATTGTCTTTGTTAATAGCCACGGGCGCTGGGTGTTTCCTGTCTGGTTTGTAAAAAGGAAGGGAGAAGATCCATATTTATCCTTTCCAGAGCTTTCTAGATCACTATTGTCATCTTCTGTTGCTTTTCATTCAAATTGTGTTCAAGCACCTAAGGCACCATATCAGAAGCATCTGAAGCTGCCATAGCTACCTGGGCAAGATATGGCACAAGCAGGAGGGGAAGAATGCCAATAGGAGTTGACCTCAGCTGATTTGGCTCCAAAATCCAGGTGATGGGAAAAGTGCAGGTGAGCTTTAGGAGAATGACTAAATGGAGAAACAGATTCTCATGTGGAGTGGAGAACTTTTCTTCCCCTGCTCTCTGTAGTTCTGGACCGCTACTGCTTTCCCTACTCATTTCCAGAAGATGATTCATTGCTAGTTCAAAAGCAGTCCCTGGGTTCTATAATCCCATAACTAATTAAATAACTACTGATTTCTTTCTGGCTCACTAAGAAGTAAATCGAATTTTCAACCCCTCCCCCCCAAAAAACCCCAGATGGGTGAAGTTTTGCAGAATTTATGCATAATCTCTTTCTCTGTTGGAGCAACGTTTTGTCTAGGAGAGTCAAAACTGTTAAGATGATGGTCACGTACAAGTAATCAAAGTTCAGCCCCTTTTAGACCTGCATCTCAGGTCATGTCTCATTCCTTTCCTTGTGGCCCCTGAGTTTCTAATGTTCTCAAACATTATCAGCTGGAGCAACTTTAACCTGTGTAGATTTCAACTCCCAGAATTCCCTGGGAATTTCAACTCCCAGAATTCCCTGGAATTCTGGGAGTTGAGGTCCATAGAGCTTAAAGTTGCTTCGGTTGAGAAACCCTGCATTAGGAGAACTTACACTTGATTTGAGGAAGCTGGGCAGTTTAGAAATGTGATGAATGAATGAATGAATGAATGAATGAATGAAGGAAGGAAGGAAGGAAAGAAGGATGGATGGATGGATGGATAGATAGATAGATAGATAGATAGATAGATAGATAGATAGATTTAGGCAACAGTTCTATTTCCCACTTCCTTTTCTGACCCAGAGCAGGTGTGCTAAGGTGTTTTCAAAATTTCTCCCCCCCCTTGTGTTTGGCACTTGAGGATTATGATTTCAGTAATGATCCAGTTTGGTCTAGTGGTTAAGGCTCCAGGCTAGAAATGAGATCATGAATTCTAACCCCACCTTAGGGATGAAAGTCAACTGGGTGACTTTGAACCAGTCACATTCTCTCAGCCCAACTTACCTCACAGGGTTATTGTTGTTATGGGAGAAATAGGAGGAGGAAGAAGTAGTATGTTAGCTGCCTTGAATTATTATTCAAAATAAAGGTGGGATATCCAATATACCTTCTTTCTCCTATTTCCCTCACAACAGCAACACCTGTGAGGTGAGTGGACTGAGCATTGACTGAAAGACTCTGCTCCTGTGGCTCAGGAGAGGTGGAGACCATTAGACACATACTCCTTTGATGTTCCTTCTGTAGAGCGATTCGAAAAAACCATATCCTCCCAATAATTGATAAGTATCCTGATTGTCCGGAAAGTATTTATCTCCAGGGACTGCTTAAGGACAAGCAGGCAGCGATCACAACGCAGGTGGCTAGATTCTGCACAGCAGCATCGGGGATTCACCAGAAACATAAATATTTTAGATCTTTTTAATAATCTTTTATAATTAATTTTATTACATGTTTTTATCTAACATTAGATTATACTCAATGTATTTTTGTTGTCAGGTCAGTGTGATTCAGGTTTTTTGAAGGTAGCTAGGTTTTGTTATACTGTCTGTAAAACTAGGCAGACCTTAGTCACCCATTGATTACATCATTAATTTGTAATATATTGCTATGTCTTCTTGTGTTCTGTTCTGTTTTTTGTTTTATTGGAATGTTTAATTTATGTGTTGGCCAATGGCTGTAATAATAAAGAGAAGAGTAGACTGAGGAAAAAGTGATTAGCCCAAGGTCACTCAGATGGCTTTTGTGACTAAGGCAGGACTAGAACTTGTGGTCTCTGGTGCTGTAACCACAAGACAAAACTGGCAAACATGCTGCTTCACACCTTTACAAATGCTTTTGGGCAAAGAAGATGTGGGAGAATGTTTTACTTGGGCTGAGATGTGGGAGAATGTTTTACTTGGGCTGTCTGCCGAAACCAACCAAACAACCCTCCGCCACTTCCACTCCAGTTTGCTCTGATTTTGCTGCTCCAAGGTCAACCAGAAATCTTGGCATGATTATTTTTCCTGGCCCCTCTTGGCTTTTTCTGTTTTCAGCATTGTTCTCAAAGCCCTGCTGTGGACGAAGCAGAGATGATAAGCATGACAACAGCAATAGCACTGAGACTTAGATAACGCTTCACAGTGTTTTACAGCCGTCTCTAAGTGGTTTAGAGAGTCAGCCTATTGCCCCCAACAATCTGGGTCCTCATTTTACTGACCTTGGAAGGATGGAAGGCTGAGTCAACTTTCAGCCGCTCAGAATTGAACTGCTGGCAGTCAGCAGAATTAGCCTGCAATACTGTGTTCTAACCACTGTGCCACCATGGTTCTTTTGATGACCTTCAATTGATGATGTGCTTTAACTCCTTTGGAGGAATTGGGGAGTAGCCCTATGGTGGGAAGTACACTCACTTTTCAGAAATTTAAACAAGAGGAAAAGAGCTTTAGAAATAAAGGTATATAGGCAGTGTTTTGAAACACAACTATGGCACAGCAAGGATATCTGGGTAGATATTTCTATCTCTGGTGCCCCATTTTTGGTTGAAGCAGAATGGTCAGCTCCCATATTTGGAACCTATTGGGGAGTGGTGAAATAGATATCCAATTTGATTAATTTGGAAGAGAAATTGTTTTGCACTGCTTTCAGAGATGTGTTGACCTTTTCCTTTTCTACTATAGGTATTCCTCGACTTACAACAGTTCATTTAGTGACTGTCCAAAGTTACAATGGCAGTGAAAAAGGTGACTTATGACTGTTTTTCACACTTCCAACCATCCCCATGGTCAAATGATCAGAATTCAGATGATTGGCAACTGATTTATGTTTATGACGGTTTCAGCATTCCCCATGGTCATCTGATTTACATTCAGATGTAAATCATTTGACAACTGACTCACATTTATGACAGTTGCTGTGTCATGGGACACAGAACAATGGGACAATCTTTTGTCACATTCTGACAAGCAAAATCAATGGGGAAGCCAGATTTACTTAACAACCGTGTTACTAACTTAACAACTGCTCTTAACAACTTGGCAAGAAAGTTCATAAAATGGGGCAAATATTCACTTAACAACTGATTCACTTAGCAACAGAAATTTTATGCTCAATTGTGGTCGTAAGTTGAGGACTACCTGTATTTCAGAAATCCAGATTTTTTTTAAAAAAAATCCTTGCTCTTTCTTCTCAGTTTGGTGCAGCATTTGCCCACTGAGATCTGCTATAGCCAATGGGCCACTAGGAGGAATGTTCAGCATTTTTGACTGATCAGAGACAGAATTATAAATGCATTCCTTTAATCTCCATTCATTTTTATCTGACCTGTGAACAAATCAGTATGTTCTAGAGCAGGGGTGTCAAACTGCCGGCAATATATATATAACACCATACATAAAATACAACAAATATTGTTGGAGGTGTTTTGTATGACAGACAATAATTTTATAAGGAAAAATAAAAAAGTGAGACACCATTTTAAATCTACTAACACCCCCTTGCCCCTCCCAACTGAAAAGATGCTCCAGGCATTTTTAAAGATTGTGGTGTCTATACAACTAGACAACTCTTTGCTAGTTTCATTTACAGCTGAACATAATCTTGTTGATTGAGGAGCTATATCTTTTCAAAGAATCACTAAATTGTTCAAAATAGTCTTCTTTCAAAGCTTAATCTCCTTATCTCTAAAGTTGGATCAGCTGATTGATTGAAGCTCAGCTCAGACTAAGTGCCCTTTGCAAATTTTTCGGATATTACATAGAGGTGTACAAACTCCAGTGTTTTGAAACCATTTCCTGCATACAGTATTATTAATAATAATATCCTTGAGAAGGGCTTGAAAGAGGGATAAAAATGCCAAATCCAGTCTAAACATCTGCTTGACTTTGGGATGAACTATAATAATTCTAATTCTAGTTTGTATTTCCATTAGGAAGCTCTAATGTGGTCAGATATGCTAGCAAGCAGCGAAGAAAATATCCTTTTGGGCCACACCTTGCCCTAGCTGATAGGATTGTTGATAATGCTTCACACAGAGAAGAGGATTGGAACTGTGATGTCACTTTCCCGTTGCTGATTAGACTGAAACCGTGGCAGCAGGAGGATGGTTTCCTGCAGAGCTTGATCTGTCTGCGTAAAAGGAAAGCAGGTGGTGAATCTGCTGTGAAGCAGGGCAGACTGAAAAAGGATAGATTATAGTATTTCACAGTGAGGTGAAGTGTTCCTATTTTCTTTCTGAAGTAAGAGGAAATAATCTTTTCTTCTTCTATGTGTTGAATGCAATTCAAGATTTCCTTCTCCTGCCACCAAAGGTTGTCCCAACCTTTCTCAAATGAAGCAGTGAGGAAGAAGCCAGTCGTTTTAGAATTTAAAGGAAAAATAATATGGATCAATTTACACTGCACTGCCTCTTCACAACCTGTTTTCCTTGTTACCTTCTGGGAGGAGGCTTCGTTGTATCCATAGCAGAACATGCAGATTCAGTCACAGTTTTGTTCCATACAGTATTAATCTTGTGAACTCTCAAGCTTCCTCTTTCTGCTATGTATTCAAGATGGACAGTGATTAATATTTCTATGTAAGTGTGTAGGCATATGCATACGTTGTATATAGCATGTTTACATGTGTTTTGTATGTGTACGTTATCTTCAATACATAACATTAAACATAATAACAAATATTAATGTTTATAAATATTGAATATTAATATATAATGCTAACAGAAGTATATATTGTCATAGCTGTGGTGTTCCCAATTATAATGCATGTCTGTAAAAGCCGAACAAAAACAAGACTTAAAGATGCTTTGAACAATGAAGAAAATTGCCAAGATGACCTTGGACAATGAGAAGAATAAGTCATGAAATATGAGCTGACACTAAAAGCAATAGAGCAAAATTTAAATGTTTGGACACATAATATGAACGAGATTGATTATGTACCATCAAGTCATCGTCAACTCTTAAAATACATTAAACAACCAAAGGGAGAGTGTACTTCCTGGCTTTATTTCCTGCTCAATGCTAAATTATTCACTATGCATTCCATTTATTCGCATGCATGTTTTACTTTTGACCTATGTTACTTTTACTGTATTCACCAAGCAATCTTCAACTTTATATTCATGCAAAACATGAATTTATAATTCAAGCCAATTCAGTTTGCACTTTTTAAAACATATAATAAACTTTCTTATATTCATTCATCATTCAGTGACCAACTGAGCAAAAGTCTAGTCTACACATCCAAATGCTTTTTTTCTATACTGTCTTGTTTTACTCCCATCCATGTCTGCTAACAGAAAAGCTTTTCCCTTGTATTGCATTCATTCAGAACATTGCACAAGTTTGTAAAAAAATAATTTCTGGTTCTTCCCTTATCACCATTCACTAGAACAAAACATGCAGCTACCACTGACATACAAACTCTCATTTTCATTCACAACCACAGCAAAGTAAATGATGCCAATTAATGCTTTCTAACATACATTTTTGCTCTTTCCTTCATAATCAAATCTCCCACTTTTCATCTACGCATATATTCATCAACTCCATTCCAGAAGATCCTTCTAATTACATCCTCTCTCTCTCTTAATCAAAGAGAGAAGCAACCTAGAACTAAGGAGAAATTTCCTGACAGTTAGAACAATTAATCAATGGAACAACCTGCTTCCAGAAGTTGTGAATGCTCCAACACTGGAAGTTTTTAAGAACCATTTGTCTGAAATAGTATAGGTTCCCCTGCTTGAGCAGAGGGCTGGACTAGAAGACCTCCAAGGTCCCTTCCAGCTTCTATTCTATTCTATTCTATTCTATTCTATTCTATTCTATTCTATTCTATTCTATTCTATTCTTAGTTTCACAAACACCACATATCTATATACATTTTTCTTTCCTTCATTTTCTTTGCTAATTTATACCATTTACTCTTCTTACATTCAGGGATGTTATTTGGCCAGCTCTATCAAATTTGTGTGAAATGATTGGTATGTTTCCACCCCCCCTAAGAACTCACACAGCTGAAGATGGACCATACCAGGTCCTTTTCTTTTTACCACTAGTGCTCAACTATCCAGAAATGTGAAAACGCCAGTAGTCTTGTCACAATTTAGGGGGGGTGGTCTAGGACAACTCACCATGACTATCACTTGCCGTGACCATCTCACTACAGCCAACCTTTTGTCAATAGGAATAATGTGGAAGGAGCACTGGTGGTTAATATTTATCACATTGAGTTATCTAATGTGGATTGTCCCATGGCAAATTGGCTACGGCGAGATGACTGTGGTGAAATGACTGCACCAGGTTGGGTGCAACAAAATGACCATGGTGAGTTGTCTTATTCTGCAATTTTAGGGTGTTCACATACTTTGCACATCACTCCTGTCAGTTTGAGATTATGCCCCCATTGTTCCTCCTTACATTGCATATTACAATTTTCACAGTTTTCCATTCTCAAATTTGTTTTCAGCTCATAGATATTGACCTTCACTACTCACATGCCTTTAGTCTTCACATGCTTTCATATAACTGCTTTTTAATTTAAAAAGGAATGGAGTAGGTTATCAGTCTTAAGTCACACTTGTGCTCCATCAACCATTCCTTGCTAAGGGTAATATCCTGTTCAAATGTGTTAATAATTTTTAAGCTAATTATATTGAAATTATCTTAAAATTACAATCTTATCTTTCACCAATGCTTCTTGATGGACAGAATACAAGCAAAGGACATTTAAAGCACTTTTAGCCTTTCTGATAAACTGTCTTCTTTCAGAATTAGACTGTTCTAAGCAGACAAGTGTGACAGAAGGCTCCACAATAAAGAAGGGGGTATTCTCTCTCCCTCCCCCAATTTTGCCAGTTTCATCTGGCAACTAGACAGATCTCTCTTGAGAAGCTTGCAAAAAGGGCTGTAAAACCAGTTGAGCTGCTGCAAGAAACCCCCATGAGCTCTATTTTGGTTTAGTTGTTGTATTTTAAATAGACTCATATTAGTGTTTTGGCTGAGCCTTTGTGCCTACTAACACCATTAAAAGAAATGTTCTGTCAGCATTTCAGAAGAAGAAAAGTGTGTTAATTTGAGCCATTTACAGCTTGGCTGTAAAAGAGAAGGTGTTCTAAATTGGAACATAAAATGCCAGAACTTCTTGTGGAAGTCCGTATTGATCTTTATAATTCTTCTTTCTGCGCCCGCCCGCCCTGCCGTCAGAACGCCTGATTGGCTTCTAGAAAGTTTTTGCAATACATCCCCTCTTGTAAAGCAATCTGGGCAGCAGAAAAAGAACAGATTGTATGAGAATTTAATCATCTCTTATGCCTAGAACTTTCTATCTTCTGATGAAATCAGTGAAGGAAATTCAAAATGTTTATGACTATCAAGAGGTTTAGCCAAGGAAGGCAAATGAGAAACTACTTCTGTGTGTAACTCCTTGGATATGTTGTCTATGGAGATTCTCAGTCATCCAGGTCATGGTTGTCCCAAAGGGCCCAGATAAACCTCCAAGTGGCCTTAATGACTCTCAGAAAGAGTGCTAATGATCAGAAGACTTCAAGGAATATAATTCCTTCCATTTGCCAGCAATCAGATCTGAAGAAACTTCTTGAATGAGAAGCAAAACATCTTCAAGAAAAAACAAAGTCCAGTTGCCTTTTGAAAAAAACACCTTTGGGACCTTGGACACATTCTTCTTTTAATATTCTAGCAAGGAGTGGATGGAGAGGGAAATGCATATTAATTAATTAATCAATCAATTAAATTTTTATCCCCCATCTCGACTATAAGGTGGCTGTGAACACTTTATGAATTTATCCTGGAAATATTTGATGATGGTTCCTTAAAAAGAGATTGCTATGATTTCTCTGAAAATGTTCTAAATGTACAATGCTTCAAGATCCTATTTTATTTATTTATTTTAAAAAAATATGATCACCCAGCTCACACACGCGTGATGCCCAGTGGTTTACAATATTAAAGAAAAAAAATCTTATTTAACCTTCATATAAGATTTCTGTTATATAAGTATTCCACAAAAATTATATAACACGTTGTTCCAGGACAGTAAAAAGCAATTTATGTGACTGAGAAAATCCAGAAATATTTATTGATACTTTAAAATTTTTATATTCACAATCAAGCAGGCTGGAAATTAAACAGGAAAGAAAAGAATGATGTCATTCAACTCACAGATTACAATAAAGACTTTGCAATAAACAGTCTGGGTAGAAAACATCTACCCTAAAGGTATGACCAGGGTAGGCAATTTTATTATGATTTGTTCAGGGAGACAGGGTAAAATTGCTTTGCAATCTAGTAAACTGAAAGAACACGAAACCATAGGAAAAAGTCCGGCTGAATCAAACCCACGGCCCAATGACGATAATATTTTCACTTTTGGGAAGCCCATAAGGAGGCCATGAGTACATGGTGTGCTGACCCATGGCAAATATTGAAGTTGCAACTCCAGGATGTAGCACACTTCATTAAGATGATCATTACTGTAGTACAGTTCATTAAGATGATCATTATTGTCTAAAGTTGCAGGAATTGGGTATGTCTAGTCTAGTGAAAAGAAAGATTAGGGGCAACATGAGAGCAGTGTTCCAATATTTGCCACAAAGAAAATGGTGTCAACCTATTTTCCAAAGCACCAGAAGGCAAGACAAGAAACAATGGATGGAAACTAACTAAGAAAACAAGCAACCTAGAATTAAGGAGAAATTTCCTGACAGTAAAAATAATAAACCAATGGAATGGCTTGTTTTCAGAAATTGTGGGTGCTCCATGACTGGAGGCTTTTAAAAAGAGCCTGGACACCCATGTGTCTGAAATGATATAGGGTCTCTTGCTTGAGCAGAAGGTTGGACTAGAAGACCTCCAAGATCACTTCTAACTCTCTGTTATTCTGTTAAAGTTATTTTTCTTTGATCCACTTTGCAGAATTGCAGCATAGCATTATATGTGTGTATGCCCTGAGCACCTATGAGCTGATGTTATGGCATTAAATTTGATTATTCCTTACCAGATTATTTTCAACATGGCATCACCTCTTTATTTTTGAAAATCACGGTCCCGCACTGAGTAAATGTTATAATGTATTGGCAATGTAGTGCTTTGTCTTCCCATGCCTCTATTCTGTTCTTCATTTGGTCTTTCTTGTAGGCCAGTTTGGTCTCTCCAGTAGTTAGTAAGCCTTCCTGATATACTAATTTCAGTGCATCTTCATCACTGTCCTTCAGATATTCTTCCAAAGCCATTTTTTCTTCTTCAACCATCTGATGTACTTGCAGCATTTCATGCCCACCTATTTGCCTTGGTAGATAAAGTCCGTCAATGTCACTGCATGGATGAAGGGTATTATTATTATTATTATTGATGCATATGGCATATAAAAAGATGTGATGCTTCAATTGTACAATTGTGGCTACCAGCTTGAAATGCTTTTTCTTCTACCTGTACTCCTGATAGACACATCTGAACCAAGATGAAAATGTAATAATAAAAATCCAAACAGTTTAATATGGGATAAAGAACAGTGCTCGCTTATCTTGTAAGGTCAGTCAACTCATTTCTCTAACTATTCATTTATGCACTTTCTAGAATACATTTGCAACGAATAAAGCTGCTTTAGATCATCACAGCATTAGACCACATTTGAAATACAGATAGTCCTTGACTTATGACCACAGTTAAGCCTAAAATTTCCATTGCTAAACAAGACAATTTTAAGTGAGTTTGCCCCATTTTACAACCTTTCTTGCCACAGTTGTTAAGTGAATCACTGCAGTTGTTTAAGTCAGTAACATAGTTATTAAATAAATCTGGCTTCTCCATTGACTTTGCTTGTCAGAAAATCGCAAAAGGTGATCACATGACCCTGGGACACTGCAACCGTCATAAATGCATGCTAGTTGCCAAGTGTCCAGATTTTGATCATGTGACCACAGGGATGCCCCAACAGTCATAAATGTAAAAACGTATCATGAGTCACTTTGTTCAGTCTATTGTACTGTAACTTTGACTGGTTACAACATTCATCACTAAACAAATGGTTCTAAGTCAAGGACTGCCTGTACTGCTTCCAATTCTGGTCACAACGATAACAAAAGGTGTTGAGACTCTAGAAAAAGCAACAAATATGATAGAGGATCTAGATATTAAACCATATGATGACCAATTAAGGGAATTAGATATTAGAGCAACAAAGATGATTAGGGGACTGGAAGCTAAAACATATAAGGAACGGTTGCTGGAACTGGGTATGACTAGTTTAATGAAGAGAAGGACGAGGGGGGACATGATAGCAGTGTTCCAATATCTCAGGGGCTGCCACAAAGAAGAGGGAGTCAAGCTATTCTCCAAAGCGCCTGAAGGCAGGACAAGAAGCAACGGATGGAAACTAATCAAGGAGAGAAGCAATTTAGAACTAAGGAGAAACTTCCTGACAGTTAGAACAATTAACCAGTGGAACAACCTGCCTGCAGAAGTGGTGAATGCTCCAACACTGGAAGATTTTAAGACGAGACTGGACAGCCATTTGTCTGAAATGGTATAGGGTTATCTGCCTGAGCAGGGAGTTGGACTTGATGACCTCCAAGGTCCCTCTCAACTTTATTATTATTATTATTATTATTATTATTATTATTATTATTATTATTATTATTATTATTGTTGTTGTTGTTGTTGTTGTTGTTGATCATCGCACAGTCAGCCAGATGTTCAGACTGGATTTGGCATTTTGTCTACCTATCGAATCCTTACCAAGGACCTGGGATAGGCAGATGTGGATGTTTGATGGTATTACAGATATCGCCGCAAGATGGAAGCAGTTCCTAGTAAGGCTGCCTTTTGCAATTGACTAATGGTGAATTTGTCAATGCCAATGGTGTTCAAGTGGTGCTCCAGTTATTTTGGGATTGCACCCAAGGTGCCTATTACTATTGGTACTACTCTTGCTTGCCTTTGCCACAGTCTTTCTACTAGGGGTGATATGATAGACATCTTCCAATATTTGAGGGGCTCTCACAGAGAAAACCTATGGAGTCTTATTCTGCAATGTACAATTAATCATTGTAATGGATTACCTCCAGAAGTTGTGGATGCTCCACTGCTGGACATTTTCAAGAAGTGATTGGATAGCCATTTGTTTAGAATGGTGAAGGGTCTCCTATTTGAGCAGGGAATTGTACTAGAAGAACTCCAAGGTCTTCCAGCCCTTTTATTCTATGTTCTATGAGTAGCTATGGTAAACATGTCATAGAAATAGTAAAAGTGCTACTTTTCATGCTTATTTTTTTGAGGAATAGGATTGGCTGACACTTCTATTTGAAAAACCAAATGCATCTATTTGCCTAATTTAAAAAGTATCTGCAGAGCAGAAGTTCTCACATAAATACAGAAAGTGCAACCTCAGAACAAAGCAAAAACAAGGATAATCCTAAACATTCAGAGGTGCAACAGAGAGATTGGTCAGAATGTAATCTCAGCTGATTCATCCAGTGGTGACCAACATTATTGTCCTTCCAGATCCTGGATGGTGGGATGGACTTTTCCGGAAACCCAAACCTTAGGGGAAGGTGCCAGGTTGAGGATCAGTATGAAACTATGCCTTTTTCAGTTATCTAAGGAATGAAATAAGATGTAGGGTATTCAGATGGGAAACCCAGACCATTGGCAGACTTACTTACTCACTTACTCCTCTGAGTATTGGGCTCAGCCTTCCTTTTATCTCAGCTCTTTTGCTTATTCATTTTGCTGAACTGTTTTCTTTCAACAGTAAATTTTGTGGCTGCTGACAACAATGGTAATTGCTTTATGTAGAATAAAAGTCCTTCCATTCGCTTGCTCTGCTTTTATAGTCTATGCAACCTTACTGAGCTAAAGTTAAAAAGGACAGAAAAATTCATGGCATTCACGCTAAGAGAGTGTTTTATGCTTTTCTGGTCTTAAAAGCAGGAGGATGTTCCACGGATATGGAAATATCAGAAGCAAGAGGCTATATCTGCTGCAATAAATGTTTCTTTTATTTCCCTATTTGCAAGGGTTGCTATTAATTTTAGACTTTCTTGGCATTTGCAGCAATCTGAAAGGAACC
Source organism: Crotalus tigris (assembly GCF_016545835.1). NCBI lineage: Eukaryota > Metazoa > Chordata > Lepidosauria > Squamata > Viperidae > Crotalus > Crotalus tigris. Next base: position 1,885,367 of record NW_024096520.1, read on the forward strand.
TCTGGCTTTGCTTTCTCTTTTAAACTCTTCAAATACATTCAGCTTTAAGAAACCATTTTGGTGCAAAGCAAACATAACAGCATTGTATAGCACACTGCTTAGTTCAGGGGTCTTCAAACTTGGCCCTTTTATGACTTGTGAACTTCAACTCCCAGAATTTCTCAGCCAGCTTTCCTGGCTGAGGAATTCTGAGAGTTGAAGTCCACAAGTCATAAAAGGGCCAAGTTTGAAGACCCCTGGCTTAGCTGGTTTCTTCTACTGCTGGAGTTTGATTGTGGGCAGCCTTTACACTCCATGTGAGGCAATTAAAATAAAATATTTCAACACCAGGCAATGAACATGGAAAGGCTGAGCTGGGCAATCTGAAAGATTGTTCTAGATCCCAATATGAGGAGACCTCCAACCTACCTTTCTTGGGGAGTTATTTTCCTAACCATCTTTTTATAGCTCCTGTGAATTCAAATTGAAGGAGAAGCTGGCATCCCACAAAGTGTAGCACCAGCCTCTAGTATAAATATTATCTTCAAAACTGGAGCGCCAGAGAGCCGAGGTGGCGCAGCAGTTAGAGTGCAGTACTGCAGGCCACTTTAGCTGACTGTGTTCAGCAGATCAGCGGTTCAAATCTCACCGGCTCAAGGTTGACTCAGCCTTCCATCCTTCCGGGGTAGGTAAAATGAGGACCCAGATTGTTGGGGGCAATGTAATATATATATATACATTGCTTACTGGTGTACACCGCTTAGAGAGTGCTTGCACTTAAAGCGGTATATAAGTCTCATAAATAAATAAATAAATAAATCCAGAGACATTCTTAGAAAATAAAATGAAATTGTATGTGTTTGGAAGTCTTCCACTGAGGAAAGAAAGGACAGAGATGAACTGAGAGAACTATCCAGAAAAACTAGAGATATTAGTGGGGAGGAATCCTGTAAAAGTTTTTTTTTTCTGATTAATGGATGTTTTACATACCCATGGTATTATTATTTGGGGGGAGGTATAAAAGAATCTTAATTTTTCAAATATATCCTGGCCCCCAAAGATTGGGACATTTCTGGCCTAGTCCTATACTGACAACCAACTTTTCATGATAGAATAGTATTATGGTTTTGCTAAATCATTTCTCTTTTTAAAAAAGAAGTGAGATTTGGATATGTGTGGAAGTGGAAGAGTTGGATCTTTTATTAAATTGTGAAGTTATTAAGCATTTTCACAAGCAGCAGATTCTGACTTTATTAACTAGGTCACCCTATGTAGGAGAAGGAGTGACAGAATCTGGGGAGGGGGGGTGGAGTCAAAAGAGAAATTAGCCTGGAGTCTTTATCTAGGCATAAACAGGCTAAGTCCAACTCCTCTCGACTTACATTCCCTTATCCAGTGCCAAAAGTGTGCTAACCATTAGTTGAGTAGATTCCTGTGCATAGGCATGAACAGTAATAAATTAGTTTAACTGGAACTTTAGGTGTATCAGACAACTTCATGCCTCAACAACACATCCTGTTTCTAACTAAATCCCAACTATGATCTCCAGCAGCTGATATTTAGAGCCTCTGTTTAAAAAAAAAAGTTACATTTAGGAGCAAACTACTATAGATGTGACATAGGTCAGCTTTGCTGAATGGATTACTTTAAACCAGCTTTCCCCAAAGAAGTGATCGACAGATATGTACTATAAATAAGATTCCAAAAATATCAGTCTTGGTCATGCTAATTCTGGGTTTCAATCTACTGTAAATATTTAGATTGAGTGTCAAACTCAATTTCATTGAGGGCTGCATCAGGTGGGTGTAGCTGAGTAGGCATGGCAGGGTGGCGTGGCCAGGTTACCTTGACTAGGTAGGCATGGCAAGGTGGGTGTGGCCGGGTAGGTGCAGTCAGCCAAGCCCTGCTTCCCTGAGAGGGTGCCCGGCAGCACTTACCTCGTCCTTGAGGCTGCTGCCTCTGTGCTCACTTTACTTGGCCAGGTTGCTCATGGTGGGTGTGGGAGAGTGGCAGGGGAGCGGTGAGACTCGTGGGCGCTGCTCTGAGGTGGCCGCTTTGCCCGACAGGTTGCGACGGCAGCTTCCCCTCTGGGCTTGCAAGCTTTCCAGGCTGGAGGAGAGTGGAGGAGCCAGTAAGGCTCCTGCTGGATGGGGCTGCTGCTGCTGCTGCTGGTGCCATCACCATGGGAACGAAGCGAAGCAGGTGGCAGGGTGGGGATGGCCTAGCTTCAGGGCCCCAAAGTTCACAAGTGCAGTGCAGGTTGGGTGGGACCAAGTCGGGCTTATTGGATGTCCCAGGCTCACATCCAGCTGGCTGTCACTGCCAGCCACTGAGCAGCCGAGGGGCCAACGAGCTGCAGCTGCTGCCAGGCACCGCCAGCCTCCGTGCACTCATTGCCTCCTGTGTGCATACCTGGAGGGGGGAGCACCCGGCCAGGCTGTGGTGGGCCAGGCTGAGGTAGTGGGGGCTGGTCCCTCACTGTCTCCAGAGTGGCCCCGGAGGCCAGATCTAAACACATCACAGGTCAGATCTGGCCCGCAGGCCTTGAGTTTGACATGTCTGATCTAGAGGATAGCCAGATTAAAGAAGACCAATTTAAACAATGGGAAATGCCAGGAAATTCAAATCGGAAAATGGGAGGAACACACTTTTAATCTATTGCTCCCTGTCATTTGTGAAGCAGTTGGAACTTTTGCTGTAATGAGTAGTTATGTAGTAAGCATCCCAGAGGCACAATAATCAAATCTTCCATCTTCAAACCACAAATTGGATTTGTGTCAAAGATTTCTCTAATAAGTAGCATATAGAGACCCAATTAGTTAGACCCTAGTCCTCAAGTTAATTATGACTTTGATTGCATCCCTTTTAAGATGTCTCATTCAGTAGCTCAACTGAAGTGTGCATGGCTGTCCCCTCAAAGTTTCTTCTCTCTGATGGTGGTAGATGAAGCACTTCTTCCAGACAGGCTGGCTAGATCAGGATGGGTTTATCTGTATAAAAACGGAGGCAGAGTATCAGGCTAATCACATTTTAAAACCAAGTACATGGGAGGAAAGTCTTCATCCCTGAATAAATAGCGGCTTCTGTATTTCTATGTAAATAAGAGTTGGTGGAGAAAAAAGCATATTCTTTCTTATCTGGGAGGATAGTACCCCAGGATTTATGTTAGAAATAAATATTCTCGTGGGCTTTTATTAAGGTACCTAAAATATTTATAGCTGTTTTTAGTTTGATTTCATGCCATGCCATTTTTATTTCATTTTAACAATTGAACCTCCTCAGACTCTCCCCATCCCATTAATCATAGTACCCTGTGCTCAGCCCCAACAACCTAACCACAGCCGCTCCTCATCTCACATCCTATTAATTTCTCCATTGGCTGCCCCATGGTTCAGAAATGTAGCTGCAGGTTCCTGCCAATTTATGTGCCTTTCCCTTAGAAAGGGAGTAACTGTATGCATTTCTTCTGATCGTGAAATGAAATGAGCCCTTAGGAGCCACAGGGCTGGGAGAGGCAGGTTTGTCCATTTCAAACATTTCTTCATTCAGTGCATCACAGAGGGAGGGACATTAAAACACCCTTTCCTTTGATTTTCAGCCTAATGAAATGCAGAGGAATTTTGCAAAGTGGAGAATCTCCATTCCTCGGGAGATCCTCTCCCTTCGATGATTTTGAATATCAGTTGTACATCCCAGTTTGAACACAGCATAATGATTTCCAACTCTCATATCAGAAATGGCTTCCAACCATAGGAAGGGGCTGTCGCACTGGATACCTTGAGAAATCTCTGGGCATCAATCTATTCAATCAGGGATTGAGAAAACTCATCTCTACTTAGCCTGGCTTTTAAAAATAAAATAAAATAAAATGAGAGAGACAGTTGTCATTCTCACACTGCATGGATTTGTGTAGACATGTAAAGAAGGCTCTTTAATAACACTTTTCAGAATGAGAATACGTTAGCATCAGAGGCTTCTGTCCATGTTGACTCCATGTGTGAATCACAGCAGGTCTTCCTAAGTGAAAACAGGCCTTGGATCTCTCAGACAAATGCAGAATGTGGCTGTCTTTGTGGATGGTAATCATCTTCCCTGTTTATATAAGGATTACTTTTATGTTGTATGAAGCTGGGAAAGAGCAACTGGATTATGCAGAGATACCACTAGAATTCTCCTTTATAAGTTACTTAGTTGATTTGATTGCACTCTAGCCAATGCCAACAGCATATAGATTTGGGAATGACTTAAATTCACTATATTTTTAAGGTCAAATTACCAATGAACCATTCTTGAAAATATGGTAGTGTATAGACTACATACTGTAGGTTCAGCAAAGTTACTCATTTCTGTGCATCTTCTATATTCTTAGAGGAGGCACGAGAGCGGCAGATTGGAGGGAAAATGTCGCTGGAAGGTCAGGGAAAAAGTCATAGAAAGAGATACGTTGACTACGTTAAAATCCATTCTCACAATTATTATAAATAGAAATTATTATTTCATGGTAACAGTGCTCCCTGGAGTGACCTCATTGGTAATATAAAAACTGTGTTTATGGTGGAGAAATGGGTATTTAAGAACAATGCATAATGTTTATATAGGCGCAAACATGCACTTAATGCTGGCAGTTAAGAATATTAAGCAGCTAATGCAGTTTCCTGGAGAGATGGGGAGAGAGGCGTTGCTCAAGCAGCTCTTTAACAATCCTTATTAGACTGTTTTGTAAGCATCCAAATGAGAACAGTTTTTCCACTCTGGTGCTAAAGAGAAAGGCAGATTGGTTTCTCCTGCTTGTTAAAAGGCTGGAGCTTTCTGAAAATGAAAAAAGTTGGGCAAAAAAATATTGGGGTAGGACAGGGGAAAAGTGGCAATCTTTATGAAGAAATACTAATTTTGTCATAGCTTTCAACTAATGCTGTGTGGAAAATTTCAATTTTGTGAAAAAGGAATTGCTTTCTATTTTTTCTTCTCCAAAGAAGAAGGTTTGGGTTTGGGCATTTATCACAGGGATATGTGTGTGTGATTTTTTGTTTGTTTTTTTACTGGAGAATATTACCCACAGTTCAACAGAATCCCAAGTAAAAACAAGGAAGAAGGTCTATAAAGGAATTTCTCCTAATGTGGTTTTTTTCATCTCAAGAACCATGGGCAGCAGAGACCCTGATCCATGGTAGGAAAAAAACATAAGGAGAAAAAGAAAATAAAAATGTAGCACCCTTTACCATCTAGGAAGATTATTATTATTATTTTTAAAATCCAAGGTACCTAGAAAAAACAAAAAAGTTTTTTAATAGGAAGAAATTTTTAAGGCAAAGTATGCTTCTGCACAATGCTAATTTCAATCATAGGAAAAATATATGTTTTTTTTTCCCTAAGGAATAAAAAGGTAAAGATGCTTTCAGTAACATGTTCATGTATTTTTTTTTCTTAATAGTAAAATAGAAGTGATTTCACAAGGCAATTTGATCCAATCTACAAACTGAATTGATTTTCTGAATCAAGTAATCTCATGGAATTGGAAGTCTCCAGATTAAATCAGCATTCTAAATTGGTAGTTCTGCATCAGAGCCCTACTGAAGAACGGATAATGCATTTACAGATAATTCTGTAATATAAAACCAGATTTCTCTCTTGCCTCCCAAAAGAGATACCCAGCTAATATTATAGGAACAGAATAGGCAGGCTAAGGCAACATGGTGTTCCCCCAGAAGTTTTCAACTTTTATTTTCATGGGCCACAGTATGGCCAATGACAAGGGAATTATAGCAGTTGTAGTGTAAAATTTTGGAAAATATCAGTTGTCCTACCACTGGAACAAAACTGAAGTTTTTAATGATGACTGTTTTACTGGATACACATCCAGAAGTACTTAATGTAGGGGAACAGCTACTAGATCGTATAAAAACTGGGGGCCTCATTGCTCCTGAGATATGAATTTTAAAAACTGTATTAATTATTTATTTTCCACTTTTCTTACATTGATAAAAACCTTCATTTTCATTCTCCCAACAGCAGCCCTATGAGGTAGGCTGAGCTAAGAAAGAATGACTGGCTCAAAATCATCATAAGGTTCCATGAGGGAAATTGAGATCTCTGCAGGCTTAGACCAAATATTAACCACTATACTACACTAAAATTATAATCCAAGTATCTTTCATTCCATATGAAACTCCATCTTAATTTTTGTATAGTTCTTCAAATACTATTTTTGTGAATTACTCACTATGTCTATTTGAAATGTAATACATCGGCAACAAAAATATTAAAGACAACAAACAAGTAGTCTGCTTTCTACCAAGCATTCATGGCATTCATAGCACTCCATGATTTTTCCTCCAAATCTACTTTTGTGTTGCTGGATCAAAAATTACCTTTTGAGCTTCCATGGCAGATGGTGGAATAGAACCTTGTCTCAACACCTCAACACTAAACCATTCAACCATCTTAACCCAAGTGGTGCAAACTACTAGTCCTTTTTAGTCCAAAGAGGGCTCACGTTCATGGTGAGCCAATCCAAATATTTCTTGGGTTTTAAAGTTGCTGAAAACTTCCATTATTTCTATGCGGGAAGCTTAGTTCTAAGCATTGTGATAATAATAGCAATTAACAAGTTAGAATTTTCAGTTCAAATTAATTGTTCTGCAGTATTGTAACAATGTATGCAACATCAATACCAGGGACACAAATGTGATTTCCTATCTCCATGCAAATTAGTTATATACATTGGCAATTCAAATGTAAGAGATCCTGGAGCTTTATTATTATATAGCTTAATCAGCTGCATAAGAAAAAACACAGAAGTAAACTATCTCTTTTTTTCTGACCTTCTTGGGTGATGAACACCGTGACAAACTAAACAATTTCTGGAGATTTTATCTGCTAAAATAGTTGATACAGATTGCTAATGCGGTTTGCTTATTTCTAGTGAAATATATTTTAATGAGTCTGAGTTAATATTCATAACAGGCAGTTAAGAAAAGGGAAAAGGGATAGTAAATCAAAGAGCAGATATTATTGTTAAGTAATAATATGCATTGGATAAGGTCTCTAACCAATATAATATTAAAATTAGCTTAGAATGAAATGAGTTATAAGCTAGTGTTGATGGGCCTTAATGTTAGATGCAGAACGCTGCTTCTCACTCGGGACAAAACACTTGGAATACTACATCCAGTTTTGATCACTACGATGTAAAAAAGATGTTGAGACTCTAGAAAGAGTACAGAGAAGAGCAACAAAGATGATTAAGGTGCTGGAGGCTAAAGCATATAAGGAACGGCTGCTGGACTTGGGTATGTCTAGTTTAATGAAGAGAAGGACGAGGGGTGAAATGATAGCAGTGTTCCAAAATCTTAGGGGCTGCCATAAAGAAGAGGGAGTCAAGCTATTCTCCAAAGTGCCTGAAAGCAGGACAAGAAGCAATGGATGGAAACTAACCAAAGAGAGAAGCAACCTAGAATTAGGGAGAAATTTCCTGACAGAACAATTAACCAGTGGAACAACCTGCCTCCAGAAGCGGTGAATGCTGCAACACTGGAAGTTTTTAAGAAGAGACTGGACAGCCATTGGTCCGAAATGGTATAGGGTTTCCTGCCTGAGCAGGGGGTTGGACTAGATGACCTCCAAGATGACCCTTCCAACTTTATTATTATTATTATTATTATTATTATTATTATTATTATTATTACATCAAGTTTATGAGTTCTAAAGGAACCTTATTCAAAAGTGTTGTCTGGTGAAAACACTGTACATGTTTCCGGTGTTCCAGCCATAGAAAATAATGGGAGCTCAATATGACGTCCTTGCCCCTGTTTCTCCTCACTCCTTTACTACAGAAGCAAGTGGCATGTTTTGTTATGATCCCAATTACTTGATAATAGATCAATACATTCCTAAACATGACCTGTGGAAAAAATCTTACATTCCTTCATGAGGTTTCTAGTATCCGGCAGGGATGCAAAAGAGGCAAAGGAATTTTGAACCTTGATTTTACTATAGTAATAGTAATAGTAGTAAAGTTGGAAGGGACCTTGGAGGTCATGTAGTCCAACCCCCTGCTCGGGCAGGAAACCCTACACCATTTCGGACAAATGGCTGTCCAGTCTCTTCTTAAAAACTTCCAGTGTTGGAGCATTTACTGCTTCTGGAGGCAAGCTGTTCCACTGATTAATTGTTCTCACTGTCAGGAAGTTTCTCCTTAGTTCTAGGTTGCTTCTCTCCTTGATTAGTTTCCACCCGTTGCTTCTTGTCCTGCCTTCAGGTGCTTTGGAAAATAGCTTAATTCCCTCTTCTTTATGGCAGCCCCTGAGATATTGGAATACTGCTATCATGTCCCCCCTTGTCTTTCTCTTCGTTAAACTAGACATACCCAATTCTCGCAACCGTTCCTTATATGTTTTAGCCTCCAGTCCCCTAATCATCTTTATTGCACTTCTCTGCACTCTTGCTAGAGTCTCAACATCTTTTTTACATCGTGGTGACCAAAACTGGATGCAGTATTCCAAGTGTGGCCTTACCAAGGCATTATAAAGTGGTATTAATACTTCATGTGATCTTGATTCTATCCTTCTGTTAATGCAGCCTAACACTGTGTTGGCCTTTTTGGCAGCTACAGCACACTGCTGGCTCATATTTAAATGATTGTCCACTAGGATTCCGAGATCCCTCTCATAGTTACTACTATTGAGCAAGGTACCCCCTTTACTATACCTGTACATTTGGTTTTTCTTGCCTAAATGTAGAACCTTACTTTTTTCACCATTCAATTTCATTTTTTTAGATAGCGCCCAGTGTTCAAGTCTGTCCAGATCCTCCTATATCCTAAGCCTGTCTTCTGGAGTGTTGGCTATTTCTGCCAGCTTGGTGTCATCTGCAGATTTGATGAGTTCCCCATCTATCCCCTCGTCCAAATCATTGATGAAAATGTTGAAGAGCACTGGGCCCAGAATAGAGCCCTGGGGCATCCCACTACACACTTCCCTCCATGTAGATGTGGTTTCAGTGAGGACCACACGCTGAGTACGGCCGGTCAGCCAGCTATGGATCCATCTGGTGGTGATGCTGTCTAACCCACATTTTTCTATCTTATCAAGTAGTAGGTTGTGATCTACTTTGTCAAATGCCTTACTGAAGTCCAAGTAAATTATATCCACAGCATTCCTCTGATCCACTAATTTTGTGACTTGGTCAAAGAATGCAATAAGATTTGTCTGGCATGATCTGTTTTTGACAAACCCATGTTGGCTTTTAGTAATGACTTTGTTTGCCTGTAGGTGTTCGCTGATTCATTGTTTGATTATCTTTTCCAGAATCTTCCCAGGTATTGAGGTCAGGCTGATAGGTCTCTAATTTCCTGGATCCTACATCAGCTCTTGTCCTGTACTCTGGTAGTTCCCCAGTGCTCTAGGATCTTTGAAAAATATAGTTCAGTGGTCCTGAGATCACATCTATAGTATACACCTAAGACAATGTCATTCCCCCCCTTTTATATTGACCCAATTGATGGCAGGAAATAAATATGAATCAACAAATAATTCAGTAGTATCAGATCTTCTGGCATCTCGATCCTAATGCCCTTTGGCTGTAATCTTCCCTAATCTGATGCCATAATCCATTTTGGCCAATGACTATACTCTCTGGTAATTCTGGGACTTGTAGTGCTACCTGTTTGGAAGACATCAGACTGACAAAGGATGATTTGGAACAAGGATTGCAACTCATACCTCTTGTGCTTTGTGAAAGTACAGCTGTATTCTAATGTTAATACAGTCTGCTAATTCTCATATAATCCCAGCCATAACTTCCATATCACTGTGCTTCAATGCTGCTTTGTGTAATCAGAGGAATCAGGCACTGGGTCCATTTTCCAAATGGCCTGTTGACTGGATTTCTTTTTTGGTCTGCTTGAATCATTGTAAAAATGCCTCTGCTTTTCTGCCAAAGGAACTTAAAAAGGACAAAACTAATCTTACCTGTGATTTAAAGTGTCTACATAGTAATCTCTGTTCTAAAAGTTATTTTTATTCCTGGTGCTATTCAGATTGCTTCCCAGATTTTTTTTTTTTTAAAAATTGCTGCATCCTTTTAAAATTCACACGCGCTATGAGAAAATAAAATCCATTTATCTCCAGATAGCAGTCTTCTACCATTGCTCATTTTATAGGGTAGCCCATTAAATGGCTGATTAGTTCTGTGTCTTTTATAAATATTTCAAGAGTTGCAATCTTTTCCAAAGATTTGCAGAGATTTGTGTCCAATGTCTATTATCCATAGAGTTTCAATAGATCGTTTTTATTGCATGCATCTGGATTTGCTAAGATTTGCAAGCCTTTTTAATAGTGTTTCAGTGGGTTTTTTTGTACTTGGAGGAGATAGTTCATTGTGTAGAATTGTATCAGGGTATTTATGTTCTTCCTTTATCCTTCCATTAGTATTTTTTATTCTTCACCTCACAGGTGAATTATAAACAGGTGTTTATGTCAAAGCAGACCAATTGCTTGAATCATATGGTTATTTTGCTTTAAAATGTGATTATAATAAATCTCATGAAATTAATTTAGCACATCTTCCAGCACAATTGAGAGAATTTTATCATTATAATTGTTAGATTAAACAACAGACACTTAAAATCTTTTGAATCTGAGCTGCTTGAGGCAGAAATATTGAGGAAAAGTGTATCAGCCATCTCTAACTCCCACTGAAGAAAAGCTAAGTGACTCAGGCACTACGCAACAAGTTCTGTCTTTCTCAATGTCATTTCAGATCTTGGAGGATCACTCCAACATACGAGATCAGATCATCTGGGGTTTTGGGGTAGATGTTTATGCAGCATTAAGAGAGAATCTGGGCTAAGCCAATATTTTGAGAATGAGATTTCACATTGAGAATAAACTTCTTACAAAATGGAAATAGAAAATTAAGAAGTGAATATTATAGTTACTTATTTTTTTATTAAGATAGTGTGCTAGATTACACCAGGGGTCCCCAAGTCCCAGGCTGCAGCAGGTTCAGAATAAGGCATACGCAGCTCCACTTGCACAAGCGGCAGGCACTTGCACTCATGCACTCATGCACTCATGCATGTTGCTCCATTCACAGGAGCAACAAGCTCTCATGTTCAAGCATGAAGTTCCATCCTGCTGCTCACACAGAACCATTCCCTCTCACCCCCCCTGCTGGGCTGCCAAGCAAAAAAGGGAACCATTGGATCACACCCAGTGGTGGGATTCAGATTGTTTGCACCACTTCGGCAGAACCGGTAGCTAATTTTTTGTTGCCCAGGCCCAGAATGGACTTCCAGAAGTGACATCCACATAGAGAACTGGTTGTTCCCATATTTGAATCCCACCACTGATTATACTCATTTCTGTGGGAGGTGTATCTGAAAATGTGATCAGATCTTTAAAAGACTTTGGGGTTAGTTCCCCCAGAAATTCTGCCAATTTCTTGACTAACTCTGAACTACACAACCTGTAGGATAGGGGTAGGCAACCTTGGCTCTTTTATGACTCGTGGACTTCAACTCCCATAATTCCTGAGCCAGCATAAAAGAACCAATGTTGCCTACCCCTGTGCTAGGACAATTAACTCAAACCAGGAGATTGCCAGTTCTGGTCCACCCTAAAGCAAATAAGCCAGCTGGGTGACTTTGGGCCAGTCACTTCCTCTCAGCCCAACTTACTTCAAAGGGTTGTTGCTGTGGGAAAAATAGGAGGAGAAGGAGAGAATGTTATGTATATTTGCTACCTTGAGTCATTTATAAAAATAATAAAGGCAGGATCAAAATCTAAAAAAAATAAATTAACTGTTTCTAAGAATCCTCTCTAATTTGCTTTAAAAATGGCACTTTGTGATATTCATCAATTGTAGAATTCTAAAGTTGCGAAAGAGTACAGGTGGAAGGAGATTTCACTTGAATCCAATAAATCACACCAAAAGCTGCAGCTGCCAAAAAAGCCAACACAGCGCTAGGCTGCATTAACAGAGGGATAGAATCAAGATCACGTGAAGTATTAATATCACTCTATAATGCCTTGATAATGTTGAGACTCTAGAAAGAGTGCAGAGAAGAGCAACAAAGATGATTAGGGGACTGAAGGCTAAAACATATAAGGAACGGTTGCTGGAATTGGATATGTCTAGTTTAACGAAGAGAAGGACGAGGGGGGACATGATAGCTGTGTTCCAATATCTCAGGGGCTGCCACAAAGAAGAGGGAGTCAAGCTATTTTCCAAAGCGCCTGAAGGTAAGACAAGAAGCAATGGATGGAAACTAATCAAGGAGAGAAGCAACCTAGAACTAAGGAGAAACTTCTTGACAGTTAGAACAATTAACCAGTGAAACAACCTGCCTCCAGAAGCAGTGAATGCGCCAACACTGGAAGTTTTTAAGAAGAGATTGGACAGCCATTTATCCGAAATGGTATAGGGTTTCCTGCCTGAGCTGGGGGTTGGACTAGATGACCTCCAAGGTTCCTTCCAACTTTATCATTATTATTATTATAAGTCTTATTCTATGGTGATGTGGGCAGCAAAAAAGGCAGTTATTCTTTGTAATCTGCAATCTCATAGAATCTGAGTAGTTTGGCTGAGGAAGGACACATTGTTTCCTTTATCTTCTTGAACTTAATTTAAAAACAGGTGCTCTTTAATGCTTTTAATGCTGGCTGGGGAATTCTGGTAGTTGAAGTCACTGTATCTTAGAGTTGCCAAGTCTGAGAATCACTGCTCTAGATGATGCTGTCTGATTATCTGACATGTACTCAGCAGTGGTTCCCAGATATTTGTTTCAGTATGGCTTGGATAGGCTTCTAGGCTTGACTCTGTGTGTAGACTTCTAAATACAACATGTCTGGCATAGAATCATAGACTCCCCCAGCTTATGGGATCTTGGAAGTCTTTTACTCTAACTTCCCCCCCCCCCAGGGGTTGAAGGCATCTTAATTTCATACCCAGTGGTATCCACTTAAATACCATTGTTTGTCCTCTGTTAGCATAAAGGTTCAGTTGTCTAGTTGTCTCTTTATACTCAATCTACAATTACACTCTTTGTTCAGCAATAAGATTTGAGACTGGCAAGTTAGTCATAAAGCAAAGTGGTCTCTGAGTGAAACTGTGGCTATGCTTACGATCTTACTTCAGCTTTCCTCTGCTTTCCAGACCTGTAAAAATCAAAAATATGAGGATGGATGGCAAAGTGATTTTTTTTTTATCACCATTGATGAAGTGGCTGCTAAATAAGGCAGTCACTAACCAAGCACTACTGGTTTAAAGCAAACTGAAAGAAAGGGTTTATCATGATGAACACCACCCAAAATAGTATCAGCCAATTGCCAAAAGCTCACATAGGGATCCCACTGGGCAGCAGGATGGCCAGTTTACCATCAGGATTACCAACTTGTCCCTATGGATCAGTTTAATATATAGGCTACCTCAAGAGCAAAGTCCCTGGTCACAAATAAGGTGTCTTTCATTATCAGTTGCGATCCCTTTGCTCTTGGACTGCCACTGAGACTAATTAACCTCAATAATAAGTAAATAAATAAATAAAGAATGAATGAAGATATTTTATTTAGTGTAAATTACCATTTGCTTCATGCATGCATGCATGCATTCATTTATTTACAATTACATTACATCTGGTTGTAGATGACTTCAAATCTCTACATTTTGGAATTATTATAAGGGAACTGATTCTGAGCCAGCCAGAGTTTTGAAAAGTGACCATTGTTGTCATTTTCTGCTGCAGCATATTGATCAATGGTAATAGGTGCCACTGCTCTTAGTAAAGGCAGCATTTATAGCTTTTACTTTCTGAGCAAGGCCATAAATACTTACATTTCATTATGCTTTTGCCATTATTTGCTCATCATTCATCTGAAATGATCATAAGTCTATGGTAGAATCCATTAGGTTTTCAGCTTATAGTTCACATGATTACAAAGCATATCGTGACACGGTCATAAAATGTCTTGGACTGAAATGCAGCTATTAGTCAGTATTGGTCATTTTCTTTCCATTGACATAATGGCAAAACTCATCTTGGTGATTGTGGGAATGGATAATCTTCTCTCCTCATCAGTTAGAAAGGCTTTTCTATGGTGCAGGTTAAAATAACATTTCGCTTTGCAAGTGAGAGAAAGCTGTTTTCCTGATAGACTGTCTGACGGGTTGTTTCTTTTGCTCTTTCAAACAAACAAAATAATTCAGGTTAAATAGCCACAAATATTTTAAGTTAAACTTCGGACTGAGAGGCAGCATTTATACAGCAGGTCTGAGTGGGAGATGATCCCTGAGTATAGAGCACAAAATTGTAGGGAAAAAAATTGGTAGAAAAATTGCAAACACACTCTACACTCAAATTTAGTAAGGATAATTGATGAAAATTGTGTTTTCTAATATTTTGCCCAAAGTACTTCCCCCCCCCACCAACTGATGTTTAAGGAGGGCTATTAGAAAATGTGCAGCATTTTCTCATTTGCAGCAGGTTATAAATAAGCAGTCAAAACTGGCAACTAATATCCTGAAGCTAGGCAATATACTAAATAATGTCATCACATTCTTACTGCCTTTTCTGCGTGATCAGTTCTAGCTGTCAATAGTGCCGCAGTAAATGTCAAGCTTTATTTTTCATGAAGTTTTAGAATAAAATGTAACAGAAGATTCATATTTTACTATTTTCATACCTTACCTTTGTACTGTTCCCTTGGATACAGATTTATATGATATCAAATAGCTTTTTTGCATAGCTGAGACCCTAATCTGCAAATTTTGGTATCTAGGTGGCATTTTTGTGGACCTAGCTATAATATTTTTATTTCCCTCCTTCATTCAATTTTTATGCTTTCAGGTGTCCCTGATGCTTTTCCAGCAAGTTGGAGTTGGATATTGTTTCTGGAAGGTGAGAAAAATAATGGAAGGGACACCTTTTTGCTGTCAGGACCTTAGTACTGAAAATAAACAGACATGCTTTCATCAATCTGGGAGTGATTTCTCATTCTGGAGCAATTGTGTGAAATCTTATTCTGTCCTCCCATCAGTTTGCATAAGAAAAATATCAGAAATATGCAGTACTATTGTTATGAAGGAGATGGGACTGAAATTTGAAAGAAACAAAACAGTTTGAATTCAGCATCTTGTGCATGAAGGGGGAAAAGGAAAGGAGAGGAATAGAAAGTTGAAGTTGGATAAATACATGAAGTAAGTAAAGGAGAATTTTAAAATAATCTGTTGATCAGGGAGAGCATTATTGCAAACAGAATATTTCCAAAAGAAGGCTTGAGTGACAATAAAATGTAAATACTGTGACAGAAAAATCTGTATTTTTATTTTTTTTCCCCATTCCCCTCCATTGATCTGTAGAAGGACAGGCAGAGCCTGAGGATGGAGTCAAGAGAGGAATTAGCCTGGAATCTTACATTCCCATATGAAGTCTAAGTCAGGCCCCTCTTGAATTCTGTTAACTCTTATTTAGCACCAATTTAGTGCTGGCCATTTGTTGACTAAATTCTTGTATATATGCATGAACGATAAATCAGCTTAACTGGAACTCAACATGTGAACTCAATAGTTTTGCCCAATACTATTTTTTTATAATATAGGCACTATATATATATACATACAAGGCCACTATATTAGACTTTTGAGATTGTCCAGAGAAGAAGCCCAACTAGGAGTACCAGCACTATCTTTATTGTTAAGATTACATTAAACAGAATCTTGCAAGACTGAAAATAAAACTAGAGAAGATCCCTTCTGAAACATTTTCAATGCTTCTCTCCCACTTGTGGACCGAGCTACCTCTGATCAGACCATTACCTAGGATAAAAGTCTTCTTGCCTTTCAAGGTCATTCCCACACACACCATCACACAATTTAAGAGCTGACCTGTTGATTCTTAAACCCAATGGTCCCAAAGGTACTTTTTCAAAAGGCAACTGGACTTTGTTTTTCTTTGAAGACATTTTGCTTTTCATCCAAGAAGCTTCTTCAGGTCTTCAGAGAATCTCCAAAGACATTTAAATTCAATACCTTCTTTACTCCTTTTTTGTCACTAAGATGTTTTGTATGCAAACAAGCACCAACATGTATTATTTTGTTGTATGCAAACAAGCACCAACATGTATTATTTTAATGTCCTTGATTGCTTGACTCTTTGCTCATCAGGAACGGATCTACTTATTGGATATACAGCTCCATATAGGATTTTATACATAGGTAATTGTGTCCAGATTCATTCTGAGAGTAGATGAGCAGTCTCTAAATCTGATGAATGAATGAATGAATGAATGAATACACATCTGTCCCATATTTAGGGAGACAAAACCACTTTGAACTGTTCCATTCCAAACCAAGATCAGTTTTTATGCTGATCTGGATGAGTCTTATTATTTCTCAGCTGTGAAGTCATGTAGTTAGTCTCTGTTGTAGTGTGGCCCACTTTGAAGATCTGTTTTCTTGTTTTCCTCTAGATATGAGCTCAGACTGCATCTGTTCCTCTTAGAGAACATTACCAACTGATTACCAACTCCTAAAACTTTGCTCAATTAGAGGCAGAACATATCCAACTTTGGTGACAAAAACAAAACAAAACAGGGACTTAAATTGAAAATCTTCAGGAATAGTTAGGCTTCCGAGTAAACTAGAAAGTTGAAAAATTTCCAAAATAAAAGCAGTGATAAACTTGCCTTGTATTGTGGGCAAGAAAATGGCATGAACATATGCACGTATTCATTATGAGTCAAGCCTTATCTTTTCAAAATTTGCATGGGGATTAGAATTTGCCACGAAACCTCAAAGCAGTTCTTAAATTTGGCATGCCCTAAATTTGAAGCATATTCAGCTTTGTTGTGGATGATCAACACTATCAGCCATGATTAAGCAGACACAACTAGTGTAGCAATCCATTTGTTTTGGGGAATCAAATGGTATTTTAAAATGTAGACTCTGAATGATGAAATAAGAACAGAACAGAATAGAGAATAAAGAAGTTGGAAGGGACCTTGGAGGTGTTCTAGTCCAACCCCTGCCCAATCAGGAATGAGCTGCAACATGAATATATCTCTACAGAATCAGTGGAGGTTGGTAACTAAAACAAGATGTTGTTTTATAATATTATTAAAAACACTTTTATCATAAGCAATAGCTTTCTGCTAACATGTAAAATCAGGTTCATGTATATCTTAAAGAACTTGGAACAAATGCTTTCATTATTTACTAATGTTGTGGACCACATTGATTTTAGACTTTACACATGCAATGAAAAACAGCTTCCAGTTTTTTGAGTTTGAAAAAAAAACCACAACCAAAGATAGGATACCGTTTTCAGTTCTGACTTCATTTTTGGTAATCAGTTAAGGTCAACATTTGAACTTTATAGGAGGCCATATTCTTGTAGGGTCTACTAATCTCAATATGGAGCTTTTAATGTGATCTTCTCTAGAACGTGTTTTTTTTAAAACAATTATTGTTGGATTTGCTTTTTCAGAGGCCTTTGTTCAGGTCCCCCTTTATGAACAAAAGCATACTATGCTGAAGGATGGCTTATCTAAAATCTCAAAGCCAGCGCCCCTGTTGAAGACAATAGAATTCATCCCGAGTCACCAGTCTTGCTGTGACACCTGGGAGGCCCACGTTCCCATCTGATTGAGCACATATTGGAAGGGAAGGTCACAGAAAGTTCATTTTGACAGAAGTGCTCTTCCCCTATTCTTAATGGGGCTCCCTGTTGTCCACGGTGGCAAAAAAACATAAAGAGGATGATTTGTCAAAAGAGTTGTTTTAAAAGTCCTTTAACTGATTAGTCATCTAAAACCATTGCAAAAATGGCTGTCAAGAGAAGAAAGTTGTCTCAGAGTGATGCTGATACTAGAAACAGTCTCATTTACTCTAAGAATTAATGAAGTTGGTCGACTGTCTTGATATTCAAGATATACTGCTAAGTTTTGTTGCCAACATAGATTCTCTATATAAAATAGATTGAAAGCGGGCCTTGTTGTTTCTCAAGACAATCCATAATTAAGATAGCATGGGAAGAATGGGGTTATTTTTTAGTAAACAGTAGATGGGCAAAGCACCACTTACTTGGAAGCCAGAGTATTTACAGAATAGAGAATGACAGAACTGGAAGGGACCTTGGAGGTCTTCTAGTCCAACCCCCTACTCAAGCAGGAGATTCTATACCATTCAGGACAAATGGTTGTCTATTCTCTTCTTAAAAACCTCCAGTGATAGAGCACGCACAACTTCTGAAGACAAACATTCCAGTTGACATCCATTACTTCTCCAGTGCTTTAGAGAACAGATGGTTTCCTTCTTTGTGACAGCCTCTCAAATGTTTCTCAATTTGAGGGTATACTGGCAAAAATTAATACATTCAACAATTTGATAGAAGTTCATGAGGGAAAATGGTCAAACTGGTGATGGCTTCCTAGACTATCGTACTGAGTCAGTGCTGGGTCTCTATAGCTGAAGGAAGGCTGATTTTAGAACAATTTCCATTCTGCCCAGTAATATCTGCATATACTGAAATGTTGTTGTAGCAGCACTGCATAATCTTACATGCTATTTCAAGGCGACTTACAGGTGAATGTTCATCTCTAGAAATGCACACCTCCTCTTCATGCTTTTTCCATGAGTTACGAGAATACAGTTAGTAAAAGTGGGATATTAAAATGTTAAACAGTGATTCACCCCACCTTTTCTTTATTCTTCATAGGAAACAAAGTAATTCTGATAAATAGCCGCAAGTAAAGATAGTGATTCAGAAGTGACTATGTGACTTTTATACCTCCAACAATGATTCTGTAAACCAGTGTTTCCCAAACTTGACAATTTTAAGGCATGAGGACTTCAACTCCCAATTCTGGGAGTTGAAGTCCACATGCCTTAAAATTGTCAAGTTTGGGAAACACTGCTGTAAACCATTTTCTTGAATGAAAAAAAGTCATTGCTATCACATCATCAGCATCATCACCACTACAATTACAATTCCTTTCTGCTCTGCTTCTCAGAAGGGAGTACCTGATACTAAAATATTTCCTCTTACGATAATCAATCTAAACTTTTGTAGATTGGAGCGGTGGATCTAACTTTGAGTACACAAAAAGAGGTGGGAATAAGCTGTCTGCTCTCTTGGGTTTTCAATTTAGAAATCATTTCTTTTTCTTAGGCACTTTTTAAAAATGTGTATTTCCTTTCACTTCACAATGTAAATTGCTATTCAAAATATAGAGGCACAATGTAAAAATTTCATCAAGGGCTTTCCCATGAAAATTAAATTTCTTTTGCTAAGCTATACAGGGAATGTGGGTTGCAGAGAAAATATAAGGACAACCTGACTTAATCTTTTTGTCATTCCAGTGCAAACAATTTAAATGTAATCACTTTTGTGGGCAAGGAGGAGAAAAAAGAAAATACACACACTGTTCCTATCTCTGATAGTCACCCTTTTTGTGTGACAATGTCTTTTCTTAATTAGTTTGTTTTCCATAGGGATCTGCCCCTCCCCAAAGAACTCTATTGAAATCAAAGGAAGTAAAGGAGCTTAAATTGCTGATGGCTTCCTTTTGTGTGGCTCCCAGACATTTGAGAAAATTTGCTAACAAAAATCTAGTAACCTCTTTCCAAAGGCCACTGAAGATCAGATTAATTTACATATTTTCTGTTTATAATCCTAATTAATTCTCCAGCCAGTAGCCCCTAGGCAGTTGTGATTTCTAATACGTGATAGCATGTCTTTTTATTTAAAGAAGGCTGGCAGCACTGGTGAACAAGTTCTGCTTTTGTGGATTCTGCCATTTTTACCATACAGGAAAGTGAAGGCATGGAAATGTCAAATTTTGTTTTTATAAAAATAATATTCTGCAGATCACTTTTTTCATTATCTACTAGTTTCTGCAAGTTTAATGGAACTTACTCCCATGAACACTGCATGCTTAGATACTTAGAAGATTTTAATAAGGTTTTGGAGGCTTCATCATCCCCATAGCTATCATTTATTTTCTTGACTAATTAAAGTAAGCCACGAAAACACAAAACTCAGCCAAATGGTATATAAATTTAATGAATGAAATAATGAGATGAATATAAGATTAGTTTTTCCTTGCAGTGTTGCTTGCCAGTTTGGAGGTGACCTCTTCAAAAAATACTTAAGAGACAGAATAAGATTTCCATCTGGGTTTTCACGATTAGATTAAATTAGATAACCTTTATTGTCTTTTTTTCTGTGAGCACAACGGCACACATTAAAAATGAAATTTAGTTGCTTGCTCTCAAAAGTGTACATATACATAACACACATTTAAAACATACTCTATATAACATATGTATAGACCTATACCCTTACATATAAGTAACATATAAATATTAATCGCCGTCCATCTTGAATACATAACAAAAGGAGGAAGCTTTAGAGTTCGCAAGGTTAATACTGTATGGAACAAAGCTGTGATTGAAACTGGATGTTCTGCTTCAGATACCACGGAGCCTCCTCCCAGAAGGTAACAAGGAAAACAGGTTGTGAAGAGGATGTGTAGTGTCCTAGACAATCTTGCAGACCCTGCTCAAGCAATACTTATGTGCTATGTCCTGGATGGAAGGGAGGGAACTGCCAATGATCTTTTCAGCCTCCTCACCACTCTCTGCACCGCCTTCCTGTCTGAAGCAGTGATGCTTCCAAACCAGACCCTGATGCTCTTGATCGTCCCTCTGTAGAAAGTGGTCAGGACAGGGGAAGAAAGATGTGCTTTTCTCATGCAACGCAGAAAATGCAGGCGCTGCTGTGCCCACTTCACCAGGGTCTCTCTGTTGAGCGACCGAGCCAGCCTACTTGTTAACTGCACACCCAGGAATTTGATGCTGGTAACCATCTCCACAGGTGAATCATTAATGCACAGAGAAGTGTGACTGTGCCTGCCTTTTCTGAAACCGACAGTAGTTTTTCCAGTATTTAAAACTAGGCTGTTTTCCTTACACCAGTTCACCAAACCCTCAACCTCCTTGCTGCAAGGACCCTCACTGTCATCATGAATAAGGCCCACTACTGTTGTATCATCAGCGAACTTCACAATATGGTTGGTGGCAAACAGTCATGGGTCAACAGAGTGAACAGCAGTAGATTTAGGATGCAGCCCTGAGTAGAACCTGTGCTCAAGAAAATGTTAGAAATATTTGTTCCAGCTCGCACATATTGGGGCCTGTTTGTAAGAAAATCCAGTTGCACAAAGGAGTGTTTAAGCCTAAAAGGCTTAGTTTGTCTACTAGATGCCGGGGAATGATTGTGTTAAATGCTGAACTGAAGTTGACAAACAACAAACGCACATGAGTATTCAGAAAAAGATATTGAGGCAATTCTCTTGTTTATGTTTTCATTTGGTTAATCTGACACACAGAATCATAGGGCTGGAAGAGACCTTGCTGGTCTTCTAATCCAGGGGTAGGCAACCTTGGTTCTTTTATGATTCGTGGATGTCAATTCCCAGCATTCCTGAATTGAAGTCCACGAGTCATAAAAGAGCCAAGGTTGTCTACCCCTGTTCTAATCCAACCCCCCTGCTCAAGGCAGGAGCCTTATACCATCCCAGTCTATTTTTGAAAACCTGTAGTGATGGAGCTCTCACAATCCTAGGAGACAGACTATTCCATTGATTAATTATTCTGTCAGAAAATTTCTCCTTGCTTCTAGGATCTCTCTTTAACAAACTTCCATCCATTCCTTCTTGTCCTGCACTCTGAGAATAAGTCAATCCCCTCTTCTTTGTAAGTCTCTCAAGTACTGGAAGACAGTTACCATGTCCTCCCCTTCTAATCCTTCTCTTTGATAAGCTAGATATACCTAGCTCCCTCAACCCTTTATCATACAATTTAGCCTCCAGATCCGTTATCATCTCTGTTGCTCTTCTCTGCATATTTTCAAGGATCAACATGAAGAGTAGACCTTTAAAAGCAAACAATGCCAAAAGCAGAATTCTGCCAACTACAGTAATAAACTAGGCTCAAAAATACAAACAAGAGAAAAATGAAAGAAAAAAAATCATTGATGATCAACAAAAGAATCTTCTTTTCAGAGAAAGAAGCTTCTGAGAAACTTCAAAGTAGATTGTGACACAGTATGACTTATTTATTCTAAACTTAATGTTTATTCCCAGTGCTTACAAACTGTGCATACCAATCCTAAGAATGAACCCATATTCAACAATCTCAGCTAGAGAAATCTCAGTACTGCTGTACAAAACAATGCAAGGCCATGTAGTGGCAGTCCTGCGGATAATTGGTTAAAACAGACAAAATACAGCCTACTACAATTGAATTGAAATATAAAACAATAATTTATTTTAACTCCATTTTACTTGTTAATAACTAGTCATGTTTCCCATGAAAACTGCTCTCAATTTCAATACATTCAAATCTACAAAGCTGACAGCTACTACAATTGGCATTTCAAATTACACAATTGGTTTTGTAACACCATTAGACACACATGCACATTCGTTCAACAGGCCACAGCCTTGGCAAACTTCAAAACCTTTCAGAGCTGCAGCATGTAGTAGTTGCCTTCTGCTCTTTCAAGTGATACCTACTTTCTTCCTTCAGAAACCAAAGAGAGAGAAGCTGAAAAAGGGTAGCTGTTGGCGAGAGTCCTAAAGAGTCATATGCATAATATTTTCAGTGCCTAGGTATTGCCTGTCCCTGTACATTTTATGGAAAGCTTCCTCCATAGTCTCTACAATTTAACCCAATGACCTATCTCTGGCTATTTTGTTGAAACAGACTGTAGTTACCCAAATATTTATAGGAATCACAGTGAGATTTTAATACTACCAGTCCAGCCAGTGCAATCTAAATTATTCCAATTAGGCTTCAAATCTAAGGAGGTACATCAGGATTTATCCTATCTGCCAGCTGTATTTAGTTTACCTATCATAGGTACCATGATGGCCAGGCAAGCCAGTACAACTCCAAAGACACAGCTGGTGTGATATGTTACTGCAAAACGATTCTATGAAGGGTCTGCTAGTTCAGCTAAAAATATTGATTAAAACAGCAATCTCTGCAGAAAAAAAGGACCTACTAGCAAAGATATATTGCAAAATACTGCCTTGTTAAAAATACATATTTGAGGTTGTCATTGCGTTTCTGCATGTGTAACCTTTTTAAAAATATGAATATATGAATAAAAAGATATTACCTGTGTTAAGTATGATTAATATGTTTTCCTGTTATTTTAAAACACTTTATGTAAAAGGATAACAAGTTACAAAAAAAAGGTACTATTGGTATTCCAAATAAGCTCTGCCTCTTCAGTATTGCCTTCAGAGATTTGGGGTGGGTGATGTCTCTCTCCTCTTTGAAAATGTTTGAGAAACCCAGATTCTCCATTTGGATGATAGATCCGATGAACGTGTCTTATATACAAACAAAGAAACAAAACAAGTGTTGCCACATTGAACGAGGCAAGAATCTCTACCCCAACGGAAGGGTTTTACGTATTAGCTTTGGCACAGAAAAATTATACGGTAGTCACTGAGAGGAAAGAGTTGTAAACTTTTGTCCCATCTGGTGATTTTGTGCCATGGGTTAAGAGTTCTTGAATTGTCATCCAATTGTCAAATATCTTTTTGTTTCTTTTCTTCATCATTTTTTTGTGGCTCAGTTCTATGATATTCATTTCCTTCTTATCCTCAGTCCCTTGTTGTTCCTTCAAGCATTCCAACCGGCTTTGCATCATAAACTCGCGCCGCTTTCTCTGCTCCTTGGCCTTCACAATATGCTGCTTCCGTTCCTCCTTACTCCAGTAACGGCCCATCTTCATTTCGCTGATGGCATCGTCATCTGTTGTCATGCCGCTGCGCTCCTCTCTGATTTTTATAGCACGCTCTCGCAGCAGCCGGTCCCTGACTGGCCTCTTGGTGATGTAGCGAGTACCGTCGCTCCTGACCTTGACCTTCCATTCCATCCTGGGTTCACTCTGGTTTGAAGAGTTCCAGTCTTTACACATGCTCACCAAACTCATCTGACTCTGTGCATATTCCACTGCGGACTTCTGCTGGATCAGCTGCATGTAGCTCTGGTAGTGCTGGGCATGGGCTGGAATATGGGCATGCTTGTATGGAGAATGCTGATAGGAGGCCAAAGAGGCCCCACTAGCTTTGGGAGATGGGACTGTGCTTTTGCTTTCTTCGTTAATTTTCATTTCCTTGAATTCTAATGGCTGGCTAAGGTCAGCATCTTTGGGAGGAGGTGGTTTAGTCAGGCCGGATTCCTGGTCTTCTGAACGAGGCAGCAACAGTTTCAGAGTGCCTTCTGCCCCCTCTCTGCCTTGTAAAGTAAGCGTGTCTGCTGTCCTACAAAGAGAGTTGTTGGGGGAGATGTCCAATGTGAGTGGTGTGCTTCGGCAACTTTCACCAGTGTTGTATGCACTGGAGCTGTCCTTATCTGATTTTTCTGGGAGCTCAGTGATATCTGAGAGTTCATGTCGGCGGACATCAATGCTGGTATTGTAGTTGCGGAAGCCACTGTTATGCAGCATCCACGGCTCTCGATACTGTTCCTTCAATTGCTGCATCTTATGGGCTCGCACAATATTAAGACACTCTAGCTCAATGTTACGCAGCTCCTCGTTCAGCATCTCCAGCTCCCTGTCCACACTCTCATGGTCACTTTTACTCATATCCAGAGTACTGTTGTGGCAGTATAGGCTGTAAGGGTTTGTGGATTTGACCTGGCATTTCAGCTCCAGCAGTTCACGAAACCTCTCACACTCATCCACTGAGATGCCAAGGAAGTCTGCATCTGTGCAATCAGCTGAAATAAATGACTCATTGCTGAACTGCATGTCACAACTGCCCAGTGTGTCCTGGCTGTAAGTGAGTTTCTTCTGGCTTCCCAAAGTGTTTGAGGAAGTAACGTGATCATCGCCATTGTTCTCTTGCTCGGAGCTCTCATCATTCCGAGTGCTGTCATCTGTACGCCCTACGCCACTGTCTTTTTCGTGTTGGTTGGATAAAATGGTTGCTGTATCTGTGGTGCCACCGTCCTCTTCGTTTTTCTTCTTCTAAACAGAAAATTAAGAAGGGGTGTTTTTTTTTTTTTAAAAAAAAGCAAAACTAACATGCAAACTGCAGGATTTCTTTTATTAGCTTAATCTTTATGTATGGAATGGGCCACTGTTTATTAAGATCTTCTGGTAAGGAAGGTTGATTTGGCCTTCCTTCCAATAATGGAATGCCATTTACAAAAAGACAGTTTTCCAGGCAGCTAAAAATTAAATCATTTTAGTTTAAGACATAACAGAGCTTGTTTTTTTTTACAAATGCAATCTCAAACTCATGCTAAGCCAAGGTTTAGCTTGTACCGTAGACTTTATTTGTAACAGTATTTCTGGTTTTGACTCAGACCTATTTAGAAAACCAAAATGAAAATGGTAGCTACAAGCCAGTGTTTTTTCTACGGAAAGGTGTTCACCTAATCTGAAAGAAACTTAAAAAGTTGGGTTGATGGAGAAGATCATCGGAACTAGTGATAGTTGGGTGAGCACAACTTACATTTGATCTACACGTTTTTGTGACAGGCTACACCCACCACATAAGATATGCTGTATACCTGCAGCCTGAAGTTTGACTAAGTTTCCACAATATGTTCTCCATATTTTCAACACGCCCATCAGACTTTTAGCCCAAAAGTGGTTTTTACCTGCTGCAACATATTGGCTGTAAACTGCATTGCTTGGTGGTGCTGTTCCTCTAGCATGTCCATATGTAAGTCATCCAGAAAATCATTTCTGTCATCATCCATCCATCCCTCATCTAGCTGTAAAGGAAATAAACCAAACAGGGTTATTAGGAACATAAATTTAATAATATTATAAATAAAAAAACCATAAAGGTTTCCCCTGCTCAATCATGTCTAACTCTAGAGGGCAGCGTTCACCTCCATTTCCTAGCTGTACTAAATAACATTTAGCAATGGCCCTTTGGGAAACTTTATGCGTTATTTGGAGTAATCTTGCCAGAGAAGTCCTGCTAAGTTTCTTCCATGCTGTGAATCTCAAGTGCAGAATGTACAGTAAGCATAAGCACTGCTGTCATCCCGGTTTAGAACAGTAAATAATTCTCCACTAAATTTCCCTCTCAAATTTCAGGATCCCCATCATCCCACTAATTCCTAGAAATAAATTTATTACTGGTAGAAGAAAAAAAATCCAGATGGTTTCTGACATGGACATCTGCAGCAATAATATATAGGGTTATTATCTATTGGGACTGAAAAGTTTAGAGGAGCGCATCCGTTCAGCGATTATGCTTTGCAAACTGTGTTCAGTGAGCTTCTGGTAGAAGAAGCTTCTGGTCATGTGCAAAATCATAGACTGTACTATCTCACCCCAATGGTGTCAGCCCACCCCATTTAGTCCTGCAGAAGGGGCATGCTACAGGGCCCTGTTGGTCAAAGAGTTTTGACTGGTGGGGGTTTAGAAGGAGATTTTTTTTTCCTGCCGTGGTCCTTGGTCTTTGGAATATCTTGCTGCCTGAGATAAGATATGCCCCCCCCAGCCATCTGGATGGGCATTAAAACCTGGCTCTGCCAGTTGGCTTGGGATCCTTATGAGGGCACTCAATGTTGGAGGTGGCTGGCAGACTAACAGAGAAGATATCACCACCTTATTGACCTTGTCTTTTGTTTCGTATCTCTGACTTAATGTTTTAGCGTTTTAAATATTTTTATATTCATGATTTTAATTGTAAGCCACCCAGAGTCACTTTCCATAAATGTCATTATCATGTGTTGATGAGATGAAGCACTGCCTATCCCACCCACTAAGACCAAAATAGCTACTGCAAATGTAAAATATTATATCTATTGCTATCTATTCTCTCACTACTTATTATATAAATAAAAATGAAAAATAATAAAATAATAATAAAATAACCAAACATTTTTTTCCACATTAACTCTTTGGTATTCCATTTCCTTACCACCAGGACCTTTAAAAAAATCATTCCACTCTGTATTTCTTTAACTATGTGCTACTATTTCCGCAAATCATTTCTTTGTAGCACTAGTTTCTATCCTGACCTTTACTTCTATCAGGAGAGTAGAACTCACATATATCAATATATATCTCATATATATTTGATTAATTTATTAATCAATGATTTCAACTTCATGTTGGCTCTTAATGTCCACATAGATCAGCGGTTCTCAACCTGTGGGTCGCGACCCCATTGGGGGTCGAACGACCATTTCATGGGGGTCGCCAAACAAGGCAGTCCGCCATTTTTTCCCCCTTTTCTTTAGCTGTGCTACTAGAATCTATTGGCTTTTGAAAGCCAATAGAATAGACTCTCTTGAATAGAGTCTAATTCTATTGGCTTTCAAAAGCCAATAGGAATTGTCCAGGCTGTCTCTGCCCTGCTGAGCCCGCCAAAAGCCCCAGTCTGCAAACAGTGCTGCAAGGCGAACTTTCTGGAAAGCTTCCCTCCCTGCTGAGCAACTACTAAAAGTAAGTAAAAGAGGGCCAGAGTTGGGAGGTGGGAGGCCGGCGAGCGCAGGGAGGGTTGCTGGCATGCATAGGGCCTGGCGGGTGCCTTACCTGCCTTGGGCTGGGCCAGCTGGTGGCCCAGCTGGAGATTGGCCTGCACCGTCTCTGCCCTTGCCAGCTACGCCTCGGCCGGCGCAGGGGGCGGCACTCCCGGGCAGGGAAATACAGGTAGTCCTCAACTTACGACCGGTTGTGGGGTCGCGGCATTAGGAAGGTTGAGAGCCACTGACATAGATAGACCTTTTGAAGAATGACTGTCCCTTGGAATATAGCCATCCAGCTTTTCCAAGGGTCCACACACATCTGTACATTGGCTTAATATATTGATACATTCAACAATACTTTTACATCTTGATCAACTTCTATCATCAGAAAAGATTGTTTACTGTAAAACACAGATAATATCATATCAGTAACTGAAATATGGGAGAATACCTGGAGAATTTCTGGTCTTGCTATGAGTAAGGAGACATTCTTGCTTTCGTCACTGGTCAGAAGAGCTACAGCTTCTTCTCGATTCTGTATCTCAATTCCATTAATCTGATGAGAGAAAATAATAAAAAAAAACTTCTGTCACCCCCTCCAATCACTTAGAAAGTGCAGCAAGGCATATTTCTAGAAAAACCTGCTGCTATATAGATGTTTTTGACAGATATATTACTCTGATTGTAGACAGAGTATACAATATATAGCTTACGGCATTTAATTTATCAGAACAACCTGCAGCTTCATGAAACAAATAGAACTATCTGAGCTCAATTCTGCATTCCCCAAAACCACTGATTAAGTATTGCTTTTCATCTTCTTTCTGAATCTCTAAAATGGAAAGAATTTACCTCACACTCACTGCCTACATTCTTCTTTTGGTTCACCAAAATAATCAAGCAGCTACAGTGTTTAATGTTTTGTAGGGGGAGGGGAAACCCAGTTCCTACTTTAGGAGCATCTTAACATGGAATGAGCTGATTTTCCATGTCAAGGAAAAATCTAATTTTAAAACTTTGTGCTGGAAAGATAAATACATCTTCTTGCCACATAAACTTTATTGCATCAAAAAGTAATGTGACATTTGGGATTCACGGGACTGTTGTGAGGCTGAATAAAATAAGGATTATAAATCTCTTTGCCTGCTAAAAGTGCTATATGATGGCAAATTCAATAACATTACACCAGTGTTAAGAGACTCTTGGATTATCCCCTGAGGTAGTTTTTCACAAACATAATGCTGTCAAGTAACACTTTGCCTTTCATAGTTGATCTATGAGAGTAAATACAACTGCATTTGGCCTAAAACGGCTCACATCTGCCCTTTCACCAGGAGACTGTTTTGGTGGGATTTCTCCAGGGGGACTTTCAAAATATGATTGGTAAAATCTAGACTAGGGAAGCTGAAAAAATCCCAGAAGGCAGCAACAGCAAACTACTTCTGCCAAGAAAATTACATGGATAGGCCCATGGAGTCACCAGAACTGCTGCTCATCTAAAATGAGATTTTAATCTTAGTGGTGTACAAAATCCGAACATAAAGAATTGTATAATCTCTCAAACGCTGCTTCTTCCAGCAGGATTTGGAATCCCAGGAGAATAAGGCACCTTTCACAGTAGGCGCATTGTCTGTAGGAGGCTGATTCATTCTCCCATCGCCTTATTTTTATTTGTTTTTAAATAGTTTACACTGTTCCTTAATATATGATTTAAATGATTGTTTTATTGTACGCCATCCAGACAAGCATCATAGATGTGACATGGCTTGTTATATAAATTTGATACATAAATAAATGCAAAAGTTAATGTATAATAGGAAAGATGCTTGGATTAGAAACTCAGTCAGAGTATCTCATTGGGTAATTTTGACTGAGTTTCTCTCTCTCTCAATAGGTTTACTTCTGTGGGGAATATTGGAGAAAGGAATACTATACATATGGCTTTCAGTTCCTAGAGGAAAGATAAATATAACTAAGCAATAAATGAATAAATATTTTGAGAGCTCACTTGAATTATGCGATCACCCTCTCTGATACGGCCGTCCTTTGCAGCAATACTGTTGGGATCAATCTATAAAAGAACAGAAAGCAGCTATACAACTGTATTCCCATCCACCCAGTATGTGCTTTTAACAATTAATAAATATTTATTCCCTTGCTTCAGGGTAATGTAATTTTTAAACAGAATGTTGGAATATTCATGAGCAGGAAGAGTCATGTGGTAATTCTGTCAGCCAATGTGAAGAAAATGCTACTGAGTCTGTGCAAAAGGTATTGAGTTAGGAGCTGGATTTCCAGTCTCAAGGTATGTCTCTGTATCTCTCTGTAAGAAGTCTTCATTGAGCTATGTTGCTGTAAAGAAGAATGTATGGTATTGTAAATATTTTGATATAAATATAAAGAGGTTATTTGAATCAGCTAAATGCAGTCAACTGTGAGAGCTTCTGATTTATTTTTCACCAACAGAGAAATTAAAATTCTATAACACAGGATTTAATACATTTTAAACGCATCAATTGCTGATTTCCCAGACTGTATTGGTTTAGAAGTCTACAGTACCTTGGTAGGTAGGATTTAATCATGATTCTTATAGACCAGGTCAGGCACTCCTATTTAATTACCCACTGTATCTTAGGCAGGCATTTGCTTACTGAGGCAAATAGCTAAAGTATAGTCTTCATTTGTTTCACATTTGAATATTGTAGAAAGACCTTTGTATGTTTCATATGAATGTCTAAAGAAAGTTGGTAAAGTATTCAGTTGCACATGTTTACTATCTGCTCTGCAGCTGAGAATCCTGATAGAACAACGTTCACAATTGTGGGACAAGATTGCTGTGGCATTTGTGCTCTGAATTTTTCTCCCAGCAGCATCTAGCAGAGTGAATACTCAAGAGTGTATACTCTTTCATTTTTATGTTGTCATAATGTATTACTTTGTTTTAAATATAGCTAGTATCTTTGTTTTAAATATGGCACTACTCATTAGAAGCAGGAAAACACTTGCATAGGCCTTGAATGTTCTCTTGTATTCATAAATAAGCTATCCATATTTAAAACACAAGAGGGGGGAGAGGGAGGGAGGGAAGGAGGGAGGGAGGGAGAGAGAGAGAAATATCAATTGAATGAGGCTTCCAGAGAGCTGAAAAAAATATATTGATTTGTTGGCACATTTTTCTTTACTGAACTTATTTATAAAATAGTTGCATTCAGCCTCAGCAGTGCTTAACAGTTCTATTTCTGTTAATACTTCTAACCCCCATTTCTATCTCCTCACAAAGCAACTGAAAATTTCAGCCCCACTTCATCCATGCTTCCTTGATCTTTGCAGGCTGAAAAACGAATGAGTAAACTTTATGTAATTTGATTGTGTTCTTAGAGATGGGAGTACCAAACCATCTTATTTGACTCTTGAGAAAGCTATATGCAGGTCAAGAAGCAACAGTGAGAACTGGACACGGAACTACTGATTGGTTCAAAATTGGGAAAGGAGTCCGGCAAGGCTGTATACTGTCGCCCTGCCTATTTAACTTATATGCAGAGCACATCATGAGAAAGGCAGGGCTAGATGAATCAAAAGTTGGAATTAAGATTTCCGGGAGAAATATCAACAACCTAAGATATGCAGATGATATCACTCTAATGGCAGAAAGTGAAGAGGAACTAAAGAACCTCTTGATGCGGGTGAAGAAGGAGAGTGCAAAAGTTGGCTTGAAACTCAACATTAAGAAAACCAAAATCATGGCCCTCTCAATTCCTGGCAAATAGATGGGGAAGAAATGGAGGTAGTAACAGATTTTATTTTCCTGGGCTCCAAGATCACCGCAGATGGGGACTGCAGCCAAGAAATTAAAAGACGCTTACTCCTGGTGAGGAAAGCTATGGCAAATCTTGACAGCATACTAAAAAGTAGAGACATCACCCTGCCAACAAAAATGCGTATAGTCAAGGCCATGGTTCTCTCAGCTGAAATATATGGATGTGAAAGTTGGACCATAAGAAAGGCTGAACGACAAAGAATTGAGGCCTTTGAACTATGGTGCTGGAGAAGACTCCTGCGAGTCCCTTGGACTGCAAGGTGTTCAAACCAGTCAGTCCTAGGAGAGATCAACCCCAACTGGTCTTTAGAAGGCCAGATCCTGAAGTTGAAACTCAAATACTTTGGCCACCTAATGAGAAGGAAGGACCCACTGGAGAAGGACCTAATGCTGGGAAAGATTGAGGGCAATAGAAGAATGGGATGACAGAGCACGAGGTGGCTGGATGGAGTCACTGAAGCAGTAGGCGAGAGCTCAAATGGATTCCAGAAGATGGTAGAGGACAGGAAGACCTGGAGGAACGTTGTCCATGGGGTCGCGATGGGTCGGACATGACTTCGCAATTAACAACAACAACAGCAAACTTTATGTGCCCCTACATCCAAGTAAATATCATATTATATGCTTGTATTAGCTTCAGACTTCAATGCTTAAAATTGCACTCCCCATCCCAATGCTACTATGCAAACATGCTAACTTAGAATAACATTTCATGCATTTGATGAGAAGAGTTTAGACAAATGTTTATTACTGGTTAAAGTCCCACAAGACTTGATCTTTTTTTTTATGCAACAGACTAACGGGCAACCATTACAAATTAACTGTGGCATTCTGAAATCAATAGGGCTTAATTTAGTTAATCTTGTTATTTTCATATTAAACCATCTCAATAGAAACAAAAATACTTTTAGTGGGGACAGTTGACACATTCAATTACCAAGTCATCAAGTAACCAAGTAATTCATGAATAGGTCTTGCAGGTGTAGGAATCTGGTGTTTTCAACAAGAACAACTCGATTATTTATTTCTATAATTAAATTTAATAAAAAGCAGACAGAACTGGCACAATGCAAGCAGTTAGAAAAACACCCGTATCCATATCCATGATTTTGGAAACAACTTTAGGAAATCCGTCTACAAAGAGAGCATCCACTATAGAAATCAACCCTGAGTAGGCACTATTTAATTTCTGACTGAAGAATAACAACAAATAGGTCTTGTAATGAAGACTTGAATGGATACTTCAGGCTTCAGCTAGGGAATTTGTGGATATCCTTCTAAAACTAAGTGTGGATCTTTAATTAAAATTCATCTATAAACGCTAGCTCACCAGATGAATTTTAAAAATAATATACCAATTCTCCTGCCGGGTTACATAAGAAATGAAACTGATAACCAAAGAAAATTTTATTGCAGCTACAGTCAAAAGACTCCTGCTGTTTAAGGAAATTTCATCTCACCTCACTGATATAAATACCAATATCATCTTCATCATCAGTTCTGTAGCAGACGGTAAGACCAAACTTGTCTTGGCTGTTCACTCGATGTAGATCCACTTCCTAGAGCAAAGGGACAAAACAAGGTAAAATGTCAGTTTTGTTCTTCAGACTAAGTAACAACATTTCGCTTACTGTTTCTTTTTCAATGCTTAAAACGACTGCACTAAATTAACTTACTGTCCTAGAAGTGATTATGGACATACAGTCAATACTCTAAGCAACTGTGAACTTTCATCAATATTAAGTCATTTTGAAAATACACTTTTTTATTGATCATAGGGAAGAAAAATGGTCTGTTTTTTATGGTGTGTCAACCCTGAAAAGCTAAGAGTTCAGCTAAAAGACAAGAGAGTTTGTAAAACTTCTAATTTTAGTGTTGCCACTGTGTGTATACAGAAGATCCCCTGACATAAAAATTGGAACTGGTTTCTCTTCAGAACTTGTAAATCTTTGGGCTTTAATAAAGATTTCATGAGCATAATTAAATTATTGAATGAATAATGAATGTTAGACGCATTTTTCCTAGGGATGCATCTATTAGTATATTTCTTTGATGATGTATGCATTATAACTCTGGCAGATTGTGGTCCAAAGACTTTAATCCTCAAATCATCTGGCATCATTTAAATACCCTAGTGAAAGTTGCCTGAGCCATAAACCAAGCCCATTATTAAATAATTTCATAGCAACTCCTAAGAATATTCTCTGGGTTAACTTTGAAATGCAATAATAAATTGGGCTACTGGTCTGCACAATTTTCTATTTTTGCATAGTTTGGATTCCAAAAAAACCTCAAAACAACAGCATGTTAGAAAAAAAAAAATTGGAAGCTTCACAGAAAAAGTGCTGAACTGATAATGTACAAGATACATAACG
The DNA here is from genome assembly GCF_016545835.1 of Crotalus tigris. NCBI lineage: Eukaryota > Metazoa > Chordata > Lepidosauria > Squamata > Viperidae > Crotalus > Crotalus tigris. The sequence continues at coordinate 1,919,054 of NW_024096520.1, forward strand.
TGTGGGTTTGTGTTTTTTTTTTTTCATTTAACAACAAAAATAATTGTAGAAAAAGATAGAATTAGGTTTTGAAGTTTTGCGTCAGTGTGAGTTTACGCTTTTCCCCTGCATTGTGCTTGAGAGCATATCTTCACTGGGAATATAAAGTGTGCGGTAGAGATTCTTTGTTGGGTCTTATGATCAGGAGGAGAGGAGAAGTTGATAGCATTCTGAAGCTTTGCCTTTCCCATAGGAATGCTTTGAGAAAATTTTCCTGGATTTTTTTTCCTCCAGAGTCCCAAACCAAAGCTACTCCATCTTCCCCCTCTATTTTGTTTTGTTTTGTTTTGCTGGCTTCTCTCTACCTCCAGGTTTACTCTGGTTCTGTTGTGTGTTCTAATATGTAGGCCAAGAGAATCTTGACTCTCTTTTCAATCTATTTTTAACATTATGTTCCACTGAAAGACAATGTTATAGACTTCTACAATTATTCCCAACCCATTTAGTAGACAGGACCATAGGAAGCATCTCTTTTTTATCCTGTGTAACCAAATAACATTTTGCATCTCTGTGTGCACTTTTTCTCTGGGCACCAAACGGGGAGTATGCAGATATATTAATATGTGAGGGTTTAATCAGCATGGTACATAAATATCTCATTTGTGATGCTTGTATATACTTGTGCACTGGGAAGCAAAGGGCAAATTGCACAGATTCCACTCTGGGTGACATGAAGTGGAACGATAAATTTTCTTTTCTAATTGGGGTACACAAAGGGACCCATTTTTCTGCCCATTCCTGTGGATCATTTTAAACTTTTTTTTTTTTTTTGCCAGCTTCTCCCTCCATGCCAAATTTGGCACCCACATGTTCTGGAGGCAAGCTGTTCCATTGATTAATTGTTCTCACAGTTGGGAAATTTCTCCTTAGTTCTAGGTTGTTTCTTTCCTTGATTAGTTTCCATCATTATTTCCTGTATCGCCTTCTGATGCTTTGGAAAATAGGTTGAGCCCTTTTCTTTGTGGCAGTTCCTCAGATACTGGAACACTGCTATCATGTCACTGCCAATCCTTCTTTAGTCATATTGTAAAGCTCTGAACTTTAATAGAAGAATTGAATTAATACCATTCTTATTGGTTATGAAGTCTACAGGGCTTCGTTTCATCTGCTATTATTTAAAGACGTATTTATCTGTTTACCCCAAAGGTGCTTTACCAAAAGGCAAGTGGACATTCTTGGTTTTTTTTCCTTAAAAACATCTATCTTCTTATCCATGAAGCTTCTTTAGTTCAGCTCTTCTTGGATGAGAAGTGAAACGTTTTCAAGGAAAAACCAAGAAAATCCAATTGCCTTTTGAAAAAGCACCTTTGGGGCAAACATGGCCTGGATGATTAAGAATCTTCATAGACATTTATTTGTTTAATATACTTACATACCATTGAATCTGCCTGAGATTTCCAGTAGATTATAATTAACAATTAAAACTAAAACATCCATAGTATAGAAACCACAAAATATCCACAGAAGTTAAATATTTAAGTTAGTTTATTTTATTTATTATTAAACTTATATGTTGCCCACCTTGCCAAAATTTACTCTTAAAATTGAAGTTAAATTTAAACTTAATTCTATAGTTTGATGGAGCTACTGTTGTTCAATCCAAACTAATAGCATAATAACAATAATAATGATCAACACAAGTATTAATTGCCAACTGCTCTCTGGAAGAAGGTTAATTATGAAAATAATCATTAGACATGATTAAGGAAGGGGCCAATTTAATTTTTAAAGGGAGGTTATTCCAAACAATTGAGGTCCTAACCAAAAAATGCCTTTGCCATTGGCGACCCTCGTATCACTGAGGTGGGAAGCAGTCATCTTCTCCTGGGATAATTTATAGGGCAAGTCAGTTTAATATCACAATTATGCAATTTTATACTCAACCACCAATGCAAAAAAACAGGAAGCTATGGAGAATTATGGTCAAGTTCAATTTCTAAATGACAAAACAGTAAAGCATGTTGTGCTGCTTATTGTTTGTAACTGAATGCCAACTTTGAAATATTAACGAGGAAAACATACTTGCAATTTATGACCTTGGAAAGAGAAATCAACTTCTTTTGACTTCACTGTAAAATCATTCTCCTAGGAACCAGAATGCTTCCTACATATACAGACATTATCATATGGAGTACACAGAAATTGAATTGACGACTGTATTAATACAAGGAGAAATCATTTATATAACAGCAAATGCACAGTCAGTTGCTGACTATGGAATTGATCACAGATTGCTCAAGTACGTAAGTTCAAAGTCCAGCTAAAGCAAAGAACAAAGCCAACCACTTCCCATGATACAATCTTGAGAACATAGACACCATTTTCAAGGAGAACATCAGGAATCACTTTGAAATCCTAAACCTTAATAGCAGACAACCACAGAAAACACAGAATGAAATCAAAGTATTTGTTAAGAATGAATGTGAAAAGACTGCCAAAGACCAAGAAACAGAGGAAAGCGAATGGGATGTCAGGTAACAGATGGTAGAGAATACCAAAAAGGGAAGCTAAACAAGAAATAGTATTACTGTGACATCTTTAAAGATAAAACAAACCCACCAAGGAAAAGTGTTAGGAAAAAGGATGCCAACAGACATATGGTCACCGATTCAAAAAAGACCAAACAAAGTTGGAAAAAATATATTAAAATTCTGTATAAATAAAGGTGTCAATTTCCAAGATATTTTAAAAGATATTCTATATTTTCAAGACCCTCTAATACTAGAAGATAAAGTTTAATAGCCCAATATTTACCAAATTAGTTGGTTACTGGAATTGATTGAATACTTACAGAAATATGGTAAGCATCAAAATAATTGGTATAGTTTTGAACCAACTATACCAGCATACTGTAGGCCACCCAACTAAACAGAGGAAATAAATGAACTTTTTGCTAGTCAGTTAACTATAGTAACTACCATTACTAGTCATAATAGTAATCGGGGACTTTAACTACCCTGACATCAATTAGGAGACAAACTCTGCACCAAGTTGAAGATCAACCAAGTTCCTGACAAATCTAGCAGACAAATTTGTCTCCTAAAAAGTAGAGAAGGGAACTAGGGGATCAGCCATATTGAACTTAATTCTCTAATAGAGATGAAATGATAGAAGGTGTTGAAGCTACAGGAACCTGGGAGGGGATCAGGCAATATTGGAATTCAACATTATGCAAGCACAAGCAATAGAACATAGTCAAACTAGAGTCTTGGATTTTAACAGAGCTAATTTCAATAAACTTGGGAAGGATTCCATGGATGAGAAGCCTCAAGGGGAACACAACTCAAGAAGCTTGGGAAATTTTGAAAAGTGAGATCATAAAAAGCAAACCTGCAGAATAACAGGTGCCAAAACATTGGAAGTGGCCAGTCTACATACTAATGTATGAAGAAAGTATAAAAAAGATTTAATACAACATTCGTACTTTCACATGGCAGCAAAACAATTAAAAAAAGATTAGAGCCCTACAGTGAAATAGCAACTCCAATGTTCAAACTGGTTTTAGGAAAGAAAAGGCCATTATTGCCCATTTACGCTATATAATTGAGCAACCAGTCTTAGAAATGACAATGAAGATTTTGAAGTTATGGGTATCTTCTGCTTTTAGGGCAATGATCACTAATAAAGGAACAAGCATTCAAAAAACAACCACAGATAAGCATTTCAGAAGGGTAGCTGTGAAGATTAGAAACTCAAATGCTGGAATTATATTTATACCAAAAGATTAAATTTACATAGGCAATGATTTTTCCAGTTATGGAAGCAAAAATTGGACTTCCAAGAAACAGGAGCAGAATATTGATGTTTGTGTTGGAGAAGACTATTGAGAATACCATGGACAGCCAAGAATCATACTAGACTTTTGACTTAAGCACAAATGACCAAACTCTAATTACCATAGTTTGGATACTAGTTGTCTTGTGAAGTCTATAATGGCTGGAAAGATGGAAGGGAACAGAAAATAACATGACAGCCAGTGGCAAGGAGGATGGATGCATTACAATGGCAATGATTGCACCAAGAGAAGACATGAAGGGCCAGCCTATGAACAAATCATCCTAAAGAAGGTCTCTTTTTGTGGTTGCTAAAAGTTAATAATCTCTACCTGATAAAACATAATCAATGACAGAATAGAATTTGTTCAGCAAGTTCTATTCTGAAAGCTACTTTCAAGTAGATTTTTGTGCCTTTCTCCTGCATATCCTGGTTTTCTAGGTATAATAGCCAAGTCGTTAGAAATCTAAAATATAGATTCAGAACTGCACTGGAAGTGCATGTAATCATACAACTGGTAGAGGGAAGTAAATGCCTAGTACACAATGAGCATTAATTTTTGAGGATAATATAGATTATGTAAATATACCAGATATACCTGTATATCTAAATCCTAATATTAATATATAATTCATTCACATTTACATGTGGTAAATTTATTTCATTTATCTAATTTATAAAGTGACTCTGCGCAGCACACAACAAAGAATATTGTACTGATAGAAAATCTATAGCTCAGAGTTGAACCATGGAGTCTTTGATGCTCTCTGAGCTTGGTTGTTTTCTTAGAAACATTTCCTTATCAAACTAGATAGCACCATCAGTGCTAGAAGGGAGCGGGGTTTTCTCTCATTTTATATGCTAGTGGCTGGCCCTTCCAGTGTTCGTGGGACTGGTCTTGGTGGTTCCTTGATTGGACTATTGTTTACTGTTAGCTTGTTTTGTCTCAGTTGGACCTGCAAAAAATCCACTAAGCTCAGAGACCACCAAAGACCCCACAAAGAATATTGTTGTATGCTGCCCATAATATTTATTGGATACTGCACTGGAGCCTTGAGGAAACACAAAAACATTTTGGAATAAGCTCAACCTCGTATTTGAATTGTATTGGGCTCAAAAATAATATTTTGGAAATTTGAACAGTCTCAGCTAGAACTTCAGATTTGTCAATATCTCATTTTGTTTTTATCTCTCTTGCATCTACCTTTTTCTTTAACTAACTCAAAATGTAATAATATATAAACAAAATGAATTAACACTCTTCTATCTGCTCTTATTATAATAATGACTATAAACCTAAGCGGATCTATAGATTGTAATGGAGCACCATGACTGGCTTTGAACATAAAAGAGAGAATGGAGAGAGAAAGAGAGAGAGAGAGAGAGAGAGAGAGAGAGGGAGGGAGGGAGGGAGGGAGGGAGGGAGAGAGAGAGAGAGAGAGAGAGAGAGAGAGAATGAATGCAAAGGCAGGGAATACAACTCTCCATTTTCAACATTCGAATAATTTCCACTCTATGAGTTAATATTTCTTTATACCCTTGTTAATTTAATTGTTTGCCCCATTTAATCCTATTCTATTTAAATATACCTCATGGTTTCATTCTGATTGGATAATTTTTAACCTACTCAACATTTATTTAAATGCTGCAATTTTATACAGTAATTATATATACCAATTTATTTCCCAAGTTTCTTTTCTTCTGCAATTTTGTTTTTTGTCAACAGAAACTGGGCACTTGATAAGTACATGTGGAATTGAATTCAGAAGTCCCACTGAGTTTCAAACTTTGTTTTTTCTATATCCTAATATCACTGATCACTAAATGCATGGAATTCCAGACCTTTACCATTTCTTGTTTTTCAGGTAACATACAAATTAATAAATCAGATCAAATCACACAGGATTTTAAGAGATCCTTAATGCACCACTCATAAACTTACTGCTGAGAACTGCAATTAAGCCGTATTTATTTGAGGATTATTTGAAAGAGCAAAAGATGAAAAGAGGAGTCACACAAATGCACGATAATGGACTCAAAAACTATTTACACATTCCTACATGTGGGAAAAACACACCCACAGATCAAGAATGCTCATTTTCCTTCCTGGTATTAATGCATTATAAGATCTAATAACGTAATAGTCTGCCAACCAAGAATCTCTCCGTTTCAACCTGCCGTGTCATTCACTGGGGAAAGACAATAAAACTCACTGATATGAATAATTTATTGGCATGTCGAGATGACAGCTGCCATGATAAGCAACCTCTTGTTATTTACTTGTCAACATGTGTAATTTGTCTTGAAAAAAAAAAACCAGAGCAGTAAATGTCAGTGACATTTGAGGTGGTATTTAAATGATTTTCAATCAATAGGTGCGATTGTAAATGGCTCCTCGTTCTCCCTGCATGCTTTCTTTTGTTACAGAAAGGTTGAACATCAGTATAATTGAAGAATTTTCCATATTGCTCAAGCTTTGCCATTTTTTTTAGCAACGGGATTGAGGGATGCTGTCCAGTAAGGGTGATTTAGTAATGTCAACCAAATGCAGTTTCTGGGTCACTACTTTAGATGTTACGCAACAAAAAGAAATTAAGTATTTATTTATTTATCTTATAAGTAACTCAAGATGAATATACCTAATATTCCTCCTTCTTCTTATATTCCCCATAAGAATAGAGGAAGACAGGCTGCACTGAGAATGATTGGCTCAAAGTCACCCAACTGATTTTCATGCCGAAGATGGGTGGTCCTTTAACAGTCTCCTGGTTTCTAGCCTGGTGCCTTAACCACTAGACCACGAGTGCCAAACTTGCCATGTCACGTGACGTGTCATGACGTGCATTGCCGGAGCTGGGATGGGCGTGGCCTCCATATGATGCAACCGGCACGTGGGCTGGCAGTTTGACACCCCTGCACTAGACCAAGTCAGTAATAGCTGGCTTTATTTAACTAATGTTAAAGGAAAGATAGAATGCCTCCCCTTCAAGGTTTATTTTCTTATATATACCATCTATAATGGTATAAGACACACAAAAAAGCCATCTAAACTAACTAATGTAACAGACTGCTAAATAATTTATTCTATGTGTATGTTTAATCAATATGAGAGAATATTTGTAGCTTGGGGTTGAACTGTGGAGTCCCTGGTGCTCTCTGAACTTAGTTTTGCTTGTTTGTAGACATTTCATTACTCAGGTAAGACTTTCTATCCACTGGAGATGCTACCTAATTGAATAATGAAACGTCTTGGAAATAACCATGTTCAGAGCGGAATAAGACAATTCGCTGCAGCCAACTCGCCATGGCCTTGTTACCATGGTCAATTCACCATGGTCAACTTGCCATGGCCAACTTGTAGCAGAACAACTCACCACAGGACAATTCAACAATTCAATTTAATTATTTAAAACAATTGAAATATAATTTTATTTTTTGTTGTTCACATTTCATTTTGTCTCTCCTTTGGCTTCCTTTCTTTACTGATTCTGTTTCACTATTTCTTCCATATTAGTGCAACTCTTGGCCATGGGGAGTTCTCCCAGTCCCGTTCAGAGAGCTCAGGATAGTACTCACAGTGGTGTGAATTTTTAGGTGCCACAACTTAGCTGCCAGCCTGCCACTTTTCTGATGTTATCAATATTGTAAAACTTGGAGTACATAGGGTAAACATGAACTGTATTATGAAGCTTTCATAATTTTTGCAATGTTTATGCAGAGATTCCCCAAGATCTCGAAATCATTTCAAGGATTCCTCTGAAGTAAAAAGACTAAGAAAAGCTGTACTCGAGAATGGAATGTATAGCTAAGCTGTGTACAATGTGATTTGTGCAGAAATCCTGATGCAAACATTCTGGATGGGAGAAAATATATGAAGTACATACACTATTTTTGAAATGTTCATTTTCTCCTAAGTTTAACCTACTCTTAGGTTAAAAATTGAGGAGAGGGGACAAAACAGGGGACATGCAAATTGGAATCATGCAGGCAGTGATCAGAATGAGTCTGGGCTTCTATCCAAACGCTGTAAGATCAAGTCCAGAGAAGGCTTTTTCCCGGAAAGAATGTTCAGAAAAGGAAGTCTATGTGATATACATGGGACTCATATAAAAACTCGTGGTTGCTTGGCAGAGGGAAAGGTTCAAAAACAACACGGTTATCATTAAAAATGTACTTGTCAATTCTTTGGTTTGTTCCATTTATGTTAACTGGAATATCACATTCATATTCAAATGTTGTTAATGGTTTGGATATTTTCACACTCCTATATCTCATGCTTTTCAGCATGATGCAAGTTTAGCACATATCATTTCCTCATTTCCTGCATGCATTTTTGACTGATGATGCTGGGTGTAAATCATCAAAATACTATTAAAACAGGTATCTGAAGAAGTGGTGCTTGGATAAAAAGTGCCTAGACAAGAAAAAAAAATCCCTTTGAGAACAGCTTCTGAACAGGTGTTTAATATCTGGATTTTTATGAATAATTACATGCAGATTTACCCTTGAGTACAATTGCTTCAGCCCTAGTTAGAAGCAGAAATAATAGGGATTTGAGGCTACTCTAAATATGATAATTTGGTGTACAAAGAAAGAATAACAGCTGTTTGCTAGTTGTATGCATTTCAAAAAAGTTTTAATCTAATCATAAACCTTCAAGAGTGGATGGTTATCAATGCTACTAACATAAAGCAAGTTATTCTTTTTCTTTTAAGCAAAAAAACCATCTAGACTTTCCAGTTATTTCCTGAAAAAGAGCCCAGAGAGTAAAAATGAAATAGAATAACATTAAAATTTTGAGCTCACTTATAATGACTTTGGAATGCAGATATGATTGCAGTTTAAGCTCAGTCGTATTATATTGTGGTTTTGTGGGTTTTTATATTTGTTCTTTATTTCTGTTCTATGCTTTTAATCCTTGTTAGCTACCCTGTATTACAATTCATACATTTGGCAGCCATACAGATAGTGAATTAAATAAATATCCAGAGGAGTATGGGGAAAAAAAAAAGTAAATCATATTTGGCTTTGGGTCCCCCCACCAACTCTGCAGCAAGGATAAGAAAAGGGTAAATCTCATTCCTTTAATGGAGCCATATGGTTACCGTCCATCAAGTGAACAAAACAATTTGATATGACAAAGTGGAGGATTTATTCTACTGCATATTTTGACATGAAGAATTTAGCTCTGAGCCAAAAATCCTCCTTTGCACACTAAAAAGCCTAGAAAAGACTTTTGTATGAAATACTCCGAGCTGAGAATAAAGGGATTGATTGGTAGTCTAATATCTATAAAAACATATTCAAGAAAGAATAACATAGATTAATGGTATGACACTGTATAAAACAGATTCCAAGACTGCATTTTTAGACTACAAGAGAAACTTTTGTAGGCTCACTGGAATGACTGGAAAATATACACTACCAGGAATGTTTTTCTTGTATATTTGGTATTTTCTAAAGATAATGCACATTTTAAGAACCAGGGATGACCATTGACATAACAGATTATTCATATGTTATAAAACCAACAATATACAAATATAAAATCCTGAATATGGAACACAATTGCATAAAATTATTTTGTGCCAACTGGTAACTGATAAGGAAAGCTAATGGCAAGAATCTTGAGGACTATTCATTGTTAGACAAGAATATAATAGTGTCTTATAATATTATTATGCCTACAGCTGCTCATAACAGTAAAATTCCAAAATAAAAGATAATAATGAATGATCTTCTGTCTACTGAAAGAGGAATTTGTGCTCAGAAATTTATTGAACTATTTCAGACTATCCTTGTTAAGGCCAGTTTTAAACTTTATAAAACAGAGTTGTTCTTTTGAAAAGGACACAAAGGATCATTTCGTACTGGAAATGAAATGAGTGAATAGGGTTGTAAAGTATTGAGTTTAGAAGTTACCTTTCATTTGTAAGCATCTTTTGTTATTTAGCAGTTATTTAATAAAGATCCTCACAACTGAAAAAATAATATCCTTGCTGGGCTTATAGTGGTATTTTCTGCAGCAAAAATTTGAAACACGAATGATAATGGATACATACATCTGGAAGTGTTAATCTAAACAGATTAACTCATCTATATTCCCAAGGGGCACATTCTTGACTTTAGAAAACATCTCTGTGAAGCTGTTAGATGTGCAGCAAATACAGTGCCTATGTAGTCAGCTCCATGAAATTAATCCTGTAACGTTGCCACTAACTTACAGACTGAAATCCGTCTGGGCAATGGGAGGTATGATGGAAGTTTGAGAATTCTCTGTAACCAGAAGATGTAATATCTCTGATCAAGCTCTCATACCAAGACCCAAGGTACCAGGGGCTTTCTACAGCCTTGGGATTGAGCATCATACCATGTTTGGCCACAACAATAGAAATGAAGTAAAAAATAAATAATTTGTAGTTTTCACTCAGACACATGAAATAAAACTTAGTTGGATAAAATTAGGCAGTCTTAATCAAAATACTCACAGATCGGATCCAGAATACCAAATATCTCCCTGACTCTCTGCTCTTGGTTAATATTTTGAATCTTGCTTATAATAAGCAAAAATTGTAGCAGCAGCTGAAGATACAAACAACAGTAGGAAAGCATGGATGGTAATACTTAAGAAATGGCTTAAATTTCTAACTCCTTGTGACCCCAGAGTCCCACAAAGTCAGCTCCTTGTTGTCTGACTCGTGTTTCCTTAAGTAATTTCAGAAGCTTTTGATAGGCCCTGTCTCCTTTATAACTAAGAAGATGCAATATTAAAACATCCAGGACCATACAACTCTACGTGAATGCAAATGAGGGTTATCATCTGAGATATATTGGTAGGGAATAGATCTCACAGAAAAGTTACTTCTGAGCAATCATAAATAAGATCTGGCAATGGCGAATTAATTGTATTCTTTTCTCTAATACTGTTTTTTTTACATGAATAATGTTCTACAGATGAAGCTACAGGTGCATGTTCTAAGGTTTGTTTCCAGTAAGACAGGATCAAGCCTTGTTAAGCTGCTATTTGCTATTATGGTATCTCTTAGTGAGTTATCAGAACTGACTTGAAATGATCCTTAAGCATTACTTACTGCCTTTGTTTCCACAAATCCATCACAAGCTGCCATGTATTTTAATACTTCCCAATTAATGTGCAGTTATGCTAAGTTTCATAGAAATGAGTACTACTGTTTATAATTTTTCTGGCCTTGGTCATTTTTGAATGAAGTTTCAAAATAAGAGACCTTGATGCATATTGTCATAGTGCCGTTTGTGCTTGCATTTTTTAAAAAGCTTAATTTTTACTTTTTGAGAGCAATGATAAAATATCTTGCTGAATTCCCAGCAACTTTAGACTTCCAGTTTTCAATCCAGAGCTGTGATTGTTTCTGTTGTCTTTAGTGGACAGTTCTTGGCAGCTACTCAATACTTGTGACTGCTATCAGCTTGTACAGATTGGTAGACAATTCTAGTGCATTTCACTGCATTCTAGCAGGAGCTATAGTCATTTACACAGGGGACTTGTTGACAATATCTGTTAAGTCATTAATTGTGAATTAGGAAGGCCATAAAAGCCCAGATGATGGACTGGAAGTCAGAGGGTGTTTTATAGAGCAATGAGCCCAGGTGGTTTGGTTTGATATTTTACATTCTTTTCAACATTCTTGCTTAAGTCGATGAAGCATGTGGCCCGGTGGTCTATTTGAGACAAATTAGTCAATAAGCAAACAATGTGGTTAGAACTGCCTGAGCATTTTTAACACACTGACTCTTTCAATTGATCTTGGTCTAGTGGGATTAGAAAGATTCTCTTTAAATGAGAAACTCCCTTTAATCAGTAAACATATCCTTGATATTTTGCTGCTTTCATTAAAGAGCTTTTTTATTTATATAAAAAATAGAAACTTAAGAACTTTTTTGAAGTCAAATGCTAAGAATTGAATTAAATTAATTAATGTGTTAGTCAAAGGGCCAGCCGTGAAAGTACTGCTTGTTTCACTTGTTCTGCAGCTGTATAATGGCAATAGCAATTTGTTGCTAGATCTGGAAATCTGAAGTATAGCTGGAGAATGCCTGAATAGAGCTGCAGGTTACAGAAAGCAGAGGAAAGCAAAGTATTCTGCTACTGGTAGAAGAGAATATTTGTAGCTCAAGGTTCATCTGTGGGGTCCTTGGTGCTCTCTGAGCTTGGTGGTTTTCTTGCAGAAAGCAGTTCAAAGCTTGGTTGTTTTCTTGCAGACATTTCATTACCAAACTAGAATGAAGTGCTACAAATGAGTGACTTTGCTTTAGTAGTGATGTGCCCTGTCAGTGTTGGTGGGAGTGTTCTTGGTTCCTTGATTAGGCTGCTGATTAGCTTGTTTGTCTGCACTGGTAGTTCATAATTGGGGAATTGTTTACTTCTTGATTGTTAGTCTAGTGCTGATCATGGTGTTAATCTCTCCTCACAGGAGTGTTGATTGTTGTTGAGGATGTGTTTCAGGTCTCTTTGTTTCCTTTTGAGCTTTTTGATTGTCTTTTTTGAGTGTTTTGTAGATGTTATTTACCTCTATGTTCCTGTTAAGGGCCAATTTATTTGACTGCCAAGCCTCCAGGAATTCTCTGGCATTTTTGGACTTGGCTTGCTCTAGGGTGCTCACAGTTTCCCAGTTGAAACTATGGTTGAGTCTATATGTTGTGAAATTAAAGAGTTTTCATCAAAGTGTTCTGGAAATTGCTGGCCTCCTGTCTCTAGAAGGCAGCAGGTTGAGACAAGAGGGAATTATGCAATGTTCATAGATCATAGGGACATTTTATATGCCTGAAAGGTGATCATCTTTGATATTAGAGGCCCGATTGCTAAGCAGGATTAAAATAATGACACATTTCATATCACAGTGATCAAATTACAGTGCTGATATTGGATCTTATTGAAGATCAATTGTTTCTCTATATAAAGAAGATCCCTGGTTTTTGTCAGTTTGGACCTAGGTAATAAATCTATTCAATAGAATAGAATAGAATAGAATAGAATAGAACTGGAAGGGACCTTGGAGATCTTCTAGTCCAGCCCCCTGCTTGAGCAGGAGAACCTATGCTATTTCATGCGAGTGACTGTCCAGTCTCTTCTTTAAAATCTCCAATGATGGAGCACCCACGATTTCTGAAGGCAAGCTGTTCCACTGGTTAATTGTCCTCACTGTTAGGAAGTTTCTCCTTAATTCCACATTGCTTCTCTCTTTGATCAGTTTCCAACCATTGTTTCTTGTCTTGCCCTCTTGTGCTTTAGAGAATAGTTTGACCCCGTCTTCTTTGTGGCAGCATCTCAAATGCTATCATGTTACCCCTATTTCTCTGACAGGAGGTAATACTACTACTACTACTACTACTACTAGTAGTAGTAGTAGTAGTAATAATAAAGTTGGAAGGGATCTTGGAGGTCATCTAGTCCAACCCCCTACTCAGGCAGGAAACCCTATACCATTTCAGACAAATGGCTGTCCAGTCTCTTCTTAAAAACTTCCAGTGTTGGAGCATTCACAGTTTCTGGAGGCAGGTTGTTCCACTGATTAATTGTTCCAACTGTCAGGAAATTTCTCCTTAGTTCTAGGTTGCTTCTCTCTTTGGTTAGTTTCCATCCATTGCTCCTTGTCCTGCCTTCAGGCGCTTTGGAGAATAGCTTGATTCCCTCTTCTTTGTGGCAGCCTCTGAGATATTGGAATACTGCTATCATGTCACTCCCAGTCCTTCTCTTCATTAAACTAGACATACCCAATTCCAGCAACTGTTCCTTATATGTTTTAGCCTTCAGTCCCCTGATCATCTCTGTTGCTCTTCTCTGTACTTTTTCTAGAATCTCAACATCTTTTTTACATCGTGGTGACCAAAACAGTAGTTTGGGAAGAGGAAGCTATGTATTTATTTCAGAATTTTCTGAGGCGAGCTTTCCTTGCATTGCCCTCTTTCTTGAATAATGGGGAATGGCCAATTAAAACATGACTACCAGTTCTCCCATAATGCCAAGCAGTGAATTGACATTATCATTTTCCTTTCCCTTTTCAACATCACTAAGCAGATCAGACCAGGAAATGAACTCTACAGGAAAGCTAGAACTATTTATATTGAGATTGCCTCTAACAAGATCTTGAAAGTCTGATTGATTGTGCTCTACTTCTTTCCTCCCCACATACTGCAGTGAATCAGGGTGGTGTCTGAGTGCAGTGCTATTATTATTGAGCATGATGTTGGGAGATAGAAAAAAGATCCACAGACTAAACAATGATTAGATGAGAGACAGTGTAGCCTGCCAAAGCAATGGGGATGTGGCCAATGTCTCAGAAGGGACCCTCCATAGTTTTTGGGACTAAAAAGGAAAGGGGGGAAAACGTGTACTTTCAGGTTTGTTAATGTAACCTTACAAGTTAGAGTTAGTATTTTTAGATGTGTTTCTTCTCTAGACTAGCTCACAAGGCTGACGCTGAGCCACTTTGAATGATTATCTTGTTTGGGAGGGGAGGCTTAAAAATGTTTCAACCCTGTTTGCTTAGATATTTCCTTACATATTTTCATCAAGGTCAACTCCTTTACTTTCTTCATTTCCTCCCAAAAATGAGGAGGGCTACGCTGTAAGACTAAATTTCCAAGTGAAAAATCCATATGTGCACAGAAACATTATAAATGAATGCTCCAGCTTCCAAATTTGATTACCAGTCTTTTTTATCTGAAATACATAGCGAGAAATCTGTGCTTATAAATCAGCTGAAAACGTGGCTTCTTACCCTTTAATTATGTAATATTTAATTAACCAAATATCAAAGCAAATGAGACTAATTTCCTATTCTTTGTAGTGCAAACTGCTGAACAAAATAGATTATTTAGAAGCATATTTCCAATAAGCTGGGATAATGTAATGCCTAATTTGATTGCAGCGGTAATGGTGGTAGCACGTGAAAATATATTAAAACCTTTGTATATTAAATGACTGCTTCAAGTTATTATTCATACCTCTAATTCTAGGTCCTCTCTGTCCATGTCTTGATGAATGCCTCCCATGTAAACATTAGGGTCATAGTATTCATGTCCTGATGAATGCCTGGGAAAATAAAGCACAGTTTAGGTTATCTCTCCCGATCCTAATTAGCATATTAATCCTCCCCCAGTCACATGACAGATCATCACTAATATGTCAGGCATGCATCCACACTGATGCATTGCCTGTAATCAATGGCACTGAGGTTGTTAGCATATTAAACAATGACCCACCCCCTAAAAGCAACCAAATATGAAAGCTGTTTTGCCTCCTTAATATAATGGCCCCTCCAGGTGTGGTTTGCTGCCACTAGACAAAAGAACATTTATTCCACAATAGTCTTGAACAGACTACCAGTAACAGCGCCAGTTCACAATCAGGCAAGATATAACTTTAGGGGAGGTAAAGCTTTAGAAAAGATATTGTGTAAATGATAAGATGGGAGAAAAGAGGAACATGCATGAGACTGCTGTCCAAAGGGAGCAGGTCTATTGTATTGCAGAGGAGGCAACCTTGGATGACTGGGGACACATTTTCCCCTTTTTTAAAAAAATCTGCCAACAGATAGAGAGGTAAGGGCCGTGATTAATGATGTCACTGAAGAAGATGGATTTTTGCTCCTTCTTTTCCATCTGTGCATCTGTGCTGAGAGGTTTAGTCTGTAAGATGCAGTATGCCAATTTCTGTCTTCACATAGCTGTTGTTGTATTTTTGAAAAAAAAAAATATCAATGGGAAATTGTGTGGTGACTGTTCAGCAGCAGGCTCACCTTCCATTGAAAAGATCATCGAGTCAAAAGGGAGTAACTGAACTGAAACCATAGGAAAAAACTGTGATCATTTCTATCTATCATTTGGTATGATTAAAAAAAGACATTGGATTGTTGTTTTTTTTCACAGAAGAAGAAAATGTTTATGCTTGAGGTGATATTGAAAGGGCTGCTGAAAAGTTTTCTCTTTTTAATTATGTTTTGCTAGAGTCACTGTGGGCAAGTAGGTGGCTTTATAAATTTTCTAAATAAATAATATTCCAGCCTTCCTAAACTCCACCCAAGGAAGAAGATCATGAAGGAATGATTTCCAGGTTGCTATCCAATTTGGAAAACAAGATCACCAAAGAGAGACCATGATGTGAGCTGTCAGGAAAGCTGCACAGATATGTAACGTGAAGAAAAGCCATTATCACCATGACAGTATCACTTGACAACAGAACAAACAAGGAAATACTAAAGCCCACTTAGAATGAGGCAATAAAGCCCTCATCTCTAGTAGTAGAAGAAAACCTTCATAAACGTGGTAAGCAGATTTTGTCATAATGTTTAAAGAATTGGAACATATGGAGGCGAGAGGACACATGTGCAGGAAACTGTTTCAATAACCCACTGTTTTAACTTCTCAAAAGGTAACCCAGCAAGAGGACAACATGATAGTGTCTTATTTGTATTTTACAGATAGTTGCGTCAGATCCTAGGTTATATTTAAATAAAGGCAGCAATGCACTGCTTCTATTGAGAAAACCAAGGGAATGTGTAGAATACATTTTCTTAGCAACCACCCTTAGCAATCACTCTTAATATCTGCAAACTAGAGGAAAAGGAAATTATTGGTAACATAGTCTCTCCCCAGTTTCTAGAGATCGAAGGGGAAAGGGAATAAGAATGGGAAGCTAAGCAAGAAGTAAGTAATTATTTATTTCTTATTTAAAACCATCATAAAACAATCCAGCTAAACTTAACAAATATTTGGACCCAGGCATTGATTACCTGTTGTTTTTACTTCTTTTTTTTTCTTTGTTTCCAACAGGATGACTTATGGTTAAAAATAATGTACAGTATTAAAAAAAAGATCTTAGAAGTTAAAATAGTAACAGTGGTCTGAAAACCAGGGATAACTAACATTTTTTTTTATTTTTTTCCCTAATGTTGGGATAAGAAATAATTTAATGGCACTTATAATGGTGTTAGGTTCTTAATGGGTACAAAGAAGCATTACATCCCATTCCCTTGGGTATTTAAGATAATTTAGGAATATTTTTGCATCAAATTGAGAGGGGCTTTATATTTTGCAGACAAAAGAAGACCAAGTTTCCAATTTGAGTAACTGAAACCTTGTAGACAGATGATCCTAAACTCTACGTGACAGACATAGTCTTCCCATTTATTTTATGGTCCTTCCTAATAGGAGTCCTCCTGAACAAGACAGAAAACAACCAGCACTTTGCATTTTGGGAGGCCAAATTTATATCATTTTTATCGTTTTGAAGAATATATCAAGTATCCCAGGATTTATTAATATTCAGCAAGAGATATTCCTTGTTCTAAAACAGAGGTGGGGAAAGACGGTCCCTTTGTGGATTTCAACTCCCAGAATTCCTGAGCCAGCATGTCTAGTTTAATGAAGAGAAAGACTAGGGAGGGAGGACATGATAGCAGTGTTCCAATATCTCAGGGGTTGCCACAAAGAAGAGGGAGTCAAGCTATTCTCCAAAGCACCTGAAGGCAGGACAAGAAGCAACGGATGGAAACTGATCAAGGAGAGAAGCAACCTAGAACTAAGGAGAAATTTCCAGACTGTGAGAACAATTAATCAGTGGAATAACCTGCCTCTAGAAGTTGTGAATGCTCCAACACTGGAAGTTTTAAAGAATTAATTGGTAGCCATTTGTTTGAAATGGTATAGAATTTCCTGGCTGGGCAGGGGGTTGGACTAGAAGACCTTCTAGGTCCCTTCCAGCTCTGTTATTCTGTTAAGTCCTAAAAGGGCCATCATTACCCACCTAAAATATGAGTGATTTACAGTATATATTTGGTAGAGTTTATTTACTTATTTATTTAGTAGTGAATACAACAAAATTGCTAAATTATCAAGTAGACAGATGGTGATTTCCTTAGTTTTGTTTACTTATGCATGTAAAACCTTTAGCGGTAATTAAATATTTTTATAAATAAATTATACTTTTTTTACTTATGTCTAGTTACAAAGCCATTAGGCCTGCCACATCTTGACTACAGAAATGACCACTAGATGGAAAGAAATACAGTTTACTATGTCTGTAGCCATCCAGATTGTTTCTGCACATCGTGGGCTAGTAGTAACTAAACTCTAGATATGTTTATGGAAACACAGCTAGGTGAGCATACTGGTTTGGTCAGCAATATGTTTTCCATTAAAAAAAATCAGCACGATGTTTTCCTACTCATGAAGCGGTAAGTTGTTAACTAGTATTTCCTGAATTATTGCAGTTTCAAATTGGTAGTGCGAGGGTAATCCTGGGAAATCCACAGAATTATATTTTTTCATATGGGCCTGTTTCTATTGGGACATTGGCCAAAAAAGGTGTCTCTTTGCTGAAATGTGTTGTTTTTTCAATAACTGCACCCAGTAAAAGGTTAGTTTGCCCTTCTTTCGTTCTAATTTCAATTGCCAAGCAAAGAAAATCTTGTTGAGGCTTTTAATTACTCAGTCTTTTAAATTAATTTGGATGGTTCAATTATATGCTTTCACTGTGATTTCTGAGTTGCTGTGATTTTGCTTTCATTTAAAAGTTCAATTGCTAATGATAAGCTAATTGGCCATTCCTAATTTCATTGAGTGTTATGGTGAAAAAAGATTATTTGGAATAGAAATTATTTTAATAAAAATGTAATCATTTATATACATACATATATACATATACATACATACACACATATATATATATATGAATGATTACATTTTTATTAAAATAATTTCTATTCCATATACATATGTATATTGTGAACACACTAAAGGAGAAATATTTTATATAAATGCTTCTATATAGTTTCTCTCTGAAGATTTCACAGAAATAGCTCTTTAGAAATCCTCATCTGAAATAAGGACATGTTCAAGAACAAATTTGTTCACACACAAATGTATTACTTGATGTTGGCTTACTGGAAAAGTGGCAGAAATATTTTTATCCATTATTACTTTACACTTGAGACATTCTAAATTGTTATTCAGAGAATTATTGTCTCTCATTTATAGGTCCTGGCAATATGTAATACTACGTATTAGTATGAAGTAATACTAATACGGACGTATGACATACAATATTATTTTTAATTGGCTTGCTACTGGGCAGACTGTGGCTTGGAGTTTAGATATCCAGATAACTGACCTGGATTGCCAAACTGAAGGATTTAAGCAGATGAAGAAATGTGATTCTTTCTTTCCATCTAGTAAGCCGAATGGACGGGTCCCAAATTTGCAGAGGAATGCACTAACATGCCTAGTGGGTGTGATGTCATAAGGATTCAGGATTTTTGTTTATGAAGAGTGCAGATTTAAAGGGTAAAATAGCCTAATAGGTAAACTCATATTTTTCACTCTTTGGGGTGTGTCTGTGTGTTTTGAATGGGAAATCATGTTGCTGAATTTCATCAGATGCAATCTGAAATTGCTTTTAATGTGTAAATTGATCTATGGCAGTGGTTCTCAATCTGTGGGTCAGGACCCCATTTGGGGTCGAACGACCATTTCACGGGGATCGCCAAACAACGCAGTCCGCCATTTTTTCTCGCTTTTCCTTAGCTGTGCTACTCCCTTTTATTCTATTGGCTTTTGAAAGCCAATAGAATAGACTCTCTTGAATAGAGTCTAATTCTATTGGCTTTCAAAAGCCAATAGGAATTATCCAGGCTGTCTCTGCCCTGCTGAGCCCGCCAAAAGTCCCATTCTGCAAACGGTGCTGCACCAGTTGAGTAGTCCTCGACTTATGACCGGTTTAGTCCTCGACTTACGACCGGTTGGGGGTCGCGGCATTAAAAAGGTTGAGAACCACTGATCTATGGCTTATATATTGCCCATTTGTAACATACAAAAACAAGATTGCTCAGTTAGAGGAGGCTGAATTCTGGGATCACAGCATTCAATGTTAGCTTTTCAGCTGTTGAGAACACCAATGTTTGAAACTGAGCCCTTCTGTGTAATTTAATTGTTTTTGGTGTGCAATGAAGAGGTCCGCAATGTTTTGGGCACCAGGGACTGGTTCTGTGGAGAGAGGTTTTTCTGAGGACCGGAGGGAGTGTGGTTTTGTGTGCTGATTGCATTACATGGATGGGGCTTTGCTTGTTTGTGCGGACTGATTGTTGGCATGCCGCGGCCCAATACTGGTCCATGGACTGGGGGTTGGGGAGCCCTGGTGTAATGGCACCCATAGCATTAACTGAAATTCCAGCATTACAGAACACAGTACTTACTCCTCAGGTAAGAGGTATGGATCCAGGACTGGAGGGGTAGGTGAGCCCATTTTGGTTAGAGCCATGATATGTTCAAAGGTAATCTCGGTCTGAGTGCCTATATCTACCAAGAGACACTCATGAGAAGGATTGAAGATTTTGGTGCGTGGCATTCTTCTCAGGACTTGCACTACAATGGGATCTTTAGCTGTTTTAAAGGCTTCTACTGCTTGATCGTGAGTTGCCTTGGACAAATCTTTTCCATTTACCTATAAAGGGAGACAACAAAACCAGAAAAAAAGCAAGTAAAGACATGGCTTTCCTTTCACAGAAACTATTTGTGAAGTAAATGTCCTCTCCTATCTTCCCATCCTTGTAAAAATAAATACATCTCTAATGGACAAACTTTGATTTTGGGGCCCTTCTACACTCATGTGATGTTCAATAATGATAACTGGGCTAAACCTTATGCCACAAGGCTGGTGTTGATGAGGAATCTTTTTTTTTTCTTCTGCTGGCAACTTGTACAATGTCTAAGTCAGTTTCCTTTTCAACAGCACCCGTGCAAATATTGAATTAAAGCATCTCTTGCACTGTTGTCCACACTGTCAGAGGTGAACATGTTTAAATTGGTTTGTTTATGGCACAAGAAGAATGCAATATTAAAGGGTAAAGTAGCTGTATTCAGTCATAAATAACAGATAATAACCTTGGAACTGCCAGCTTGATTTTAAAATTGCCATGGAAAGTTATTTCTGTAGCTGATCAACTAACCTGTCAATTATAATATTAGTCATCCCTATGTTTGTGGAACAGAGAATAATTAAGGCATACATAGTCTAGACTTCTATATTAGAAAATTCCTGATATGATGGGACTGCAACTGCTTTTCTCCTGGCTCAGAATTCAGCAAACCTGAAAGAGATCTGTTTGGAGAGAATCTTAGACTATTTAAGAAGCCTATTCAAAATCGTTGGGTTACATTTTTTTTCTTTTTAAATATTCCTTTGGTTATTGTTTTGGTTACTTGTCAGAACATTATGCCTTTTCTATCTCAAGCCTCTTTGAGGTGAAAAAGCATTTTGTTATGACACCTACTCCTGTTAATTCATAGTGAAAATGCACTTTAGAGATACTCAGCTGAAAGAACTAAGCTGCATGAACATCTGGTGCATCGTCTACTGGAGGCGATGCCTGTCAAATATCATGTATGAAATGACTCTGCTTTTTTCCATCATTTCAAAAGGGGACTTAAGGCTCTTTGCACAGGATGTTCTACGTTACATTTTTTTCTCTTAATGTTCCAGTGCTTATATTAGGAATTGTCTATGGAGATTCTCAATCATCCAGCCATGGTTGTCCCAAAGGTGCTTCTCCAAAAGGCAACTGTGCTTTCTTGTTTTTTTTTTTCCTACCTTAAAACGTTTTACTTCTCATCCAAGGAGCTTCTTCAGTTCTAAATGAATGGTAAGGCAACTATAAACATTTCCACTATTCAGTTAGAACTAAAGTAGCTTGTTGGATGAGAAGCAAAATGTTTTCAAAGGAAAAATATCCAACAAAGTCAAGGTGCCTTTTGGAAAAGCACCTTTGGGATATTGGGAATATGTTCAAATGTGGCTTTAGTCTCCCTGAGAATTAGATGTGTTCCTTGGGGATGTTTATCGAATGCAGTCCCAACTTATAAAGGTGTAAGACAAGATTACATATTGGATCCACTACTTTTTAATCTATATTTAAATCCATAATCCAAGCACTTGCTATTTCAGTGCATCATCCATTTATTTTAGGTGATTGTGCAATTTCAGCATTACAGTATGCCAAACAATGTAGTTATTACTGTCTATTTCACAGATGGGAACCAGAAAAACACTTAGAGCACTAGCTTTATTCTGTACAGAACAAAAGCTATCAATAAACTCTCAGAAAACCAAAGTTTTAGTGTTATCATAAAACTCACAAATGACAAATAAATGGGACTCAAACTGAGCAGGTATGACCTATAAACATCTTTAGAGTGCAGTATCCTGCTTCTTTGTCCTGGAATTCTTTTTTTCAAATGGGGCAACTGTCACAGTGCCTATTTCTAAAGCTATCCTATGATTTTACCAATCAGAAAGGAGTCTATTTCTCAAGCACAAGAAACCAGTAGCTGGAATAGAGTTCAAAAATACTCCTTTTCATGCTACCTATAGACCAGAATCTGATCTACTAACTGTCAAGGCAAATTCAAATTGGTACTAGATAAGAGTCAATGGAAATCATGGGGGGCTGGATTTAAGTCCCAGGTCAGCATGGTGACTTCAAATGTACAATGCATTTGATTTTGGATCTTTTGCTGACTATTTATCCTCACTGTGAAAGTATAACCTTACACGTATGCTGGGTATATCTTAATATATCATTGCATTCACCTATGCCTTGGCAAAGCAGTACGTGATGGTGCAAACATCTTTCAATTCAACCAGTGGTGGGATTCAGCCGGTTCGTATCACTTCAGCAGAATCGGTAGGTAATTTTTTGTTGCCCAGGCCCAGCATGGACTTCCAGAAGCGGCATCCACACCGAGAACTGGTTGTTCACATGTTTGAATCCCACCACTGAATTCAACAGTACCATATAAACCAGTTTTATTCATCCAAGATTTATCTGTTTTGCAGGCTACAGATGCTTGAATGTCCAAAAGTCTTATTTACACCTAAACACCCTGAAAAAGCATGATAATGCATAGCAGGTTTTGTATCAGGTTTTGCATTGTTGCAGTGCCAGCATCAGTTACTGAGGGAATGACTTGCAATATGTAGTGTACATGGCAATTCTTATTATATAAAATAATAATTATTGCATTTCATATAAAATATTATAAACATTACTGATAAGAGATTGATTAAATTTAACAGGTATGGTTTCGTGATGTAGGATGTGCAATTCCCAGAACTGCTCTCCTCCAGTCTGAAAACCTTCAGATAGGTTGGGTTTGCAATTCTGATAATTTTGCTTCCCTGGCCTGATATATTCTACATGAGTGGAATTGGTCAGATCCCAACATTTACCAGCAGCATGGTTTTCTGGGAGAGCACCAGCTTGGGGAAAGCCAGAATGCACGTCTTTTGTTCCCATTTTGGCAAAATTGCCTGCTGCAATTCAGTTCTTTGGAGGGAGCTGCAACATGGTACAGGAAGTCATGTGTCTCTGTCGATCCATTAAGGAGACACAAAGGCCATCAAGACAACACATTGTTTTAATCAGCTAATGGGAAGAACCTGAAAATAGGATATTAGTTTTCCACAGGAAAAGGTTTTCATAGAAGGGAGGAAGGGGTGCTGCTGGGCTGGCAAATGAAACAGTCATTAAATAAATAATCTCCCTTCTCTCTCCCCCTCTCCATCTCCCTCCCTCCGTCTCCCCCCCTCTCTCTCACACACACACAGAATTCTGAAGGAGAACATAGATAGAGAAGGTGCCACAAATATGGAAAAGGGATAAAGTCACTTAGGCTCTAGTCAGTATCTCATAAAGTACTACTACAGTTTGTAAACAGAAACGTTTCATATTATCTTTCATCAGAAATAAGAACCTTGGGGACCATTTGTCCTGATTTGAGAGGGTCTTAATGTATCCCAGCAAACTAATTAGAGCTTACTCTGAAATGAAGACAGAATGCCAGACTTTATCACCCTTGCTTTAAGACTCTTCACCTCTTCCAGGAAATGAGAAGAGTTCAAGATATATCTAATCTGTCTAGAGCTCAATTCATATTCCTGAAAATGCCATTCCCAGCCTTCTTCATTTTATCCTGACCATCTGGGTTCACTTGTCCTAGACTGCTTTCAAGTTGAATATTTCTGACCTGCCTGTGAACTTTGGCAGAGCAAAACAGGACAGTGTTGAACACAATAAATGTAGCCTCCAGAGTTCCTGTACAATTAAAATGCAGCTCTGATCCTTGGAAGCAGGGTAGGATACAAATAAAATATATAATTACTTTTATGAATTGTGAGCTCTAAATTACAGCCGAAGAACAAAGCATCTTATGGCAACATAAAGGCTAACAGATTTATTGTAGCATATGCCTTTGTAGTGTTGTGCTTCCACAAAACTTCAGCCTCAATAAATCTGTTTTTCTTTATGGCATCACATTTTATTGTTGTTGCTGTTGCAAAATGGCTGCTTCTCTGCAGCTTAAAGTACAAAGATCACATTCTCCATGTGATACTCTTCATACTATGTTGACCATAAAGCCATGCATATTTCTGTTCCAGTGAGATATTTGGTTGCTTTCTGCAGCTGGAGTATTTATTGTTGTATAGTGTGAATATTACAAACATGTGCTTGGAAACGTATCTGAAAATGCAAGTAATGTTTTGATACACACTACAGTATGATTAGTTTCAGGTGCCTCTCAAGTGGATTCAGTTGCAATCCTCATTTTGTTATTATGAACACTCATTAATTTGTTCTACTAATCTTTATCTCTTTTCTCCAAGGAGTTAATGATCACATGCATGGATTTCTAGTCTAGTATTTTCTTTAGGACTGCCTTTTGATGTAGATCAGTGTTTCTTAACCTTGACAATTTTAAGGCATGTGGACTTCAACTCCCAGAATTCCACAGCAAGCAATGCTGGCTGTGAAATTCTGGGAGTTGAAGTCCACATGCCTTAAAATTGTCAAGGTTGAGAAACACTGATGTAGATCAAAAGACAGTGGCTATAAAATCTCCAAATCAGCATGATTTGAATGTGGGTTACGCAATTACTAAGCAGCATACCTCTAACAGCTCAACCAGAGCCTAAGCAAGGGGTTGGGCTAGAAGACCTCCAAGGTCCCTTCTATTCTATTCTATTCTATTCTATTCTATTCTATTCTATTCTATTCTATTCTATTCTATTCTATTCTATTCTATTCTATTCTATTCTATTCATTTTCTTGGCTTAGAGAGTTTAAACAGAGAGCTAAAGTGCAAATGGAGGAAATAACGTGGCGAGTCATTTGTTGTTTTTTTCAGGCCCATTTGAGATCTTACTCTGTGCCCATGGATGCAACAAAAAGGTCCTAAAGAGTAGTAATGTTGTATTTTACAGCCAATACCATCTTTATTAAGATATTGTACTCTGGATCTGAAAGATTGATTTCTTCTGATTTCTAGAGAGAAGTTGCCAGCATGAGTGCGAAAGTTCAGAAGACAAAAAACCTTTGGTCCCAGTGACGAACCCAGATTGGATCCTGTAATATTATCCTGGGACACCTTTATGTGCCTTCATTCATGATTTGCTTCACCTTGAACACCAATCTGGGGACAATTCATTGGGAAACAACCTTATTACGATCTGTCAGGTTTATAGAAATACTAATAGGAATAGATCTCAAAGATGTAGATGGGTCTATGGAGAAATGAAGGCCACTGCTCATTCCCTCAATGCTTATATATAGGGTTATAGGGTTTTATATATAAGGTATACTGTTTCCTGCCTCAGCAGTGGGTTGGACTAGAAGACCTCCGAAGTCCCATCCAACTCTGTTATTCTGCCTTTTCTGATTCATTAAATTAGCCAGGGACTAATCCAATGGTTGGGGCTGGGGGACAACCAAAGTCTTCTTGAGATAGGATACACTTCTATGTGCCTTTAAGAGAGAATGTATAAAAATATTTTAAAAACCTTCTGCTGATTCAAATCATCTTTCAAGCTACTGTATAAGTCAATTTCAAATGTTTTCGGGGCCAATTTCTATTAGGATTCTGTTTTCCTGGAACTAATGGAGACACACACTCTCCTAGTGGTTTTTGATACTGTCAGCCAAAGTATCCTAATCTAGATCATCCGGTAGGATTATTTTGCATTGATTCTGTGTAGATTGTGCACAGAGGATGGCGCTAGGAAAGTATTATTCAACCCCGGTCACCTCCTCTGGCATTTATGGGTTCTGTCATGGCTCTGTGCTTTTTCAAATAGCTGCATGAAGCTGTGAGGAAAGTAATTCAGAGCTCCAAAGACGAGTACCTTTGCTATGGCCATGTCTATTTCTCTTATTTCTGTCCACTATGAGAAACACCAGGAAGAGGAGAAAAATCTGAAAAAGGTAACTTGTTGGGCAGTCAAGGAAGAGAAATAAAGGAGAGATTGGATGTTACTGTGTAAGATCGAGTAAGTTGTGAACATCAATACCCAAGCAGATTTATAGAGGTGATCATTAAGTATAACTTGTGGCAATAGTATTTAAACTAGAATCTGCTCTAACCCCAACAAAATCATCAGTATGGCTGAATGTTGCTTAATTTTAATAATAAACTGAATGAGAGAGAAAAAGCTGAAATTAATGGTTTCCTGAGAAAGACCAAAGTGCCACTGGCCTGGAAAAAAACTGAACTTGAGGAATGAGGTGGAATTTACTTTGAACTGGATTATACTCCCTCAGAAGGAGCAGGCCCATAGCTGATCTCTAGCTGTCACATGATCACCTCCCCACTCAGTTTCTAACAAGTAAGGTCAACGGGGGAAACTGGATTTGCTTACTGGCTGCATGCTTTACTTAACACCACACCAATTTGCTTAAAAACTGTGATAAAAAGGTTAAAAAAATAAAATCAGAAGCACTTCACTTAGCAACACAAATTCTGGGCTCACTTGTGGCCATAAATTGAGGCTCATCTGTATGCTCTTTTTGTTTTTATTGTTCTTGCATGGTTCCAGTTCCTGCATGTTTTTGCACTGCCATCCCCTACTTTATATGGTAATGGTGTCAATGCATTCATGGGACAAAAGATGTTTTTTTAAATCACACAACCTGCTTTAAAAAAAAAAAATAAGACTAGGAGGGAATGACCAGTCAAGGTTACCCAACTACCTCAGGGAGAAATAGAAGATAAATTGTATAATTCCTATTTTAGCATCTTAACCATATACCAAGCACCGTAACTATATTACACTGTCTCTCTGCCACATATTCACGTTAATTGCTTACTATGTATAGTACATAAACAGAATAAAGAAAAACGGAAGGAGAAATGAAAGGAGTAAAGGAGTAATGAGGCATATAAAAGGCAGGTTCAGGTAGATTTGGAAAGAGGGAAGAGAAATGGGGAAATGAAGCTGAGGGATGAGAAAAAAGGTGCATGAGAGGAAGGATGAATGTATATGAGAGATGTAGAAAAAATATGTGCAGAAAATGTTGTGCTATGGAAAAAAAGAGAATGAAAATTGAGAAAAAGTGAGAAATTAATAAAAAGAGATATCTGGGTCAGCTGAGGCATTAGCCCTCCTAGATTAACAGAAATGTAAAAGGGACTCCCAGAGTGATTTAAACTGGGCACTTCTAATCCAGAATGTGCAGCCAACTTGGGAATTAACGTATTTCTGTTTTTCTACACTCTCTGGGTAAATCATTGGTTTTGGCTGCATTTGCAAAAATATAAGACAAAGGAATGCTCAATTTTGTTCCGCTCAAAATTAAATGTCATTAACTCACTCAGTTGAGCACATTACTATTGGTACTGCTGTAAAATTAAGCCCAATTCAGTTAGTGGAAGAAATGCTGATTGTGTCCAAAGTTTTATTATTTACCATAAATGAAATGTGAAATGCTAATGCCTGAGGTTTAGTCGTGATCTTTTCCTTAAAAGACTAAGCAATTAGGGTGACAAAGCAATCAGAGTTAAAGCATACAGAAACAACCCATGTTATATCGAGTGTAACATTCTTAGATCACTGTTAGCAGAAAAACAGTTAAATACTACTTGGTCTAAAGTTAATGAAAACTATGGAAAGTATTCTCTAGCCAAGTCTTTCCTGCAGGAAAATTCTGCTATAGATATTTTTTAATTTTGGGGGGATTGGTTCTTATTCGATTAGAGAAGAATTTGCTTTCAGGATTTATTTCAACAGAGAAGAGCTTTTTGATAAATTCTCAGCAACAATAGAATTGTTGCACTGAATTTTGTCCTCATTTCAACAGCTTTTTTGACTAAATTTGTTTCGCTTTTGCTTTTAATTGCCGTTAAGTCATTGACATTTATAGATTAAATAAATAGCATTGCCATCATTTCTTTGGCTTCACTTCAGGTACATGTATGCATCTGCAACATGGATGGGCCTTGGAATTCAAGAAGAATGCTCTGTACTGGAACGATAACATTACTAAACACAAATGAAAAATTAATAAAATGACTTTTATGTCTGTAAGTGAACAAGATGTTTCACCATAGTTTTATTTGGGTCAGTCATGGAATACCTACCATTATTAATTCAACTCATTAAACTAAACCATATTCATTTTGGATCCATGTAGGACAAAGGAATTGTTTATAATGGCCATACAAATGTATTAATCATGTAAGTGATTAGATGTGGAGTATCACAAGGTGCTTTCTCTGAATTCATTGAGTTCCCAGGCTGGAGTACCCTTCACTACAACAACAACAACAACAATAATAATAATAATAATAATAATAATAATAATAATAATAATAATAATAATAATAATAATAATAATAATGTTGGAAGGAGCCTTGGAGGTCATTGAGTCCAACCCCCTGCTCAGGCAGGAAATCCTACACCATTTCGGACAAATGGCTGTCCAGTCTCTTCTTAAAAACTTCCAGTGTTGGAGCATTCACCGCTTCTGGAGACAGGATGTTCCACTGGTTAATTGTTCTGTCTATACTGAGATTATATAATTCCCAGAATTCCCCAGCCATGTGGCTTCCAACAACTTTGGAGGATATTCATGGGAAAAGATTAATTTAAAGTGAAGGCCATATGAACCTTGGCGGTGGGGGAGCTATAGTTATGAGGAAAACTGCATGTGTAGAATAACAAGGAACCTTGAAATATCTGAAATATCTGGGTTTTAGCAATTGGAAATAAGACAATTCTTGCTATTTGCACAAGCAGCTAACCTTCAAAATGCTCAAAAGCATATACATCATTCTCTCACATTATCATTTTTCTTCATTGTAGCAAAAGGATCTAAGTTTAAACTGGCCCGTTTCTGTTTTTCCTTGTCCCTTCTTGTTTTCAATTCTCTCACAGTGTGTTATCAATGGAACTCGGTATTATGGAAGCTTTTATTCTCTTTTCCCTTTGACAAGAGCGTGTTGGATGTCTGACATACTAAAAGCATATTAGATTTATCACATGGGAATATTTGGCATGACTGAAACTGTCATTCAAGGTATGGAAATAAAATCAGTCATGTGAATCAAGCACAATCTTACTGCTTTCTTGGGAGTTATTTAGATTCATATTAATGTCAGAATCATTGACATCTTGCACCATATCTTACCAGCAAGAAACCTGTGCATGCTATCAGTGAATAATGAGGTGCAGTATTATGAGATGTCTATCTTGCCCAAGGAATCCAATTAATATGATCACAGAGGGTAAAGAAGATTTAATTTATTTATTTGTATCCTGCCTTTATTATTTTTACAAATAATCCAAGGTGGCAAATATATCCAACACACTTTTCTCCTCCTATTTTACCCACAACAGCAGCCCAGTGAGCTAGAGTTGAGAGAGAATGACTGGAAAAGCATGTTCAGACCTATAATAATGTGATAGGTTATTTTTTTTAACAAACAGCTTATCATTTGCATGACACATAAAGATTTATTTATTTATGAAATTTCTAAGCAACTTACAAAATACCATACAAAAATAGAAAATTTAAAAGAAAAAGAATTTGCTAAAAAAAACAGACGTCCAGAAAAAAGCCAACAACTTTTCAAAAGATAAAAACACCATGCCACACTCTGATTCAAGGTTTGGGGATAGACTCAGATTTTAAGGTCTTATTTAAAGAGGGGCAAGACAAATCTTGGGGAGCAATAGTGAAAAATGGCAATTATTATTATTATTATTATTATTATTATTATTATTATTATTATTATTATTATTATTTGCACCTTATATATGGGATTCCACCTAGTTTAAAAGAACTTTTTGAAATAGCTAGGCCTAGTCATAAAGATGAATAAGGATGCATGGATGTATGGGAAGCCCTTGTATTGTGAAGTTCATTGTATGCGTGAGATGACAATGAATTCAGCTCCTTAGAATTTTTGACTGTGAGGACCAATGTGAATGCAAGCAAAGGGAGTTTCATTCCAAAACAACATATACTGTATAATATATTTTAAGTTTCTCTATGAGTTCAGATCAAAGAAAATGCAAAGGATAAAAGAGGGATCTGTTATTCTGTACTTCATCCTCAGAGAGGTTTAGAGGTAATCCTTGATTTATAATCGTAATTGGGACTGGAATTGCCATTGTAAATTGTTGCAATCGTATGTTGTGTTGGACCTGAATTTACAAGTTTTCTGCCAGTTGTTAAGAGAATCTTGTGGCTGTTAAAACAAATCCAGCTTCCCCAATGGCCATTTGGTCATATACCACTTGATGCTGCAACTGGTTATAAAGGCAAGTGCCCAAATTGCGATCATGCGACCAGGGGTCTGTGCAACAATCATAAGTGAAAATATAGGTCACAGGTCACTTTTTCTGAGGCTGTCTAACTTAGAATTGTTGTTAAACGAACGGTCGTAAGTTGAGGACTACCGGTATTGGAAAGCATCTGTTCCAGTTTGTTCTGTTCATATTCTGTCTTTCCTTTTAGCTAAAGGAACCAATTGTTGGATTGCAATTCCAATTGTAATCCAACAACTAACCACTATATTCAGAATGGTATTATGGCAGAGGACTCCAACCGTGGCAACTTTAAGACATGTGGACTTCAATTCCCAGAATTCCTCAACCAGCATGTCTAGCTGAAGGATTCTGGGAGTTGAAGTCCTCAAGTCCTAAAGGTGCCAAAATTGGAGACCTCTGATATAGGGGAGAGATTTTGGGAGATTGGGTGAAGAGATGCTGTCTAGGGAGCAGTCATATGAGAGGGAGCATAGCTCACAATTGCACAATAGGTGGAGTAGGGCTAAGGCCCTTAGCCACCTTCCCTAAGTTATAGGGCTATAAAGGTGATAGTGGAGAATTGTACTTCAATCTTTCAAGAGTCTGTTTTAACTTAACAATAAAATAGAATTATCTCATATGGTCTTGTTTCTTTTCTGGTCTACCTGGTAAGACTGACAATACCACATTGGTTGCCCTTTTAATCTGTGATTGTGAAGCAACTGGACACATATTTTTAAAGTTAATGCTTCACCTTCCGTCCACTCTGGCCTGATCAATCTTTGAATTATATTGTATTGTAGAAATAGTTTGTAGAAATTGAACTGTACTATAGGAATAGTGTATAGCAGTGATTCTCAACCTTTTTAATGCTGCGACCCCCAACCGGTCGTAGGTCAAAGACTAAACCGGTCGTAAATCGAGGACTAAACCGGTTGTAAGTCGAGGACTACCCAACCGGTCATAAGTCGAGGACTTTCCCTGCCCGGGAGCGCCGTGCATGCGTGGTTCTGCCCCCTGCACCGGCTGAGGTGTAGCTGGCAAGCGGCAGAGACGGAGCAGGCCGACCACCAGCTGGGCCACCAGCTGGCCCAGCCCAAGGGAGGTAAGGCACCCGCCGGAAAAGGGGAAAAAATGGCAGACAGCCTTGCTTGACGACCCCCGTGAAATGGTCAATCGATCCCAAATGGGGTCACGACCCATAGGTTGAGAACTGCTGGTGTATAGCCACAAAAATGTTTAAAATTGAAACAACATGTGTAGGTGGAAGAAAGGTTTGGTCTTTACTTGTTAAGAATTGTGTTTGCTGTCTGACTGATTTCGTAACAAGAAAAGGATAAATTAATAACACTAGAGTAGGTAATTGCTTTTTCACTGAAGGTTCTATAATAAAACAAAGGAATTCAGATGTGGTGGAATTCAGCAGCACTAAATTTTGCTTAACTTTGTAATACTTCTTAGGGGTTTGCAGACAGAAAATATTCTTCAAGAATTATTGACCATGTACCTCAAATATACCTGCTATAATTCAGTAGTTGAACCCAGACTTTATATGCAGAAAAACCTCCAAGTGCAATTAGTTTAAAAGGTCAAGTAGCATGCAGTGATTAGATAGATAGGGCTTTGTCTCCATTGGATTTGTAGCTGAGAAACAATTCTCTCTAAACTCTTCTTGCCATCTAATGCTTATCCAAAGTTTTGCAGAGCAGATATGTAGCTGCTAGGTAATATCACAATTAGAGGATACAATATTAGATAAAACTGACTGGATAGGAAAGCTTCTGGGAATTGGAAAAGTTATTTGGTGATAGACAAAGCATTGAGGTACTAGAAGAGAATTAGTCAGCTCTAACTAGCTCTAACTAACTGGTAATTTCACAAATTTATATAATTGTGAAGCAAGATTAATAAAATCGATGATGAAGTTATGAAATTAATTTTTAATACAAAATATCTATCTCCGATATTATTTATAATTCTGTGCTGGTTTGAAAGGGCTGCAAAAATCTGGACGATGACTTAGATTAAAACAAAGAGAGAAATAGAGAAAAATCTTAGCTTCTTGCTGCTACCAACTAACAGTCATGTGTGCTTGGTCTTTTTTGCAGCTGAGAAAGGATTAGGTTAAACTCAGAATGTTGTAAAGGAGAAGACTCAGAGTGAAAATTAAGTCATTCAAATGGTCAGTCAAGAATGTAACACAAAAATGAGCTATCTATATGTAACAAGACATCAATACTACGAAGCCATGACTGAGAAACAGAATGATAGAACAGACCATTAAGGCAATAGATGATGAATGTTCCTAATCAAGAAAAGATGACACCATGAGATGAAAAATGGCAGGCCTAGGCACAAATCCAAATGGAAAGTCTTCCAAGCAAGGGAATGCAAAGGACATCTGAAACACATTAATCATGCGTGGGTTTTTTTAAAAAACCCCTTATGTTGTGATGGACAAACAAGGACAAAAGGCAATAAAAGTTGACAAGTGTGTTGTGTCTGTTGCAGCACACCTATTACCATATCCTTCTCTATCATGACTTCTTTTAGGCTAAGCATTTCTATTTCTTTCGTAGAAGGCTGCTACTAGAAGATGATTACTGCTTGGTCAAACATCTAGAGCTTTTTTTTTCCCCAGATGAACCTTCTTAAATGCAAAGAAAGTTTTTAAAAAACATCTAAGAAAAATCACATATTAGTAAGGTTGGGGTGCCAAGTAATTTACATAGATTTACAAAGAATTACACAAAATTCTTTTAAGAGTTAAATTAAAATGCCTCTAGGCATTCTGAATTTTGAAACTGCAGCAATTAACTTCTCTTTTAGGTTGATAGATTTTTAATGCAGGTTGTATAGTTTTTACGCCTCTTAGGTTTGTACAGTTAATGTTATACAAGCTTTATAATTTTATGTACTCCACCCTGAGTTTACTAGAGACGATGAAAGTGAAATGTGAAAATAGAAAAAGTAACAAAATACTGATCAAAGCCAAAAGAACATTCGTGTGAATGCTTGTGAAAGGCAAAAAGAACGAGTATAGGAAGGGACAATTTCTACAGCAGTTGTCTCCAGCAAACTCAAGTGAGAAGAATGTGGGTGTCATCACCCAAATGCTACCTGTTAGAACACAGAATTGTAGGGCTGGAAGAGACCTTGGAGATTATCTAACCCAGGGGTGTCAAACTGCCAGCCCACAGGCCGGATGTGTCAAGCAGAAGCTGCGCCCACCCCAACTCCAGCAAGGGGAAAAAAGTTGCAATACATCACGACACATCATGTGACATGGCAAGTTTGACAACCCTGATCTAGCCCAACCCCCTACCCAAGGCCGGAGCCTTACAGCATCCTGGTTAAATGGCTGTCTCTTCTCGAAAACTTCCAGTGATGGAACACTCACAATTCAAGTTAAATATTACTGCTGTTGTGAAACTAGGTTCTGGGAAGAAAGCTAAGGTTCTGTCATACACACTGTCATCTGAAAATGGAGCTTTTCAATTTTGAAGAACTTTGACAAATAGGGGTGACGGTGTATACTTCTGGAAATATGCATGATCCAGATGTTTATGTTGGTTCAATTTTCAAAGACTGAGTTTTGACTGAGAGGCAAGGCTGGACAGTATTTAGTTGTGCATAGTCTTGGCCTAAGGCAATTTTTTAAAATTTGAATTGCAAAGCTCTGCACATAATTGAAACATTTGTACTGGAGATATTATAATTTTTGTTTTGTTTCTAGTTAATTTCTTTTTTTTCCAGTTATTTCACTCCTCACCCTCTTTTCAGTTAGTTTTGAATTTTTCCTTTTATGCATTGAGCATTTTTTTGCAACAGCCATATAGCTTACACATACTTACAGTTTATACATTATAGTTTATACATACTTATAAACATATTTACAGGTGGTGTATGAAGCAAATGTGTAAGTTGTAGCATTTGTGTAAAGGCACATCATGATTTATATATAGGTAGTCCCTGATCACGATTCAGGTGCCTGGCAACCAGCTTGCACGTATGGCCATTGCAGCATTCCATGGTCATGTGACCGTCATTTGCAATCTTCCCTGCCAATTTCCTGCAAGCAAAGTGAATGGGAATTGTGAATGGGGAAATTGACAGGGAAGTTGCTTCTGTAAGTTGCTTTTTCTCCTGAGGAGCCCCACTATAGAATGTAAGATCCCAGAGATCTCCTATTCCAGTGGTGGCGAACCTATGACACGCGTGCCAGAGACGGCACTCGGAGCCTTCTCTGTGGGCACGTGCACCATTGCCCCAGCCCTGCCTCCCCCATGGCCCCCTCACAAGCAGCCCCCTGGAGGAGAGTTGCCCTAGGGCACAGCCCACACAGAGCAGCACAGCCAAGGACATAGCCAGGCAGCAGGGACAAGACTCCACTGTTACGCCTCACAGCATGCAGCTGATGCTGCGGGGTGTGGGTGGAGAGCGTGGCTGCCATGGCATTGCAGGGCTGCCTGGGTGATCTGCTGTGGTGGGCCATGAGGCGGTGCGTGGCCCTGCAGGTGGGTGGGGCAGGGGGCTGGTGGGGGCAGAGCAGACAGGGCGGGAGGCGGAGAGGGGGTGGGGGCAGTTTTTGGGCACTCGGTCTCTAAAAGGTTCGCCATCACTGTCCTATTCCCTGCCAGTCCTGTTCCCCTGCACTCCATAGCACATGTAAGTAGCCCCTCCTAGATTGCCTGTGTTCCAACCTCCTGTGTGTGATCCCCATTGGCTCACTCATAATCTGTAGCACTGCCTACAGCACTCATTCCCCCCCCCCTTCTTCCCTGAGACTCTCGCATCTTCCTGTTAACAACCTGTGCAGTTCTAGGGTTACAATGGCAACTGGGATTGCCTTCACTAAATGATCTAAGTGACCTCACACTTTACAGTTGCTTCACTTTAGCAATTGAAATTTCAGTCCCAATTACCATCATAAACCAAGGACTACCTGTATTATCGTTTATCCCTCTTGGGTATGCTCATGAATTTATATTTACAGATGTTGGCGGGACATCACTAGATATTTGTTACTTAATAAACAGAACTGTCCCTGGGGTGCACAATTTGGAAATCACAAGGAATATCCCAAAACAATTACAGACATTGTAAAAGTGATGTAAACTGAGAAAGTTTGGGAAACTTTGCTTTATAGAAAGGTAAATCACAGGAGCTAGAGCTGAAAGAATGAAAACTGTTTTCTATATTATGTCATGTCACGTCATGTTAAATTTCCTATTTCTAAACTGTCATCTCCCTCAGAGAGGGATCTCAGTGGTGTATTATATTATACTACACTATACTATATTTATTATACAACCTTTTATTTAGTGACCATTTGAAATTACAACAGCACTAAAAAAAGTGAGTTATAACTTTTTCACACTTTACGACAGTTGCAGCATCCCCAATGTTGCGTCCTTGGCGGGAAAACAGACACGAGAAGCAGCTGGAGTTCTCAGTTTCTTTTATTCAGCGTTCAGCTTACAGGAAGATGGCTTCAGCCTCGCCCAAACGCCTCGCAGCCTCTTATATAGGCAACTCCCGGGTAAATGGGTTACTTTTCCCGCGCCAGCACCCGCGCATGCGCACGGCGCTGGCGACAGCCTGTCTGGTCCCGGGCAGCTTTGCACCTGCCCGGGACTGCCTGCAAACGCCCGAGCCGTTTGCAAAGGCTCGGGACATAACACCCAAGGTCATGTTATCAAAATTTGGATTCTTGGCAACTGACTCATATTTATGACAGTTGCCGTGTTCTGGGTCATGTGATCAACTTTTGCAACTTTTGCCCTTCCCTTTGCTCCAAAGGGTCCCCCTCCCCCCTGGAAAAGACCCAGGAGTCTCAGCAGAAAAGTCTCGCCTAGAGCGAAGTTGGTCGATGTGCCGACGTAGGACACGACCGTTGTCCAGGGCAACCTCGTATGAGAGAGGACCCGTGATCCTGGACACAGAAGCGGGGACCCATGTATGACCAGGCCCGTAATTGCGAGCCCAAACCGGGGCACCCACAAGTAGTCGTCTAGGTGCCCTAGGATGTGAGGTAGATGAAGGCAGTCTGTCCGGATGCAACCGGTCAAGTCTAGTAGTAAGTTGGCGCCCCCAACGAAGTTCAGCTGGACTTCTCCCTGTAGAAGTGGACGGTGTGGTGCGATAAGAAAGGAGAAAGTCAGCCAACCTGTGATGCCAGTCCCCGTAGGTGAGTCTCTTCAAGGCGTCCTTTGCGATGCGCACCATGCGTTCAGCCATACCGTTGGTGGACGGGTGAAAAGGCGCAGACGTGGCATGACGAATCAGGTTTGCCTGTAAGAAAGCTTGGAATTCGGAGGAGGTGAATTGAGGGCCGTTGTCGGACACGATGACATCTGGCAGCCCGTGTGCAGCAAAAATCCCCCTCAGTACCTGAATAGTCTTTGCAGTGGTGGTGGATGAGACAGGCACAACCTCAAGCCATTTTGAATGGCTGTCAACAAGGACCAAGAAGAACTGGCCCTGAAAGGGCCCAGCGTAGTCAATGTGCACCCTAGACCATGGGGACTGTGTTTCCTCCCATCTATGCACAGGAGCTTGGGGCATCTCTGGGCGAGATCGTTGGCAGAGGTGGCATGCGTGCACCTTAGCCTCAATATCTTTATCTAAAGCAGGCCACCACAAGTGGCTTCGTGCAAGAGCCTTCATACGGACAATGCCAGGATGACCCTCGTGGAGGGATTCTAAGACCCTAGTCCTCATTGAGGTGGGAATGACAACTCTGTTTCCCCAAAGCAGACAACCCTGAGAAAGGGACAGTTCGTTCCTTTTGGACCAGAAACTCTGAAACTCAGGACTAGGGCAGTGCTCAGGCCACCCGGACAGGACCCAGGAGCGGACACGTGAAAGTGTGTGATCTGTACCCGTTTCAGCGGTAACATCCCTGGCACTAAGAGGGAGCTCGGGCAAGGCTTGGATTGATAGAATGTTGACAGCTGGCGCGGGGTCAGCTTCTACTACTGGCAGAGGCAACCTACTGAGGCCATCAGCATGGCCCATTTCTTTCCCAGGCTTGTGGAGTAATGAAAAATCATATGCAGACAAGAAAATAGACCACCTAAGCATTCTAGGGGAAATGATGTGGGGAGTCTGCTTACGTGTGGTAAACAGTCCCAGCAGAGGCTTATGGTCAGTGAAGACCGTGAAATGCCTGCCATATAGAAAATCGTGGAATTTTTTAATTCCAGCAACAACAGCCAGAGCCTCCCTGTCTATCTGAGCGTAGTTGCGCTCGGCAGAAGACAGTGTTCTGGAGTAGTATGCAATAGGAACCTGAGTTCCATCAGACCTGAGGTGACTCAGGACAGCTCCAACCCCGTAGGGGGATGCATCACAAGCGATGCACACAGGAAGAGACTCGTTGAAATGTGCAAGAACACTGTTAGAAGTGAGCAAGGCCTTGACTTCTTTAAAGCAAGCCTCATGTGCTTGTGACCACAGCCACACAGCTTGTTTGTCTAGTAGCCTGTGAAGAGGCTCAGCTACACTAGCTTTATGTGGAAGAAAAGAATTGTAGAAATTCAGGAGGCCTAGGAAGGCCTGAAGTTCGGCCTTAGACTTTGGCCTGGGTGCTTGTAAAATAGCAGTTAGTTTGGATTCAGCAGGATGAATCCCAGCAGCATCAATTTTGAATCCCAGAAATTCAGTAGAAGGCACCCCGATCTTGCATTTGTCTTTTCTGAGCTTGAGGCCTGATTCCCTGAATCTTAACAGGACAGCCCTAAGTCTTTCAGCTAGAATGTGTGTGGAGTCTCCTGCAATCAAGACATCGTCAAAGTAGGGGCAGACCCCTGGTATACCTCGTAGTGTGTTTTCCATTACGCTTTGGAAAATCCCAGGAGCGACATTTACTCCAAACTGTAGCCTTTTTACTTTAAAGGCTCCCCTGTGGGTCACAATGGTCTGAGCTATGGCAGCATCATCATCAACAGGCAGCTGTTGATATGCTTGAGCTAGGTCAAGCTTTGCAAAAACACGCCCCCCCTTGAGAGAGGCCAGGATGTGACTGACCACAGGAACAGGATAGGCATGTTGCTGCAATGCCTTATTGAGTGTGCATTTGTAATCAGCACAAATGCGAATGTCCCCATTTGCCTTTAGAGGCGTGACAATGGGGGTCTCCCACGGGCTGGAATCAACAGGTTCTAGGATTCCCTGTTGGATTAGTTTGTCTAGTTCAGTGTCAATCTTACTTTTTAAAGCAAAAGGGACCCTTCTTGCTTTAATCCTAATGGGAGTGACAGTGGGGTCTAGCTTTAAGGACACAGGTGGTCCTTTGAATGTGCCCAGCTGGGGGCTGAAAACATCTGCAAATTCTTTGCAGACTTCCTGTAGGTCGAGTGTTTGTAAGCTGTTGAGTCCTGTGACGTGTATCCCCAGGGCCTCAAACCAATCGAGTCCTATGAGACTCGTTCGTTCACCCCCTACTACTAATAAGTCTAGTGGACCTTCAAAGCTCTTGTATTGCACGTTAAGGGTGGCCTCCCCCTTAACACACACTCTTGAGTTCTGAAAATCTGTTAATACAATATCAGAAGGCCTTAACTTGGCCTTAGACCCACTACTGGAACAAATCTTCCTAAATGTATGCAATGAAATGATGGACAGGGCAGACCCTGTGTCTAGTTCCATAGATAATGGAACCCCTTGTAGCTTCACGTTGAGTGACAGCTTTTTCTTCATGGGCTTGTGTGTGCCTGTTCTACAGATGCTTCTTCGCGAAGCGCAAAACCCTACCCTATTCTGGCTGGGGAATCTGGTACCTTTCAGGCGTTCTTCTTGGGGTTGTGCCTTTCGTCGGCTCAGACACACAGCTGCAATATGCCCTTGTTTGCCGCATGCCCGGCAGGTAGCGGAGCGGAACTTGCAGTCGGTTCTCCTGTGGCGACCTCCACAGCCGATGCACTTGAGCAGAGCCGAAGAGCTTCCCTTCTGGTTCTCTTCCTTCGCGGGGTGTAGACGGTCGACTTCCTCGTCCGGATCCTCCTCGGAGTTTCGTCGGACGTCTTCCTGGTGCACGGACGCACCCTCTGCACTGTTTCTGATCGGCCGCATGTTTTTGATGGCGCCGCCTGCTGCTTCTTCTGCGGTGACTTCCCTTAAGGCGTCTTGGAAGGATAATTCTTCCTTGGCAAAAAGTCTCTGTTGTAGCTCTCGATGCCTTAGCCCGCACACGAATCGGTCCCTCAGTCGTTCCTCGAGGTCCTTGAACTCGCAGGGCTTGGCGGCCTTCCGTAGCGCGGCGATGTATTCCTTGGCTGTTTCACCGGACCGTTGATCCCTCTGCTCGAAGGTGTGGCGCCATGAGATAACGGACACCTTGGGGTGGAAGTGCTCTTTCAGCAGCTTCTTCAGGTCTGCGTAGCTTACAGACTCTACTGGAACAGGTGCTACAAGATTTTCTGCGATTTCGAAGGCGTCTTGGCCGCAAACGCAAAGCAGGGTGGCGGCCTTCAAGCTATCTTCCCTCACTTGGTTTGCCTTGAAGTAGTTCTCCATTCTGGATACGTAGGACTCCCACCGCTCTGGATGTGAGACGTCGAATTCCGAAAGCCTTCCGATTTTCGCCATCTTCGGATCTTCAGGAGACGGGTCTATCAGCCAGCCTACCCCCGAATGCGCACCGGATTGGCGGGCAGCTGCCGAGTCGACGCCGTTCCTCTTCCGCCGCTCAGGACTCCTTGGGTAAGCTTACACTTCTTCCTTTCCAGGTAGTGCAAGGCATCCCACCTTCGTCGCCAGTGTTGCGTCCTTGGCGGGAAAACAGACACGAGAAGCAGCTGGAGTTCTCAGTTTCTTTTATTCAGCGTTCAGCTTACAGGAAGATGGCTTCAGCCTCGCCCAAACGCCTCGCAGCCTCTTATATAGGCAACTCCCGGGTAAATGGGTTACTTTTCCCGCGCCAGCACCCGCGCATGCGCACGGCGCTGGCGACAGCCTGTCTGGTCCCGGGCAGCTTTGCACCTGCCCGGGACTGCCTGCAAACGCCCGAGCCGTTTGCAAAGGCTCGGGACATAACACCCAAGGTCATGTTATCAAAATTTGGATTCTTGGCAACTGACTCATATTTATGACAGTTGCCGTGTTCTGGGTCATGTGATCAACTTTTGCAACTTTCTAACAAGCAATGTCCCAAACTCACTTAACAACAGAGATTTGCAACAGAAATTTGGGGCTCAATTTTGGTCGTACATTGAGGACAACCTGTAGTATGCTAACCACACAAGTTGGGAATCTACTTTATGCATCTAATTAGAGAACTTTGTTTCACCAACATTTCACAAACTGCAAGCTGTGTAACAAGGAATCAGTTATTCCATACCAATGCAACCTCTTTTTTTGTTTCTATAAAAAGCACTATGCAGAGCAGCAGCTTCTAGACTCACTTTCTATAGATAAGATCACAGTTTTACTGTTATTAATATCATGGCTCTATTCCTTGGAGTACAAAAGTGTCATTTCCCCAGAACATTCTCCTAGTACTGCTATTATCCACTTGAAGAACATGACTTCTCTGTTTGAGAACTTTGATCCCAGAGGAATGTGAAGAAAATAAGGCAGAGCAAAAAAGGCATATGTCATAATAGAGGTTCTGTGAAGAAATGAAAAAAGCAGAACCATTTATGTCAAATATATAGTGCATCAAAACATTCTTTTCCCCAGAGCCACTGAAAGTGTCATGAGGGAGATGTTATTTTGACTTTTTAAGCTCCACTTTATACCTACTACAGTAACTGCAATATGTGTAGCACACTTCCCTATTACAAGATGAGTCAACTTCTATTTCCAAGAATTCTCATCAATGACCATACTAGCTGGTGAAGGCAGGGTATAAAGACTCATTTATCTATAAGAAATGTAGACTTGGTATTATAATGTGAATTTTGTTATGGTTCAATATCAAATGTTTACTGTAACTTATAATTATGCAACTCTTTTGTTTTATATCCCTCTTACACAGCACTCATTTCCTAGTTTTGCATTATTGCTATTCAGTGAATGAGTATTTGTGTATATGTGTGGGGCTGTCTGACTCCATCCTGACTCTGGGGAGAGTACAGCATGAAATAATTGAAAATAAAGTAATGCAAACACTATACAGACATCCGGAAAAAGAAAGCCAATGCTAGGACTACTCTACTCCAAGGTCTGGAGGAAGGCTCAGATTTTATGATCTTGGTTAAAAGGTTGAGGGAATCTCTTAAGAGGCACATTGTCTCAGAGAAGAGGCAATACAACAGAGAAGACCCACTTCCCGGATCAGGTGACATTATCTAATTGATATCACTCAAACTATGCTGACTCTGCCTGATTGTATATTTTTATTCTTATCTTCCAGCAGTGGTCCTGTCAAGCTATGAAACCTATTGTCTTTAGGACCACTGTATGTTTCTAGCTTGCCAACAGTACTGGAGAGAAAGAGGGGAGAGTTTTGGGTCCACAGGTGTTCCTTATCAATGTGAGAGCCGAAACTGTTGAAGAGTTGTTTTGGGAACTAAAGTTTCTTCTCATAATAATTACTGAAAGATATATTGGACAATGTGACCTGAACTGTCAGAGAGGGGAGGAAAAATTTCACTCTTTAAATTATCTGCTTCCTACCTTTTTTTCAGCTTTCTTTTTATCTTACTGTTTGCTAATGCCTCATAAAGTTAATATTAGAGAATGCAATGACTGTGGTGTTTTGCTTTGTTGGGCTTCTCAGATGGAACCTGATAGGTCCATACTGACCTGGATACTGTTGGCTTTTCACCTGGACTAAGAAAAGGTAGGTCTGCCATCTTTTTGCTATTAAAAGTTCTCCGTCTTCTTCTAGCTGACTGACCAATACAAACTACTCATAAATACATTTGAGTTATTGGTATCTACTCTGACAGGCAGCAATTCTACAGCAATACTACATGGTTCCAGAATGCATACAGAGCCCTATATGAAAAAGATGGGAACTAAACCTGGGATTTTTGGGTGAAAAATGCAAGGTGTATCAAAATGAGCTTTGCCCTCTATCACTCTACAGTTTTCTTATAAATACTGTATATATCGCTTATATGAACAGCAACTGTTTGTATGAGTAACATTCTTATTAATAAGGCTATCAACAGGCTAGTCATTTACTTGTAAAACTACTAAACTTAGAGAAACTTATTTCTCTCTAAGTAGACCTAGTAGATCTAGAAAAAATTGCACTGTTCATTACTGAAATGTGATTTAGGTTACAATTTACCTACATTGTTCTGTGAGTAACATCCTTTGAACTAAATGAAGGCTAACCTGTGAGTATAATTTTGTCCTTTTGAAAAAAAACTATATAAAATCATAGTAATTTGGTGATATCTATTACTAAAAATGTATTCAGTTATACTACAAATGTTTGGATTCCTTTGTGTTGGTTTAGCTACTTCAAAATATATCTGCATTTTGAGGAAGGAGAAACATTATAACCGTATTACAAACACAGCTGGGAACAACACCTGTTTTCTAAATCTCTTTTTCTCCCTCAGGTAAAGAGAAAAGAGGTTCAAACTTAAGGTTAATCCCTTTTACAGCTTCATTTAATATTTTTAGAGAAAGAAATTTCCCGGAACGGACAGTCTCTCTTTTTAAAAAATACAACTGCACAGTTTTGTTTAGGAGTAGGCTTTCAAATATCTGTTATTTATACTTCCCTTTTCTCTTATCATCTATAAATGGCAAAGTAGTACTACTAAAACTAAAACAATTTTTTAATTGAATGGGACAACATTTACTTGTTAAACATATTTAAATTTCCAATAAAAAATTCCAAGTGAGAAATTTCAGATCTAAAAAATGATATTGAAGTGGATGAATTAGAATGATCCTTGAGTGATTTCTTTCCTGCTTACATTAAAATACACAACACTGTGTGCTTCTCTAAAAGCATGAGCTCACTAAAAAGTGTTTGCTTTCTTAAATTGTTTCGCTTTAAACTAAAGTGCCTGAGAAACTACCAAACACTTGTGATACTGAATTAAATATTTCTTTCCCAGTATCCATTCTCTTTCTTAAAAATGCAAAAA
This sequence comes from Crotalus tigris, assembly GCF_016545835.1. Taxonomy (NCBI): domain Eukaryota; kingdom Metazoa; phylum Chordata; class Lepidosauria; order Squamata; family Viperidae; genus Crotalus; species Crotalus tigris. Next base: position 1,962,539 of record NW_024096520.1, read on the forward strand.
TAGCTTGGTTTCAGCAAGAAATATACAACTGAGAAGTTGAGCTAAGCCCAGGAAGCAGCCATGGAAATTGAGATAAAGTGACCCAGAGTGTTTTTGCAGATATGAAAGAGATGAAAATAAAGCTTTGATTTTAGGTTTTGATGATTAGATTGATTTTGCTGTTATGGTTTAATTAATTAGAAATGTTAAAGCAAAAGGTTGAGGTTATAATTTCCCATGTACCCTGCTGCACTGAAAAAAAAGTCATAAATCACTGCTTTTTTCTTTAAAATATCATTTAGGAAACTTTGAAATTCTAAAAAGGAAATAAAAATGAAGAGGATTCATAATTTTTCTTGGCTTTTCAATGAAACTGATGAGATTTCAGAATATTTTTAAAACTTCATTTCCTCTTTAGTTCTACCATTTTTATCACCTGCAGAAAATTAATAAAACACTGACACACATGATGCCCGCCTACTTCACTGAACTTCTACCAAGGGAGTGGTCTTAGGTGGAGAACCATGACATGATAGCAAATGTCTTCTTTTAGAACAGGGGTGTCAAACTGCTGGCCCATGGGCCGGAGGTGTCATGCTGAAACCGCATACACCCAGCTCCAGCAATGGGAAAAAAGTTGCGATATGTCGCAAACGTCACGTGATGTGGCAAGTTTGACACTCCTGTGTCAAATAATCAAAAACTTCTCTTTGAGCTAGATGGACAAACCATTTGACTAGGAAGGGAGGACTATTTTCCATGTCCCAACTAATGGGCTTGGCCAGGTTTTGATTCCCCAGTGCCTTGCCAGGATTTGCAATACATTAAACAAACTATGATTCCTTCCTTGAACAACAACAAAAGAATGCAATATTTTTTATGCTGACATAGAGAAAGGATCACCAATGCATTCATTTCTCTCAATGCATTCATTTTAAGAGGGTTTTCCACTTTATGATAAGTTCATTTTTAAAAAGACACCTGAACACTTTATTGATTGATTGAGGGTTCACAGTCATTTTCTTCTCTTCTCTCTTCTTCTCTGCATATCTAGTAGAAAAAATGAATCTGCATAAAACTTTTAGAAAGTTAGTTGATGCCAACTTTCATCAATTGAGTAACTTCCGAGTGAAATGGGATTTTTTGGGGGAAATGTTCCACAGAGTTTTTCAAGATACTGCCTTCAGATTTTACACTTATGTCAGAAGCAAGGGCAGGATGGAGAGACGAGGAGACTTCATTAAAGTACCTAGGCAATCTTCCTTCCTTCCTTCCTTCCTTCCTTCCTTCCTTCCTTCCTTCCTTCCTTCCTTCCTTCCTTCCTTCCTTTCCTTTCCTTTCCTTTCCTTTCCTTTCCTTTCCTTTCCTTTTATTGCATTTTAACTTTGTTGTACATTGAATCACTTTGTGAGGTGGGCGACTATATAAATTGGAAAAATAATAATTTTTTTAATTATTTAAAAATGGAGGTGGCTGATAGGGTTAGAAGACCTAATGTTCGTCCCATCTGGCTGTTAACTCTCTTAGTTTGGTTTTAGTATAGTTCTTAATAATATTTTAAATTTGTGTTGTTTTAATCTTTTAACTATTTTTTTCTTTGTTCTATACCGCGTAAGCTGGCCAGAATCATCCTGTAGGAGAGATTGGCAGCATAAAAATTTAATATATAGATCACTGGTGTCAAAGTCGATCGCGTCACGTGACGTATCATGATGTATCACAACGTTTTTTGCTTTTGTTGGAGCTGGGGTGGGCGTGGCCTTCATGTGACGTAACCGGCCCATGGGCCACCAGTTTAACACACCTGATATATATAAATAAATATTGAGGAAATGTGTGGAACAGCAGCTTCTGATGGGTACCTGAATCTACCATCATCTTCTTCACCATAAACTCTTCTCTTGGTCAGAATCAGTCTGAGAATATGGATTGGTGTTTTACAGCACTGCCCTTCAATTGATTCAATTTCAATGTACACAGCTTTAGTGCTGTTTTGGTGTTCCTGAAAAATGAGCCATGACCTTCCTTTTCATTATTAATGAATGTAACACAACCCAGTTATTAAACGTGTACTTTCCCCTCTGCTCCTGATGCCTGTTTTATCTTCCAGTATTTGACATGTGACAGTAAAGCTTCAAGTAAATGTCCCCACTACTTTTTCCCCTGTGAATTCTTGCCATCTGCTTCCTAGCATTGAACAGATGTATATATGTAAAACATTATGAAACCTATTCACCTAATCATTTATCATTTTAAGGAGGAAAGATGGTTTCTTATAAGCAAAGCACATTAGTAAAACCTTCTTTAGTTTCATGTTTTAGTTTAAAAATGCTACAATTTTTGGAAGCAGTGGAACAGAGAACATCTATCAACTATGTTAGTTTAGTCTTTATGCATTACTATTATTTTTATTTTAATGTTGCATACTGTGGCTGCTTTTTAATACGTGTGCACATATATACATAAAATCCTCCTATCATGAAATGTAAGGGAAATTGTTTTGTACATAATTGAACAAAAATATTGCATTATTTATAAGTAAATGAACAGGAAAAATCCTATTGCCAGTTTCTTGAAATGTTCTAATTAAGAATGGGTTTTGAGCCACAGAGAGACATGAATATTGTTATGAGCCATTTTTCAGAAAGTTACAGCTCTCTCACTGGTGAGAATGGTGAGCTACATCATCTGCAGAAAACTGTCTATGGCAAAATCCTTGGCTTCAGCATCTTGTCTTTTATTATAACATTGTTCTTTAATGAAAATGTGCCCATTTTCCAGATGGCATTCCCTGCCTTCTCAAATTCCCAAAATGTTATTATTTACCAACTATGTCATAGGCAGTACTTATAGTACATTAAATACTATATCCAGGTTTTTAGTACTCAAAGTTGTTAATACATGAATGGGCTATGAAAATATATACTGTATGCCTGGAACTCTTTTAAGTTGGCTGATGTATCAACATTTATTTTCCACTTTCCTCTCTTCTGCAAACATTGGAATGAACTTATCTAATAAAATGCATCCACCAGAGAAAAGTCTACACAATTCTATACACGTGAAAGAAAACATCACACAATATTATCTACACTGGAGAAAATGGCTCATTCTATTCTATATGGAACAAAACTGTGGCTGAATCTAGATGTTCTGCTTTGGATACCACGAAGCGTCCTCCCAGAAGGTAACAAGGAAAACAGGTCATGTAGAGGATGTGTAGCATCCCAGACAATCCTGCGGACCTTCTCAAGCATTGCTTATATGCTACTGTGTTTCCCAAAAAGTAAGACCTACCCCGACCATAAGCCCTAGTTTTGGGGTGAGGTGCATGCCTAAAATGAAGCTAGGGTGCGGGTGGAGGTGAACATGTGTAACAAAACCAGCCTCATTTTAAATGTAAGAAAAACTAAAGAGATCATTGTCAATTTCAGAAAAGGCAGGCACAGCCGCACACCTCCATGTATTAATGATTCTCCTGTGGAGGTGGTTATCAGCATCAAATTCCTGGGTGTGCAGTTAACAAGTAGGCTAGCCTGGTCACTCAACAGTGAGACACTGGTGAAGCCAGCACAGCAGCACCTGCATTTTCTGCATCACATGAGAAAAACACATCTTCCTTCCCCTGTTCTTATCCCTTTCCACAGATGAACGATCAAGAGCATCCTGTCATATTGCATTACTGCCTGGTTTGGAAGCTTTACTGCTTCAGACAGGAAGGCAGAGAGTGATGAAGATGGCAGAAAAGATTATTGGCAGTTCACTTCCTTCTATCCAGGATATACTGTGTTTCCCCAAAAATAAAATCTGGTCTTATTAATTTTTGCCTCCAAAAGAAGCACCAGGTCTTATTTTTTTGGGGTGTGTGTGTGTGGGGGGTCTTTTCCACAGTCTCACCTTGTGCTGTGGCACCAAGTGTCAATTCATGGGAGGCTTGGCTGCAACAGTAAGCGGGTACGTGGGGCAGCTTCACCCGCACCCTAGCTTCATTTTAGGCATGCACCTCACCCCAAAACTAGGGCTTATGGTCGGGGTAGGTCTTACTTTTTGGGAAACACAGTAGCATATAAGCAATGATTGAGCAAAGTCCGCAGGATTGTCTGGGATGCTACACATCCTCTACATGACCTGTTTTCCTTGTTACCTTCTGGGAGGAGGCTTCGTGGTATCCAAAACAGAACATCTAGATTCAGCCACAGTTTTGTTCCATATAGAATAGAATAGAGCTGGAAGGGATCATGGAGGTCTTCTAGGCCATCCACCTGCTCAAGCAGGAGATCCTATATCATTTCAGACAAGTGACTTTCTAGTCTCTTCTTAAAAATCTCCAGTAATGTAGCACTGAAGGGAAGCTGTTCCACTGGTTAATTGTCCTCACTGTTAGGAAATTTCTCCTTAATTCCAGGTTGCTTCTTTCTCTGATCAGTTTCCAACCATTGTTTCTTATCCTGCCTTCTGGTGCTTTGGAGAATAATGAACTAATACTTCATGAGATCTTGATTCTATGCCTCTGTTTATACAACCCAGGATTGTATTAGCATTTTTGGCTGCTGCTGCACATTGCTAGCTTCAACCTTGTAAACTCTCAGATTTCTTCTTTCCACTATGTATTCAAAATGGACAGTGATTAATATGTATGTATGTATGTATCTCCTATATCTATCTGTCTGTCTGTCTGTCTGTCTGTCTGTCTGTCTGTCTGTCTATCTATCTATCTATCTATCTATCTATCTATCTATCTATCTATCTATCTATCTATCTATCTATCTATCTATCTCCCTGGGTACATGTTTGAAGAATAAAAGACGATCACCAGCAAGTAAAAACAGTGAAGTTTTTAATAAATAACCGAGCTTTCGATGGCTACACTGCTGCCATCATCGTCAGGGTGTAAAAGCCAAGGGGTGGGGAAGCATGCTCTCCTTTTCCCAGGCACAACCCACTGCATTGCCTCCTCAGCTATTGGCCATCTGTTCAGCTCAGAGGTGGCTTCTCTGAACTGCTGGCGGGAGGCTGCAAAGCTCCAGAGTGTGCCGGTTGAGGGGCTGGCAGGCTGTGGCTGCTGACGGACACTGTCGGCCCCAATTGGGTACTGATGGTGATGGCCCCTGCCTCACCTTGCCCTGCGACAATGGCACCCCTGCCCTGCCTCGCCTTATCCCGCAGGACAAGCCTCCTGCCCACCATCTCACCTGCCAGAGACCCCCTGGATCTCCCCCAACCTGCCTGGCCCCCACAGGCATCCCTCCCCATGAGAAACATTGAGGTGACCACACCCACCTTGGCCACACCCACCCAATCTGCTATGACCACCACGGCCACGCCCACCCAGTGGGTCATGCCCACCTGGCACCCAGCAATTAGTAAGTGAGTTTTGGGTTGCAGTTTGGGTACTCAGTCTCTAAGATTCGCCATAACTGATATAGCCAGTACATAAACAAAATAGCAGGCAAAGCAGATAACAACAAGACCTGGCAATGGAATAGGAAAGTTGAAGAAAGAGACAGAGAGACTAATTTTGCCTATACAAGACCAAGCCTTAAGAACAAATGCATATAAAGTCAGAATTGAGAAGACAGCAACAGACATAAATACAAAGAAGCTGAAGAAACAGAGGATCACCTAGTTAGCTGCTGTAAGAAGATTCGACAAATTGATTATAAACAACAGTAGGAAAAACTAGCAACAATAGGGTGTTGGAATATCTTGAAGAACTACTCTTTGCCTGCAAGCAAGAACTGCTGGGGTCACAAAATAGACAAACTAATAGACAATGAAACTGCTAAAGTGTTCTGGAACTTTAGAATTCAAAAGAGAAGTATCTGCCACATAACACCTCAGACTTAACAACTATCCATAAGAAAGAAAGAAAGAAAAAGTCTATATAGTTGATACTGGAATACCTGGAGACAACAGAATAGAAGAGAAAGAATTGAAAAAAATCACAAAATACAAAGACCTGTGAATGAAGTAGAACGATTATGGCAAAAGAAAGCAAACACAGTACCAACAGTGATAGGGTCTTTGGGTGAAATTCCAAAACTTATGGAGCACCACTTAAACACTATGGGTGTTGACAAAAATCACCACCAACCAATTTCAAAAAGCAGTTTTACATGGAGAAGTTTATATCCTATGACAATACCTTTAACACCATCAAACAATATCTCTCTATCCCTGGTTCTTAGGAAGGACTTGATAAGTAAATAAAATGCCAAATTCAGTCTAAACAACTGGCTGACTGTGTAATGAATCATGATAATAATAAAACAAATAAAGTATGATACTTAATATCATTTTAAGCTAAGATCTATAGCCGTGATGGCGAACCTTTTAGAGACCGAGTGCCCAAAACCCACTTATGCATCGAATGCTGGGTGGGTGTGGCCCATTGGGCGGGCATGGTCCATTGGGTGGGTGTGGCCCATTGGGTGGGCGTGGCTACGGTGGTAACCGCAGACTGGGTGGGACTAAAAAGTTCAATCAATCAAGTCCAACTTTGCAAGATCTTTTTTTCCCGTGAGAAGTTGAAATTGACTGATTGAACCTTTTTATTTTTTTTTACACATGGCGGCGGAGGCCTAAAGCGAAAAGGTTTTATAAAACCCAGCTGAAGGCCTAGGACTGGGGCGACAGCGCACATGCCCACAGAGAGGGCTCTGAGTGCTGCCTCTGGCATCCGTGCCACAGATTCGCCACCACTGATCTATAGTAAACATGATAATAATACAAAATAGGCAAAGCCATATCATGGCCATAAAGGTAGCCAAGATTTTATTTTTTTCTTGAGGACCAAGCTTTGATTCCCCCCCCCCCCGCTGTTAAAAATTATGTTAATCTTATTTCATATATTATGAGATGATTTTTCTGTATTTGTTGCCTTAAAATTGCAGGAAACTGGTGTCAATAATCAACATTCTGGTGCTCCGGGGTCTGTGAAACTGGTATTGAGGCTACAGATTGCCAGTCTTGATTGAGATCTTGTTTATTGTTGATATTGCCAAAAAACCCCAAAACAAATCAGAAGATCCCCACCTCTCCAAATAAAATCTTTCTTTAATGTCTAGGCCTTCCAGTAGCACCTATAGAAATATGAAGCATGCAAACATTTTTGTTTTGAATGTCTAAAAACTGCCTCTTTAGAACAAACTGTACAAGAAAGCATTTGAAATTAAGCTTTTGTCATGTAACAACTTGCATTCAGTTGGTTGTTAACTGTGGAGAATATATATGTACAATGACTCATAACTGCCATGAATACACATAGCTACTATATGCACTTTGAAAATAAAGCCAATTCTCATGTTGGCCCCTTATGGACAACAAATACATATTGGGAAATATACCCTAATATTTTATCATGAAATAAAATGTTTGAATGATTTATGGATGAAAAGTGTATGGTTGTGTCTTGCTGCTATATGATTATTTCATTAATAGTAATGTACAGATAGTCCTTAACTTATGACTTTGTTCAATGACCATTTGGAATTCGAGCAATCCTGAACAAAGGGACTTATGACTCCTGTCCGAAGTTATGGCTGCTGCAGTGCCCTTTCAGTAAGGTGACCAACTTTTTTACAACAAAAAGGAGAACACGAATAAATTGAAGAAAAAAATATCGTAAATAAAGGAAACATCGTATTTATTGCAACAATAATACAGAATACACTACAATATGATAAATGCATAATAAAAACATTTGTGACAATAACATTTTATATTGTAATTATGCTTACATGCCTATTAATTATTTAAATGAGTACTTTTCCATTGAATGAATATTTTTTGTCAATGTATCATCTTCTAACAATATATTGGAAATATCTGAACAAGAAATATCCTTCATAATGAATTTTACAGCAAGTGCTGCAGCTAGAGTATCAACATTCAATCTCGATTTCTCACTTGTCCAAAAATCTACACGGCTGGACTGCGCGGGGGTGGGCGGCAGAGGCAGTTGTTGTGAGCCAGGCACTCCAGGATGGCCACGTAGATGTGCATGCTGAGGTGGTGGCAGCGCAGGTCAGTACTGCATAGACCACCAGCTGGTGCGGCCCATGGAAGGTCAACTGCCCGCCGCGCCCCTGCCCACAGCCGCCCCGCCAGCACCGCTGCCCTGCCGTGGAGAGGCGGCCCCGTGGCTCGCAAAGCACCAGCCAAGCCAGCTCCAGCCCTGAGCTGCCCCCCAGCACCACCGCCCACCCTGCACATCCCCGTAAAGCTGGCCCCACTGCTCGCAAAGGCAAAGCACCAGCTGCGCCAGCTCCGGCCCTGCAGCCGCCCACCCAGCTGTTCCCCAGCACCACCGCCCACCCTGCGCATCCCCGTAGAGCTGGCCCCACGGCTCGCAAAGGCAAAGCACCAACTGCTCCGGCTCCGGCCTTGTAGCTGTCCCCCCAGCCGTCCCCCAGCACCACTGCCCACCCTGCGCATCCCCGTAGAGCCAGTCCCATGGCTCACAAAGCACCAGCCGCGCTGGCTCCGGCCTTGCAGCCACCCCCCAGCACCACCGCCTACCCTGTGCATCCCTGTGTAGAACTGAATGGGGAAGATCAAGAGAAACCTACCGCTCCAGTCTCCTCCAGCTATCTGCGGAACTAAGTAAGAGATGGTGTAGTTGAGTAGCAGTGAGGGGTGCAAAGTTCCTGCAATTTGCACGTGCAAAGTTTGCCGCCTGGGTGTTTTGGCGCGCTCAGCAGCAATTCCTAGGCTTTCGAAAGCCAAAAGGGGGAGTAGCACAGCTCAGGCAAAAGTTGAAAAAAACCATCAAAAAAAGGTCCCGGAACGCCTTCTGGGCGTTCTATGAGGAAAAAAAATCTGCCCTGCAGATTAGTCTTCAAATATAGAAAAAGAAGACATTTAGGAGGATATTTTTGAGGGAGGACAGAACTCACAAAAGGAGGACTGTCCTCCCAAAAGGAGGATGGTATATGGAAAAGGAGGACATTTAGGAGGACACTTTTTGAGGGAGGACAGAACTCAAAAAAGGAGGACTGTCCTCCCAAAAGGAGGACGGTTGGTCACCTTACCTTCAGTCACATGAACAAAATTTGGGCACTTGACAATCTGCCATTCCTTATGACTAAGTGCAGGGAAGCTGCAGTGACCCCCAATCTATCTCTCGCCCATCCTGTCAAAATGGCTCCCTGCAGGCTTTGGATCACCCTGCTGGGCTTCTACAGGCCCTGGGCCTTCTTCCCACCCCTCTCAATTATGATCATAAGTCAGGGACTACCTATACTGAAAGTTATATATCCTTGTCATATATTTATATGTATAATGGAGAAAACTGAGATCTGCAGCTTGTTAAAGGAAGTCAAACATGTAGAGTGATTTGGAACACACTGTTGCACGTGTATCCCTCTAGCTCTGTAGTATTTGCATTCTTGGACTTTAGGATAGGGCCAGCTGTTCATATTAACCATGTAGGTTTTCATCCTGTTTCGAAGCAATAGTTATGCTGTTGCATATGGACATGAAAGCAACTAGTATTTATATACCATGTTACAATTTAATGACAGTGTGCTAGGCAAGTCTATTATCTGCTTTGCCTTACATGCTAATTTTTATAACCTTGAACAGTTCTAAAACATTAAATAAAATGCAGTTTATCAAAATATCTCCACTTTTAGGTTTTACACACAGACACACAGACACAGACACACACACAAAGACCCATTCGCTATTTCTTAAAAAAAAAAAAGATAAATGATTGCTATTCACTTTGAAATTATGTCATCTGGTTATTATTTTAGTTTTCATTTTTCTTTCTGTCATTAGAATATACTACTTGATTAGGCTTATTTCAGATAGGACTTCTGCCCAATAAATCTCCAGTAGTAAACCAGCCAGTCCACACAACCCACTAAAGAGACTCTGTAAAACAACTCTTCTCCTCCCACTAATGTTTTGATAATATGGAGCACACTGTACTTGAGCAAAGAAAATTCTGCTCTTGGAATATGATGATAACCACATGCCGAAGTAGCAGGTATTCTTTCCCTTTCCCTTTCTTTCATAACTGGTCTAACCATTGTTTACTTGAACCATGGGTTGGCTGTTTGTAATCATCCTAACAACTGATAAATAGCCTGGGGAGCAGGAATTATTCCTGTTCTCTAACAATAAGGAATGTTAATGCACTCTAAACAAAGGATAGGACATTATTCCTACCTTCTGTGTTCCCTTTAACTTGCATTACACAAATTGCTTGTTATGCTGCTAAAGGTTATCAAAAGATTGTACTTCATTTTAACTAGTTGTGGATCAAATTGCTCAACATCTAAAATAATGGAGGGGAGGACAGAAACACCTTGAGAAAAAGACTACTTTGGGGAAAAAAATCAGTGCAAATATAATTATTTGATGCTTTGCGATAATTGTGGTTTATTGTGCATAAAACTCAAGTTTTACCCTTTACAGCACATTTCTCATCAAGTTCCCCAAATCCTATCCAGAGGTTCTCTCAACTGTATGAAATCAATTAAGATAAGAGGCTTATAAGAAGGTTATACAGAGAAGGAGAATCTGTTGCATTGAAAAATGTTGTTTCACAGCCAAAGTTGAAGATTGTTCAGGATATTATATGAGTAACAGATTTAAAAATCCTTATGGCATAAAATTCATATGCACTGGCTAAGTGTAAATATAAATATATGATTGATGTGTATTCTCCTCAGTGCGGTCTATGTTTTATGTCTTAAGTATTCCATTTTGCGATGTGAGGCTTTATTACCCCATTAGCTGCTCAGAATCATTCTACAAGTAGGTGGCCCTAGAAATGTAAGGTATATAAATGTTTGCTCATATGATGTAAGGACTTGATACTAATTAACTGCCCTCCTAAAGGACAAAAATTCCACCTTCCATGAAATACATAATAAAATAATAATGGTTCTTTTAACATACCATCTGGGAGAAATAGTATTTGTTATTCCCAAGTGTCCGTTAAATATGGAAGAATGCCATTATGGTGGTTTACATAATTTGCATAATGATGTTACTATACAAATCATGGAAATTGGTACAAATAACAATTTGCATCACGTAGCTGTTATAAAATTATGATAAAATTAACTGTCTTGTCCAATCCATTTGTATGCAATGGATACCTTTCTTGTTTTGAGGAGAATAACCAAAATGAAAATTTGGTCTACTGCATCCAAAGTCCACTAAATAAGGATCCGTTAGATCAAGTCTTCATTATATTAATCTACATTTTCTATCTTCTGAAGCCCGAGTGACAGGCAAAAAAAAAAATCTTACTTTAGTTTAAAACATAAGATATACAGTGCAACTGCTTATAAAGGAAGGCAGACAGCTACTATAAAGCATCCTGACAGTGAGCACAGTGCAGTGTTTGTAGTTACAAAATGATTTCTGAATTAATTGCATCCTTCAGCACAGGCAATACAACCATAGGAGGGTTTAAAAAACAATTCTATTCCTTTTCTATTTCTGTCAGCATAGAACATTTTATACCAGTGGTTCTCAACCTTTTTAATGCCGCGACCCCCAACCGGTCGTAAGTCGAGGACCCCTCAACCGGTCGTAAGTCGAGGACTACTCAACTGGTGCAGCACCGTTTGCAGAATGGGACTTTTGGTGGGCTCAGCAGGGCAGAGACAGCCTGGACAATTCCTATTGGCTTTTGAAAGCCAATAGAATTAAACTCTATTCAAGAGAGTCTATTCTATTGGCCTTCAAAAGCCAATAGAATAAAAGGGAGTAGCACAGCTAAGGAAAAGGGGAAAAAATGGCGGACTGTGTTGTTTGGCGACCCCCGTGAAATGGTCATTCGACCCCAAATGGGGTCCCGACCCACAGGTTGAGAACCACTGTTTTATACACTACATTGTGAATGCTATGAAAAATCACCTTTTTCAATGATTTACAATAACACCCTCTGCTGGCAAGTGTAAAAACAAAAAAAAAAACCCAGATTTTGTATTTAACAATACATGCAGAGCATTGTTGCTAAACTACTGAAGTGTTTTCATTTTGTAAAACACTACTTTGTAAGATAAAAATCAGTGCACATATTACTTACATACAGATAATGAGGTGTATTTCTAAAGGTAGGTTTATATCTGTCAAAGATTATAAATATTTTTTATAAAGAGAAGTTAAAATAGTTTGCTATCAAATGGCCCTTTTTCTTTTCACAATTATGATTTCTTTGACTGCATCTCCCTTTATCATGAGTACAAATCTACAGTAGGTTGTAATGCATACTTTAGAAGGAACTTCAGAAAAAAACTTAACAGGCACACAACCAATGTGAAAAGAAAACAGACCCAGAAAGGATTAATTATTATTAAAAGCTTTGCTTCCTCTTTCTAGGGAACTTGGGACAGGCAATTTTATCAAATGGTATAAAAAAAATTCTGAAAGAACTAGCCATCGCTGACTCACAGATTTCTATTTTTTAAAAAAACAAAACAAAACCAGATATCCAGAATTTAAGAGTACAAAGTATTTGAGGAAACATTTATTCATTTTATTTACAGAGCCATCTTTCCCACAATTTGTGACTCTGACATCAGTTACTGATCTGATTTCTGTAGGTAGCCAAATTAATGCATGGGACTTGTAGAAACAAATACCTCAACACTATTGGTAAACAGAAAGCTCCCCTTGTAGTCTGTCAATCATAATTCATGTTACTCTAAAGTTGTTCAGAGAGCTCAACCAAAGCTGAACAGGCTGAGATATTTTCTTTAACCTGCCAGTGGGAACAACATTCCACAGTGTGTTGATTGGTTTGTGCATTTCAACAAATATTTAAACTTCTGTCAGAAAGCACGCTACAAAACAAGATACCCAAACCTTTCTATTGAAGTAAGGAAGAAATCTAACTGATGAAATCAATTAAAATTCCCCATTCATTCATTCACCCTGTTCTAACAACCATCATGACTTATCACCAGGACAAGTCAATGTACAATCATCCTTGCAATTGGAAGCAAAAACAACATTACCTGGCAAACTTCATACAGTAATTTGTATTGTTCCTCTTGCTTCTGAAGAGAGCACAAGCTGCATCCCATGTTTCAGAGAAAGGGTGTTCGTTGTTTGCCTTGAGAGCCAGAAAGTTGTTGTTCCCAAGCATGCAGGCAAATAGTCCTCTGGCACACAAAAATAATCAGATGAAGCTGAAGCAGCTCGGAGTGGAGATGCTCTGATCACTGCTCTGCCTTCTTCCTTAACACACGCCCTCTCACGGTACACAACCCTCCCTCTTGCCTGCTTTAGTCCAATGCACACACTATATACTGCTATTCATGCATATTAATCAGCTCTCATTGACTATTCATAACAGGCAAAGATACGGAAGCTATAATTGCTGCCTATGACAGCTGAAATTTCTCTAATTAACAAGCAAGCACTTCAGTAGCAAGGCATAATAAAAGACACTAACAATTCTGTAAACCATTTTGTAGCAATTACAAATAAACACAACTGCATTTTACTGCAGTCCCTAAGGATAATTTTTAGCATATTTAAGCAGATTAAAAGTACATTTTAAATGTAAGCCATATCCTAAATACTTCTGCTGCAGAAACACAACTATTACGGGCAGTATTAACCTATGCAGTGAAGTTAAGAAAACAACAAATATTTAAAATAATTCAACTACAACTAAAGAAAAGTCTGTTGTGAAGAGGCCAGATGTTGAATAAAAGGATTTAAGGACCCTCTAGAATAATGTTTCTCTACACTGGCAACTTTTTAAGACGTGTAGGCTTCAATTCCCAAGTATCCTAACCAGGATGTGGCGGAATTCTGGGAGTTAAAGTCCACACAACTTAAAAGTTGCTAAGGTCAAGAAACACTGTTCTGAACGCTGTGACAATTGGGAGGAGGACATTCTGAAACTTTTTTCTTTAAGGCACATTATTACCAGAGAATCCCAGAATGGCAAAGTTTATCATACCTCAATTCTCACTAGGATCATAATAATTAAAATGCGGTTATAGCACTTAATGATATCACATAATACTATACAGCTAAGCTGTGTTTATGTACATATAAAGCCCTCAATATATGTTTGAAATGGATAGTGATTGTTATAAGCCCTCTTCAAGCATTCAACCTATAACTTACAATTTCACTTGTAACACACTTGGCTATTAGGCTGCACCAGTGGTGGGATTCAAATATGTGAACAACCAGTTCTCTGTGTGGATGCCGCTTCCAGAAGTCCATTCTGGGCCTGGGCAACAAAAAATTAGCTACCGGTTCTGCTGAAGTGGTGCGAACTGGCTGAATCCCATCACTGGGCTGCATCAAGAAATGCTGATTTACTGCCTTCATCTGATAAATACTTCATACTGTCTTTGTCTAAATTCTTGCACTCAAGTTAAGCACCTACAAGAAATAGTTAGGGCACAATACCTACATATGTTACATTATACCAAGGACTGGTTTATATGTTATATAATTCTTATTAATAAGTTAACCAAGGAGATGGTTTGATACTATAGTTACAGAACTAGACTTCATGACTTTAGGCCATAGGTGTCAAACTTGATGACGGCATGTGATGTATCATGATGTATCGTCACTTTTTTGCCTTTGCGTAGCCAGGGTGGGCATGGCCTGTGTGTGACACATCTGGCCCGCAGGCCGCAAGTTTGACATCCCTGCTTTAGGCCAATCATTATAACAACTTAGCATACAAATTTATTGTGAAGGTAAAATGGGACACAAAGAGCATTCTAGCAATTAAAACAGCTTCTGAATTAGAATCTAGTTTAGATCTCTGTTATGTTCTAGAGCTCATCCAGAATCTTCCAGCACCACTTTTTCTATTCCTAGATGATTCATCCCCTTGAATATGTAGTGATGATTTGCAAGTTTATTTCTTTGCTAACATGGAAGACCAGTTTTTTCAGAGATACCACAAGACTGCAACAGATAAAAGCCTGCCCCAAACTGGCAATAAACTTCTAAGTTTAAGGTGGAACTTTTCCACAGTATTCCTTACAGAAATATGATTGCTAGCTTAGCTCACCAAATGATATTTTATATTCAGTATGAAAGCCACATGAAATGTGAATAAGCTAAGGTTGTATAATGATGTACTTTCAAATAAACATTTATATTGTAAATATATTGCATCATATAAAGGGCAACTTTCAGCTGAAATGCTCCAATGAGGCCCACATCTTGCTTGCTACCTATGCTGATCTCAGTCTCCATTGGGTTAAGAGACACACCATGATGATATGCTAAAAGTGAGAGTAGTGACGATGAGTGTTATGATACACTTAATGTCTTTACTTCTCCAAGTTTCATTTACTATGAAGATGAATATTTTATTTTTTTTATAAAGGTGATCTGCATGCTTTGGGATAATTTATGGCAGTGGTAGGAAGGCTCGCAATCTCTATTAATATTAACCTATTTATTAATGCAAAGAAGGAAATTAATGCAAAGAAGGAGATGTTTGTCTCTTAAACACTGGAAACACTGAGCAAGGAAAAATATTACTCAGGGTAACAAATACTGGGCAAAGTGCTAAGAAGACAGTGTTGAGAAGACTTGTCTAGTCCTGCAGTTACCGAGTCTTGTATTCTTAGGTAGTGATCTTACAAAGCTACTCTGGGCTCTGTGAGATATATTAAATGGCATGCTAAATTTTCCCTCTCTTGCCTCATAGTATACATACCCTTTCGCATTTGCTGCATCACCATGTAGTTTCACTATTTACCTCTCCAATGGTAAAATAAAGAGGATCTGAATGACATTTCATCAGTTGCAACTAAAATAAATCATTGATTTATTCTATCATTATTAAGAAAATGAAACAAAATAGCAGGTATCACATGTGAGGAGCCCCTCAGAAATCCAAATACAAATTAGAACATCAGAGCGTATTTTTAAAATGTTCCATAATATCAGTTGGGAGGATAAGTCAAGAAACTTGACACTTCATGTTCTTGTTAACAAATATTCAACCAACTATGCAATATCCATGAAATATGGTCCACGTGGCTAGGAATCAAGTCAGTAATTCAAGCAAAAAAGCATAAACAAATTTGGTTTTTTTTTTGTTTTGCGCCCAACTCTTAATCTTAACACATGTTTACTTCTTAAATTAACTTGCATTATAATATGTATGTTCCTTATGAGGGTTTGAGGAAAGTGGCTTCATATATGTTGGGAGCAATGTACATTTAGCTGGCTGTATCAATAGCCTAATTAACTCTTTTTCATTCTGAACATTTCTCATATGAAAAGAGGGCAGAACACATGAGCAGCTGTTCCTTTGAAATAAATCATACTATTTATATATGCTGAGTTCATTTAATGATGATGACCACTCTTGGAAACACAGTAAAAAGAAAAAAAAATGTCTTTGAGGAATAGCATTTATTTCTTAATCTAGATTTTTCAATTCCATACAATATTATTTTTAATCAGCTACAGAAATTAGGCAACCTAATCAACTCTGTAATAACTATAAATCCATATGAAGAATGTATTCCATCATCAATAAGGCTATTTATCAGGTCTTTCCTATGCTCATAAAACTCTTATGACTGTCATTAGAGTTTGGCTCTTAATTAAAGACTAGTCATTTGTGAAGATGGAGGCTTTTTTTTAAACTTATGAATAATTGGAGGCCTTGACAAAATGCAAGAAAAATGACACCAAAAGCAAATTCTATGAAGATACATTTAAAGCCAATTTTGGTCCTCCTACGCTGAACAGAATTTTCATTTTCCCCTTAAATTGCTATACGGCTACAGGATTTGGGTTGCAAACATCCTAGTGGACAGTAAGAAAATTACTTCATTGCCATATAGTTGCAGCCTCAATCTGGTATCTTACTAATTATTTCAGTAGCTATTCCAGTTCCTACATTTCCTGGCTTTTGTGCGCTCATCACATTGTTGCTGTCATGTCAATGTTGTTTAGTGTCATTTCTAGAAGCCACAAATCTGTGCAATACCAGCAGTAGCCTAGGGGCAATTGTTCTATGGAGTTTTTGATAGCTTCTGGTAAGGTATACTCATCACTGTTTTCAGCGTAAATTGTCCTTAGTTCCTTATTAAGCTGATTTATTTGTTTACTTACTTTATCTTCTTTTCCTATTTGTGATCTCATGTCAGGCTCTTGATTGCTATAAAAGTCAGTTCTTTTCTACCCTTCAAGCTGATGGAAGACAGTCTCCAGAAGCTTTTGATATTATGCAATTGTAAATTTCCATGCTTTGGGAAATGATATTTGAAAGAAAGTTTTCTGGCCCAGATTATCATAATTTGCAAAGTAACTACATGGACTTTTTAAAATAAATCCATCTACAAGGAGAAGAACAAATATAAATAAATATGTTTAAATGTCATTCTTTCATCTGAAATGTGCATGAGATCTTTATCTTCTTGAAGACAATATTATGTTAAAATTCCACATAACTGCATGGATTTAATGCTGAAATAGTTATCACATAAAAATCTCCAGTAGACATAAGAAAGAAATAACTGTCTACTTTTCATAATTGAATCCCAGGTTTAGACTCTGGTTTTCAATTAAAGTGGAAAAGATCAGACTGAAATCCAGAACAATCCTCTAATCGCTGGACTAATATTTATACATAAACCAGTTTGATTTTGTATAAAACACATATTGCATGAGTTAAAATCACAGCTTGTAGTGCTACACATGCTTTGTAAATGACACAAAAGATATTCTTCAGAATTCAATGGAGCAGATCCATATGACCTCTTTAAAAGAGCTGCATCTTTTTTTAGGCTTCTGTTTGAACATGAACAAAGACATGGTTGCTTTAAAAGGATGACTCACTAAAAGCAAAAAATTCAGGCAAAAGGCTGAAAAATTAAAGTTGCTCTTGTACTTATGTTCACATTCCAAAATATCTCCACTGATTCCCTTTTTAACATTGCACAACTCTACTGCTCATTAATTAAATGGAAGATTTATAGAAAATCTTTGTTGCACTAATCACAGTATGTAGGATTTTTTTAAAGAGTGAAGCTGACAGATTTGTTCTTATAATATTTCTGAAACCTAATGGATTTGACACATGCTATGTAAGTAAATAACAGCAGCTTTTGTTCAATTTTATCCTCTTTGATATGCTGGACAGGAATACTCAAAACCACGTGCCTGATTTAGCCACAGTGCAATCAGATTTAAGTAGTTTACTGGAGTAGAATCTAGCAAAACTCAATTCAGGATACTTTTTGCAAACAGTTTTGACAAATAAATATTTGAACAGCATTAAAAATGAATATTCAAAACCTGCAAGTTTGTTTTTGGATTATGGGGATCTTCGAGAATATTATCTCCTGTCCCAGATATTCATTACCTTCATGCAGAGCTACAATATATCTCTTTTTAAAAGGGTATTTAAAATATAAAATAAGTAATAAATCCTTTTTATGGTGTGTAGATATAGGAATATTGTTTTAGTCTGAATTAACTCTATTAATTAATTATTTTTCTACCTGAAGGCATTAGTTTATGTAAAAGTGAGTGTGTGTGTGAAACAGGCAGGCAAATATTATTCTTTCCATGGAACAATTCTCATTACACTACTGCCCTCTATTGGAATGAATTCCGTTTTAAGTTGAAGCCACCAAGAACAATCTTGATTATATTCTTCTCAAGTGAAAAGATTTCTTTTACTTTTAGTATTCACCCAATATACTTTCTTCAACATATGGGCTCGGAAAACCCATTTCAAATAATTTTGATAACAAATATGATGGTTGAATCTCCCCACACACTGTTCAGACCTATTTGAAATAACCATAAACGAAGAATTATTTGTCTGGAAGCATTTATTTTGAACCTAAGATTCTGGCTAGCAAATCAAAGGGAAATTGAGTGTGCTTCATGTTCGGCAGTCAAAACTCTTTTGAATAAAAAAAAGGTTGAGATAAAAACTGAGTTGAATCCAATCTGTCTGAGGCTCAGAAACTGAGGGCTGATGTCTCCACATCCTACAACATCTTGCCTGTCCTCAAATGCTTAGACAGAGGCCAAGCTTTTCATTATAACTATAGTTCTGAAGTGATGCCTTTCAAACCACAGTTTCACCAAGCAGATGGCCTCTATCCAACTACAATCTGACTGGTTTTAAAGCATTGCATGTAGGAAAGCTAGCCTCCTTTGACCCGTTATTCTCAATATAACTATGCACAATTAAAATCTACCCCAAGGAAGAGTTTCAACTTTACAGTTGTCATTGACAGTGACTAGACAGGTGCAATGAATTCCTGCAGCTATTTTGTTACAGTTCATAAATTATTTATTTATTTATTTAATTTTATTTATATGCCGCCCAATCCCAAAGGACTCAGGGCGGCGTACAAAATTAAAACAATCATCAACAATAAAACAATACAATCATACCGCGAGTCCGATCATATCCCGCCCCCCCCCCAGGGACATCAGCCCCAGGCCTGCCGGAACAGGAGAGTTTTAACGGCTTTCTTAAAGGCCGGCAGGGTGGAAGTAGTTCGAACCTCGGGGGGAAGTTGATTCCACCAGGTCGGAGCCACCACAGAAAAGGCCCTTCCCTGAGGGCCCGCCAGCCGACATTGTCTGGCCGACGGGACCTGAAGGAGGCCCAATCTATGGGACCTCACCGGTCTCTGGGAACTGTGCGGCAGTATGCGGTCCTGTAAGTAACCTGGCCCTATGCCATGAAGGGCTTTAAAGGTGATAAGTGCTATAAGTGCTATGTGTAAGGAGATCCATGTAATTTCCATCTTAGGACTAAGCCCTAGCTGTTTGGTCTTCCGATGAATATAAAGATGTTATCCATAGTTTAATATACTACACAGCTGAATACTCACAATATGCCCTATTGATAATTTAAAGTTCTGGCAATTTCTGAGTGGGTAACTGGGAAAAGATAATTAGATTTATTTATGCATTTATTTATTTTAAATAAACAAACTGTCAATTATCAATCCAGGAGCCAATTTTAGCATGCTAACAAATGCCAGAAACAAGTTGCTGTATCTTCGTGAAAGCCATAAAAATGGACACTCTTACAATATTGCTATAATAGTCTAGGTCAGAGTGGACAAGATAGTATCTTTCAGGCTCCCTAGTGGGCCCCTCATTTCCTGTCTCTCATCTGCTTTTAATTTCTATAAGATAATTATATTTTCAAAGAAACAATCAAACATTCTCATCTTTTCTCTGGAATCTGATAAATCAATTGTAATGATAAAAATTACTCATTGGAAACATGTGTTGGAAACTTCCTTCTTAAGTTTGCATCACAGAAGCCAGTAACCTGCCCAACTTCTCTTTACTTTTTAAAATGAAATTATGACATTTAATTTTTCCAAGAAAAAAGCTACATTACAGCTATCTCATATTATTTCCAGAACATTTTTATCAAAAGATCACTACTTGGGACCATTAATAAATGAGAAGAAGGAAAAACAAATAATCAAGATTTTTGTATATTTCAACAGAAGAGTGTTTCGTATCATATATTGTAAATGCATCATAGGTTACAGTTAAAAATATTCTATGAATAAAAATTTCTCAGATGATTCTGTAGACCAGTGGTTCTCAACCTTTTTAATGCCGCGACCCCAACCGGTCGTAAGTCAAGGACTACCCAACCAGTCGTAAGTTGAGGACTTTCCCTGCCTGGGAGTGCCGCTCATGCATGGTGCCGCCCCCTGTGCTGGCTGAGGCGTAGCTGGCAAGGGGCAGCAACGGCGCAGGCCGACCACCGGCTGGGCCACCAGCTGGCCCAGCCCAGGGGAGGTAAGGCACCCGCCGGGCCCCACGCGTGCCAGCAACCCTCCCTGCGCCCGCCGGCCTCCCACCTCTGGCCCTCTTTTACTTACATTTTTAGTAGTTGCTCAGCAGGGAGGGGTGGAAGTTTCCAGACAGCTCGCCTTCGCTGCAGACAACTTGCAGCACCGTTTGCAGAATGGGACTTTTGGCGGGCTCAGCAGGGCAGAGACAGCCTGGACAATTCCTATTGGCTTTTGAAAGCCAATAGAATTAGACTCTATTCAAGAGAGTCTATTCTATTGGCTTTCAAAAGCCAATAGAATAAAAGGGAGTAGCACAGCTAAGGAAAAGGACTGCGTTGTTTGGCGACCCCCGTGAAATGGTCGTTTGACCCCAAATGGGGTCGCGACCCACAGGTTGAGAACCGCTGCTGTAGACAATTATTGTTTATACCAAAATACTAAAACTTCTGGTATAACCAGTGCTTTTTTTGTAAAAAAAAAAAAAAAAAAAAAGGTGCCGGAACTCACACACATCGTACCATCCGCCTTGCCTACCCTACAAGGTTCCATCCAAAAAATGTGCTGGAACTCCGTTCTGGGCATTCTATGACAAAAAGACCCCTGGGTATAACCAAATAAAATAATGACATCTTAACTTTAGGAATAAACTTTGATAAGATTTATTATGCCATATTTTCATCTATAAACATATAGGGCTAAAACATATAAGGAACGGTTGCTGGAATTGGGTATGTCTAGTTTAACGAAGAGAAGGACGAGGGGGGACACAATAGCAGTGTTCCAATATCTCAGGGGCTGCCACCAAGAAGAGGGAGTCAAGCTATTTTCCAAAGCGTCTGAAGGCAGGACAAGAAGCAATAGATGGAAACTAATCAAGGAGAGAAGCAACCTAGAACTAAGGAGAAACTTCCTGATAGTTAGAACAATTAACCAGTGGTACAACCTGCCTCCAGAAATGGTGAATGCTCCAACACTGGAAGTTTTTAAGAAGAGACTGGACAGCCATTTGTCCGAATTGATATAGGGTTTCCTGCCTGAGCAGGGGATTGGACTAGATGACCTCTAAGGTGCCTTCCAACTTTATTATCATCCACAATTTCAAATTTATCTTTGATATTAATAAAACATACAGTAAAATACACATAATTTGGCCAGCTTTGTAGCTGTTAGCTTTTCAAGGTAGATTAGCTTAGGAAAGAGACACCACAAAAAAGATTAGAATTCTAAGGATAATTTTTATAGAGACAAACAAAAACTAACACAAACTAAGAAAAATTTAATAAAAAATACAGAAAAAAGAAAACACACACTTACACACAGTGACTTTTAACTCCATCAAGACAAGTACAAGTATGGTCAATAACTGATCATCTTCTCTGATATTTCAACAAAAGGTCTTTCCTTCCCACATCTCCTCTTTTATCAATAAACAAATTATAAAGCCTTGTCATTTAGTCCTAATGAACAAAATCCATGAAACCCATCTGGGAGACTTTGCACCAATCACTCTCTTTCAGCCCAACCCACCTCAGAGGGTTGTTGTTGCGGAGAAAAATAGAGATGTTTTGTGGATATGTTTGCCATCTGGAGTTAGTTGTAAAAATAATAAAGGCGAGATATAAATAAATAAAAATAGAATATAAATAAATATAAATCTTTCTGCTTCAAAATATAGTAGCTTCTCGATCATTAGTTTTTAAATATTTGAACAACTGTATAGGGAAAGAACAAGTTCAAATATCATATTAAGCTCTAATAGTCTTTGTTGGATTTTGGCTATATTTTGCAAATCCTAAAGCATGTCTCAAGAGACTTAACACCAATTTCCCCAACTGTGCAGATGCATAGATTTCAATTTCTAAATCTTCAGTAAGGATTCACACTAGGAGCGGAGATTCACAAATTGAGAGAGCATCTAAGGAGGGGGAAGATTGATTTCCTGCGTTGTAAGAGCAACAAAGATGATTAGGAGACTGAAGGCTAAAACATACAAAGAACGATTGCAGGAATTGGGTATGCCCAGTTTAATAAAGAGAAGGAAGACGAGGGACATGATAGCAGTCTAAGGGGTTGCCACAAAGAAGAGGGAGTCAAACTATTCTCCAAAGCACCTGAAGGCTAGACAAGAAGCAACGGATGGAAACTAATCAAGGCAGAAGCAATGTAAAACTAAGGAGAAATTTCCTGACAGATGTTCCATCAGTGGAATGACTTGTGTGGGTTGACTTGTGGGTACTCCAACACTGGAGGTTTTTAACAAGGGATTAAACAACTATTTGTCTGAAATAGTAAAGGGCTTATTGCCTGAGCAGGGGGTTGGTTTAGAAGACCTTCAAGGTCCCTTCCAACTCTATTACTCTGTTAACTTATTTTGCAAATAATTTTTAAACAAATCTTGTTTTGGTTCAGTAAGTGAATCCAGATATAGAGACATTTGAAAGAATATGAACAAAGACTGTTCCAGATATATTTTATCTGTGAGACTTGATATTTTATATTTGTGGCCCAAATTTATATTACTACACCATATCAACTTATTAGCCTTTCATGTGGATTTCCCAAGTCTTAATGAGATGAAAACATTTTGTGGTAATTATTCTTACTATTACTTTTCTACTATTGAATTCTCCTGCTTCCTTCTTTCTCTTTGGCTTCTATTCTCTAACTGGACTATGAAAACCAATGGACTATTAAATTCTTTTTCCCTCCATGTGGGGATTTGCACCCTTCAAAGATGATTTGAAAAAAGTGTTTTTGGTGTTGTACAAGTACAATATCTCTGTTTTGTTTTTGTTTTTATTAAAGTGGATACTTTTAAGCCTGTGAGTTTGAAATAAAAGGTGTTGCTGCTTGAAGAATCACATTAACTTTAATGATTAGGTTTCTTAAAGCAAGTGCATATATTTTGCAGGCTTTTATATTTTAATTAATAGCAGAGAGCTGATGTGTACTCATAAGTGGTCCAAAGGACTTCTTCCAAATTATTTTTGAAAAGTGCACAGCATCACGGTATATGTGATGTTAGAACTTTTGATGTTGAGCACATTATTTTAATCATTTTACACATATCCATGAATGTATCTGCAAAGTAAATAGATCCATCAATTAATAAATATACTTGCTCCTTCTCCTATATGATTCTTAAAAAATGCTTTTTGTAATTTCTCTGTCTTTTAGGATAGGAGTTTGATAAATATTAACATAAATGAGTAAGGAAGGAATATCTTCATCAGAAGAGTTTGTTGACTTCCTGTTTTCTTATTGGCAATCAGCATTAAATTATAAATCAAATTTGATATTATATGATACAGATCTATGAATTCAAGTGCTGATTCTGAAAAGGACTTAAGTTGTATGCATTTTGTACAGTGCAATTAGTGTTAATGTTTCATATGGCTTATAAAGAGGGAACCTTTTTATGTGTGATATACAATAACTCTTTAAATTTTTAAATATGCTGGGGGACAAAAAGACAAAGAGATATGTGGTTTAAGGCTGGGGTCTTAAAGAAGTATATCGAAAGTGACCCCTCAATGTGCAGGCAATGTGCAGACTTCCCAATCTGTGTTTAATAATCTCTTTAAAGATAAAGGCTAGTGACTACTACATTTTATCAAAGGCTTGAAACATCTAACTTTCCTTTCTGTATCTGAAGGAAAGATAAATCTGATGGGAAACTGGATATCATTATTGCTAAAAAATATTCTCAGTTTCTGGTGTGCTTAACAAGTGAAACCACCAGTAATGATGTAATTTAGCTTGTCAAAAAAGAAAGAGGGGACATAGAGAAAACAAAAGGATGAGGCAGAAGGCAAGGTATAACCAAGGGGCACAAACGCACTATGTCATCTTCTAATTAACTAAGTGATCCTTTATCTGTCAAATCAAGCAGGGAGCTCCACGGACTTGTGTCTTATTGATATTCACATTATGGCACAGGGAGCAGTGGTTCTAGTCCCAGTGGTTATAGTTAAACATTCCTTTTTAAAAAGATTGCTTTGCTTGGCCCTAGGTGGTCACCATTACCATTCATAGGGAAATGAGCAAAGGCCACCCGAACTGCACAAACTACTACCAGGAGAGAAAAAGATGATCTCCTGGGGTACATACTGATTTCTGAATTATTAGGAGGAAGGGCCTATTTAAAAAGACACACTAACAAAACAACCCATATTATTGTCTTCTTGCCACATTGGGTTTTTATTTCTGCAAAGACTTATTTTCCTAAATTAGGAAAAGGTGCATAAAGCACCAGTTATTCCTTTTTTTAATTTCATACAAGAGG
This sequence comes from Crotalus tigris, assembly GCF_016545835.1. NCBI lineage: Eukaryota > Metazoa > Chordata > Lepidosauria > Squamata > Viperidae > Crotalus > Crotalus tigris. The sequence continues at coordinate 1,987,568 of NW_024096520.1, forward strand.
TAAATATGCATTTAATAAAGCTCTGCCATGAGGTGGCTGAGAGGAATTTGTTCTAGTTCACTGATTGTGAGCAAAAGCAGTTGTTACAAAATTCCCAATCCCACAAGAACAATAATCCTTAAAGATCAATAATACAATTATCTCCTCACATTGGAGACTGCTGGGTTTTTTCCCCAGGACTTACCCTCATTTTCTGACATCAATAAGATCAACTAATAACACAGCTAAGGTATTGCCGTATTGTTGTTGTTCTTAAAACAATTTAAAGTTACTAATGACTTGTTTTCAAATACATAGATATAAACATCAGTGTCAGTTAATCCCCTGCTTGGAAATGCTTTTGTGTGAATCTTTCACAGAAAGCTAAAGATATGAAAGCCCAAAGCAGTGTTCACATAATCCAGTGGGGTTTATGTATGTGTGCACCTCCGAATTAGTGATGGCAACTGCCTGGACAAGTCCCTGAAATTTTCTTGGCAAGATTTCAGAAATGGTTTGCCATTGCTGTCTTCTTCCTAGGGCTATGAGAAACTGACTGGACAATTTCTATTGGCTTTTGAAAGCCAACAGAATTAGACTCTGTCCAAGAGAGTCTATTCTATTGGCTTTCAAAAGCCAATAGAATAAAAGGAAGTAGCACAGCTAAAGAAAGGGGGGGGGGGGAAATGGCGGACTGCGTTGTTTGGCAACCCCCATGAAATGGTCGTTCGACTCCAAATGGGGTCCCGACCCACAGATTGAGAACCACTGCTCTAAGCACTACGCCAAATTGCCTGAATTATTGAAATCTTTAGTCATCTGCTGAGCCCTAGTGGTTAAATTAAACTAATCCCCTTCTATGATTTCAGTTTTAAACTCTGTTTTGTGTACTACAACAGAAAAGAGGACTTGTTCAACCATTATCTAATGCAGAATATCAACTTTTAAATAAAAGAACAATTGGGCTTTACATATTTGGTTGCTTGCCACAAGCAAACAGCTTTTTTCCCTTATTCTGAATGTCTTTCCAATAGTTTTTCTCTGAAGATTTTCTGGAATACTTGGATTTTAACAGTAATCATAATTAAGCATGCTGTTTTGAGAATGTCCCTACATATAAGATTTTTAGATATTAAATCAATCTTTTGGTTGTACTGGCATGAAAGACTTGGATCAGAAACTACAATCTGTGCCTCCAGGTGGTTTGGACTATCAACCCCTTAAGCACAGACCATTATCATGATAAATGGTCCAACCTGTCATGCTGTAACCATTTAAAGTTTTCAAAGTATTAATGGCAGACATACATTTCAGCATAATAAGTAACAAGAGTCAGCAACAATTTTCTTTATTTCTTAAGAACAAATGCCCAGAATAGGAGTGAATAATCTGTAGCCCTCCACACATGACTGAACTTACAACTACTAGCAATCTCAGTAATTTGATCAATGGTGAAGGATGCTGGAAGTTACATTTCAGCAACATTTGGAGCACTGTCTCCTGATCTAAAGGATATCTAGAGCACAGATGTAAACTTTTTTTTAAAAAAAAAAATTCAGAACTTGCTTTATGTGATAGATCCAGTTTTTGCCACAAGCAATGGAACAGCCTCTGCTGTTGTTCAGAGTTTAGTTCCTCAGTACACTTTGAGGATGTTCCAGTTTACCACCACTCATATCTATTTTTGCATAAGTCTATAACACGGATGTCAAACTCGATCTCTTCATGACATATCACAACTTTTTTGCCTTTGCGGAGCTGGAGTGATGCATCCAGCCCATGGGTCACCAGTTTGACATCCCTCCTCTATAAGATCTGTAGAAGAGGGAGTGTATTATTGCTAAAAAAATTCCTTTGTCGGGGAAGATGCAAAAACTGGATGGAGTTACATTATCTAATCTATCGTAATGCATGAAAAATAGTTTTTTTAACTTTTTATTTAAATACATTAACACAAAAATGCTTAGTAAAACAGGAGACAATCTTTTTTATAAGCAGATCATGTATTGTATAAATGAATGTCCTAGAACACGGATGTCAAACTCGATCATGTCATGTGACGTATCATGATGCATTGCAATGTTTTTTGCCTTTGTGAAGCTGGGGTGGGCGTGGCTTGCACGTATCACATCCAGCCCATGGGCCGCCAGTTTGACACCCCTACCCTATCTATCAAGTAGATAAATATTTGGATTTCAGATGTCTTCTGAGAACACAATTATGGGTTAGAACATTGACTGATCAAAGAAAGAGAAAAGTGTCACTCTAAGCATAAAACTGTGATCCTTGCTCATAATTTCACCAAGAAATGGACTGAATGGATAACAAATGTCGATATGAAGTGGAAAAACAAAAGATATTCCCACAATACTATTTAGTTTCCATCTGCTTCTGTTTACATTTTTTTTTAGTGTGTGTGTGATCATAGCAGCTCCTTTGGAAGATAGTTACTTCAGTGACTGAAACAGCCTACAAGTTGCCAAAGAAAATCATCCCAGATGATTATCTATGCAAAACACAGGTTTTTTTCTTTTTCTTTTTTCTGGTTCCTATTTAATTTTATAATTCAAGACTATATGCATCTCCATCCAAAATTAAGCAGCACATATCATTAAGGACCGACAAAATGCTGAAATAAAGCAAAACGGACAAAACTGAGATCTACCAAGAGATTTATAAGTAAGATAATACACAGATATCTGTGTATTACTAAATACTTTTAAATTAAGTAGCTGAAATGAAGAAAATCTGGTTGCCAAGGGTAGATTTTTTTAAATGACTGTGTTCAATTCTCATATTCAACACAAATTCTTAAGGTCCCTAGAATCCACTTGGTGGAGGTCACTGTTTTATTCAATAAGTTGGCAATTTACCTGCTCCAGAAAATCTATTGAAAAGAAATACTGCTTTTAGACAAACTTAATAACTTTTGTTTAAAATAGTACTATTTTGCTCTGATACATACGATCTGTATATGCATTGTAACCACTGTATAGCATGTACCAGGGCAAAAGCAGTGGAAGATTGAACTCAGTACGAATTTTTAAGATTGCACACACAACAAATATCTTCCTTTGACTACAGCTAAGATCAGAGGATAGTTAATGAAGGGGAATTAATGAAGAGGAACCATAGCCCTAGCAAACAGAGATAACCTTTTGCTTGACTTCATAATTATTTAGATCTGGTAATGCTTTGGTTAAGTCAGGATTGGTATTTACTTGAATTTTTGATCCTTGAAACCAGTCTCCAGGACTTTACTTCATGCCACCAAGATGGTCATACAACTCAGGTGTTAAATCTTCTTCCTGAGCTTCAAGATGCGATTCTGATTTAAATAGCTGTTTTGTGTGATTAAGAGTAATTTGAAGCAATTAAAGAAAACAGTTCACTTGTGACAGGTGGCAGAAAACCAGAAGAGATAATTACTTTTTTTTAGCCATCTGTGTTAATTGCCATTAGCCAAATTAAGCTGAGATGAACCTCTTTTGAAATTCCGGGCAAAGTTCTTTCCTCCTTCAGCTTGTAATACAATACTGCCTTAAGACTAATTAGAAAAAAGTAATTTCATCCTACAAGGCACAAAATATCTATTTATTAATTTCAATGAATGTTTAAAACATGATAATTAAAACTGAATCTTTTCAAAGTAACTATTATGATTCTGGAGGTTGTTTCTGGCGAGCATAAAAACTTCAATTGGAAGTAAATGTAAGCAAGTTGTTCTTTAAATAGAAATGTGTCTGAAAAATATTATTTTGTGTGTGGGGGGGGTAATGCAAAAATGCAGGACAGAAAAATTGTTTATGGAGCTTGGTGTCTTTTGGAAAAGAGAAAGTCTCTTGTTTTCTCTGTTATCTTCCTGATCTTTGCTTCAGCTTCATATTCCATTTTCTTTTCTTTCCCAAAGCCATGGCCAATCCAAAAATGAAAAATCTGTAGAGAACATGCACATATAAATTGTCAAAAACCTAAGCATAATGCCTGTTTTTTCCATTAAACTAATTTTGCTTTCACATATTATTCATGAAAGGCTCTACATGATCTGCTCCGTCGCCAGTAATGACCCAATGGTACATAAGATGACATGTATGCATAAAAGTCCATATCATCTTAAATGACATGACAGCTATTGTCTACAGCCCCCTCCCCACTTCTGGGAGGGATTCAGCCATAGGTCTGCCAAACGGCGGGTCATGATTCAGTTTGACAGCGAAAGAGCTTGGACATATTTTTCCTTAATTGCTTAGCTGTCATCTTAGATGTTAGCTTGGGTGACTTTTTCCGGTTGGAGCAATACAAGGTATATCAGATATTCAAATGCCCCAATATTTCTTTTATTCGAGTTGTTCCTCATTAAGAAGACAAATAACTATCAGTCATTCTTTCTTTAATCTAACCGGTGGCAGAAGATGTTTGAAAGAATGAATGAAAGTGAGACCATTTGGATTTCTTCCATTTGTCTTCTGCTCCCTGCAATAGACATGCCACAATTCATAACACTCACAAAGAGAGGCAGGGCTTGAAAAAAGATCTTGAGCTGCATTGTAAAGCCACATAGTAGCACCTTTTTTTCTTTTTCACAGCAGGAAGTGATTTAATGATCCCTTCTGATATTTGTTCATCCTTGCAAAGATTGTAACTCTTTCATGGAGGAACATAAAATGTACATGTTAACATAGCCTTACAAATATGGTATGTGCTACCCTAAACTGAGCATATCAAGAGAAGAATTTAAGATAGATTCAAAACTAAATTTAACAAAAATGTCATATTTTTCCATCACACATTTTCCACCCATAAAACACTGCCAGATAAATTCAGTTTATATGTTTAAAGACAATTACCTGGGGTAAGAAATTATATTGCCTTAATTTCTTTTCCTTTTTGTACAGCATGTGTAGATAACTCAGTTTCAGAGATATTCCGGAAAGCTCACAACATAAAATTAAATAAGGCTTAACATTTAATAACAAGCAACAACACAAACAATACAAGAGACAGAGCACAAAACAGCCAGTTTAGTGTTGTGGTTAAGGTGAAGGCCTAGAAACCAGGAGACTGCATTTTAGTGCTGCCTTAGGCCCAAAAGCCAGTTGGATGGCTTTGAGCCAGTTGTTGTGTCTGATCCCAGCTGTTGTGGAGAAAACAGGGAGTATTATGTATGTTCACTGCTTTGAGTTACTTATAAAGTAATAAAAGCGTAACAAAAATCTAAAAAAAAGTCAAAAAGTGGAAAATACAAGAATTACATTATGAAGTAAATTATATGTAGCAAGCCAAAGGAAGGCAACCAGAATGCTGGAACATTGTAAAGAAAGACTAGTGAAAATATGTGTAAATGAGGGCTAAAACAGGGGTGCACAGTAGAGACAGACAATGGAGGTTTAAGAGAGAAGATCCTTAAATCATCCAAAGAAGTTCCTAAGATTCCCAAGAAGACAACAATCTGACATGATGGATGCCTCAAGTGGTGGGATTCAACTATGTGAACAACCGGTTCTCTGTGTGGATGACGCTTCCAGATGTCCGTTCTGGGCCTGGGCAACAAAAAATTAGCTATCAATTCTGCTGAACTGGTGCGAAGTGGCTGAATCCCACCACTGGATGCCCCTTCTTGGTCATCAATGGTTGCCAAGAAGAGGGAGAAGTGAAACCCTCTGCCTCTTAATCAACTACTGATTAAAATCCCCTGAACTCATATTTATGACATTTTTGAAGGATGAATAAGCAGTGCCATTTTATCCATAGCAACTACTCCAGTGGGTCTCTTTAACTGCCCTTAAACTGTGATTTTTGTCATCATCAGTGATCGACACAAAGTTGAGCAAGGGGAAGGCTTTTTCCCCTTACTATATTTAGGCTGTAGGCTTTCTGCTTTAATGGTGGGAAAATGGTCTTTGTTTCATTTGTTCATGGCAAGCTCTTTAATCCAACATATTGAAAGTATAACTCTCATTAGCCATGAATGTGTCTAGCACTCAGAAAGTTGGTGTATCATAAAAGATTTAGTGCGGAAGTACCAATGTAGTGCCACAATTATTGTCCATCAGTCAGTGCAATATCCTCAGGCAATGCTTTTATCAAATGCTTATTGATTAAAAGCCGGTGTTCTTCCTCGGTCTAAAGGATTAGGAAATATTACTGTTGATTTTAATAGTGTTTAGTAGACAGAAATCAGATACAAAGCAGTATTTACACAGTATCTGTTTCTTTAAGGCTGGACCTTCTGAAACAGCCAGCCTTAATTTAGAATATTTGAAATATTCTAAAGTATATTAAGAGTGATTGGATTTAGATTATGTTTCTTTCCCCTGCACCTAAGATAGAATGATAAGATTCTTCCTTGAATATTTCTTCCCTGTAGGATATTACAATATTATAAAAATAAGTACTGTTTTAAAAACTATACTATACAGATTTTCTAGAAGGCAGGAATCTATGTATCTCCTCTGCCTTCTGGGGCAAGGGAAATGGAAGGATTACGCAGTATATTTTGAAAGATACTGTATATGTAGGATACCTGTATACCATCTGTAGATTGGCTACAGATTGGTGAATTTAGAAGTGTGTTCTCCCCATCCATAGTATATTAATCCTTTTTCGTATTAGCATTTTATTTTATAAATATTAGTTATTTCTGAAATACTGAGGTGTGAAAAAAGCATTATGCTTTATATTACATTAAAAAATGAATAGATTTCCTATATTTTGCACAGTAAAAAAATATTAGTTAACAGAGACAGCTCTTCCTCTCCAAACTTGTACATCATAATTCTTTTTTTAAACACACACACACACACACACACACACACATACACACATGGAAGTTTTTAACCATACAGGAGTACTGAAATCAGGGCACACATTCCATCTAGGTAAAATAACAATTAAAAAAATGAAAAATGGTTGAAATCTTGCAAAGTTGGCCAATCTTGTGGAGATTTACAGTAGACTCAGCTAGTATCTTATTTGAGAATATCAGCAAGCTGAAAAGAAATTAACATTCTTGTATGATATCTCATAAAGTCTCATAAAGTGACATTATTAAAATGTCAAAGAATCCAGCAATACTGTGAGAGTTTTGGGAGCTAAATTAGAGGAATCTTTAATTCTAATATCTTGTGAAAAGATATAGTTATATTTCATAATCTCAGTCTGCAGTAGGGAGAAGCCAATTGCAGAGTTTAATCCTTTCAAAATGCCAAATTAAGTGCAATATTAAGTGCAATTTTCCACTTTACTAGAAGTGGAAAAATCACCTTGTGTTATTAGTCTTTTCACAAACGTGTCAAGATTTTTCAGCTCAAGGTTTACTATAGCTATAAATCCCTACCCCTAAATATTTACAATATTCATATCTCTGCAGCCAAAATTCAACATGCCGTATTTATGCAATTACTCAGCTGAGATAGGTTTTACATATCTATCCTTGCAACTGCTAAGCCAACCCTTAGCACAAAAGACTTGAAAGCTGATGAATAGGAAACTCAATCAACCTTGCTTTCAAGTAAGATCTTAATTAAGATTTCTTTCAAAAATAATAGTCGGCTATGGCTCAAAGATGCTCCAAAAATGTCCTTTTTGTGTGATTTTTTTTCTCCCAGTAGTGCCTTTCAAAATTTACTTAAGAGGTGCCTCTCTATACCTCTCACCAAGGATAATTCTAAATTGTGAACAAATAAGACTTGTACACCAAAGCACCTCTTGCTCACAGAATGGGGAGGTTTTGTTAGTTGATATTTTACCTTGGCCTTTCATCTCCCATGTTCAGTTATAAAATGAAGGGTTTTATTTCTAGGTGTCCTTCATACAAAATTGGCTCCCAGTTACAGCAGCCATTTATCAATGGCTAAAGAGCCTGGGGCTAGAAGTAGACATTTACTTAAAGGACCTTCAGACTCTTTTAAAGAGACCGCTGGGATCCGCCAACTGACCAGCGTGTGACATCCACCCTAACTCCCTCCTCTGTCGTCCTTCGTCCTTCGCTCCTTGTTGTGCTATTTCTTTTAATTGAGTCAGCTCAGTGTGGGCAATTCCAAATCACTTTAACCTAAACATGCCCCCGGACTGAAACTCCTAATGACCTTCCCTTGGCCCTAAACACATATGGCTGAGACAATGCAAACATCATTTGGAAGATGAGTAAATTCAATAACTCAATTACCACTGTACCAAAGCTACATCCATCAAAGCTTGACCACAGGAGCATGGATTTTTTAGCTCCTTGCCTTTCAGTGGCTAAGCATTTGGGCAAGAGCAACTAATCAATTTAGAAATGATTAAACAGAAATTTGTAACACTTGGCATTATTAAACCTTCAATCTTCATTATGGCCTGTTAACGATTACATCATGCCAGTCCAAAATAAATTAACAGTATCTGGCAACCTTTTTGACATAATACATACTGGAGGAGGGGAAGAAAATTTATTACAAATCTTGCAGGTTTACTAGCAAATATACTACCATACCATACAAGTACACTACACTATGGGATGGAAGATTTATCCTGGATAAAGTATATGCTTCAAAAAGGAACACATCTTTTTTTTTTTTTAAAAAAAAAGCCCAGTTCAATGTAGTTCAAAGTTTGGCTATTTTTATAAATTTCAATGTTCAATTAATCAATTAATTAATTTTTAACAGTTAACAATATTTGTATGTTGCCTATATTTCAAGACTCAGGACAGATAAACATAACCATCAAATCACAGGTACAAAATAGTCAACTCTAACTGCAAACATTATCAGGGACAAAATGCATCAGTCACTATTTCTGTCAACCTCTTCTCCAAAAGTCTAGGAAAAGAGGATAACATCAGCTGCTTGGGATAAGGACATTACTCAAAGCTGAGGAAGCCATCAAAAATACTTCTTCCGTGATCCTGTCCCTCAACTTAAACTATTCTCCAAAGCACCAGAGGTCAAGACAAGAAACAATGGTTAGAAACTGACCAAAGAAAGAAGCAATCTGGAATTAAGGAGGAACTACCTAACAGTGAGGACAATTAACCAGTGGAACAGCTTGCCTCCAGAAATCGTGGGCACTCCATCACTGGAGGTTTTTAAGAAGAGACTGGACAGTCGCTTGTCTGAAATAGTATAAGTTCTTCTCCTTGAGCAGGGGGCTGAACTAGAAGATCTCCAAGGTCCCTTCCACATCTATTCTATTCTGTTCTTTTCTGTTCTATTCTATTCTAACTATCCAGGGATAGAGAATCATAATTTTCCTGATAGAAAGATTTTACTCAGAAGTTGATCCTACAGAAATGAAAGATCTGAATCATAAATGTAAGAGTCACTAGAACAGGTTTGGACCATTCCCAGGAAAGCAAGGTGTGCTTGTTTATATAACATATGATTAGGTATTCTTATAAAAGGAGATGTGGGTAAAGGAACACTGACTAAGGAAGGCATTCAGTTTCCCAGTTCAGTCAGGAATAATAGCCGGTTAAAAATAGAAATATTCCAGTAGTAGAGATTACGCATGAGGAACCTGACCTCATCTAGGTCTCTTACAAAGGGTGACTTTAAGACTTTATCTCAGTGTTAAGATATTCTACAATTACATTTTTTTAAAAGAGTAAACAAATTATATAGTGTATTTTTTAAAAAAAAAATGGTTCATGTGACTGACATGGATGGGAAAAAGGGCAATAAAGATTGTGTGTATTTGGGTATGAAAAGTAAATGCTAAAATAATCTACACATTCTATTTTTTGTTGTTGTTCTCTTTAAATGCAACTACTTAGAGATGGCTTGTTTAAAGATACATATTAATATACTGTGAAAATGAGGCTTCATGTTTGTAATTTTAAGTAGCACACATTTCCACTAACAGAAATGTATCTTGATCGTTAAAAGGCAATATTACTAAAAGCTAGGTTTTAAAGTCAAATGCATCATGATATGGCTTTTTAGCTGATTTGTGTATCTGCTTTATTTACATTTAAAGCAAATGCAAACTTCTGTCTACTGTTAGATTAAATCCAATATCCTCCTTGGGTTTTCTTTTCTTTCTTTCTTTTGCATACTTTTGAAAATGATTAGAAGGCTAGACTTTGGAGATTCCTGTTCAAATACCTACTCTGGGGTGGAATTCATTTGTTAGCTTATGCTCCTTCATAGATTTGTAATGAAAATAAAATTGGAGTGAAAAAGACTATGCATGCCACCTGAAGGTCCTGAAGGAAAGATGAATATAAATATTCCAAATATTTTAATAATAAAAGGCTCATCTTTTGATTTGGATGTGAATGTGAAACATATAGTGCGAACAGGATGGAAAATATGGTCAAAACATTACATTACCTTGCTTTAGAGCCTACTTACAATAGATGCTTCAGAAATGGGAGCATTATAGTAACCTCTTCCTTGTTGAATCACATCATATTATAATATGACACAATGACATGATAAATCAGAGAATGAGCTTGTTTCGTCTGAGAACTTTTTATGGCATAAAGTCACAAAATTTCTTTGAGCTGAAAGCCTCATTTGATCTTTGAACTGTATGCTTAATATGTCTGATAGTCATAGTTATCCCTAAATATAGAGTATTTGTTAATCATTTTAACACCCTTGGACTCCATAAATTTATTGCACCTTTCAAGTATTACACAGTTAGAAAGGAATGGGAGTAACGGTCATTACGGCAATGATGCCTATGATGGCTTAGTAATCATGTAGTTTCTGAATGACAATGACAACTGAATTCTGAAAGAGCATTATTACTTTGCAGATTTCTCAATAGGCATCCTGTAGTTTTGTGGGCAGAATTATCTTTCTAATAATGTCAACCCCACTGGTTTTGCTTCCACATTAACTATAGAATCATTAAGATCAAATGAAGGCAACAAACACGCCTCATTTCTTATCAACTTATAAGATAGTAGTCTCTTATGAGGATCATGTTATTAAGCAATATAGCTAATGTTAGAAATAACTTTATCCTGCCATGGGAAAAAATCAGTGATCATTGAACTGATCAGCTCAGGTTTAGTGGACAAACCAGGTATCTGAGTTCAGTTTTTCTATTGTGGGCAGGTTGCAATTTTATAAGGATGTAAAAACATGGCAGCCATGGATTTCAGTGAAGATTCATGCAGAAGAACTTTACAAGATGTGTTTCAGCAAGCAGAATAATGGCAGCCAAGAGATACATCCAATGCCACAGAGAGGTTATAAGGGAAGAAATGTATTCTGTGCCCATAAATGTCTAAATGTTTATGGAGCACAGAAAAATTTATTTGTATAGTTCTCTCTCCAAATTCAATAAAGCAATTCTGTTCTATTTCATGCTGTATCCACCCTCCTTCCTTCTGGACATTTGTTGCTACTAGGCGGTGAGGAAAGCAGTAGTTCATCATATGGATGCATCTGTGCACAGAGATTAGAACAAGCACCCACCCTCCACAACTTAGTGCTCTCCAGATGTGATGGACCCATAATTCCAAATAGCATATTTGAGGTCCCTAGATTGGGGGGAGCTGCTCTAGTGATAATCCAGAATTATTTATGTAATTATTTATACCAGAATGAACACAAATACACACACAGAGTGAGAGAGGGAGAGAGGGGGCGTTGTCTTACCTGAACGCCTTTTCTCAGCAGATGGAGAAAGACAGAGAGAGAGAGACAGAAATACTGATCTTCAGCTAAATCTCCACTACCATCCCCAAAAGAAGTTTATTCAGAAATATTTATCTGCAAGTTATTGATTACATTAGAACAGCTTATGTAAATTCATTTTCCACTATTGCATACTATGCAACACTCATGCATAAAATGATTACTACATAATGTACTACATAGGGGGGAAAAAACCTCTCATGATTGGTTATTTATTTTTCTACTACCACTTCTATGATACCCGATCTTGTTTTTCCTTATCTAGATCCATATACAAGGACAGGATCTCCAACATATCTTTTGCTAGACCTGGGGTAGAGATGTATAGCTGCACTATTCACATATTTTTTTTATTGAAAATTTTTTAAATTTTACAAGACAAATCCCCTCCCCAAACCCCCCCACCCTCCCATACCCTCCCCCAGCTCCCCAAACCTCCCTAACCCTCCCCTGGCCCTCCCAGAGTTGATTACAGGCTTATCCAAAATGTTTCAAAAAAAAAAGAAAAGAGAAACTTAAAACACATATAAATCCTAAACAAATCTAAATACCTTAAATTAAACAAATTATCTTCTCTAAAAAGAATTATCCATCATTCTATATAAACTCCTTCCAAAACACAGTTTTAAACACTACTTTCTTTGAACATCTATACCTACAATATAAAATCTAATATAAATCATAAACAAATCTGAACACATTTAGTTAAACAAGTTATATTCCCTCCAAAACACAAATTTAAACATTACTTAATAATAATAAAGAAAAACCCAAACACTAAACACATTGTAGTACACTTCAAACCTTTTGATATCATACTGATATTATTATCATTCTTTATAAACTCCCTCCAAAACACAAATTTAAACATTACTTAAGACTTAAAACATTAAAATTCCCTTATACACATTTAAATCTTTATCAATAACAAATTCCATCCACAATAAACATATTAAACATTTAAATCTTCACCAATAACAAATTCCATCCACGAGAAACACAGTCCTTATCAGTCTCAATTGTCCATTTTCATTCTCCATTCTATCAGTCTCAATTGTCCATTTTCATTCTCCATCATTCTCCGTCCTTATCCTTATAAAGCTCGAGAGAAATGCTTTGAGATCTGCCTTTAAAGATTGCTCCAAAGTTCCTAAATCTCCCAACGAGTCAGAAGCCAATACATGTGAGGATTCCTTAAACTCCTTATTCTGTTGGTCTTTACAATTATATGTTGCACGAGTTGTCCTCTGCCCCTTCCTCTCAGCTTGTTGAAACCCCTCAAGCTGAAATTTCCCATTTTCCATTTCTTCAGACAACAATTCCACGCTTGAAGGTTGCTCCAAAGGCTTTATAAGTCTTGCTTCTCCCACAGATTCAGAAACCACTAGATGTGAGGCTTCCTTAGCCTTCTTCTGTTGCTGCTTTTCTTTACAGTTATGTGATACACAAGTTATCTTCTGCTCCTCAATCTGAACTTGTTGAGGCCTCTCAAGCAAAGGTTTCTTTTCTTCCAAAGCCTTAAACTTAATAGATGGCGGTGAACATACCCCCAGGACCGAAGTATAAAAATCTTTTGCTTGAGAACGCACTATTCACATATTGATGATGTCATACTAGCTGATGAGCTCTAGAGCACCCCTCAATGGTAGGGTCCATGGACCACTTCTCAATTGAGGACTGGTTATTAATTCCACACTCTTATAAATAGTTTAGGATGCCATGATAAATGGCACAGAACACTGCCAGAATGTAGAACTACATCCCACTATCTAGGTCCAGTCACAGATCATCTGTCAGGACAATTAATGTTGCTTCCATCCTGTATCCATGTCTGTATCCAATCAATTCCAATAAGATAACATCACAGGTATCCATTCCTAAATACAGGTAGTCCTCGACTTACAACAGTTCATTTAGAGACCATTCAAAATTACAATGGCACTGAAAAAACTGACTCATGACAGTTTTCCACACATATGACCATTGCAGCATCCCATGGTCATGTGATCAGAATTCGGACATTTGGCAACTGATGCATATTTATGACGATTGCAATGTCCTGGGGTCACTGACCTTCTGACAAGCAAAGTCAATGGGGAAGCCAGATTCACTTAACAACTGTGTTACTAATTTAACAAGTGCAGTGATTCGTTTAACAACTGTGGCAAGAAAAGTCGTAAAATGGGCAAAATTCACTTAACAAATGTCTCTCTTAGCAACAGAAATTTTGGGTTCAATTGTGATTGTAAGTCAAGGACCACTTGTATAACTGGCATCAAAATGACAAAATGCATGCTGTGACTTTACAGCACAAGGCTTCCTGCTTCGTACTTATGTTATGACATTGCATGCAAACCTATAAGTGAAGTTTGTATCCCACACAATATGTTAAGCCATACTTTGTCCCTTCTGAACCCCACTCTCTCATCTCCTTGTAGATATCTATGGACAACAGTGATGGATGCATAACCTTACTCTGAATAGCAAGGATTCTTTGTTCCTACATAATATTCCCTGATTTTAGAAATTCTAATTTTGAAATAAAGCTACAGATAAACAGAACCAAAAGGAAATGAGGTTCCTTACAGTATAGGTTTTAATATTCATAAACATATTTCATTCATTTTGGAGACATTTTCTGATATGGTGCTTCTGTGTGGCAACCACAGGCAAAACAAAACAATAACAGAGATAATGGAAAACAGACTTTGTCATATTAAGTCCTGGTACCACTGTAATTGTATCAGTGTTGGTGCAAAAACTGTACTGCTGTTCTAACACTATGTAATCAAATCTAGGCAATATAGATCATCCTGTAATTTAATAATGCAACAGTCTTGTTAAATCCACAGTTGTTTATCTCAATCCAAAATATCTGAATACATTTGTAAGGTTACATTAGAAAGAAAAATTATATTAGAAATTATGCTGTAGCATCCCTATGGTTGGTCATAAGGGTGAATTACTGTGGTGCACTGTAGCAGCTATAACTTCAAAACCAGGTTATAAGTAGCTTTTGAGGGTGGTCCACTGTAACTTGTAACTGGCTGTAAGTCAAGGTCTACTGTATTGATAAATAAATGACCATGGAGACGTCACATATTCCTGCTTTACTGTCTTTCTATTGTTGAAGCATTTGCTAAGCATTCTATTCTATCTTTATTTCTTTTTTATGTATGTCTAACTATATTCAGTAATAGACTTCAATTCCTTAATTTTGCAAAATGTTTCATAATTCAAGCCATACAGTTTTATCATAAACTTCATAAAAACTGGCAAACATATTCATTCTCAAACATACCTGCTCATATTCATACATTTCTCAATGAATTATCAAAAAGCAAAAAAATTGCAGTGCATCCCAATACCCCTCATAAAGCTTGCACCATAGTTCCCAAATTTTATTTCCTAATCCCCCTTTCAATCAGAGTTCAAATCTTCCAAGTATTTTAACAAACTGATTATTATGTATTTGCTCTAGCTATCTTTGTTTTAGAGAATAATGCAATCTTCACAATGTTAAGTAGGCTTTACCATTTTCAACTTATGGCTTCTTTTTCATATTTTTATATTTGTTTCAAATTCACCTTTGACACAAGTCTCTAAAATACTCCTTCCAGCATTCCCCCATTTTAGTTTCATTCCAAATAATTTGAGCCTCTCTCTCTCTCTCTTTCTCTTTCTCATACTCATTTTTGCAGCATTCTTTTATCTGCAGGTGTAATTGATCTACAGTTTCTTTCATTTCATTATTCTAGCATGAATCATTCCCAGAGTCATTGAAAGTTGGGCAACATATAAATTTAACAAATCATCATTGCCATACTAAATTTGGAATAATTATTCCCCTGCAGAATTTTTCATGTTCAAGTTATTGCCACTTTCTTCACATCTATGCCCAGAAATGCAAAATGGATGCAGAGATATTTCACTGAATATCAGACTTCCTTAAACTGGGAAACTGAATGAGTAACACAGAAACCTAAGCTATCTTGAGTCATACGTGAAAAGGTACAAAAAAGGCAAGAGTTATAGAGAATTCATCTGAATGCATGGAGGGCTTCACAGAGAGTAGAAAACAGGGTTGTTACATTGGCTGTCTCTCCTTCCTTTGATCTCCATTCATTCATTTTAAAGGAGTCAGTTTAGTTAAGGCACCAGGCTAGAAAAGGAGACACCACTAGTTCTAATCCCATCTTAGCCATGAAAGTCAGCTAGATAACTCTCAGCTAGAGTCACTCTCAACCCAACTTACTTCACAAGGTTGCTGTTGTGGGGACAATAGGAAGAGGAAGTTGTGTTGGATATGTTGGCTGCCTTGAGTCATTTGTAAAAATAGTAAAAGACAGGATATAAATAATTAAACTTTATATGTTCTAATTTAAACCAGAGTTTTAGTCAAGCAGAGTCTTGTTAGAGTTACATTCAAAGTGTGTTCAATCCTTCTAACAACATACATGGTGGTAAGAGAGAAAAAGAAATGGGGCTACAATGCCCATGCCATTCCCAATCTTGACTTTCCATGTGTTCAGGTAAGTGCCTTAGGAAGATTTATGACAGCAGCTCTATGTCAGTTCTGTGTTTCCAAAGGTTTGAAGCTCAGCAGGCATTTTCTGATGAGGTTAACCTTTCTGGTTGATTTCAGTATAGTATAGCCATGTTTTATGTATTTAAAATGGATGTTCTCTAGCCTGCTTCAAATATAAAGGTTTCAGTTAATAAATGTTACCTTATTAAATAATTGGACTAAACTACAAAGCCACTCTAGAGATGAGCAAGTTAAATTACCTCTTTAATGCCACTGTTGACTCCTGGATAAATGTCCCATCTGGCTCTGCCACTGACTTTACCCTAATTGTAAGAAGCAAAGGTATGCCTGGTGCTCATTAGCCATCTCACATTTGAGGCTGGCTTATAATGGCAGAGGTCAAAAAAGCATCACTTTAATGAGAACCTTGGAGGAAGCAGATAGACATGAATCATTTCTCATCTTTACCTTGATTTGCAAACAAAATCTCCTGCGTGCAGTGTTGGCAATAGACATTGTATGAGTCACTATTATTGGAATCCTATTATATACTATATAAACTAAATGTAAGATTAAAATACAACAAATCTGGAATAATAAGCTAATTTAATTCCCCTATCTTGTTCTTTTTTTATTGTGGAAAATGCAGCTACTGGTGTAATAGGGTTTTTCTTACCTGAAAAGTCAAACTTGTCCATAATCTCCCAAAATAGATTTTCCATAAAAATGAATTATCTACTCAAATATTGGGACTTTGAAGAAAAAATGTAGCCCTTCCTCAAGTATTCTGAGTTGGGAGGAATTGAAAATCACTTTTTGTATTTTAAGTTTCAGGAATTTAATATTTGATCCATTAAAAAGGAGTTCTTCCAGGTTAAGGGAATGAAAATCCATTTCTTAGGAACAAATACCTAAAATCTGTATTTATAGTAACTGGAAAAATCAAATGGTATGAAGTCAGGCAAAAGGCTATGAATGAACTTATATTAAACTTCCACTGTACTGTGTTCAACTTCATTATCTTTTCATCTATTTATTACATAGATTTCCGGGCAGATTTTGACCACAATCCTAAACAGCCTAAACACAGCAAGGACAAATGTGCTGAAGTCTGTTACTTGGTCAAGACAAACTACCTGTCAAGATTAAAACAAGGTGCTTGTTTAGCCAGAAGTCTGAATGGAACAACCAACCAACCAAAATCCTTTCAAAATACAGTTATAGCCCTAGGCACATTTCTGGTTCTATCCTATAACATATAATTCCTTCATATACTTTAGCAGCCAATGAAATCTCTTTTTATGTATTACTAAGGTTATATTTCATGGTTTGAGCAAGATATTTAGTCCCTCATTTCACAGAGTTCTAAATCTGCTGGAGACTCTTGTCTTGCAATGAGAAGCAGCTGTCTGGAGAACTTGTGGGTCCTCTTCTTGTGTGAAGGAGTGCTTCTTCATGCTGCTAGTTACCGGCTCCATTTTTCATAATGCCATCTTCAGTCAATCATATCTTCCTTAAAAGTGTCTATCTTGGCATTTCCTGATGTGTATTTCTTGACTTACAACCAGTCATTTAGCAATCATTCAAAGTTACAATGGCACTGAAAGTAAGTAACATATTACTGACCCTTGCACTTGGTCATGTGATCAAAATTCAGGAGCTTGGCCATCACCATGTATTTACTATGGTTGCAGCATCCTGGGGTCACATACATGACTGCCATTTGCGACCTTCATAGCTACTTTCCTACATGCAAAGTCAATGAAGGAAGCTGGATTTGCTTAATAACCACATGATTCATTTAACAACTGCAGGTATTTGCCTAACAACCTTGGCAAAAAAAGTCGTAAAATCAGATATAACTCACTTAAAAACTTGCTTAAAAATGGAAATTCTGCTCCCAATTGTGGACATAATTTGAAGATTATCTATACGAGAGAGAGAGGGAGAGAGAGAGAGAGAGAGGAGGCTTTGCAAAATATATCAGAGCTGCTTTGTCAAAAGTATCCCTGTCTGGAGAGAGAGGGAGAGAGAGGGAGAGAGAGAGAGGGAGAGAGAGAGAGAGAGAGAGAGAGAGAGAGAGAGAGAGAGAGAGAGGGAGGGAGGGAGGGAGGGAGGGAGAGAGAGAGAGAGAGAGAGAGAGGGAGAGAGAGAGAGAGAGAGAGGAGGCTTTGCAAAATATATCAGAGCTGCTTTGTCAAAAGTATCACTGTCTGGAGTGGGAAAGAGGATGAAGGAGCCATGGTGGTGCAGTGGGTTAGAATGCAGTATTGCGGGCTAATTCTGCTGACTGTCAGGAGTTTGATTCTGACTGGCTCAAGGTTGACTCAGTCTTCCATCCTTCTGAGGTTGTTGGGGGCAACTCTGTAAAGTGCTAGAGAGGTCTGTAAAGCACTATGAAGTGGTATATAAGTCTAAGTGCTATTGCTATCTCTGGATCAAGGGAAGAAAAACACATTGGCAATTTGAACTCAGTGGCATTCTTCTAAATGGCTGTCAAGGTATCTCATATGAATGGATGTAAGGTGAGGCTGGAGAACTGGTCATATGAGGCATGTGTAAATAAAAACATGATATGTGTGAATGGATTAATTTGTATGGCTAGGCCCAGGATGAAGAAATAGGCTTTGTTGATGAAATGTTTACCTGCTCTTCCTCTATATCAGACATGTCAAACTCACGACGTCATGTGACGTCGTGCGACGTATCGGGAGTTTTTTTTCCCCCCACTGCCGGCAATGGGGTAGGTGCGGTTTCCTCGTGACGTGTCTGGCCTGCGGGCCGGCAGTTATCCCTGTTAATGCAGCCTAGCACTGTGTTGGCTTTTTTGGCAACTGCAGCACCAAAAAAGTCAACATATTTGGCTGGCTCATATTTAAGTGATTGTCCACTAGGACTCCAAGATCACTCTCATAGTTGCTACTATTGAGCAAGGCACCACCTATATACTATACCTGTACATTTTCTTCTATGTAACAAAATGAATTTCATTTTGTTACATAGCGCCCAGTGTTCAAGTTTGTCAAGATCCTTCTGTATCTTAAGCCTGTCTTCTGGAGTGTTGGCTATTCCTGCCAGCTTGGTGTCATCTGCAAATTTGATGAGTTCCCCATCTATCCTCTCGTCCAAATCGTTGATGAAGATGTTGAACAGCACTGGGCATAAAACAGAGCCCTGGGGCACCTCACTACATACTTCCCTCCATGTAGATGCAGTTCCATTGAGTACCACACGCTGAGTATGGCCGGTCAGCCAGCTACGAATCCATCCGGTGGTGATATAAATAAAATGAATACAAATGTAGGATCTATCCCTTTTCATCTGTATCATGAAACTATACTCATGTACAAAAGGAGCAGTTAGTATCCTGATGGCACAATGCTACTCAGTCGTTTGCTATTCTCATTCTTTGTCCTGCCCCAATACTCCATTAACTGCAGAACTTTGGCCCAGTCACTGGCAATCCAAACTGCATCTTACTGGGATTGGAGAAACCAATCTTAGTTGCCTGAAGCCTGCAGAAAAAAATGTGGAATATGAATGCGGTAAATGAATAATAATAAATAGATCGCAATTGTCTATCCAGGTTTTACAGATTGGTTTCTCACGACACTGATTGCATTTACAATGAGTAAACTGGTCCACACAATTCATAGGATGCCTTATGATGGGGGCTGGGTGTTTCTTAGTTAATATCTTCACTGAACGTGCAGTTAGAGCAGTCAACCCTGCTTACAAAAAGAGAGACAGAACGTTTTTGATTGTACAATCTTTCTTGATACAATATTTCTCTGTTCAAGTGTTCTCAGCATTTCCCTAAATACATGTGTTTTAACTTTAACTAGCTATGTTTCAGCTGTGTTGAGCTTTGGATTCCCATCCCAGTTGGCTACTGCTATTAGTTTATAAGACTTAAGTTCAAAACATCTAGAGCAGAAGTGTCAAACTTCCACCCCTCGGGCTGTTTGCATCATACGGAGGCCGTGCCCACCCTAGCTCCGGTAAAGCAAAAAAGTCATGATATGTCACGACACGTCACGTGATATGGCGAATTTGACACCCTTGATCTAGAAGCAACCAGATGGATACAGGCTGCTCAGTATGTTTCTTTAATAATGGTTAAAATGCCAAGCTACAGCCATATTATTTTTCTTCTCCATGCAAAATAAAGTATGCAAACCATTGTGAGGGGAAGAATGAGAAATGGAAAGTATTAAAAAAAATTAAAAGAAAAATAATTGTAAGATCTCAACTTTATCCCCTGCTAACTAGTGGATCAAGTTAAAGAGAATGTGAATTACAATTTCTGACCACAGGAAAATGTCACATTCCTAATGAGCCAATCTTGATAATTGTGAAGACTAAAATGGTATTTTTGAATTAAATCATCCTTTAAAAAGAGGAAAAGGATGGAACTAATTTGCAATCCTCCTTTATTTGATGCTAAATTTTATGCATGTAAATTTCCAGTATGAAAATGATATTGGATAATCCCTTTCAATGCTGAATAAATGTAATTGTTTGCCATAACTAATCCATGATACTGCAGGCGAAATTCTACATAGGACATATTCTGTTTCTTTACTTTTGAATGTGCCCTAAGTAATATAATTTGTTTTTGAAAAATAAGAATCAATTTACTAAGATATTTTCCAGTATGCAGCCCCAGGCACTTAAGTAAAAGGAAAGGGGAAGTGCTTTGAATCACCAATGCAAATTCTGTTAACCTGATAAAGCCAGAGCAATCTTCATTTGGGGAAATCTTCTAATTAAATGAATAAAATTATTTTCAAAAGATGTTCAATGAAGGATGCTAAATAGGATTATTCTACCTCATCAATTTCTTTTTTTGATGTTGAACGAATCTGTAATGCCAGGTACATTATGGTTTTGTGCTCACTTCACGCTCGTTAATGGGATTATCAAGTAAAATCTGCTATAAAAATTGGAAAGAAAGCGTAAAATATTTCTATAAGGCAGACCAAACATTTAAACAGATCACCTGGAAATAAGAACGACTGAAAAATTTGCAAAGCAATGTCCTTTTAACAAATTACCTATATGGAAATTATTTAAGTCAGGGCATGATTAATTCCATTTATACGCTACTTATTTCTGTCTCTTTGTCTGACTACCCATCCACATATTTATATCCTCCCCTCTGTACCTTAATTATCTCAATCCTGCCTCTCAATGTTATACAAAACAAAATTTAAGAACCCAAACAAAACGTAATATTAAAAATTGAAGGTGGGTATTAAAAATAATGCAACCAATAAAAACAATACATTAACAGCAACAGAAGTAGGTATAAAAAGATTAACATTCTTACACATTCAGGAAGAAATTAAAAGATCTTCCATTAAAAGCTTGAATAAACCTGTCATCTGTCAAGATAGATTGTCATATCAAAAAGGTTTTCTCTCACTTTTTTTAGCCAGATGTGGGTGGCTACTCTAAGCAGGATTTCCAGGGAAGATCTTAATATTTAGGAGGGATCACACCGAATTAATAGAATCACCTTGTTTATTTGCCCAGATAAAGCCTTCCAATTATTAGTGCTAGCTTTGACTTAATTGTAAATTGCAGAGAAGCTCAGCCAAAATGCATCTCTCTTCCTGGCAATCAGGACAGAGCTTGTTGGCATTAATTCTCTCTTAGAAAATATAACAAAAGGGTCAAAGTGGGAATACTGTAACTTTGAAGTCACTGAATTAGCACAGTGTAAAATTCTGGCTTGGCAGCTTAAGAGGAGATGAGATCTTCTGTGTCTAAAACTGTGCTATCCTGAATAGGCATGTTCTATCTTTCAAAATTAAAAGGGAACACTTAAAAAAAAACAAAAAACAACTTTGGACAGTAGTTACTTTGTTCCATGCCCAATAATATAAGAAAAGGGGAAAGAAAAGAATAAGATTATAACTAGAATGTACTTTCTAATAAAGTCTTCGATGCATTTGCTACTCACTGCTAGTTTAAACTAAGGTTATAACATAGCCTTCCCAAAACTGGTGGCTTTGCTAACTGAGATTTATGGGAATTGTAGTTTAATACACTTGGACTGAAACAAATAGTCAGATGTCATTAAGTTCTTCCTAAAACCTCATTAGCTTAATATGGACAAGCCTCATTGCAATATTCAAAATCTTAATGGCACCTTGTTGTAATATTTGCAACAGGAAGCATTATAAACCACTACTATCTTGATTCGCAATCATATCTAGAAATTAGAGTTTTGCAACATTATGTGCACAAGGCTCTTCACAAATATACTAACTGGGACAAGTATTTATTTATAATAAAATGTTTGTGATTTCTGTTACCTGAGCAGTGACTATGCTGCTCTGACACTTACTCTAATGTTATATCCTTCTTTGAGGTGAATGCACTATAAATATTACTTTGCTTGAAAGCATGTAAGTATTATTAATGATCTATTTGCAAGAGAAAAAGTGTTATAATATAGCACAGAACTAAACTGAAAAGTTGAAAAAGCATCAGAAGAAGGCAGTGGCAAACAATTTCCATAATCTTGCCAATAACATAGATGAGTCCATATAATCCCCAGAAATGGAAAACTATATTGTACAAAGGAATCTGTTTTAAGGAAACAGTTGCTTAATTCTGGGTTTTTGGTTTTTTTTTGGTAATACTGTCATCATATTAAACAAAGTAAAACTATATTTTTCCTTGCTTAATGAGGTTATGTATATTCGTCTATGTGTGGAAGGGAATGATATGGTTCTGTAATCAATGCGCTAATTTCTGATTTACCTTAATCAGGTAAACCTAATTCTTAAATCTGGTGTAGGTTATTTTAAAGATGAGCTGGAAATTAGGAGTCTTTCAAAGAATTATGGTATTCTAGTGCCATCTAGTGAAAGTTTGCAACACATTGTATTGTTGTATGGAAACTATATCTTAAATGCTACCAAAGTAAATCTTCCATGAATGTAACTATTTTTCCCAAGAGCAGTAACAAAAGAAGCAGAATATAAACCCTCCACAAATCCCAAAACATTTATTTGAAAGTGGGTTTTCCTTCTTTTTACACTGGATTTTTGTGATCTGTTTATATAATCAGCAATTTAGAAATACCCTAACTTGATACAACTGTGGATTGTGTATAGAATCAGGAATTAATCAGGACTGCAGTGAAGTTAAATAAAAAGATTTCCATGCTGCTGCTTCTTCTTCTTCTTCTTCTTCTTCTTCTTCTTCTTCTTCTTCTTCTTCTTCTTCTTCTTCTTCTTCTTCTTCTTCTTCTTCCTCTTCTTCCTCTTCTTCCTCTTCTTCTTCTTCTTCTTCTTCTTCTTCTTCTTCTTCTTCTTCTTCTTCTTCTTCTTCTTCTTCTTCTTCTTCTTCTTCTTCTTCTTCTTCTTCTTCTTCTTCTTCTTCTTCTTCTTCTTCTTCTTCTTCTTCTTCTTCTTCTTCTTCTCCTCCTCCTCCTCCTCCTCCTTCTTCCCCCTCCCCCTTCAAAAACCTCCTTTCAAGTAGAACATAATTTTTATTTATATATTTCAACAGATCTATTGTATGGTTGTTAGAACTGAATGAAACTTGAAATTTGTAGAAGAATTTCATGTGCTATTTAACAACAAGAAACGAGTGTCTTATTCTCCTAGGATAAATGCTACCTTTTTTGCAATTACCTCTCGGCAATCTTTCAATGATTGCTTATAATTTTTTTCTTCTGCATAACTTAGAATAGAATAACAGAGTAGGAAGGGATCTTGGAGGTCTTCAAGTCCAACCCCCCCTGCTCAGGCAGGAAACTCCTATACCATTTCAGACAAATGGTTGTCTTGTCTCTTCTTAAAAACTTCCAGTGTTGGAACTTCTGGAGGCAAACTATTCCTTTGAGTAATTGTTCTAACTGTCAGGAAATTTCTCCTTAGTTCTAGGGTAGTTCTCTCCTTGATTAGTTTCCCTCCATGCTTCTTGTCTTGTCTTCAGGTGCTTTGGAGAATAGCTTGACTCCCTCTTCTTTATGGAAACCCCTGAGATATTGGAACACTGCTATCATGTCACCCCTAGTCCTTCTTTTCATTAAACTAGACATACCCAGTTCCAGCAACCGTTCCTTATATGTTTTAACCTCCAGTCCCCTAATCATCTTTACTGCTCTTCTCTGAACTCTTTCTAGAGTTCTCAACATCTTTTTTACATCATGGTGACCAAAACTGGATGCACTATTCCTTTTTTATTATTATTAATTTTTTTTCATCAACATATGTTAATTTTTCCAATCAACAAGTTGTCTTGAGTTTGCTAAGCTAATACATGTTCAATTCCTAATCCTTCATTCTTTTCTCTAACCAAGAATAGAATAAATTCCAAATTTGATAGTAGTCTGTATCTTCTTTGTCTTTCAACCTCATAGTTAATCTGTCCATCTCTGCACATTCCAATATTTTCCTGATTATTTCTTCCTCTGATGGCAATCCTTCATTCTTCCAGTATTGTGCAAAAATTATATCTCGCTGCTGTGGTGATGTGTAAAATTAAATATAATTTCTGCTTATTAGTCTTTTCAGGCATAATGCCTAATAGAAAAAGTTCAAGTTTAAAACCCACTTGTTCGCCCAATATTTTTTCTAACCACATATATATATTTTTCCAATAAGCCTTTGCCTTCCTACATGTCCACCAAATATGATAATACATGCCTATGTTATGTTTACATTTCCAACATCTATCTGACATATTTTTAAACATTTTTGCTAATCTTGCTGGTGGAGGTGCCATCTATAAAACATTTTATACAAATTTTCTTTGTATGAAGTTGACATTGTTAATTTATAGTTTCTCTCCCATAACATTTGCCATTTTTCTAATTCTATATTATAACCAAAATTTTTTGCCCATCTTGTCATTGTTTCTTTCACTTGTTCACTTTCCATATCTAAAATTAACAAAAAGTTAACATTTTCTTGATTAATTTCTCATCTGAAGTTAACAAAATCTTATCAAACACAGTTTGGTCCTTGTAAAATCCATACATTTTTACATCTTTTTCATATCTACTTTGTATCTGTAAATGTGCCCACCAAGACAGATTAATTCCCTGATTTTCCAATTCTTGTTTAGATTTTAATTTCTCATCCACATCTAAAATATCTTTATATGTCCATGTTTTTTCAAAGTCTACTCTTGGTCCCAAATCCTTACAAATAACATATATTTGCCATTATATAGTATAGTACTGTTAGAATAATATTTTAAATATTGTATGATGGATATCCCTAATTACTTGCCAAAATATTAGCTGCTACATGAACTAACAATATAATTTAATGCTCAAATAAACTTAAATGCTACTTTAAAAGCATTTACTTAGTTTTCTCTAGTGTCTATGTTGGTTATGTGGAATCAAAGAACGTTACAGTATTTGTATGAAATGTTAAGAATTTTAAAAAGCTAATGTGTAAAGATCAAATCTAACTCAATGGCAGGCAGAAAACAAACAATTACCAGTTAAGAAATACATTAAACACTTTATTAAGTTGTATGCAAACATCTTTCAAAAACTCAATGTTCCTTGTAAAGAAGAGAAAATGAAGTTCAGATTTGTCCTCAGGAAGACAAAACTCTTTTTCTAAGCAATAGAAATCTTGTTTGCCAACTGACCTGGCTATTTGCACAGGTGATTTTTTTCCCCTTAGCATACAGATCAAAGCAAATGTCCAGCACTGTTCTTCAGGATCTATCTCTCTCTCTCTCTCTCTCTCTCTCTCTCTCTCTCTCTCTCTCTCTCTCCATATATATATATATAGAGAGAGAGATTGAACATATATATATGTTCAATAACACAATCTTAAATCTCCGGGAGAGGTATAAACCAGTTGTTTATTGCTAAAAAGATATTTAAAAACAATAAAAATAACTATTTACAAAGTTTAAAAGAAACAACTTAGCTTTCGCTGGTCCCCTGCCAGCGTCCTCAGAGTGGGGCTCAGGGAGTGGGGCGATTCTTTTTATACACCTTGCTGATCTAACTGCTTACTCATTGCCCGTGTGATAGGGCCATCCCTCCTAATTAACTGTAATTGCCTTGGTTGCCCTGCCTTCTCTTTTTGCACTCCAATTCCACACTTTTCCCCTCTCTCATCCTTGTCAATCTCCTCCCTCCCAGCACCATTGCTGCCGGTGTGCTCTCTAACCGCTCCCTCCTGCTCATTCCAGGCTGCGCATTCAGACCCAGTGTTCCAAAGGGCTTGCCATCAGAGCTCCCTTCCTTCCTAGCCCTTTGGTCTGCACTCTGTTCCTGCCTTCCATCATCCATTCCTGTCAGTCTTTTTTTCTCTGATTTCCCTCCACCCCCGCTGCATCGTGCCTCATCCTTCTGCTCCATCTGCCCACAACCGGTGGGGATGCCTATTGGCTTGCTCTTAGGCTCAGCCCCTCTCGTCCTCCTTAGCCTTATCTCCCCCAATTTTCTTTTCACACCTGGCTATGCGTGCGCACAATCGTATCCCGTCTCTCTGCCCCATCTGCCTATGGACAGCTGGACTATCCGCCAGTTCATCTTTAAGTCCAACCTCCCCCCCTTTTTTATCCCTTTCCCCTTCCTTCCCCCTCTTGGCTAACCCTGTCTTGTTTGGTATCCCTGTCCTACGTATTTTGGGTCATCCCCTGCCAGCATCCCCACTTATATCAGATTAAAAAAGGACTAGGCGTGGCATGATAGCCATGTTCCAATATCTAAGGGGCTGCCAGAAAGAAGAGGGAGTCAACCTATTCTCTAAAGCACCTGAAGGCAGAACAAGATGCAACTCATGGAAACTAATCATGGAAAGAACTAAGAAAAAATTCCTGACAATTAGAACAATTAATCATTGGAATGACTTGGCTCCAGATGTTGTAAGTGCTCCATCACTGGAGATTTTAAAATGAAATTGGGCAATCATTTGTCTGAAATGGTAGGGTCTCCTACTTGAGCAGGGCTTGGATTAGAAGACCTCCAAGGTTTCTTTCAACTTTGTTATTCTGTTACAAGAAATCATAGGTTGTGAAACAGAATCCCATCTGAATATAACTATGAAGGAAATATGTTCATCTTCACTGTTCAACAAATACAGTTGCTGTTATTGGATCTAGGCCTTATGAGGATGGACAGATACTAACCTCCCCTTTTTTAAAAAAAGAAAGGAGTATGGGGATGACAATACTATACATAGTAGACAAAATGAGAAGGAGAAATGAACCAGATCAAGAGTACTAGTTTCCCCAAAAGTTATGTTACCTGGGAAACCCTCAGATCTAAGAGAAACACTGTATATCAGTGTTTCTCAACCTTTGCAACTTGGAGATGTATGGAGTTTGAAATGGCTGGCTGGGGAATTTTGGGAGGCGAAATCCAGATTATCTTTAAATTAGTTAATTATCTTTAAATCACCAACATTACCAACAATGCTGTATATAATTTACCTTTTCCGCTACAATCCTATCAGGTCTATTAGGAGCCTTGTGTATCTAAAGAAGAATAAATTTATTATTATATGAAGTGGAGCATGATCTATAGACATTTATCCATCTGGATGTAGTATAGCATAGAGAAAATAGCTTTATCAATCCATACAGCTATTTTGAGCAGAATGGGAGGCAGGGCGGTAGAAATGGCAAAATGAGAAGTGAATGTTTGAACCGTGAAAAAAATTCGAAAATGAGAAAATCTTCTCATGAGTTCTAGCTATATATTTCTAAAGAAGCAGATTTTTGTAATTTCAGTGTAAAATTGGAGAAACAGTATATTTCCATATTTCAAAAGTAAGGAAATCAGTCATCGTGTATTTTATTGGTCCAGCTGTCTTAGGTCCTGTGTAACTTAGTATCTGAAAAATGCTTTTATCTGCATATCTGTATATTTTCCTCTTGGTACTATAAGTCTTTGTATATCAAGTCAGCCTTTTCCCTCTTCTTCTCGCCATGCATAACTAAGAGATCTAAGGGATCTTGTTTGACTGTTCACCATGTCTAAACTTTGCTCACAATATCTTTGCAATTTTTTTAAAAAATAACGAACTGAACTTATTTCAAAATGTGAGATGCAAAATATTACCCAACATATAAATGACCACTAGATGGCTTCCTCATAATGAATTTAGAGCTATAAAAATGACCCTGGTTCCAACTATCAAGAGAAGTGGCTGATGAAAACTCAGAGGCTGTTCTTATGAATAACAGAACAACTTCCATTACACAATAATCAAGTATAAAGAATTAACAACTCAGCCTCATTACTTTGTCCAAAAGCTTACTAGATACCCTTTGATCAGCATCTTTTGTAAAAGGGAAAAGGCTACCAGTAAAGCTGAAAAATTTGCATTTGATTATTGCTCCATTCAGCGAAAGAATAAAATATAAGTCTTTCGTTAAAACAACATGAGTGTTGTAACATTGTCTTCTACTATTTGTTATCATAATTATCTGAGTTTTTCGTGAAATGACTGAAGTTGTCCCATTCAATTCCAAAGGCAGGGGACTCAAACTTAGGGGCCACAACTGAAAAGGCATTTATTTCAGTCACCCTTTTATCGTGCATTGACAGCCGCTAGGAAAATAAGCTAGCCACCCATAAAGATTTCAACAGCAGGGCTGTTCCATTTCAACATTTGAATCCCAAACAGTTTACACTAATTTGAAGCATCCGCTTTATAACAGATGAAGCAATCAACAGATTACATCCAGCTACACTGATACAACTGAAACAACATTTCAGCCTTTAAAAGAATTGCTTCTTTTAAGCAGAATTCCCCGGGAAGCCATCTTTAAGGAGTTACAGAATAAAGCATCCAGTTGTTCTGAATGCTTATTAGCTGCATGTTATTGCAGTTACATGACTTGGCTCCATTTAGTAATTCTTGTCATTTGTGTTTTGCTGAAGTAGACGCAAAGTAAAATACTTCATAGCTGCATATTCAATGTACATAAAAAGTATGTTCCTTTAAACAGACTGAAAATTAAACAGCCATTCCAAACTTCAGACAGGAAACACCTGGGCTCTTGTGGTAAAATAGTATCACTATGAGCACACTGTTAAGTTTTCAAATAGACTGGATTGAATTCTTATCCACTAACACACAAAGAGGCTTAAAATCTATGCAGTGCAAAGTGGCCTGAATCCTATTGAGGGAAGTTAGCCCAGAGAAGGAAATATTAAAAGGGCAGAAAAATATAGTTTTCCTCCAAAGGACTTTTTTTTTTAAATCAAACCTGGCCCCAAATCTATCTCTCTTCCCCAAGCAAGAGCTAGCCCCATACAAATGCAGATGTAAAACCATCAGAGAATTGAAGCCAGAGCAATCAAGAAAACAAAGAGAAGATCTGCATGCCCCACCCAAACTCTAGGACTCATTATTAGCCCCATCACCTGGGAAGCAGGATATGATAATAGGATTAAACCACAGATATCAAGGCCTAGAAAAACACTCAGAAATAGCCTCAAAGTTCATGCCACAGGAACAGGAAACTATTCCAAGCAAGGCTAGAGGGTATAAAAACCTACTGTCCACGTGCTCAACTCTTCTTTCCTCTCTGCTCCTTGCAAAGACCATCTTTCTGCTTCTTCAATAAACTGTAACCTTCTTCCCAAAGCAGTCGCCATGTTGCTTATTTATCCCGGCTTGGATGAGCCAGGATGAAGACTTACTTCTAACACTATATTAAACTGTTTCCCTAATGTTCTGTGCGTGTAAAATCTGCAAAAGGCCTCGAGAAAGTGAAAATTTTATTTTTGACTATATGCTCTTTACTTAAGTGATATGTACCAACCTGGTCCCTATGACCTAAAATAGCACTGTGTTCACATAACTTCAACTTGACAAGAAAAGCTTAGTTCAAGACAAGCCCAACAGGAATATATGAAAGCAGCTTATGCTGTACAGCCGGAGTGTGTTCTGAATCATAAACCATTGCCATTAAGGGTAATGATAAACAAATCATGCAAGCACCCCACTCACTCTCCCCCCCTTCTTTATTTCTCTGAGCCAAGTTAATATTTAAAGGTCACCTATTTCTAAGCAAAAGACTTGTTTCTAAATATTTTATGTCCTGAACCACAAACTGGTCAAAGCCAACAAAACAAAACACATTACTACAAACTAGGACAGAAACTCCTCCCTCTAGCTGGATAGATACAATTCCCCTGTAATACACATTGGATGAATGTAAAGGAAATACACATAAGAAACAGTGCAGCGAAATTCAAAATCCCTACTTCAGTACATGTTTTTATGGCATGTTACTTTTGTGTGTCTTTACAAAGATTCCCACACACTTATGCTTTTCTCTTTAAACTTCTTATCAAACTTCAAGTGCATTCTGTAGCACCTGGAAAGATCCAAAGTGTATTGCATGGGTACATTTAGTATTCCATAAGGCTCCAGAATCTTCCAATTATTTCTGTTACAAAATCTTAAAGAGATTTTTCTTCAAGTACAATGGCTTTAGGGCCAACAGAGTAGATTCACAGCATGGTTTAATAGATCTGATCATTTTAAATGTCAAGGTATAATGTCCCTTAAATGACCAAGGTTTAAAGTATAAATTTTATAATATAATTTAAATGCCTAAATGGATGGGTGCAAGGGAGAAAATTCTGAAAACATTACACTGGTAAAACTTAGTCTCTACTATTCATACATACTGTATATCCTTTCTAAAAAGACATAAATATGAATCTACTGAAAGAAGACTCAATATACCCAGATTTCACACATATATACAGCTTCATATAAAATAGCATTTTAACTACCTATTATGTGAAGCAGACAACTATGGTTGCTTAGGTAAATCCCATTGAAAATTTACCAGAATGTGTACTTTGTGCATCAGACATACATTCTACACAAAGTGGTACTGAATCTACTGTAATATTATAATTAGGGTTCCCACTTCTGGGCAGCAAACAGTTTAAAGCTTCCTGTCTTCTAGTAGTTGTCCAGGGTTTTGCAATCAAAATCTTATAACTTTAATATTAATAGCCCCAAATTTGCTTAAGGTTTATGAATATAATATTGAATCCACAGAGATGTTAGAAAATATGTTGTTGCAAATTCTTGAATTAAAACAGGAATATATTACGGTATCCTCAAAACAAGCTTTATAAAACACTAGTCATAATTTGACTTAAGGACTTTACATGAAAGTTTGAAAAGTAATCCCACCCCTGTTAAATTTGCTTGGATTTTGGGGGGAGGTGGTGGTACTTTTGTATGGAAGGAAACTTGGTGTAGCTGAATCTGATTTCATAGTAAAGAAGAATGAGAGTTTGCAAAATAAACCTGAAATTAAAAGCTCACATTTATTCTTAATTAAAACATTTTGGCACATATCCAGTCGATGTTTATCATCTGCTATTATGAATTTTGCTGTTATTTTTACACCCACAACATCATCATCTCCATATTAAAACATACATATAACATAATTCAAATGAATAGGAAAATATCAAGCTGAAAAAAACCCTATGAACAATTCACAAGGAAGTATGTGGTAGTTTTGACATATTATAAAATGCAAACGAACAGCTAATGATGGCAAGAAACTAGATTTCCAGACTATGATGTCCAAACTCACAATTTCTGAATGAGTGGAAGGGGAGGAGGGAACAGCACTTTAGAACAGATATCTGCAGATCATAATCCAAGATAACTGGGTAGGGATAGGCAGTCAGAAGTTTTTTCCATTGGCTCCAGCTGCTGCTATGCAAAGGATTGTGGGAGCCATATTCCAAAGTATCTTGAAGGCATCAAGTCACCATCCTCTGCTTTTAAGCCTCAGTAATACCAGATATTGTGAACTCAGATAAGTGAGAAAATTATTTGAAATAGCAGTACTTCCTCTAAATTAATAAAAGCTATGAAAGAGAAGAGAAGAACTTAAATGAGTGTGGTAAATATTGATGTTGGAGGAAAAAAAACTGCATGAAAAGTAAAGCATAAATTCTGTTGAGAAATGGAAAAGCTGCTGACATACATAGTGTAAAACTAGAGAAATGTTAAATATGTTTTGGCTGTGAGATTTGTTCAATGTGTGTGTGGAGAATAGTGTTATTGTTCTTTAAGGGAAAGACAGCAAAAGTGAAGGAAAAAACAGGGAGATATTATTTTGGTAAGGTACTATTTTGCCTG
Organism: Crotalus tigris; assembly: GCF_016545835.1. NCBI lineage: Eukaryota > Metazoa > Chordata > Lepidosauria > Squamata > Viperidae > Crotalus > Crotalus tigris. The sequence goes on from NW_024096520.1 coordinate 2,019,841, forward strand.
GAAGGTATTATACACATTTCTGATAGAAATGCTCAATAAGTGACAATGAGAAAATTCTGGGAAGTACACTGAGGCTTTATGCCAGGCAGGTAGAATGTTTTCCCTCTGAGAACTGCATGAAGATTATCAAAGGTTTATTTATAAGTAGTTCAAATTACAACTGTACTGGAGTCTTCCCATTACAGTTGTAAGTCATTAATGACCGTAAAACATGACAGAACTGATTTTATGATCCACCCCCCCACCCCACCCCACCCCCACCCCCCCGTGGTCATTAGAGAAATGCAATGGTTGTTCAGTGCATATGCTGGTTGCTGAGCACGCAAAATGAAGCCAAAGTGAAGGGATAACTGTCAGAACTTTGGAGCCAGGTTTTAAGTCTCCCCATTCAGGTAGTTCATAGCTTTAGACAGTCACTGTGCAACCAGTTGTAAGTCAAGAACTACCTATAATGTTGAGTGGTTGATTTGGGGTGAGTGTATAATAAAGTGAATAAATTTGCATTATGGAAGTTTTAGTACAAGATAAGATAAGGTAAGGTAAGGTAGGGTAGGGTCTCTGAGAGTTTCCCAAGTTTATTGTCATTTTTTACTGTACAACAACACACATCAAAAATGAAATTTAGTTGCCCGCTCTCAAAATGAACACATACATGACACACACCTAAACATACTATATACAACATATGTATAGACCTACAAACATGAAGTTGAAGATTGGTTGCTGGTTGTGGTAAGAGAAGTACTTGATAGAAGTACATTAATATAATCAGAATGCTTAGCAAAGGATTATTTGGAGTTTGAGAAATTAAAGAATTCCCCATGAGAGTCAGGTAGATCATACAATGCAATAAAGAGTTTGGATCTGGACCTTATTGTATGAAAAATCAAGGTAATTATGTTTGACAGGGAAAATGAATAAATGGCAAAAAAAACTAAAACACATCTGTTGAATGTTTACTAAAGATGGGAAGATAGATAGAGAAAAATGAAGTCATGGAGATCCTAGTGGGGAGGAAGTGAGGGATATGCAGTCTGTTAAGAGGAATGAGTGAATGGAAATGAGGAATCAGGAGTCAGTACGTCAGTAAAAACACAAAAGTAAATTGAATGTAGAAGGAATAGCATACTTAAGAAATGTGCCTGTAAAATAAGAAGCAAATAAATATACACTGATAGCTCAGTACTCATCATTAATTGGTTTGGGGAAGTGCAATGAGTACCAAAAATGATAAATACCCAACAAATTTTTCCCATGAAGAATAATGTAGTGAGTCGCAAGGCAGCTGATGCTGACAAGTTCTAGCTTGAGTACCAAACAAACAATGAGTACCTGGACAAAATATTCACATCAAAATGCATTTAGTATCAAATCTGATGAGTTTCAAAGTAATTGAGTATCAAGGTACCACTGTAGTTTGAATACAAAAGTGAGTGAATACTTCAACTGAATGACAATAAGGAGGTTTGATCACATGAAGACAATGAATGAGGACTGAATTGCAAAACGAAAGTATGAAGAAATTACAGATTAGATGAGAGAATATGACAGTTGTGGTTAATGATCCTTAAAAAGAGAGATTTTAAAGAATAAACGAATTTTAAAGTGTATGAATTTTTGTATGGATGCAATAAAAGCAAGAATGGATTGAGAGAGTAACAAGGCATGAAGAAGTATAGAGAACACTAAATTTAGCTATATTTCCTCCTTTATTTTCTCATCTCATCTCTTTAACTTTGGCATATTTTTACACCATTACTCTGAAAGGAAATAGTGGGATGGGGAAATATACCTTTAAGTACAAGAGAGTTATTTAGACATCATCCATTTTTGGATTTCATTTCTTGGATAAACAATACCAGATATATTCCTATTGCTCCTTCTGCTGCATTGATTTCTACTGATTTCCACTTACTTGGTGTTCCGCTAAGTAACATAACCTTCTATATCAGCTACTTCAGCTGAAATTCTATCATAGTTAATATTTAACTCTTGTAATTTCTTCAAAGGTTAATGGTCCAGGGATATGAAATGGGTTTGACTTGAAAAGGCAATGACAACAGGGGACTCCAAAAAAAATGGAAAAGGCAAAAATATTCAAGGGAATTAAGTTAAGGATATAACAGATATAACAGAAGCAGTTCTCATTAAATTGCTAACAAAATGTTATTGCTGGTATTACAACTTTGTTCTCTATTTCTGCAGCTTACAAGTTAAGTGAGATTGCCATAGAGTCTGATAACATTACCAGCCACAAACAACAGGCCTGGCAGGCAGGCAGGCAGGCATGGTATAATTCCAGGTTGGCAAATGTGTGGCCAAGCATCTTGAATTCTAAACAATATATATATTGGCTGGGGGAATTTAGGAATCTGAGTCAATATGAAAATGTTACCTTAAGAAAGAATTTTCCCATAATATCCCATAATAACAATAGCCAGATGAGGACTGTGGCTATGGAATGCTAACTGATTATTGAGGATAGAAAGAACCATATGTGGAAGCATGAAATGCAACATCTTGGAATATTTTAATATGAATAACAGTCTTAAACCTTTTGAATAAGAACACTGCACAGTGGTACTTTGGTACTCATCATTTATTAATTCCAGGAGATGCTACGACTACTAAAAACGAGTCCCAAACAAACCACTGACTTACCAAGTGACCCTTTGTTTTGGCAGGGAAGACTTTCTGTCTGTCCCTTTTCCTATACCAATGATCTTCCCAGCTTGGCTAACTTCCTGTCTGCCCCGTGCAGCCACTTCTCTCTTCCTTTTGCAGCAACCGTCCCAGCATGGCTGACTTTCTGTCTGTTCCTCATGGCCATCCCCTTTTCCGATCGCAGCATGTCGAGTACAAAGCAAATGACGAGTACCAGGACAACATGCTCACATCAAAATGCATCAAGTACCAAATTCAATGAGTTGTGAAGCTGTTGAATACTGAGGTACCACTGTACTATGAAATAAGCAATTCCAATATGTGCTGATCAGACTGTACGCAGATTGGAGAATCTCTTTATTAGTATATCAGTGCCACCAATGTGGGTCATCTCCATGTGATTCAGGCCACATTATATTGGACAACAAAATATATATCAGGAAAATCCTTCCTGAAATTTTCCTTTGAGATTTAAGTCAAAAGGGAAAAACTAGAGCAAGAAAAAAAAACTGAAGCAGAAAAAAAGACAATAAGGCCAAATGTAGTTTCCAAACCCATTAGTGTGCCATTGTCTTTTCATTTGGAGATGAAATGTTTGAAGGCGATTTCTTTTCCAGTGAATTCAATAAAAATGATTTAAAAAGCCTTTTTTTGGGCAAAGTAGAGCTCTTAAAGTTTACATTTCCTATTGGTCACTAAGAGGTCATAGTTTCCTCATATGAAAAGGTGAGTGGTTAGTCACACCTATGTAGACATAAGCAAAAAGTGCAACCTGCTAAATGCTGTTCCATGCAAGTCTGGCTGAAATAAATACAGTTCTGGCTGGAACTTTGTGGATTGCATCCAAAGGGGTGCAAACCAAGTTGAAAAACAGATGCTGCTGAGCAGAGGTCAAGAGTCTTTTCAAAATAGCACTTTATTTTTTCATGAACCTCTTAAACATATATCTGCCATTTGGAAAAGCTTGGAATGTCCTGCTTTGAGCTGATGTTTTGTAAAGCTGTTTTCTTCTCAAAGCCAAGCCTGGACCAGATTCATAAACAGTTTTTCAAAGAGACATTTCCAATCTAAAAACAGCAATTTCCTTGAACTAAAATATGATTATTGTTGCAGTCTCAGGCATACATCCAGATGTAATTGAGAAGTCGTTTCTGCAGACTATGGTCAGGGAACATAATGCAGTTATGCAGTTTCTTCTGGATCCTTCTCTTTCATCTCATTTTACACAATACTTGGTTCTCCAGGCTTGCAAAATGAATGGCAGGTCTGGTTTTACACTCTGCACTAAACTATAATATGGTGTTTTGGGTCTGGCTTGGTCTGAGACATGAACTCAGTCAATTATGGCAAACTCAATAAATCTTAGTTAAACAAATCAAGGTTTCATATCATATGTCATGCCAACCTCAATAATTCAGTAATTCTTATCCCTTTTACACAAACAAAGTTGCAAACTTACAGCAAGACTCTAGCATTGGATGTCTGAAGAGGTCCCATTGCATTACTGTAAGTTGAACAAAACCATTTTGGAACTTAATGAGGGGCTGCCACAAAGAAGAGGGGATCAACCTATTTTACAAAGCACCAAAATGCTGGCCAAAAAGCAATGGATGAAAAGTAATCAAGCAGAGAACCAACCTAGAATTAAGGAGAAATTTCCTGACAGAACAATTAACCAGTGGAACGGCTTGTCTTCAGATGTTGTGGGTGCTCCAACACTGAAGATTTTTAAGAAAAGATTGGAGAACCATTTGTCTGAAATTGTATAAGGTCTCCTGCTTGAGCAGGGGGTTAGATTAGAAGAACTCCAAGGTCCCTTACAATTCTGCTATTCTATTAATGGAATATAAATTGCAGTAATAAATATATTAGTGCAATGGAGATATATTCCTTTTTTTCTCAACTAAACATGAATTCTATTGAGGCAAAAGTGAAAATGAAGTGTTCACACATTCATAGAAATGGAATCTGCTTTCCCTTCCTGGAAGTTTATGGGGATGGGTTCAAATGTTCGGATTGAGAGTGGCATAAGAAATAGTAAGCTCACTAGGCAGCAGTACATAAATTTGCACCATTTTATTGGTGGCACGGCATAAATAAAATTGCTTATTTTAAAAAAAAACAGCTAAAGTTTCATAACAACACACATAAGCTCTATAAAGCATTGTCTATCTAATAAGGAGTTATCCATTCTTTTTTATTTTTTAAATCATTTCATTTTGGAGGTCAGTGGGTTCCATCTAAGGAGGTCACAAGCATCATGTCACCAACTTTTATGCACTTGTGAAGTAACTGAGAGGTATTGCTTCTGAATAAGGATTTTATTTTACCATTATACCAATTACCTATAAATGATACATTCAACATTGCTCACATTATCAGGGAACTTCCTTAATATATTGTGGAATGCTGTAGATCAGTGGTTCTCAACCTTTTTAATGCCACGACCCCCAACCGTTCGTAAGTCAAGGACTACCCAACCGGTCGTAAGTCAAGGACTTTCCCTGCCCGGGAGTGCCGTACATGCGTGGTGCCGCCCCCTGCGCCGGCCGAGGCGTAGCTGGCAGGGGCAGCGACGGCGCAGGGCGACCACCGGCTGGGCCACCAGCTGGCCCAGCCCAAGGGAGGTAAGGCACCCGCCGGGCCCCACGCACACCAGCAACCCTCCCTGTGCCCGCTGGCCTCCCACCTCCCACCCCTGGCCCTCTTTTACTTACATTTTTAGTAGTTGCTCAGCAGAGAGAGGTGGAAACTTCCAGACAGCTCGCCTTCGCTGCAGACAACTTGCAGCACCATTTGCAGACTGGGCCTTTTGGCAGGCTCAGTAGGGCAGAGACAGCCTGGACAATTCCTATTGGCTTTTGAAAGCCAATAGAATTAGACTCTATTCAAGAGAGTCTATTCTATTGGCTTTCAAAAGCCAATAGAATAAAAAGGAGTAGCACAGCTAAGTAAAAGGGGAAAAAATGGTGGACTGTGTTGTTTGGTGACCCCTGTGAAATGGTCGTTCGACCCCAAATGGGGTCGCGACCCACAGGTTGAGAACCGCTGCTGTAGATACACCTTGACTCCAACAAGCATTTATCTTATATAATTATTCCAATTAACAAGTTTGTTAAATGTAGTCTGGATTTGTATATATATAAATATGGAGATTAATGAAACTAGATAGTGTAATCAAACTCTAGAATGTCCTGATATGTTAAATGGGATGAAAGCATTTTAAAGACAAAACATTTTTTTTTTCATTTAGGAAACAGAAATAAAATATACAGAAAAACAATGAGCTCAAAATAGAGCTCCAGGGGAAAAATGAAATAGCAGTTGGTATAAATTAGATCAGTGAGTCATCAGTTTGAAGAGGCTATAGAAGAGAGAGAGAGAGATATGCAATTTTTGACTGCATTACCAGAAATAACACATAGGAATGGTTCCACTTGATTCAACCTTGGGCAAAGCTTACCTCAAGTATTGTGTCTGGTTCTGGGCACCTCGCTTTAAGAAGGATTTAAACAAATTGGAACAAGTTCAGAGAAAAGTAGTGAGGGTGATTAGAGGATTAAAATTGTCCCATGGAGAAAGATGGAAGGAACTGAGAATGTTTAGCCTTGAAAAGAGAAAACTGAGGGGATAAATGATATCATTTTCTAATACTTGAAAAGAAGTCACACAGAAGAAAGCTAAGACTTCTTCCTTATTATTGCAGAAATGAAGACAGAGAATCATGCATGTAAGTTCTAGGAAGACTGATATCAACAGAAACACCAAGTCAAAGACATATTGTATGCACAATATCGGACCAAAAAAAAACAGGAAGTGATGAGATACACATAATAACATGTATTTAACATACATATATATGTATGTTATTCCCAATAAAACTGACAGAGCAAGCCACTAATATTAAACAGAGAGCAAACCTCACTCCCTTCTAACACTTATCATGTTACCTAGTTGGGTAATGAAATGCTTGCAAGAAAACAATCAAGTTCAGAGAGCACCAAGGACCTCACAGCACAATAAAAATTAGATAGAATACTCAACACCAAAAATGTAAAAAACAAAATTGTAAAAGGCATAATGTCATCAAAACAATATACCAATATACCAACATACCAGAGTGAATTAAAAACAATATTTCTCACTCTAACCATGCGTGTAAGACTATATTATTATTATTATGGATCATCGCACAGTCAGCCAGATGTTCAGACTGGATTTGGCATTTTGTCTACCTATCGGGTCTTTACCCAGGACCTGGGATAGGCAGATGTGGATGTTTCATGGTATTACAGATATCGTCGCAGGATGGAAGCAGTTCCTAATAAGGCTGCCTTTTGCAATTGACTAATAGCGAATTTGTCAATGCCAATGGTGTTCAAGTGGTGCTCCAGTTGTTTTGGGATTGCACCCAAGGAGCCTATTACTATTGGTACTACCCTTGCTTGCTTTTGCCACAGTCTTTCTATTTCTATTTGTAGGTCTTTGTATTTTGTTATCTTCTCCAGTTCTTTCTCTTCTATTCTGCTATCTCCAGGCACTGCCACGTCCACTATCCAGACTTTTTTGTCTTTCTTATCGACAATTGTTAAGTCTGGGGTGTTATGTTGCAGGTGCTTGTCTGTTTGAATTCTGAAGTCCCAGAGCAGTTTAATTTTATCATTTTCTATGACTTTCTCTATTTTATGATCCCACCAGTTTTTGCTTACAGGCAAATGATATTTTTTGCAGATCTTCCAATGCACCATTGTTGCTACTTTGTCATGCCGCTGCTTGTAATCAGTTTGTGCAATCTTCTTGCAACAGCTTACCAAGTGGTCCACTGTTTCTTCAGCTTCTTTGCATAGGCGGCACTTACTGTCTGTTGCTGTCTTCTCAATTTTGACTTTGTATGCATTTGTCCTTAAGGCTTGGTCTTGTGCAGCCAGAATTAGTCCCTCGGTCTCTTTCTTCAATTTTCCTGCTCTTAGCCATTGCCAGGTTTTATTATTATCTGCTTTCCCAGCTATTTTTTTCATGTATTGGCCATGTAGTGCTTTGTCTTCCCATGCCTCTATTCTGTTCTTCATTTGGTCTTTCTTGTAGGCCAGTTTGGTCTCTCCAGTAGTTAGTAAGCCTTCCTGATATACTAATTTCAGTGCATCTTCATCATTGTTCTTCAGATATTCTTCCAAAGCCATTTTTTCTTCTTCAACCATCTGATGTACTTGTAGCATTCCACGCCCACCTATTTGCCTTGGTAGATAAAGTCTATCAATGTCACTGCGTTTTTCCTGCTCTTAGCCATTGCCAGGTCTTGTTATTATTTGCATCATTATTATTATTATTATTATTATTATTATTATTATTATTATTATTATTATTATTATTATTATTATATGGCATTGTTACAGTAGCCAGAAGACTACAATACAATTGCAGAGTAGTAGTTTGGCTTCCCAAGGTACCAACCCTGTTGTAGGACATGCTTGCATGCTTCCCAAGATGTGCCATAGGAGAGGGAGCTGGCTTTACACCAAAGAGAATGACAAGTGGCTCTTCCTGCAGCATCACCCAAGGTCCCCTTCTCTTCCCAGAGCTTGTAAATGGGCACTGCAACCAGGAAGGTTCAGAGCCATCAGGAATCTGACTGCCTGCACAGAGCACCAACTCGTCTCCCCACTGAAATGGCACTTATCTATCTACTTGCATAGAAAATGTTTTCAAACTGTTAGATGGACAGAAGCTGAGGTGGGTGAAAGGAGCTCACACTCCCACATAGTGCTAGGACTCAAACCACCTGAGCAGAGACCATCTCCAGTGTTACTAAGACACTGATACACCGCACCTCTTGGCTCACTTAGTATCTTGGCCCTAGTGGCTGGGGGAAAGGCCAGGATTTCCTTAGGGCTAAAGAGGAACAGGACCATGTCACATGGGATGCTGTTTTAGAAAGGAGGATTACAAGAGAGAAGGCACCTATCTTGTGTCCAAATAGGTGACACTGCTTTTTCATAGAGAGACCCTGAGCACAGCCACTCTGATGGACCTAATGAGATGGCCAAAGTAGAAATAGGCTGTCCCTCAAATAATTTGGCCATATGTCATTTAATAATAATAATAATAATAGTAAAGTTGGAAGGGACCTTGGAGGTCATCTAGTCCAACCCCCTGCTCGGGCAGGAAACCCTACACCATTTCGGACAAATGGCTGTCCAGTCTCTTCTTAAAAACTTCCAGTGTTGGAGCATTTACTGCTTCTGGAGGCAAGCTGTTCCACTGATTAATTGTTCTCACTGTCAGGAAGTTTCTCCTTAGTTCTAGGTTGCTTCTCTCCTTGATTAGTTTCCACCCGTTGCTTCTTGTCCTGCCTTCAGGTGCTTTGGAAAATAGCTTAATTCCCTCTTCTTTATGGCAGCCCCTGAGATATTGGAATACTGCTATCATGTCCCCCCTTGTCCTTCTCTTCGTTAAACTAGACATACCCAATTCTCGCAACCGTTCCTTATATGTTTTAGCCTCCAGTCCTCTAATCATCTTTGTTGCTCTTCTCTGTACTCTTTCTAGAGTCTCAACATCTTTTTTACATCGTGGTGACCAAAACTGGATGCAGTATTCCAAGTGTGGCCTTACCAAGGCATGAAGAGTGGTATTAATACTTCGCGTGATCTTGATTCTATCCCTCTGTTAATGCAGCCTAGTACTGTGTTGGCCTTTTTGGCAGCTGCAGCACACTGCTGGCTCATATTTACTGATTGTCTACTAGGACTCCGAGGTCCCTCTCACAGTTACTACTATTGAGCATGGTGCCACCTATGCTGTACTTGTGCATTTGGTTTTTCTTGCCTAAATGTAGAACCTTGCTTTTTTCACCATTGAATTTCATTTTGTTAGTTAGTGCCCAGTGTTCAAGTCTGTCCAGATCCTTCTGTACCTGAAGCCTGTCTTCTGGAGTGTTGGCTATTCCTGCCAGCTTGGTGTCATCTGCAAATTTGATGAGTTCCCCATCTATCCCTTCATCCAAATCGTTGATGAAGATGTTGAAGAGTACTGGGCCCAGAACAGAGCCCTGGGGCACCCCACTACACACTTCCCTCCATATAGATGCAGTTCCATTGAGGACCACTCGCTGAGTACGGCCGGTCAGCCAGCTACGGATCCATCTGGTGGTGGTTCTGTCTACCCCACATTTTTCTATCTTGTCAAGTAGTAGGTTGTGATCTACTTTATCAAATGCCTTACTGAAGTCCAAGTAAATTATGTCCACAGCATTCCTCTGATCCACTAATTTTGTCACTTGGTCAAAGAATGCAATAAGATTTGTCTGGCATGATCTATTTTTGACAAACCCATGTTGGCTTTTAGTAATGACTTTGTTTGCCTCTAGGTGTTCGTTGATTCGTTGTTTGATTATCTTTTCCAGGATCTTCCCAGGTATTGAGGTCAGGCTGATAGGTCTGTAATTTCCTGGATCCATTTTTTTTCCTTTTTTGAGGATGGGAACTACATCAGCTCTTTTCCAGTCCTCTGGTAGTTCCCCTGTGTTCCAGGATCTTTGAAAAATATAGTTCAGTGGCTCCGATATCACATCTGCCAGTTCCTTGAGAACTCTGGGGTGTAATCCATCTGGTCCTGGCGATTTGAACTCATCTAGGCTGGACAGGTGCTCACTAACCATTTTCTTGCCTATCTTAACTTGTGTTTCTGTTTTGTTTTTTATGGCACTATTTTTGATAGGTTGGTCTGTTTTTTCCCTTTGTGTAAAGACAGATGCAAAAAATGAGTTAAATAGTTCTGCTTTCTCCCTGTTGCTTGTCACCTTCTTGCCACTTCCACCCACTAATGGACCAATCATTTCCTTCACTTTTTTCTTGTTTTTTACATGTTGAAAGAAGCTTTTTTTGTTATTTTTGACTTTGGTCGCAAGCCTTAGTTCATTTTGAGCCTTGGCTTTCTTCACTTCATCTTTGCAGGCTCGGGCTATTTGCTGATATTCTGACTTAGTTATGTTCCCCTCTTTCCACTTTCTGTACTTGTCCTTTTTATCTTTCAATTTGTCAGAGAGTTCTTTATGCAGCCATGCTGGTTTCTTTTGAGAGCTGTTATTTTTCCTCTTTGTTGGTATTGTGCTAGACTGTGCTTTTATTATCTCATTTTTCAAAATTTAAGGCTTTATAGGTGAAAATCAACACTTTGTAAATACCACAACTTATGCTCTTGTATCAGATGTGGTGACACAATTATGTCATTAGGGCTTTTGCATAATGTTTTTGCTGCCTGCACATCATCATTTTGGTTTGCCATGTTTGCGTGTGGACTCATTTTCACTGGATTATTTCAAGTAGAGACTAGAAAGCTCTTTATTAGAGAAGCTTTAGTTTAGATTCTTGAACTAGGCTGGGAGTTCGATTTGATGGCCTACATGTCTTTTTCCAATTCCATAATTCTAAGATGTCATGGTAATCAAAGTTCACTGCCTATTTATTTCAACAGCAATGAAAAATTAATAATTAGACAGAAATCGAAATATCATCAAAAACAACAAAAGAATACTAGCATGTTCATACACTTGAGCTTTTGTTGCATTTGAAAATGTTGGTATTTCTGTCATACTAGAAAAAAAAAGGAATGCTGAAAAAGCCTTAAGTTGTAGATTAACTACAGTGTTGTCTATTAATACCGAGATGAATAAAAGTAGTGAACCTGATTTAAGTGGTTAATGGGAATGAGTCCTCCTAGCCAGTGTTAAGCAAGTTTGCATCCAGACCATAGTTTGTACATCTATCTTACATTGTGGTTTGAAATTATGATTTAGAGACAATTCTTAATGATAATCAACATTTACTCACTTCAAATATTAAAACAGATTATTGTTATACTAATTAACAGGAAAAAATTAAATACATGTATATAAGTGTTAACAATACACTATAACATAGAAAAGCAGGGAGGCACTTGGAAAAAAAATAATAAAACAAATTGCTCAACAATCTAATTTGCCCCCCCCCTTTTATATACATGTGTATATAAATACACATTAAAAATATTTCCTTCACTCTCCTTAGAAGGCAGCAATTTAAGGCTCATTTTTTTTTGTTTATATCAGGATTTAACAATCTCCCCAAATACAGGGAATGAACACACAGATTTTTACTTACATCATTAAAATAATAACAATAGCAGTAAGCATCAATAAGTGCACCTTTGCAAGGTGGGCCATGTTATGAGATTTTAATGCTTTCTTCTTGAGATTTTGGGAAAGTTAAATCACAGCATTCTGGGAGGTCTAGAAAGCCCTAAAATAGGAGGAATGGCATACAAATAGTTGGCGAGCTTGTAAAGATGAAATGTATGCTTGCAATTAACCTATAACAAAAAATAAAGTAACTCACAGAAAAGGGAGAAGTAGATTATTCTTAGCATGAAGGCATTTTAAAGGAAGATGCAGACATGAATAAAATTAGTGTCTAGGTCAGGGGTAGGCAACCTCGGCTCTTTTATGACTCATGGACTTCAACTCCCAGAATTCCTGAGTCAGCTGACTCAGGAATTCTGGGAATTGAAGTCCATGAGTCATAAAAGAGCCAAGGTTGCCTACCCCTGGTCTAGGTAGATACAAATTAACAAAAGTAAATGGCCAGGGCCCTTGACTGCTTTCAGAGCAACTAACATGCAACAGATTTTGGACACACAATATCTCTTAACAAATCACTCCTGTTGATGCAAAGTTGGTGAGGTCAAGGTTATAGTTCAAATCTTTCTGCATCAGGGTCTCCCATTAAAAACCAACAAAGCATGCAGCTTTGAAGGGCCTGCCCCTTCATCTGCTCACCAATCTGGCTTCTTTAGTTTACACATGAGTGAAACCTGGGCCACCCCTTTGCAGGAGGGCACAGCTTAAAGCGCAGGTCAGTTAATCCTTCAAACAGCACAGCTACCACTTTCATGTAATCTAGGGAAGATTAAAATGGCTTGAAGCTCTTTTTGAAGTTCAGGTGAAACCTGTCACTTCCAAAGCTTGTAATTACATGCTGGACTTGAAGAGAAACAAATACAGGGCATTTATGGCTTTGATGGTTTCAGGCAAACACCAAGTGATTATTTAAAAGGGATTAAAGAAAGTATTAGATCAATACAGATTATATGATTCTTACACCCAGAACAATCTACATAAGGGTGATAAATTAGGCCTCTATTTTCCCTTTAAAGCTGCTACTATTTCTAACCCTGTTGGCTGGCGAATATTTGAGCAACTTGTCTTTCAAGAAGAAAATATGCAACCTGACACACAAAATTCCTTAGCAGCTTATTTCCTTGGTCAAAAATGGCATTAGCCATTTACCCACATAACAGTAGGCACCAAGGTGGAGGGAAAAAAATGTAGATAGAACTATAAAATTGCTACTTTCAATGTGTGAAAACTTTTTGACACAAAGGTACAGTATGTATGTATACTAAGGAATGATAGAGCTAATAGTTCACTGGAAAAATCAGGAATAATAGAAACTGCAAAATCTAGTAAGTTTGGAATATAAATACTAGATATACAGGTAGTCCTCAACTTACAGCCATTCTTTTGGTGACCATTCGAAGTTACAACAGCATTGAAACAAGTGACTCATGACTGGTTTTCACACTTATTACTGTTACATCTTCCCCATGATAACATGATCAAAATTTGGGTGCTTGGCAACCGGCACGTATAGATAACATTTGCACTGCCCTGGGGCCATGTGTTCACCCTCTGTAACCTTCCCAGCTGACTTTTGGCAAGCAAAGTCAATGGGGGAAGCTAGATTTGCTTAATGACCACCCGATTCACTTAACAGCTGCAGTGTTTACTTAACAGTTGTGGCAAAAAATATCATAAATGGGACAAAATGCACTTAACAACTGCCTTGCTTAGCAACAAAAAATTTGGATGCAAATCAAGCACTACCTAGGAAGCCGTAATAAAAGTAAATTTGTTCAGCTGGAAAGTCAAATCAAATCAAATCATGCATATACAGACTAAGCTAGGATTAACAAGTCAACAGAAAATGCTAACATCTGCCTGTGAATACCATCAGCTATGCTGGACTCCAGCTGAGCATTTGCCTTCATCATTAACTGAACCTTGTATATCATACTTGTTAAGTAGCAACAGATTGGCCTTCACAGATTCATTCCTGTGAATCCATGGGAAATTGATAAAATCTATCTGGGTCTCCGTTCCTCACCCTCAAACCAAATGAGGATCAAATGATTATCTCATCTACTTTTCCTCATATGAGGGATGGTGGGGATTCAATGAGAGCATTCGGCAGCCACCTTTATGATTCTCTGCCTATCCCATTCTTCATAGTTTGTGTAGTTTTTAAATTCCTTGGGAAAACTACTACCAGCAAGGGCAAGGATTTCATTAAAATCATTTTAAAGACGCATTGGCCTTAAGCAAAGCAGTTGCAATACTTCATTTAAAGCAACTCTTTATTTAACAGAGTTTTTCTAGATTCCTCAGATACTCTTAAAGGGATTGTTAGACAATATGAAAAGAAGGATTTCTTTTTTTGTTTACAAGTGTGTTAGACTGCCTCAGTAATATAGATCAGGGGTCTTCAAACTTGGTCCTTTTATGACTTTTATGCCTGGCTGAGGAATTCTGGGAATTGGAGTCCACAGGTCATAAAAGGGCTAAGTTTGAAGATCCCTGACATAGACAGATCAAGATAAGGTGATGTAATTACCATTGTAGGAATTAAAAAGTATTTTACTGAGGACAAATGGGAGAGTTCACCAATTTGCCTTCAACTAATTCAGCATTTATGATTGACCACACCATTTCATTAACAGATTGGCCTCCATTCTTTGCAGCCATCTTGTGACACTGTTCCCAACATATTCTCAAAATTCCTTTGCCAAATTCCTTTGATGAAAACAGTGTTCATCTTTCATTCTACACAGAAAGTATAAAACTCAAGACAAGTGAACTTACTGAAGGACGTTGTTATGGAATATAAATAGTATTCCAAGCTTGTACATTTTTCTGATCTTATCTATACATTATAATGTAAAGGACCATGGAGCAGCAGGCTTTGGTTTACATTGCCAGTTTAGATTAATTTGTACTCAAAGGCAGAATATAAACCACTTAGACAAAGAAAGTGCACATCCTTTCCAAAGTGTATGCTTTTCTCAAGTCAAAATGATAGTCTGACATATCCAGAATGTCCTGATTTCACAAATACTATCCAGTGCAATTGAAAAAATCCAGGTGATGCCTGAAGAACAAGCTAAGCTTATAGAACTAATAAACATTGTAATAGGGCTTTTTATCCAAGGAAGAACAGCCATGTTAATCAACCCTGTCTTAATGAATCTTCCTGCGACCTCAGTCCTGAAGGGTAGCAAGTTTATTTTAATCCCATTACATTAACATCAAAGAGAATACGATTCCTTGGCAGAGTTAAATGAAGCAACAATGAGCGATTTATAAAAGGAAGGTCAATCACCCATCAGCCTTTCTGTCTTAATTAACCTTATAATTTGCTGAACACTTTGGCAAGATTTAAAGTCAAAAGTAGCAGACCATCAGAGTGTGTATGTGTGTCTCTCTCCACACACACACACACACACACAAATTCCACACTTCGATGTATTACACTAAGACATGCAATGTTAACTAAGGGCTTCTTTATTTGATTTCTATTTTTCCACAATCTACCAAACTCTTGGCAGCTTGCAAATACAATAAAAACTAGAATACAGTGAGCACCCCAAATACACTACCACCCTCTACACATTCCAAACCAAATGCTCTTCAGAAAGGATTTGCCTGTTGCTTTTGGCAGGGGGCTGGATAGGACTTGATCTAATCTCATAGAAGGCTCCTAAAATTATATAGATGAAATTTCTTCCAGACATGATGGGAAAAGTTTTTTCTGTTTTCGGGGAAAGGGGAAGAAACAGCAGCCTTCTGATGTTTGGGTGTTACAGATGGTTGCTAAGGCTGGAGACAGAGAATTGCAGAGTTATCTCACAGAAAACAGAATCATTTTTTAAAAGGAAAAGGTAAAATAAAAACATTTTAACTTCAGTTACTAAAATGCGAACACTTGATACTGAAGGAGCTAAGTGACAAAACTCTCATATTTATGGGAAAAATATATAGTAACTTAGGTAAGGAAAAAACTAATAAATAATATACACACATATATTTGTTATAAAATAAATTATTTCATTTATTAGTTTGTAAATATATAAACTAATAAATAAAATATAAGACAAGATGAGTATAAAACAGAGTTATCTTTCACCTTCTTTGATAAGATGCTGAAGAGGTCTCAAGTTAACAAATCAAATTATGGAAAAGTCTGTGGAAATATCATAATTTCATGAACACAGTCTGAAGAATGCAGTAAAAAGAGCAGGCTTCAGTACTATATAAGAGAAATCAAACTTAGCACTTTGCCCAAATATTGTACTTTCTTCTGTAGACACAAGCCTCCTGAAACATGTTTCCTTTGCTTCAATTACTGGGCTTCGTAGTGGGAAATTTGAGTTTAATATGAGTCTGATGGAAAGATAGTAACCCCCGCTTGTTTTAGTTTCAGTCTCCAGATTTTGAAAACACTAAATTTATCTCCAACAGAACAGCAGGCCGGGTTATCTATATTTGATATCTCCTGCATTTGTGGACATATCTAATCAATTTCTGGGCACGAAGCTCCATTCTGGCAGAGGTTAAATCCAAAATAAGATACTTTGGCTTTTAAAGGACTAATGGATTCACGTATAATGGAATGAGATCTTTCAAGTCCTTATACCATGTTATGGAGATTCCTAGGAACTATGTGGTAATACCATTATTATGTGAACTGCACTGGTCACAGGACAAGAAGCAATGGACGGAAACTAATCAAAGAATGAAGCAACCTAGAACTAAGAAGACATTTCCTGACAGTTAGAGCAATTAATCAGTGGAACAACTTGCCTCCAAAAGTTGTGAATGGTCTAACACTGGAGGTTTTTAAGAAAAGATTGGACCATCATTTGTCTGAAATGATATAGGGCAGGGGTAGGCAACCTTGGCTCTTTTATGACTCGTGCACTTCAACTCCCAGAATTCTGGGAGTTGAAGTGCACGAGTCATAAAAGAGCCAAGGTTGCCTACCCCTGGTATAGGGTTTCCTACTGAGCAGGGGTTGGGCTAGAAGTCCTCCAAGGTCTATTCTATTCTATTCCATTCCATTCCAATCCAAGTCCAATCCAACCTTTTGGTTATCACCTTTATTAAAGCCCTTTATGGCAGGGCTTTTCAACCAGTGGTACGGGTACCACTTGTGGCACATTGGCACCTGGCAGGTGGTACACGAGCATCCTAGAAAAGTGGTAGCGGGGGAGGGGAATGACCTAAACTGGTGGCAGCATCGCACAAGCCTGAGTGAGAGATGGCTGGAGCTGCAGGACTGTCAGGACTCAGCAGAAGCACCAGGATCAGCGCAAGGCTCCAGCTGGAGCTTGGCACTGATCCTGGTGCTTCTGCTGAGCCCAGAAGAAGTGCCAATCAGCTGGAATGTTGCAGCCTCTCCAGGGTCTTGTGATTTACATTCAGATGCTTGGCAACTGATTCATATTTATGATAGTCACAGTGTCCCAGGGTCATGTGAAGTGACCAAGGGTTTTCAGCTGGTGGGGACTAGGACAAGGGTCTTTTCTGCCTTTTGAACATCTTGCCACCAGAGGTGAGATCTGTCCCAGATCTGTTGAAGTTGAAGAAGACTGTTTTTCAACACTGTGCTTGCATATTACGAAATAGATTCAGGGAGCAACTGTAATGTAATCCTAGTAGCAGGCGAACATTTGCTTGACCATGGGAATGAAGTGGATTTAAATGTACTCTGTTAAATTTTAACATACGCTCCTGAGAATGATAAAAAATAGGAAACCTAAGTGCAGAGCTTCAATTGGCTAAATCCTTTATTAAAGACAGACCTTCATTGGTGCACTATTCAAATGACCTTACAAAGTATGGTTCTGCATTTCCCTTAGATTAGTCTCTTGACTGAAGCTGGGTTAATAATTGCAAGAAGCACCAAAACAGTTAAATGTTGTTGTTTTTCTCATGTAACATCAGTTTTCTGTCCACAAAGACTGACAGTACTCTCAAAGTTGTCAATAATTTTCCCAGTAAATAATTTTCTATGTAAATAAAATAATTTTAAGTAAAAATTATTTAATATTGCTAAAACTTTGGAATAAACTTGTTCTGAATTTTGCAGCATCACAATTCACATAACTTGCTTTTGACTTGAGTTAACTAGAATGCTATATACCTGGCCATCTGCTTTTGTACAATCACCACTGAATGCAGTTAGAAGCCTTCAACCTACTAATAAATAATTTTTTAAAAAGTGTTTTATTTTTACAATTGTTTTATTTCTTTGAGAAAACTGATGAGCCACAGTGCAGCACTGTTCCATCATTAAGAGACGTATCCAATTATCACAAATATTGCATAATAGGATTGTTTCTAAGAGTTTTACCATTTTTGTTAACTAGTACAAAAGCATTGACTACAACTGACAGCTATTAATGAACATAAACGGAATTTGCAAAGATGGGAATCTAATAAAAGTTTAAGGTGTTGATTTAAAACAAATCTGCAGACTGTCTAATAGAGTAGATCAACCCTTCTTCATATTTTGATAGTTCCTCAAATACATTTAGGTAGCTATGGGCTCAGTAGCTGCAGAATTAAACACGTGTCTTTCTCTACTAGCTGCCCTATTCCTTTGGGGCAGGTTCTTTTTTGCAGAATATTTCTTTCTGCAACAGCAGTACCTGACATAACAGTTTCCAGGAGAAAGCACAGACAAAGCTTCAGCCAAAAACTGAGAATTAGTGCTTGCTGTACGATTCCAAATTTATAGGATATGTTGTCATATCTTCCCTTGGTAAACTCTTCTATAGTCTACATATATTCATATTCTTTGTTCTGCACAGGACTTAGTTTACAGACTCTTCACCATCTTATAATAACCTTTCTCTGAATTTGCGTCATGTGTTGATAATTGCATTTGTTCTTATTACTTTTTTAAAAAAATATTTATTTTTTTCTAATGTTTCCTAAACCACAGGGAATCTTTAGCAGCCAAATACCTTTTTTTCTGGACTAATCCAGAATGCAGATGGTCATAAATGGAAATCTTAAGAATTGGCTCATTCTTCCTTTTCTCTGTGGAATGATAAAAGGTTGGTGTATTGTCAATTGTTAACAAATTATGTATATGAGATGGGCAGCTGCATAAACTTATTAAATACATAAATAGGTGCCAGACAGATCGTAGTACACATCTCCTGGGTTACCGTCAGTTGCATGTAGGGTAAGTTTGTTCAAATTATGACTAGTTTCTTGTTCTGTGGAACAATTCAAGTAGTTTTACTTCCTAACTGTTATGTTTCCTTAGAACATATGGTAGTAAATATAATGTCCCAAAAAGGTTTCCCAAAAGGATTTTTTATTCTATTAAATGTCCAATTCATATCTAATGTTAAGTGAGACAACTTGCAGGAAGCTCCTAAATAGCTTCCCAGACAGATACTCATCAGGCCTATGAACAGAGTTCAGAGGAACTTGAGAAGATGACTTCTGCTTGTCAAAATGGAGTAATTATTTTCTTTACACCCTCACCCATCTAAGAACCTCTTCTGGCAAAAGGATCAAAAGGGAACTTGGAAAGTTTCAAAACAAAAGTGATAAAGAGGGAAGTTCACTTGGAGCACATGGTGGATATGAATATGGGTATTTTCTCACCCTAACTACTCTTCTATTCCCAATTACCTCTGCAAAGCAATACTCTGAATTAAAAGGTCACTGCTTAATACACACGTGTATGCATTGTTCAATTTAACTATGCTTTGATTTAATTAACAACATGTTTCTATGCTCTGTCATTCTGTCTTTCATTCTAAGCAGCTTATAGTATTTTTTTTACACACGAGATGAGAAAAATAACAAATACTATCAGTATTTTGATTCACTTTATAACAGAGAGCCTGAGCTGATGTTAGTAATGGTGACACAAAAGGCTCTAAATGCTGTTAAACATTTGTAGATAAAAAGCTCTCATTTTCTTTGGCAAGTAACGATGAAGACATCCATCCATCAATTTCTACATTAACAATAATGTAGAAAAATAAAGCTTTGAAAGTAGGGTAACATCTTAACAAAGCCTCGTAAAACCAAAAAGTCTTTCCTTATTGCTACTTACTGGATAATTGCTATATAAAAAAACAACGATTTCACTGTTTTGTGATAACTATGTTACAATTCTTTTGTGGAAGATAAAAACCAACAATATCTCAACTTTGAAATGATCAAATACTAATGATTTTCCTAGAGCTAAAAAGCCATAACACAATGCACCATTAAGCTGAAACAGAAGAGGTGGAAATACTCAATATGTCCCTTTGCAGCCATTTTTATCTTAAACTAGCAGTTTTCTCTGACTTGTACAGCAAAATAATCATTTATTTATGTGTGTACTTATTTAAGCATCTCTTGGTTTGCCACTTCATCCAGGAAGCCAGCAACTAGCTGGACTATTATCTGTAATTGTTGCCCCTCATTACAAGGCAGCCTCTTCTTTGAAAAGCAGTTTTCATAGCCTTCCTGAGTATCAGCAGAGAGGACGCATCCTCTAAACTTGGGATTGTGGTGTTCAGATCAAGAGGCTTTGCCTCTGAGGCTCCAGCACCTTCATTTCTTCAGGAATAGGTGAGGAATCTGTAGCATGCCTTCTTGATCAATGTGTGCACATATTGGCGTATTCTTAACTGGAAAAGGCAATTTCAAAGATATCAAAAACCTGAGGCATAAATGGAACTATATATACTCAATATCTTTAACTGACAATCGGTGGAGCTCCTGCACTATAGGTGTGATTCCTATACCCATCGGCAAGTGGACCACTGTTTGGCATCAACTGTAGATAATGTCAATGTTATCTTCCTTAATATGTACATAAGACAGCCAATTGGAGTTTCCAGTACAAGTAGTCCTTTCCTTACAAACACAACTGAGCCCAAAATTGTTAAGAGGGACGTTTGTTAAGTGAATTTTGCCCCATTTTACAATCTTTCTTGAAACAGTTGTAAAATGAAACACTGCAATTGTTAAGTTAGGTTTAAGTGAACTTGGCTTCCCCACTGACTGAAGGTGATTTCATGCCTCTGGGGCACTGCAACTGTCATAAATATCAGTCACCTCAATTTTGATCACATGACCATGGGGCTGCTGCGACAGTCATTAAGTGTGAAAAACAGTCATAAGTCACTTTTTTCAGGTCCTAACTTTGAACCGTCACTAAACAAACTATTGTAAAGTTGAGAAATACAATACTTCCAACTTTTTATGCTCAACATCGGAGTAGATTTTTTTTTCCTGCCCTACCGAAAAGGTGCTCACTCAGTGTGTAAATGGAAGAATGTCAAAGAGAACATCACTCTTCTGCTTGCAAAATTATTTCAAGAAAGCAGGAAAAAGAGAAGAAATAACCCCAAGCATCTCTGACTGACCCTCTGTTTTAAAGTGCCTCGGTAAGCAGACTGCCAAGACAAACAAGCTCCAGAGCAGCAAGCAAGCAAAGAGATCTTATTACAGCAGCTGAGCATAACCAGAAATATTGCTGGCCGTGGAAGAGGGAGGGGAAGGAGAAACAGAGTAGAGTTACAAGCTTTGCCATGTACTATAACACAGTTTCAGTCTCAGATGGATGTTTTTTTTAGCGACCACCAAAAAAGGAACAGGCCTTTGCTCTTAAAAAAAAAAAAAAAAAACTGGTGGGAAAGAACATTATCCCAAGCATGGAATCTGTTCCTTTCCAGAGTTCAAAACTCTGAAGATTTCATTGGAGAAATGTGGCCAGGTCTTCAGAGAAGACAGCAGCAGCAAAGCGCAGAAGGAAAGTTATAAAAAAAAGAGATCTCACCCTCTGAAAGGGGCTTTATCAGCAACAGTGCTAACAAATACATGGTTGATTGCTCCAGAAGAAAAGGAAGTTTTCTAAAGAGCTGGGAAACTAGAGAGCATTATTGATGCGGTGTCTCCTTGGCTCGCTGTGGTTTAGGCCAGTTTGTGCTGTCAAATTCCACATCACAAGAACAGCTGCAGTCTGTCTCAGGAATGTAAGCAGCATTGGGATAAATTAAGCCACGTACTCAATACAGCTCCGACCATCTCTGTGATAACTTTAGTTTCCATTTCCTGAGGGAAAAAAATTACCTGCAACGCCAGGATGGGAATGGCTTTATCACTGAATCACTGAGTGGTTGTGATCAGGTTGCAACTAAGCCTATGTCATGGAAATGGTGTGATGTGTTTTTTTCTTCAGCAGAGTAGAAATTTTCCAAAATAGATAACCTTACATTCTAAGCTACAGAGTCAATTATTCAGCTATATAAGCCAGCACCCATGTGGTGTTGCTCTTCAATGCCCTGTCTATGAGTTTAGCAAACATTGCAGTTTTCATTGTCCATGCATGGCAATATAAATATACTCCCTGCAGGCAAATATGGGATTTTGCCGTAGATGGCTTTGTGCCTGAGCTGTACCTTGAAAGGGCTATGTATCAGCTGCCAGAAGTAACAGCATGATTCTGGCATACTTGTGATTCTGGCCAGCTGTAGACTTCTTACTCCCACTGCTATTAATTGGGGTTCTCTACATTTGTGTCCCAAGACTTTGTATTTGTAATTAAGACAAAACAAAAGCTGAAGCTGCTGGTGCAATCTACACAGAAGAACAGAAAAAGCATGATGTGGGATAGCATTTGTTCTATTGCCCCCAAAGCAACATTCAGCAACATATAAATATGGAAGTAGGTAGAAAAAGGGCATTATCAAAATGAGCCGAGGTGGCGCAGCAGTTAGAGTGCAGTACTGCAGGCCACTTTAGCTGACTGTGTTCAGCAGGTCAGCGGTTCAAATCTCACCGGCTCAAGGTTGACTCAGCCTTCCATCCTTCCGGGGTAGGTAAAATGAGGACCCAGATTGTTGGGGGCAATGTAAATATATATATACATTGCTTACTGGTGTACACCGCTTAGACAGTGCTTGCACTTAAAGCGGTATATAAGTCTCATAAATAAATAAATAAATAAATAAATAAATAAAATGACATATATTTTTATGGACTAGGCTGGACTATTCCTCTACCCTCAGAAAAATTATCATTGGAATAGGAAGTAGAAGACAATGATGAAATGCAACACCCACCTGCTGCTTCTTACTGCCTGGAAAAGTTCTCTTCTTCCTCTACCATCACCATCTATGCACATACACTGAGCCACAGAAATACTATGGGGAGTCCATTTTGAGATGCTCCATTGAACTTTCCTGCAGTGGTAACAGTGAGTGAGTAGGTAGGCTCCAATTATTTTAGGAACTGATTTTCGTAGGGATAAGTCATTTATGGCATTAACATTATTGGGGTTATTTCCAGTAAGGTCTATCTTGATTGTGATATCATCAGCCTACAAAGATATGAACCAAGTTTATTCCTGCTCGCCTGCTCAAAGCTTGGGGAAAATGGCCTTTGATTAGAGAAATGGGAATCTTATTCTGCTGTAAAGCAGCACCTGAAGGCAGGGCAATGGATGGAAAATAATCAAAGAGAGAAGCAACCTAGAACTAAGAAGAACTTTCTGACAGAACAATTAGCCAGTGGAACAACTTGCCTCCAGAAGTTGTGAATTCTCAGACACTGGAAATTTTTAAGAAGAGACTGGACAACAATTTATCCGAAATGGTATAGTGTTTCCTGCCTGAGCAGGGGGTTGGACTAGAACAGTGATGGCAAACCTTTTAGATACCGAGTGCTCAAACTGTAACCCAAAACCCACGTATGTATCGTCAGGTACTGGGTGGGTGTGGTCCATTAGGTGGGTGTGGCCCATTGGGTGGGCGTGGCTGTGGTGGTAACAGCAGACTGGGTAGGACTAAAAAGTTCAATCAATCAATTCCAACTTTGCAAGATCTTTTTTTTCCTGCAAGAAGTTGAAATTGACTGATTGAACTTTTTCTTTTACATGGTGGCGGAGGCCTAAAGCGAAAAGGTTTTATAAAACCCATCTGAAGGCCTAGGACTGGGGCGACAGCACGCATGCCCACAGAGAGGGCTCTGAGTGCCGCCTCTGGCACCCGTGCCATAGGTTCGCCACCACTGGACTACAAGATGCCCAAGATGCTTTCCAACTCTGTTATTCTGTTCTGGTATTCTGTTCTTCTGCAAATCAGTACAAGGGTCCCATTTCCAATGTTTGGGAGATTGACAGAATATGTTTTTCAGAATAAAGGTGTTTATTAGTGGAAACCACTTTTGTAATATTCTCCAACTTGGACAACTATAAGAGATAAGAGAATAAAATTGTGCAACCATTCTCATGTTAATGGTCAGTAAACATAAAGGTTTCATGATTACCAAGCACTTTTGACAATTAAAGGCCAAATGGGATGTGATATAGAAAACAAGAGTTCACACTGTTTGTACTATGTGACACAAACTGTCACCAACTGTGACGAATATGAAGGAGCAACACCAAGGGGCATGAAGAAGTTGGACACTGCAGAAATATTTTTGTTGTGCTGTAGATATGAGCAAATAGTTTAAACTCTCCACTCTGAAAAAGTTGTGTGTGTGTGTTTGTTTGTTTATTTTACAAAGATCTTTTCTTGCTCTTCTTGTGACCATGCATCACTTAATTATGCCAAAAATTGGAATATTTAAATAATATGTGTAAAACAGAAGTCACAAATAAAGTTTTACATAAAAAAATCAACAGTGCTGGAATAAAAATATTTTCCCCAATACAAAATATGCAGCTATTTATCTATTACTAGCATTTCTTTGCTGTTTGATTCCCACCAGTTTATAGGTGTTAATACTGGTGCAGTCACAAAGAAAAGGTAAAGGTTTCCCTGTCAGTCATGTCTGACTCTAGGGCATGGTGCTCATCTCTGTTTTCTGGCCAAGGGAGCCAGCGTTGTCCGAAGACAATTTCTGTAGTCATGTAGCCAGCATGGCTATACACCAAAGGCACATAGAATGTTACTACCTTCCCACTGAAGTGGTACCTATTAATCTACTTACATTGGCATGCTTTGGAATTGCTAGGTAGGTAGGAGCTGGGACAAGTAATGGGAGCTCACCCCATTGTATGGAGCTCACGTCTTGAACCAGGCCTGTCAGTTCTGCAACTGACAAGCTCAATGTCTTTAACTGCTGAGCCATCTCGCTCCCTTCAGTAACAAAGAAGTGCTATTTATTGTGTATTCCCTTTAGGTGGACAACAAGACTGGGCTTCTGACCTTAGTAAGTGGACAAGTTATACTGTGAACAAGGCAATCCCTTATCTATTCTGGATCATGCCATTTAGGTTTAAAAATCACCTTCTCACTGAAACTATCTCCAGATTCGTATCCTTTGGGTTGCTGAAGATATGGCATCATCCAACTCTGAAAAAAAATATTAATTTATTTAAACAGAAGTATCACATATTGTCCTTTTAATATAAAGAATATACTGGCCAGCACAGCTGCTTTTTCCAACATGTATTGGAACAGTGTTCTTAAATATAAGACTTGTGTTACTGCTGCCTCATGTTTTTACTTTTCCCATCAAAGTCATCTTTTAATTGTAGCAGGTCAAGTGTTGCTTTATTTTGCTGACTATCTTTGTGTATTATGGCACTGTGCCCAAAAGTTACTTGTGGCCTTGTGAAACTGCTCATTAGGGGAGGACTAGTAACTGACATGAACTCAAATGGGAGGTTTTATATTTCAGTGTGATGAAAGAGGTTGCTTTCTGGACTTAGGCCAGAGATACATACAGAATTATATTAACCAGAGGGAAAAAAAGAGATATCTTCTCTTGCAGTTGGTGGTTAAACAACAATAACATCTGAATTTCAGCAATATTGCTTGAATTTCGTGCTTGGATCACGTATAGCAGACCAGATGGTTTGCAGACATATGGCATCCTGATCATTTGATGTCATCTTCAATTATACAACCTCAATGAAAAGACTTCTGCTGAGGCCTTGAAGAATTGTCTAACTTAGGGTTGCTATGTTTAGTCCAAGTCAGATGTTCAATATGTATACTTATTATACTTTCAAACAGCTGCAGTCTTCAGATGTGTTGTATGATATTAATATTTATAAGCTGCTTCCAACTCAAAAGGGCTCTTCTATAGCATAACAAGCAGTAAAGCAACACCAATCAGCAGCCAATAAATGTTCAACAAAATAGTAATAATGAAGTTAATACTACACCTAGATATACAGAGAGAGAGAGAGAGAGAGAGAGAGAGAGAGAGAGAGAGAGAGAGACGCACCCACAACCAAGCAGTAAAACCCATAACACTAAAATAGTATAACCGATAATAGCAAATCAACAGTCAGAACCTTCAAGAAAATTCTATCAATCAACTGCATTTCTAATTTATGACTATTTAAGAGTTAAATGATCAGCAGACATTTTTCATTTCTGCTTTACATGTGTAATTTTAATTTGTTTTGTGTTTGATGTTGCTCCTCCCTCCTCAGTGTTTATTACATTCATATTCAAGCATTCACCCAGCTGGGTGATTTTGAATTTTAGAATTATATGAAATAACAATGAAGAGGCAATGTGCAAAGTATATTTTTTAAATTATTGGGCAATGTTTCCAAGGACCCCAGATGGGCTAGCTGTCTGTTTATATGTATTTTGGAACATTATCATTTCTTTGCAGTCATAAAAACCTTGATGGAAAACTGGTTCATTTTTCTTTTTGTTTTAGATAAAGAGGTTGAACTAGAAGTTAGAGAAACTACCAGGAATATTGATTGATTAGCATTTTCTGTATCTCTTTGGGGATAACTGAACTGAGGTGAAGCCCACACATTCTTTCACAGAATAAACTGATAACAATATGCCTTGAGATATTGTGTATTTTTTCTTTCTTTATCTAATCAAATGTCTGCCAGTAACTTTCATGAAGTAAATTCAGTCCTACACGGATTACTATTGTTCCTTATGATCCCACTTTATCTTAACTTAAAACTTGTTTGGAACTGCTTTTTCCAAACCCCAAATTCTTAATTGTTAGCTTTCCTACCCATTTTGTTTTAAAAAATATATTGTTAATTTATCAAGCAACTACTGAATCTAGATCCATATGTGGCACATTACTTAGCTGTCAATTCTTTTACACTGCTTTTGCTGTCTAGCAAAAAGCAGAACTTTCACATGAGTTTCTTCCACTCAGACCAACATTTGTTCCCAATTAACTGAGGAACCTTCTACTGGTGAGATACTGCCAAAATGTGAGGCAAAACACTGGTGTGGTGCCTTTTGAAAAATATTTATCTAAATAATTTTGAATTCAGGACCTTTACCAAGATCTAGCATTTGTTCATTCTCCCTCCACTTCTTTTTAGAAAATGTATATATTTATATGCTGCTCATCTCACAGTGCAAGGTGACACCTAGCAGTTACATTTCCTGTACTCAAAGGATTTATTTTTAGATATATACACAAATTGAATAATCTTTTCTTATGATTTATGGGTTTTAAATGCAAGTTTAAATTAAAGCTTTCTAAATGAGATGTTCAAAATAACGATTCCTTGTACAGAGTATGTTATCAGCCTGCTATATGTAATTATATATAAATTAAAGATTCTTTGGACTGTTCATAACCATACAAATATATACAACAACCATAACCTATACGCTGGAATTAGACTTTAGAAATTCTAGTTAACTTCTATGGCTCCTTAGAGAAACTTCAAGTTAAAAGTTCCATTTTAGAAATCAAGCACGGCACTGCATAAACGTCGAAAACCTTTGAACTGTTTAACCAAAGGTATATGCAGGTTCTGAAACTTTCATTAAAAAAATGGAAGTTATTATTTATTTAGGAAATTTATATGGCTGCCTACTCGCTCATAACAACTATAGGTGACTTACAAGCAATAAAAACACAGTATACAAAATTAAAAACAATCAAAATAATAATCTCCCCTGGTGGTTATTGAGCCATATGATGGGCTTCATCCCACTCTGGATTCCCTAGGCCCGTTGCCAAAACCAAGTCTTCAGAACATTATGAAAGACTGTCAAATTGGGGGGCCAGTCTAATTTATGAAGGAATGATATTCCAAGTTGCATTGCAGTTTTGTTAGCAGCGTTGACATCTGGTATGACAATACAATTTTGGTATGACAATACAACAACTACTTTCATTGTTTATACCACCTTCAAAGCCATCCACACATCCACATCCCCACCCACAATATAGGTGTCTCTGTCAAATACTGCAGTTGTTAAGGTTTGCCTTTGGAAGCATTTAGCTCAATAAAATCCAAACTCCATTTACTATTTCCATAGTAAGAGATCAGATATAGGCAGAAGCTTAGAATTGGCCAGTGTGCACAGGATGTTATTAAAACTTCCAATATGCATTCACAGCTGTCTGTAAAGGTAGTAAAAGTAGTGAGGTCACATCCTTTCCAGAGAGAGCAATTTGAAGAGGCCCAGAGTTGCAGAGAGAAATATATGCGGGAAAGATCTTTCCCATGAACATAAATTCTGATCAGTTTAAGGGTATGAAAGTTAAGATTTAGATCACATGGAGTCTACATGACTTTATTCTTTCACCATTGTAAAACATACATTATTTAATTTCCTATACAGTGTTTATTGTTTCATAATAATCATGTGAGGAACAGTGAATGTGAAGAACAGAGTAAATGTGATTATCAAGATTTTGATTATCCTATCAGTAAGAGTTTCACCTTAGGGTTAAGCATCATCATCATTTTTCTGCAGTAATCCCTACTACCAACCCCACCCCTGCAAATAAAACAAAATAAAATAAAATCCACAACTATAGGTGCACCACTCCAGCATCAAGCAACACTACAGCTCCTCTTCTATGTACTTCTAAGCTGGTAAGCTGAGAAAGAAGTGGCAAAACTGCAGCTTGAATTTGCTACAAAAGCAATATCTTGTTGAAGACACTACGCTTCTGGAATTAATAGAGACATAAGGGATGGACCTACCAACTGGGTACTTCTTTTTTTAATTGTAGAATGTTTTTCCGATTGGCCTATGGTAGAAATCAATCTATTTCATCGATCTCAAAGAGCTAAGCCACTACAATTGTCTGGAATTGGGTGATATATGAATCTGTGAACAGGTCAATATGAGGATGTTTTTTCCTATTTGTTATTGTTACTTTGTTAATCAGTGACAATATATGGACAGACTACTTTCTGTAATGAACTCTGCACACTCATGTAATAGTAGCATTTCAGTTCTATGCTACTATACAGTTCTGCATTAATCAATATGTTTGCTTTAACTGCTGAAACCAATCAAAGGCAAACCTTGAGGAGACATTTAAGCCAAGTAAGCAATGTTGGCAATTCAAGACAGAATATTTTGAAGAATAAAATATTATAATATAAGAGGAAACTTCAAATCTATCTAGAGCAGGGGTGTCAAACCGGCAGCCCGTGGACCGGATGCGTCACATGCAGGCCACACCCACCCCGGCTTCGCAAAGACAAAAACATCATGATATGTAACATGAAGCGATTGAGTTTGACACCTATGATCTAGAGACCCAACAGACCTTGACCCAACTTCTACAGCCCAATTCATATATATATTAATTAGTTGTTAATGTATGTTATGACAAGAAGGAATCCAAGCAGTATTTTCATAGAGATGCACTTCTGATTCTGCTATTTGGGGCAGCTTTTCGTTTCAACTTTGATTTGAACATGTGAATTGTGCAGGTGTCCTGAGAAACTATTCCCAGTAGAGTTTAACTCGGAGGAAGATACTCCCATTCTAGAAACAGAGAAGAATAATTTTGTTTTGTAATTTTGTCTCTCCCATCCTAAATTATATTTCATAAGCCTTTAACTGTATATTTCACAGACATAATTAAACATACAGCTTTTTTCTGGATAGAGAACATTTATAGTGATAAATCAATCAATCAAAGACTTTGTTGTAACAATTTCTCAAACAAAGAAGTGTGAAGATAAAAAACAACAGTTCAGAAAAATATATATGTAAGGACTTATTCTTTACCATGTATCATGGCTGTCCCATTTCTGAAGGAAAATATTATGCTACTTTAAAGAAAAGCAGCTGGTCTGAGTTTATGAAACTGAATGATCTTTTCTTGGAACTTGACCATCAGAAGGCTGGAAACATTTTACTGAACAGTTCTGATCCAATTTCCGCCAGCGTGTTTCCGATTCTTATTTCAGTAATACAAATTGACTATGTGGTCACAATTTGGCTTTAATTCCTAATTACTAAAGTGAATAGTGAAACCAGCCAACAAATTTCAAGACAAATACCTGGACATTTGTTACATGTAACTCTGAGACACCTTCTTCATTGCACTCATTCTGCTACTTAAAGAAAAAAAACTCAGCATAAATCAAACTACTTAAAGAGGCTTTGAAAAATTTGTGTTAAAATATGTAATATTCTCAAATGAAAAATGGTCCACAAAATATCTAGGTATTAGTTTTATTCTGCCATGTATTCTTATTGTATATTTAAATGTTTACTTAGGTATCAATTCTATATCAATTTATCAGGAGATAAGTCACACTGAATTCAATAAGTCTCGAGTTCATTTGAGAACAGAGGTTTAGGTTTATCTATTCTGACACTACAAAATTTCAATTACCGTATATGATATTCTATTCATATAAAAATTTCATTATAGTACAGGGTTTTCTCGTTTGTGTTTGTAAAGTATAGTCAGATTTAAAAAAAGATAAAGAGAGCCTGTTTGATCTCGTGGTTGAGGCACTAGGTTAGAAAGCGGGAAACTGAGTTTTAGTCCTGCCTTAACCATGAAACCTAGCTGGGTGACTTTGGGCCAGTTTCTCAGCCCAACTTACCTCACAAAGTTGTTATTGCGGGAAAAATAGGAGAAGGAAAATGTGCTGGACTGCTTTGAGTTATTTGTAAAAATAATAAAGGCAGGATGTACACTGAATTTGAGAAAAATAAAAAAAACAGTTTTAAATGAAAGACAATAGAGGGAACAACACACTATAGTTTTCCACACTTTTCAGTATGAAACTAGAGAAACAGATACACATCTGGAGCAGAGAGAAGTAATATCACACTCAGTGCATGATCAACCTCTGATGTGAAGCAGGATATGTTGATTTCTCATCACAGATGCTATGGTCAGATCCCAGTAGTTCACCCAAAATATAATCAAATCTTATATAACAGCAAGCGGCAGCATGTTGCTGATTTTCAAAAACTTAAGCAGGATCAAATGTGGTTACTACTGGATAAGAAACCAGTAAGAAGTCATAGAATTAAGTTTGGGAGAACAAAAAACATGAGGGAAGGCAATAGCAAATTAGTTCCATGTTGCTGACAAGGAAACAACTAACATCCATTCATATAGTCACCAAGATTCAAATTTGACACAAGGGAAGTTTTACAGTTATACCAATTTTGAATCCTAAAACAAACTTTATGAATGTAGAATGTTTGCTTTACTATCTTCATTATATGTTATTGTGTCCATTGATATCCACCTTTAAACTATAACCATCTGCCTACAAGAACATATATGTATAATATGTTATACAACTGGACGGGATTCCAATTGATCTTCCAATCAAGTTACATGTTCTGATTTAGAATATTTACATCCAAGAATTCATACAATTGTATAAGGGTAATTTCAAAGTACTATGCTGGTCTTTGACTTTTAATAAACATTTGATTTGAACCTTTTTTTTATAAATATAAAAATACTGAGGAGACTTGTTGGTTCAGAATATATAGATTTAGATAGATATATAGATATATACACCCACAATACATACTATACATACTTGCATAACATACATTATACACATCCTGTATATACATATTCATACATACACAAACAAAACAATATTGCATTTTTATTTATCTAAATTGCCTTTAAGGCTATTCAAATTCAGATTAATGGTTTTCACTGAATCTTGAAGAATGCTATTTACTGTATAAACTTCTTTTTCTGTGTTACTCATTTATAGTTGAGACTGAGTTCTAATTTCACAAGATCTTCTCTCCACCCATATTTCCCAGTACGCGTATCTGTAATCAAACTTATCATGCACCCTTCCTCACTATTCCTTTTAAACAACAACCACACACAAACAAAAAACCTTTTGAAGTGCAAGTAAACACTGTCCATTAGAGCTAAAGGACCATACATATTCTTTTCCAGCAAGGTTTATTGATTTACATGGCTGATCATTTTCATGCTTTCCACATGGAGTTAACATATGCTAACTTCAATATAAGAACATGAGCAAAGAGTTTGGTAGCAAATAATCCAGCCTGAGGTATATACAGAATATATTTGGTGGGGCTGTTTCATTAAACGTAATGTTAAGGAAACTTCTCATTTTTAAATTTTGCAGGAATGAAAACTGCTTCTTTTGTAAGCGTGTCCCAAAATGTGAATTTTTGGAAGACGCTGTTCTGCTACCACAGGAATGCTGAAAAGGAGCCTGTTTGTCTTAAAAGTTTCATGCAAGAACAGGCTAGAGCTCCCACGATTATTTTCTATTGGCAAAAGTTGACTATATAGACTAATAAGAAGCATCTGAATTTTAGAAGAAGGCAAAAGCGGCATAATAATTCACATCCAAGGAGATATTATCATCCAGAATGATTTTGGCTTTTAAATAAATTCTAAAACAATATGAAGGACCTTTACTGGTCAATGTGCAGATACACTTTACATCATATGTTAGCAGCTACATGCAAACTATCATAAGGAAATATTTTTAATTGGTTCTAGTCATCTCTTAATTGCATTTGAAGAACTCATGGTGTGAATCAAATGGCTCTAGATTTAAGAAAAAAGATCATTCTTCAAAGCCTCCAGTAAGAGATCTCTGGACTGCACTTGAAACAAGCATGGCTTGATAGCCATGATTTCTTTGTCTTGCCTACTCCAGGTTTCTACTTTCTAGTGCTAATGCTAAAACAAAAGCAGAATTATTTTTGTAATGCTCCTAACAGAATTGCAAACAGATTAAAAGTGAAAGAGCTGTTAGTGGAGAGACCACAGTATGATGGATTCTAAATTACAAGGTCAGCTTTGCTCAGTGTAAAATCTATTTATCAGTCAAAACCCACTCAGTTTTCTTCATTAGGTTAGAGCAGAAGTGCATAGCCTATGGCTCCATGGCACAATACAGATCTGTAAATGTTTGGATCATATTGCCTTAATAATCTAGTGGGTGACAATAACAGAACAACACAAATTTGTCAGAATTTTCACTACAAAATATTAACAATAATTAAGAAATATCTGACTTGTTTTTTGTTATTGAATATTAAAGTAAAGGTTTTCCTATCCAGTCGTGTCCAACTCTAGCATGTGGTGCTCATCTCTGTTTCTCGGCTAAGTGGCTAGAGTTATTCGAAGACATTTTCCATGATCATGTAGCCAGCATGGCTATATGCCAAAGATGCATGGTATGTTGTTACCTTCCACCAAAGTGATACCTAGTAATCTACTTGCATCTGCATGCTTTCAAACTGCTAGAGGGGCAGGAGCTGGGGCAAGTACCTGGAGTTCACCCTGTCACACAGCACTCAGGTCTTGAACATGGGCTGCCAGCTCTCCAATTGACAAACTCAGCATCTTTAACCACTGAGCCATCATGTCCCCTACTGAATATTATAAATCTTGAATACAATCTTTTTTTAGATTTCACAATAACCAAAAGTAAAGTTTGGATTTTTTTTTTAATTTTTTAAAGCCTTTGTCATTCTGAAACTAAAACCATTACTAGAATTCACAAGTGATGCATCTGTCCCTTCTCTGGCTAAGCAATAAAGTTATTTAGAAGACTAGTGCACAGTCCCTACTCATGTTAATAAAGAAAACACCAATCTGCATTTTCCTTTCAATAAAGGGGAAATTCACATAAGCAGACACAGATCTTTGTACTTCAACAACTTTTATTTTTTTTATGGGAGTGGGCCACAAACTTAAGGACAAAAGCCTGTTTTCAACTTCAAAAGAAATTTCTACGTCTTGAAATAGTTGACAAGTTTCAGATTTGTCTTTTTAAGAAAACAAACAAAAATGTGCTTTGAATACATCATTTAAATCTGTAAAAGAGCAGCTATTCACAATGGTTTGAAATTCTGGAATCTGTACCCTACAATTTTTGGAAAACACTAATATAGTAATGCAAAAATAGAAGCTGTTTCTTTCCCTTTTCAGAATTAATACACTGAACACCAACCAGGAAAATAGGACATTCCTTTTCTGCTTTATCTGTATTTGATAATATTGTAAGATGGAAAGGATCTATTTAGACCATTAAGTCCAGCCCAGTCCAGGAATCCAAATTAATGCAACTCTCACTACTCTCACTTAGTCCAATGTTATTCAACCTTGGGAAATTTATAATGGATAGATAAAATATCCAGAATTTTCCACTCAGTATGCTGGCTTGGGAATTCTGGGAATTGAGTCCATATATAATAAAGTTGCCAAAGCTGACAAGCACTGATCTAGCCTGTGCCTGAACACATTGTACAAAAAAAGAGACCACCACCTTCCTCAATAATTGGTTGCCTGTTAAACTGTTATTTGTAGAGATATCATCCTAGTTTTCTGATAAAGTAGTCTATGCCAAAAATAGCCCTTCTTTTGATACTATAAACACACATTAAAAAAATCCAATAATAGACTTCACTATATTTATTTAAATGACGAATATAATTATTCTGGAACTTGGTATCTGAAAACCCAGTTTTTCTATTATCTTAATTGCTTTCTATACCTTGAGAAGCAGAAGGATCACATTATTCTTTTCTATTTAATGGTGAAGGCCAAGAAACCCTTCATAATTTTTTAAAAATGTTTTAGTGTAGTGTTTAGTGTTGTGTTTTCAGTGTTGTGCTGAAAATAACTGGGAAAACTAATGAGAAATTGGTATGACTGATATGTAGCATATTTAACCATTGTAATTAGTAAAAATCAGTAGCTCACAAATCAAGTGAACAATGATACTTCAGAAGTGGCATTTGACTGCACATGTTTTAATGTCTTTTTTTTAATCATCTCTTTTTGTTTTGCTATTAGATACCAACCCTATCTATTATATTTGAAAAAAAACGACACAGATGGAAATTCCATTCTCAAGACTAATCAGAGCTCCAAAATTATTTCAAAATGTTGTTTCTCCCATTATATATCTTTCTACTTCAAGGAAACCCAAACAAATGAGGCATTTTCAGACTCTTGATCTAATACTGCTATTTTGGGGTCCTCATTATCAGATGAGGGGGAACATGATAGCATGTTCCAATATCTCAGAGCCACAAAGAAGAGGGAGAAGCGCCTGAAGGCAGGACAAGAAGCAATGGGTGGAAACTAACCAAAGAGAGAAGCAACCTAGAACTAAAGAGAAACTTCCTGACAGTTAGAACAATTAACCAGAGGAACAATCTGCCTCCAGAAGTGGTGAATGTGCCAACACTGGAAGTTTTTAAGAAGAGACTGGAAGCCATTTGTCCGAAATGGTATAGGGTAGGGAGTTGGACTAGATGACCTCCAAGGTCCCTTCCAACTTTATCATCATTATTAGTATTACTATTCAGTCATTTATTAAGTTCAATGACTTTATAAAGAAACACACACACAAATGGACTTTATGCTTTCCATCAAGTGAAAACTGAAGCAAGTTTTCCAGCTTCACTTTCATACCAAGTGGGGGTGGAGAGTGAGATCCAAAGAATGAATAAAGCGAGGAGGAAAAAAACAACCCATCAAAACTATGATATTAGCTTTGATCATATAAACCCCCTCCAAAGATCATTTAAACCAAAGGATCAGAACTAAATACTGTTCTCTTTATATTTATTGCTATAGCTGATTTTTATTGATTCGGTTCCAAATTAGACGCTGCTCAGCCAACACATGTAAGAGATCAACACAACAGGCAGCTCTTTGGGATTTTTGTAATGAAAAACAGTGGCAGGAGACTGTGAGTTGAAATGGAAGATAATATAAATTTTTCCCAGGGGTGGAAAAGCAACTTGGGAAAATGAAGGCAAAAATATGAAGAGTTAAGCTCTAATTTCATTGCTTCCTAATTCTAACCAAGCAAATTCTATGTGATTTATCAGTTGGCTACTGAGAATTTGAAGTTCTTGTGTGGCCTTCCAGTTGCAATATAGTTGCTTACATATATATAAATAACTTCTTTCTTCTAAGAAGGAAGTCCAGTGATTTTTAAATTTTGGCACTTCTAACTGGAATCCAGTATTTAGTTTTTCTACATTACTATTAATGTTTGATTTTTGAACTCAAAGACATTCCAAAACATCTCTCAAGCAATAATATATGGCTGAACCCCACCCTCCCTAAAAACCTTTGCAGCTGAATATCTTTCTTTGAGCTAGAGTTAGAGGATTGTGTGAATTTTGGTTTTGTTTTTTTTCTCACTTTTTTTTATTAATTCATCTATTTGTTGTATCAGACTTTTTTTAAAAAAACCTCAAATTTGATGAACTGATAAATTAGTAAAATATTTTATTAATTGAAATGTACACAGTTAACTATGTTACTTAAAATTAAGCATGTAAAATTATGCAAAACTTAAG
This sequence comes from Crotalus tigris, assembly GCF_016545835.1. Classification (NCBI taxonomy): domain Eukaryota; kingdom Metazoa; phylum Chordata; class Lepidosauria; order Squamata; family Viperidae; genus Crotalus; species Crotalus tigris. The sequence goes on from NW_024096520.1 coordinate 2,056,192, forward strand.
TAAAATGTAAAATTAAGTAAAATTAACTTAACTGGAGAAGCCTCCTGCGAGTCCCTTGGACTGCAAGGCGTTCAAACCGGTCAGTCCTAGAGGAGATCAACCCCGACTGCTCTTTAGAAGGCCAGATCCTGAAGTTGAAACTCAAATACTTTGGCCACCTGATGAGAAGGAAGAACTCACTAGAGAAGGGCCTAATACTGGGAAAGATTGAGGGCAACAGAAGAAAGGGACGACAGAGAATGAGATGGCTGGATGGAGTCACTGAAGCAGTAGGTGTGAATTTAAATGGACTCCAGAAGATGGTAGAGGACAGGAAGACCTGGAGGAACATTGTCCAAGGGGTCGCAATGGGTCGGACACAACTTCGCAATTAACAACAACAACAACAAACTATACTGATGATGTTACCTAGTTTGAGTAATGAAACATCTGCAAGAAAACAACCAAGCTCTGACAGTACCAAGGATTCCTAAAAAATTAAATTAAAAAAATTCTAAAATTGTAATATATATATATATATATATATATATATATATATATATATATATATAGATTATTTTGCTGTATTTTTATGAACATGTATGTTTTAACAGAAACACACATGGTGAACAAAATGGAGCACTGTGGAACTCCAGAATATAAATGATGGAATTAAACAGACATCCCCCAACAGCGCCTTTTGGAAGTGGTCCATGAATGAGTAGAAGACATTCAGGAGAATGGACAAGACTGCAATCTACCTTTCTCATAGGAAACATCATTCTACAGGGCAAAAGGTTTCTGCGCCAAATTACACCCAAACCTCAACACAAATGGATCTAATTAATCAATTTTCTCTAACAGTATCTGCATCTGATCAGGCACAAATGTTCAAGTGGCTTGGCCAAGAAGGGAATGTTGGCTACCAACCTATAATTATGGGATCCAATTATATGTTTTTCAGAAGTGGTCTTGCTAAAGCTTCCTTTAATGAGGATGGGACCATTCCTTTTCCCACGGTTAGGGTATGGGTGGAATGATTAACAGAATGGATAACGTTCTTGACTCCGATAAAGTCACTCTTGCTATGCAAGGTAATTAGCTATAAGAGGCAAGTGACTTATAATCATACTATTGGCCAGACTCAACATTTTTTTCTCTCATCATCCAACCTTAATAAGTGAAAGTGACCTAGAATATTCTTATAGATAGGGCTTATTATAATGCCTGTTTTGTGGAGATGAGATAGGCAAAAAAAAAAAAAAGCAATAATTCAGTACTACGTAAAAGAGTTGTTCTAAGCAAGCTGGGGTGGACAGATCTTTCATTCTATCTAGCAGAGATCTTTGTATCTCCTTCAACACCAGGAGGAGGAGGAGGAGGAGGAGGAGGAGGAGGAGGAGGAGGAGGAGGAAAAGCCATGTTTCAAGCCAAACTGCAACGTGGCTCAACAGTCAGAGAAAGAAACTTGGGAAGGACCCGCCCTAATAGATCAAGCAGTCAAAAGTAGTGGGGGAAGTCTGTACTTTCACACTTGCAAGATTGTTGTTGATATACCATTACTATGAAATAGAATTAGTTCATATAGTCATGCCTCTTGTCTGATTTATCTGGGAGGGCTGACAGGTACAAAGGTACAAAGCCAGCTAGTCAGTCACTTTCTCTAGGTAGAAGGTGAGGATAAACCACTTTTGAAAATGCTGCCATGATACAGGTAGTCCTTGACTTACAATCATTTATTCAACGACTATGAAGTTACTGATGACCATTTTTCACTACCATTTTGCAGTATCTCCATGGTCACATGATCAAAATTCAGACGTTTGGCAACTGGCATGCATTTATGATGGCTGCAGTGTCCCGGTGTCATATGATTCCCTTTTGTGACCGTCTGACAAGCAAAGTCAATGGGGAAGCCAGATTCACTAGAGGGTCATGCTACTAATTTAATAACTGCAGTGATTCACTTAACTATTGTGGCAAGAAAGGGCAAACTCACTCAATTGTCCTGCTTAGCAACAGAAATTTTGGTCTCAATTGTGGTCGTAAATTGAGGACTACCTGTACTGGTAATCTGCCTCACATGTAATCTGCATCTGCATAATAACCCTGTCTTCCCCTTCCCTGCCTTATCTCAATTTAATCCTATAACAGTTTAGCCATTTCAAGCATGTGATGAAATAAGCATTAGCTCACAAAAGCGTATGTGCCTTTTAGTAAATCTGTTAGTCTGAAAAGGTTCTGATAGGAATGAAGATGATTGAAATCGCTCTTGTGATTGTATTTTCCTCATCTGAAAATTCCACAATGTGATCTAACATGGGCATGTATTTGCTTAAACTCTATAGAGCACTTTTTGCTAGACCGATGCTCAGAACAGCTCATACATACGTGGGGGTTTCTGCCTTTGTAGTAAACTTTTAATTTACAATGTGATGAAAGTGTTGCTTCTAAAAACTAAATTAAAGCTGCTTGAAGCAGCCAGACAATGTGAAAACTGCTGTATGAGATGGAAATGCTTGTAAAAATGTTCCAGGAGGTTGCCATATGTTCTTTTGTCTTATCTCCTCTTGGATAACTGGGGAAAAAAAAGTTTGCTGTTCCATGTTAAAACAAAAAAATGAAACAACCTCCTCCTCCCAACCAACAACAGAAGATCCCAAGGATCAAACTATGTGTGCGGTATGTGATCCATCACTGAGCTGTTCAAATATATATATAAAGTATGTCTACATGTGCATCATGACAATGTCATCACATTTGCAAGAAAACAACCCAGCACAGAGAACACTTCAGCCACATATAGAAACATTATTCTCTACTGTTGAAATTTCATCTTTTGAAACAGCATAAACTGAAGAAATGAACAGCTGAAAAGTGGGAACAGTTATAGAACACCTTTACTGCCTCTGTCAATGTCCTATTTTATACCAAAGGATCTTTTCTGTCACAGAAGGACTCTAAGTTTTATACTTCTGTTTTATGACTGAATAAACATGAACATATCCATACAGTATGTACTTATGTATCACTGAGAACTGCTTTAGGATCTTCCTGTTACAGCTCTGTTTGGCCTCTGATATAAGTATTTGTGGAACTGAACTTGTAGCTATTGTTCCTGTTTGTGAAATTAGAAATGCAAAGCTGGGTCAAAGGAAAGCAAGTAGCTTTTGAGAAGAAAGACAGACGGACGGACAGACAGATAGACAGACAGGTGTGTATGTGAACCAGAGTTTTTCTAAAACAAGTCCCTATTTAAGGAAATTAATATACGGTACTGTCTACTTCTCAATGGCTATTTATAATCAATCTCTTTATCCATTTCTATCTCTATCAGTTTAAAAGCATCACTGTAATGAGTTTAATTCCTTCCTGAATTGTAACAGTACCACTACTGATGTACCATGAATTTCGGGAAGATTATATGGGAATAACTAGCCCTATAAATAGCTGGGACTAGTCATGTAAAATCTAGTGACCAGATTGAATTAGTTCTGGAAGGCAACCAATGAAGCTGTTATTTAGAACTTCTAACTCACAATCCACTTCATCACATTTTAGGCCAGGTACAATTACAAACCATCTTAAAAGGTCAACCTACAAAGTTAATTACAGTAATAAAATCTGGAAGATATAGTAAGTAATACAGTCTTGTTATATTACAAAATCCTGTCCAATCTTGATGCTTCCTCTGAATTTGCTCCATGTGGTCAGTAATCTTTCCAGAGTGTGCTGCCTAGTACTAGACACAACATCCCAACCAAGATGTTCTCATTAATATATCCCAAAAGGGCATTTATCTTTTTAGCAGCTATATGGCACTCTCAGCTCTTCTTCACCTTGGGGTCTACTAGAACACTCAAATCTTTTTCATATGTACCATGGCCAAGTCAGGGTCCCCAGTTCCTTGTGACTTCCATGTTTTATTCCCCAGATACAGGCTCTTACATTTTACTTGGTTAAATTTTACCTTATTTAATTTGCCCACAATTCAGTCTTGTCTGGATCTTTTGGAATATTCTCTTTTTGTTGTAGTTTCCTACATTCCTTACTTTTGGATCATCTAGATATGAATTTATATATTTGCTACTGAAATTTATATGCTGTTTAATTTTTTAAAAAAAATCTAAGTGGATTACAAATAATGCAAAAATAAAATAGAGTACCAAAGAAAACATAATAAAACAAACTACATGGAGTGAACCTTTCTGTCCATTAATTACAGCAGGGAGTAACAATCAAAACAGCAACTGTATACTGAATAACAGAATAACAGAATTAGAAGGGACCTTGGAGGTCTTCTAGTCCAACTTCCTGCTTGAGAAGGAGACTTTATACCATTCTGGACAAATGGCTGTCCAATCTCTTCTTGAAAACCTCCAGTGCCACAACTTCTGCCATGCTATTAATCTTTCACATTTGATCATGATCCTCTAATGTTAGAATTTCACTGATGAGGGGCGTTGTCTTACCTGAACGCCTTTTCTCAGCAGGATGATGTAGAGTCCAAATGGATGGGTTCTATGACGGCCTTCCTGCCTGGCAGACTGGGTAAAAACTTCGGCCACACCCCTTCCTTTGGGCGTGACCCCAGTTTTGACTTAGGCGAGAAACTTTGTTGGAATTAACCTTGCAGCTCTTTATTATATCTTTATTATAACCCTGCCTAGACCTATCCTCTGGGTGGGCTTGGACTCTACATCATCCTGCTGAGAAAAGGCGTTCAGGTAAGACAACGCCCCTTCTCCAGCAGGATGGCTGTAGAGTCCAAATGGATGGGACATACCAAAGCCCTCATGTCCCCCTGGGAGGGAATGTCTAGGCTACCGAACTCTGAGCAGATACGACTTGTTGAAGAACTCTTCTGCCAAAAGCCGCGTCTGCTGCTGCTAGGGAGTCTAAACGGTAATGTCGAATAAAAACCGAAGGTGAGGACCAGGTTGCGGCCCTGCAAATCTCTTCCACCGGAGCTTGCGTTAGCCACGCCGCAGATGTAGCTGCGCTCCGAGTTGAGTGAGCAGTCACCTGAGTGGGTGCTGGCAAATCCTGTGAGACGTAGGCCTGCGCTAGGCAGGCTCTGATCCACCTGCCTATGGTGGAAGGAGATACCTTCTTTCCCATAGTTGCTGGTTGAAAGGACACAAATAATGCTTCAGTCTTTCGGAAAGCCGAGGTGCGTTTCACGTAGAAACACAGCGCTCTCCGCACGTCCAGCTTGTGCCATCGGTGTTCTAGTCTATGTTTGGGTCTTGGACAGAAATCAGGAAGCGAAAGTTCCTGAGATCTGTGAAAGATGCTATTTACCTTCGGAATGAAGGTCGGGTCTGGTCTAAGAACGACCCTGTCTTTGAAAAAGGTACACAGATCCTTCCTTACTGACAGTGCTGCTAGCTCTGAGATTCTTCTTGCTGAAGTAATTGCCACAAGGAAAGCTACCTTCAGTGATAGGTGATGGAGTGAGCATGTTTCAAGAGGTTCGAAGGGTGCTGATGTCAAGGCTAGAAGGACCTTAGGCAGGTTCCAGGACGGGTACCTGTGTATGCCTGGGGGCTTTGTGTTAGATGCCCCTTTTAAAAAGGCATTAATAGCTGGATGCTGTGCTAGGGAAGTTAAGTTGTCGCAGGAGAGTACAGTTGAGAGGGCCGATATCTGTCTGCGGATAGTATTGACTGACAGGCCCTTATTAAGAACCTCCAGTAGGTAATCTAGGATATTGGGAATAGATACTGCGGTCGGGTCTAGGTGAAGCGAAGCGCACCACCTACAAAATCCCTTCCACGTAGCGTCATAAATCCTATTAGTGGACGCTCTTCGTGATGCCTGTATGATCGATATCACCCCTGCAGACTAAGATTGTTTAGTTAAGCTTTGCCGCTCAAATGCCAAGCGGCTAGTTGTAGCCACTGGGGATCTGGGTGTACAAGCTTGCCCTGACTGAGTTTTACATTGTCCGGGGGGATCCTCCACGGAGGTGATATCGAAAGGTCCACGAGGTCGGCAAACCACGGGCGCCGTGGCCAGTGAGGGGCAATGCAGACCATTTCTGCGCCCTCCAGGATCATCTTGCGTATGATTGCCGGTATTAATGGCAGTGGTGGGAAGGCGTACAGGAGTTGCGCCGGCCACCGGCACCTGAGAGCATCCGTTCCCTCCGATCCCGGGGACGGGAATCTGGAGAAGAAACTGGGGAGCTGTGTGTTCTTGTGGTTGGCAAATAGATCTAGGTGCGGTTGTCCGAACCTCCGGGAGATCTCCTCGAAGAGAGCCGGGTCCAGACGCCATTCCGACTGGTCCACCTTGGCTCTGCTCAGGGAGACTGCCTGGGTGTTTGTCTCCCCTGAGATGTGTTCCGCTCTGATGGAACTCACATTGGCTTCTGCCCACCGAGACAGAGCCAATGCTTCCTTCATTAGTTCCACTGATTTCGTTCCTCCCTCCTTGGTTACATGCGCCTTGGCTGCTACATTGTCTGTAAGCACGAGGACGTGCCTCCTCGTTACTAGGTGTGAGAAATGACGGAGGGCCAGGTGTAGGGCCCGGAGCTCTAGCCAGTTGATGCTGTGTGACAGGTCCTTCTGACCCCACTGGCCCTGTGCTATCTGGGTCCCCAGATGGGCTCCCCATCCGAACAGGCTCGCATCTGACGTGAGCGTGACCCTGTTCGGTTCCCTGAATATGCTCCCCTTGAGTGTCATGGGGGATAGCCACCATTTTAGTGATTTCATCACCTGTGCTGGTACCGGCACTCTCCTGCTGGAGGTGCTGAGGTTCCTCCTCTGGTAGGGTAGGAGGAACCACTGCAACTCCCTCGAGTGGAGCCTTGCCCATGGGATGATGCCCATGCAAGATATCATCTTCCCCAGGAGCTTCGAGAGTTGTAGCAAGGGCACTCTCCTGATCTTTTGAATTTGGTGGATAAGCTTGGATATGCTGATCAGTCGCTCCTGGGAAAGGAATACCCTGCACCGTGACGTGTCTATCACCGCGCCCAGGTGTTGCAGTCTCCTTGAGGGAATGAGGTGGCTCTTGTTTAGATTGACCGAGAATCCGTGCCCCTGTAGGGTTCGGATCGTGGTCTTGAGATCTGCCCTTGCTTGTTCCTGAGATCTGGACTGAATCAAGATGTCGTCCAGATAAAACTGTACGCTAACCGGCATCAGCCTGAGATGGGCTGCTATTACAGCTAGGATTTTGGTAAATACCCTTGGTGCTGAAGATAGTCCGACGGGTAAGGCCCTGTATTGGTAATGCCGGCCCGCGTAGGTAAATCTGAGGAATTTCCGGTAGCTGGGATGGATGGGAATGTGTAGGTACGCCTCTGTGAGATCTATTGAGTATAATAGATCGTCTTCCCTGACGCTGGCTAGGATGGACTTCAATGAGTGCATCTTGAACTTCCTGTACTTTATGAAATGATTCAGGCCCTTCAGGTCCAATATTGCTCTCCACCCTCCGGATGTCTTTGGAATAACGAAGAGGATGGAATAAAATCCTCTTCCCTCCTCTTCCTTTGGTACCCTCTCTATGGCTTGAATTGACAGGAGGTGAGCTATGGCCGAAGTTATCAGCCTCGTCTGGTGTACCTTTCTGGAGATGGGGCATCTGATGAACCGGCTTGGTGGGGGAGAACAAAAGTCTAAGGTCAGGCCATGCCTGATCGTTTCCAAGACCCAGGCGTCGGTGTTGGTCTGCTCCCAGACCTCGATGAAGTTTCCTAACCGACCCCCGATGGGAGTGTCCTGTTTGGCGTCACTTGGTACGCTTAAAGGATCTGCCTCCCGCTCCCCTATATGGGCGGCTGGACTGGAACTGGCCTCTGGCTCCCGGGCTTTGGCGATCCTGGGTTCGATCCTGTCTCGGATAGAAGGATCGTGAGCCTCTGGGCCAGTCCCAGGATTGACCTGATCGAAAGGGCTGTCTCCATTCCCAGGGGCTTCCTGGGCGGGAGCCCTGTCTCCGGAAGTCCTGACTGCCTCTCCTGTCTAACTTCTTTGATGGATGCACGAGGATTTTTTTCTTGTCTCTGCCTTCGCTGACGTGTGGGTCCAGAATGGAACCAAACAGGGCTTCTCCACTGTATTTGGACGTCGAAAGACGCCATTTGGACCTCAGGTCTGTCTTCCAATTTTTGAGCCACAGTAGCCTTCGCGAGGCCACTGTGGCCGCAATGGACCTTGCCGCATACTTTGTTGCGTACAGTGAAGCGTCAGACACGAATTGAGAGGCCGCGAGGAGCTTGGCCAATGTTTGGTGTACTCTGACCTTGTCTGGAGGCACCGTGCCTTGCAGTTCCCTCAGCCACATGATACTGGCCCTCGCGAAGAATGATGATGAAGTGGCTGCTCTGGCCGCCCAGGCTGCAGCCATATGGGAACGCCGGATGGAGTGTTCAAATTTCTTCTCCTCAGGTCTCAAGACCTCCGCCATGTCTCCTGGAATCGCGGAGGTAGAAAATAATGAGATCAAGGGGTTATCTACAGTGGGAACCTCTAACATGTTAGAGAAGGAGGGAGATAGGTTGAAAAGCTTTCTTTCCGCGCTGTTAGGTGCCGGTGGGCTCGCAAGTGAGGACCATTGTTCCTCCAGCGTGGTCATAAAGACCTCCGCACATGGGATGTACTTATCCTGTGGAACCTTTTTGGCAAATAGAGGATGGGCCTCCTTGCTTGTTGAGGGCTTCTCATCCTGTACTGATGTTAGGTTGACTGTGGAAACTGCCTTTATCAGGAGTGATTTTAGGAGCGCTGGGTTAAAGAGGCCAGAGCTTGTCGCCTGCTCAGGTGCTGTCTCCTCGTCCTCCGAGAGGGGCATGTCTGACATGTCCAGGTCTACTGAGTCACCCTCTCCCAGTTGAGAGGAAGTTTCAGAGATGCTGGTAGGGGGCGGCCTAGCCCGTCCCTTACGGGGTGTGTGAAAGGCCACTTGCCCCTTAGAAGCCATGAACTGGGAGAATGCATCCTGCATGAATGCATGAAATTGTGCCGACCATATGTTCTCCTGCGCCTTGTCGTTGGGGTGAGGCGCTGGAGTGTGGTCGGGTGAAGAAGCTGGTGAGGATGGATTGGAGGAATCTAACTGTTCAGTTTCCCCAGGAGGAGACCAAGTCTTGAGCACTTCCTCGGCAGTAGGTTCTGTGCTGGGTGCCACCCCTGGGACAGGGGAAACCAAATTTGTCACATTGACATTGGTTCTCTGTGCTCTGCTAATTTGCCTTTCTAAAGCCAAATGTCTCCTCAAAGCCTCTCGCTCAGCCGTTTTGGACTGTCCCTTCTGAGAAAGGTGCTTTGTTTTAGCCTTCTTCTTCCCCCCCACCTCTGATTCAGAAGATCTGCGTTTTTGTTGTTGCTGTGGGGGGGACAATTGAGGGACCTGTGTGACTGAATACGAGACATTGTCTGCCATTGTGCCAGACACCCCGAGTAGGCAATGCCTGGAATGGGGGGATGAGATACGCAGATCAGATGCAGACGCTTGGGGCTGTGCCCTCTTCTGCCTATACAAACAATGGCCGGACAGACAGGAATCTTTGGACAGAAGATCCTGCAAGGCAGTGACTAAAGGTCACTATAGGAACAGTTAGGAAAAGAAAAAATATTCCTCCTCACCTCCTCACCTAGTCCAGACAAAAGTACAGTTTATATCTCTCTCTCCCCCGGTCTGTGGCTGTGGTAGCAGACCACGCTCAGAACTGATAGAGGTTCTAATCTTTTATTCCTCTTCCTTCCTCTTGCCCAAGTGTCTTAATGTAAAGGAAAAAAGCGGCGGCTAAACTGCTCGTTTAAAATGGCGAATGGGAGGAAGCCCCGCCTCCCAATAGTAGCCGGATGAGCCACGAGGCTCCAACAATGGCGGGTCTTTAATAGCCAGCAATAGGGTAATTAACCGGCTTGAATGGCTCTTTTGTCCTTAAGGGGGCTGTGCCTCTCCGCTGGGGGAGAAAAAACGGCGCTGAGGCTCTGCCGGTCGGTTTGGGCGCGCTGCGCTTCTCGCGCCGCTCAGCTGATCAGCGCTCTGTTTTCCCGCGCCGCTCAGCTGTTTGGCGCTGAACGGCGCCTCAGCTCCTCCGCCGGACCGAGTGGCCTCCGTGCCACTCAGCTGCCCGGCGGGTGGTCCGGGAAATGTCCCCGCACCAAACAGCTGTTTGGCGGGTCGGGGATCCGCGGAAGATCCACTGACCGGCCCGAGCCCCCCTGGCTAACCGCCCTGGCGATCTCTCACCACTCCGACGATCCTGGCTGGGAGTCCGTCGGTGTTCTATTCCTCTGCCCGGGATCCCTGCTGCAAAAAAAGGGGATATTCTTTTCTTTGTGAAAACTCTTCTTTCCTAAGAGCTGCTTCTCGCACTTCTACCAGGCTTCGAGACTGAGTCAAAACTGGGGTCACGCCCAAAGGAAGGGGTGTGGCCGAAGTTTTTACCCAGTCTGCCAGGCAGGAAGGCCGTCATAGAACCCATCCATTTGGACTCTACAGCCATCCTGCTGGAGAACAACCTTGCTTCAAATTTGCAGGTGATCCTTTCAGATGTTAAATGAGATGGGAGACAATGGAATGGTGCAATAATGCAGATGCTCAGGATCATTTTAGCAGAAGTTTCTCAGTACCACTTTCCATAGCACCCAGAAAGATAGAAGCAGACCCCCCAAAATTCCATCAAGATAAGATGGTAATGGTTTCAAAAGCTGCTTAGAGCTCTAGGAACATTAGTAAGTTCATAGTCCTTACATCTGTCTCCTCCTTGTACAGATCATTCATCAGGATGATCAAAACCATTTTCATGTGACATCTAGGTCTAAATTTAGACTGTAAAAGAAACAAGTAATTTGTTTAACCAGGGAGCTCCAATTCCAGCTTCATTTATTGTATTATAATAAACAAAATTTACTCAATTAAAATGCCTGACTATAGTGGTGTTCTTTAAACTCACTATCACAAGCTATGGACAAGGAGCTACAACAGCAAAAAAAAAAAAAACCCTGCATAACAATTGAGAATACACTGTTGATATTTTAGAGGAGAAAGGCTAATACTCCTTGCAAATATTTTCTTAACAGTATGAAGCTATAAGCATTTAGAAGGAATCACAAACTATTTCTGCATGGCTATTACCTGCTGAGTTAGCAATCATAATACTATTGGGATAGTATTCAAGTTTTCATTCTGTGAATCATTTCCAGAACTTTTTATGTCATTTGAAAATATCCAATATTTCCTGAAAAAATCTTGGATTTGTGTACATAAAAAAGGAAGGAAAGATTAAAGTGTTTCCCCCCCATCCCCCAAAAATGATGCTCCAAAATAAAAGGAAAACAACTGAAAGAGGACTGTGTCCTAAAACAGGGCCCCCCAAACTCCCGGGCTGCGGCCTACTGGGCTCTGGCCCACTCAGAACCAGGCCATGCAGGCAGTGTGCACCCTCGCACATAGCTTCATTTGCACGGGCACTGGCACTCGGGCATGAAGCTCCATTTACATGAGCAATTACACAAATGGAGTTGCCATTCACAGGGAACCATCACCCTGCCCCCCCCCCACATATCCACAAGCTGGAAAAATTGGCAACCTCTATCCTAAAATCTGCCAGTCCAATTTTGTTTTAATCTATTTTTAGGTTATCTAGTTGGTTTCCCAGGTTAAAACTTTTAAAATCTTGAAAGAAAGACCTGATAGGGCTGTTTATGAAAGCTACTGTCTAAAGCAGGGGCCTTCAAAATCTGCCCTTTTATGACTCATGGACTTCAACTCCCAGAATTCCTTAGCCAGGGTGCCTGACTGAAGAATTCTGGGAGTTGAAGTCCATGAGTCATAAAAGGGCAGAGTTTGAAGATCCCTGGTCTAAAGGTTAAGTTATTAGCTATCACCTGTTAGCTATCACCTGTCCCATCACCTCCGGTCTTAGCCTGCCATCTTTGCAGCCAGATTCCTTCTAAAGCACTTCCTCTGCCCATTTCACATTACATTGTGAAATTGTGGCTAATATAAGAATGGAGTTTTTTGTGGCTAATGTAAGAATGCAGTTAATCACAACTGATAAAAAATACCTTTACTTATCACTAATAGATTACATCACTATAGTGCGAAAGTTGTGTAAACCTTAAACAAAAGTGCCTTCTCCGCAATCCAAGCATTTGCTAGGACAGCACATTTTAATGAAGCTTTTGAAGAAACAAAAACAAAATCCATTAACTATTCTGGAATCAATTACCTGACTATATTGCTGCATGTTTGGAAATGTATAATAACTTTGTATCAAAACTTAAGTCACAGCTAAGATTTAACATCACCAAAATAGAAATCTGCTCTGTAAGTATATAAGCAATATAAAGTGTCATGATTAGTTTAGTGCTTAAAAGCCAATGCATATAATCATATTTTCCATAAGAACACATAGATGAACTCAGAGAACAATACAGTATATGCTTAAGGCTGAACTCAAATTTCAGCTGAGCCAAAGAGGTGTCATAAAGGTAAAACAGGACATAAAGTACAGTTGTTCTGATTTCATCTTGGCAACAACTAGTCCTGCTCAAGAGTATCTATAAAAAGAGGAAAAGGGGAAAAAATTGATGTTCCATCAGGTGATGCTAAGACACTGAAAGCTTTATTTAGCCATTTCAAAGGAATTGGGCCATTTAAAAAGAAAAACTGAAGGTTTGTTAAAAAGTGTTTTAATCTGCATAAACTACAATTGCCATCTAGGGATCACATGGCATACATTCTGAAAAATTTTTTAAACTAAAAACGTTTAATCTAGTGCCAAGCTTTCGTCAGCCAACTGCCGACATCATCAGGGCTTAAAACCGGTCGATGGGAGTCTCCTTTATAGTGCTAGTCAGTTTGTGCACACAGCTCCTGGACCTCGTCATCGGTCCTACTTGATTGGGCTGCGTGTTGGTTATATTCTTGATGTTAATTGATGCTACCGCTCTGTTACTTGCTCTGCTTCCTCCACTCTCCTTCTTTGTGCATGTGTTGTTATCTATCTCCTCACTACAGGCTCCTGAGTTCAGCATACTCCTTCCTCCCCCCTTTTTTGGCTGTTCGTTTCCTCCGTGTTTTCCCAGTTACTCCTTCTCGGTCCATTGGGCCGTGTGCTGGGTATTCTCCTCTCATCTTTCCCCCCTGCTATCCTTCCCATATGTTCATATATATATAGTATATAATATAATATAATATAATATAATATAATATAATATAATATAATATAATATAATATAATATAATATAATATATATATATATATATATATATATATATATATATATATATATATATATATATAGTGTGTGTGTATATATATATATCTGAAAACCAGCTTGTACTTCCAGCTTTTTGGCAAATCCAGGCCATACGAACCATTGGTTCACTTAATGACCCTGGCCTTCACTTAATGACCATCACAAAAAAGACCATAAAATCAGGTAAGTCACATAGGTGACCTGATTTTTAGCTGTAATGGGTAGGCTTCATTATGGTTGTAACTCAAGGACTACCTGTGTTCTTTCATTTCTTCCCCCCCCCCATTATTCTTATCTATCCAACAAATTTTTTAAAAAAGATCAAAAGAGGCAATTATTTATCTGCACAGCAGAGATAGCTTAAAATAGAATAACAAAGTTGGAAGGTACCTTGGAGGTCATCTAGTCCAACCCCCTGCTCAGGCAGGAAACCCTATACCATTTCAGACAAATGACTGTCCAGTTTCTTCTTAAAAATTTCCAGTGTTAGGGCATTCACAGCTTCTGGAGGCAGGTTGTTCCATTGATTAATTGTTCTAACTGTCAGGAAATTTCTCCTTAGTTCTAGGTTGCTTCTCTCCTTCATTGGTTTCCACCCATTGTTTTAATAATAATAGATTAAGGCAAAGTTGAGTATCGATCATTGAATGATGCCATCCTGAATCACCAGGAGCTTATTTGTTTTTCCTAATTCCCCCCTTGGTTTTCTAAAAAAAAAATGGTTATGTAGACTTCCAAAAGGATTTGGAACACTGTGCAAACATAACACATCTCTGCTTTTCATTGAAACAGATTAATTTTTTTCCAGCTTTCCATCTAGGGCTGAATAAAGACTTACATTAAAAATTGATTAAAGTAGGAGAAATTGTCTTAGCATTTCTTCAAATCATTTTTTAAAGATGCAGATCTCTGTTGCCTATGCCTGAATGTTTCTAATATAATGCCTGTCCAACCTACTAATAAAAATTCCTGGTTATGTGTTTGTACTGTTCATTTCTTCCATACTTGTCCATTTCAGGATTGAAACTGTAGTGTGAATCATTTGATACAACAAAATGGAGTATAAACTTGGAATCTGCTGGCAATCATTCAAGACTCAATTTTGGCAATCTCCTGTACTGAACCTCTTTCTATATGCAATGACAAAGTTTCATTTATCATATAACTCATGAAATGCGTGAAATTAGATACAGGTTCCCAGGATAAATAAATGGAATATATACATGCAAAAATGCAAACAGAGCCAAAAACAAAGCTTTCTTTTATTATTAGCAAACCTGTTTTTGGTACAGAAATGGAATTAGGAGAAGTAAAAGATTTGCATATTACGATCTATATGCAAGATTTATTCTTGGGATAAAATGAACAGAAAGAAAGTCACAAATGGAAAAATTCCTACCCACCCCCTTCCTCTTTGCTGCTTTTTAAAGCAACATGAAATAGAACACAAGAATCTAGGGGCAAGGAAAGGAGGGAAATAAAACTGTACCAGCTTCTTAATTCATTATACTTAAGCAAATATAAAGGTACATGTAACTTTTTATATCTGGATCTTATAATCTAAATTATTATTTTAAAACACATATACTAATCTAAGTAACATGCATAATGAGATAAAACTTTGTTAAAACTCTCAACTTTCCCAAATTAACTCTTCAAATGTTTTAAGATGCAAAATCCAATTTTCATGATAGGGAAATTGACAAGATGAATTTTCTGTTCATAAGGAATGATTTTCTCACTAATATTAGGTTACCATCATTGTAGGTAGACTAGGAAGAATATCAAATTTCAAGAACTAATAGGAAGATGGCCTGGAAAGTTATGCATCCTTCCTTCAACTGTGAACCAGTAACTATCCCCATAACTGCCAAAGAGAAATGTGAGTTGTGGTCCAATTCTACTTTGGCAGACTCTCTCCCAAATCACAGTAACATTTTAGGGACAAAGTAATGCACTGCTACAACTCTCTTTCTGAGAAATAAAGGAAAGACTGGCTCTAGCTCCATTTTTCACTTATGGCCTTTGTAGCATTCCCCATGATCACGTTATCAACATTCACATGCTTGGCAACTGATTCATATTAATGACTATTGCTGTGTCCCAAGTTCATATGATCACTTTTTGACAAGCAAAGTCAATGGGGAATCCAGATTCACTTAACAACCAGGTTACTAACTTATCAACTGCAGTGATTCAGTTAACAACTATGGTGAGGAAGGTTGTAAAATGGGGCAAAACTCACTTAACAAACTTAACAACAGAAATTTTGGATACCAGTCTATCTGGATTTACTGATTGTACTTGTTCTGAAATAGATGTACTATTTAACAAAAAGTGTAGTATATTCAACATGTTGTTAATGGAACAGACTAAATCCTGAGACATAAGTTACTTTGTCCAATATTGTCTTCAGCTGTTTTAAGCTGTCAGAAGGGCAATAGCTAAGGGTTCCCACAACTCAAACTCCTACTATTTATACTGTGATGCACAGTTGGGATGTCTGTTTCTAACAGGTGCTTATAGAAAGGCTAAGGTTGTAGGTCAGCTCGTGAATTTACTAGGGTTGCAAAATCTAATAACCTATTTGCTCTCTGACCCTTTTAGAGAATATAAAAACAAAAGAGTGAAACAGCAAAACTCAAATAACCACACGAGACTTGGAAACTACCAGTCATATGTGCCTCTTTCTTCAGACAATCTTTGCTTGATGTAAATTTTTTGGTAGCAAGCAATGGCCAATTTAGCCACAACTGGACCCTTGGCAGACCTTGAGACTATTCATGCCATTTTGCTTCAGAGACCAATGTCTACAGATGATCCACAGATGATTCTTGAGTTAGAATAGGTCACCTATTGACTGTTTAAAGTTATGAGCCAACTACAAAAAGGGAGGCATGAATTGCCCCTGCACTGCAGTCATGTGACTGCACTTCTGGAGCTTGGCAACATGACTGCATTCATAGCCATTTCCAGTGCCCCACAGTCATGTGACTGCAGTTTATTACATTTTTGCTGAAAACCAGAAGTTAGTTCTGTTTTTTGGGAAAACCAAATCATAACAAACAATGGATTCACCTAATGACTGCTGCAACAAAAGCTTGTAAAACTGGCTGGTCACATTGCTGACCTGATTTATGATGATCACAACATACGACTGCAATGGGAAAGCTCCATCACAGTCGTATCTCAAGGACAACCTGTATTCAGAACTAGGACAGAAATCTGGTCCTTTGAGAATCCCTTTCCCTGGAATGGTGTTTCATTTACAAAGCTGATTTCTTCCCTTACTTTGGCCCATGTGAATCATTTAAGTTACTATTGCTAATGTGAGCAGTAATCCAGAGAGCACTCTTATAAATTGGTGGCAGGGGATTGGTCTGAATGTTGGGTATAGATGCAAGGAGGAACAGCCAGGATTTTAAGGTATTTTTCCCTTGGGTTTGAAGGACACGTATGGATTTATTTTGTAGTCATTTTAATTATGCTAAGCCTATTTTAGGGATTTCCCAACTTAGACTCAATATTTCCTCCTCAGAATGGCAGAAAACCATCCCATCAGTTTTAGTAACTGAAGCCAGAGGCAGTTCTGGAGACCGCAAAAAAGCACTACAAACTGAATCCAGATGGAGGTCACAGGATAGTGTGAGATAAGCCACATGAGTTATGACCTGTTCCATAGATTATGTTGGGAGACAATGGCAACAAATGTGGATCAAACCTGATCTCATAGCAAACCTTCTAAAGAAGAATGATGCATTATGGAATATTCACATCACTAATTCATGCATGTAAAATAAAGCAGGATTTCTCTTCTTCAGCTACACGCTCTCTGCTTTTTCACAGAGTTTGATCTCTTTTTCTCTGTGTCTGGTTTGCTACAAAACAAAAATGAAGAAATTGTTTATTTTTACTTTAAGGATTTTCTATATCAAAATGTGAATCCTTCTCCAATATTTCTTTGCTTTATCACATGTCCACCATAAATGATAAAAAGTCCTTCTTTACATTTACATTTCCAACATTCATCTGAAGTACCTTTATACATTCTAGATAACTTGTCTGGTATGACATACCAGCGATACATCATCTTATAGAAATTTTTAAGTTGTAATTCAATGTAAATTTTAAACTTTTCATCCACATATTCTCCCATTGTTCCAGTATCACATTATAACCAAAATTTCTTGCCCATTGTATCATACAATGTTTTACATATTCACTTTCCAAATTCAATTTCAATAGCATTTTATAAGCCTTAGCAATAATATGTTCGTCAGTACCACACAATAATGTTTCCAATTCATTTTTAATGAAGTCAAGCCCAAAACACTTTTTATCTGATGGAGTCGGCAGAAATGGCAAAATTGACTGTTTTGATTAACAAAAAGAATATAAGTACCTTTGTTTCTATATGGAGACCGCTTCTGGACTTTGTACTTGAGGGGGAAAAGAATGAAACTTTGATTTTGGGTTTCACTGATTAGATTGATTTGTTATTACAGAAATGGCTAGTTTTTACTTCTGTGAAAAAGTAAAAAGTTGAGGCTTGATGTTAATGCTTTATTCTACTTCAAAAGGGAGAGTCAGAAGTCAATCTATTTTTTTTCTTTTTCCTCTCTTTCCCTCACTTTCTTCTCCCTTTTTTCTCCCTATTGTCTCCTATTTGTATTTTGTATTTTACTTTACATCTTAATAAAATAGTTTTTTTTAAAAAATGAAGAAATTAACGGCTGTATCCATGCATTATGTTCTGCCATAATTTGGTCAGTTTGGTTTTGACCTAACTCACTAAAGAACTCAGCCATTTTATAGAGTTGCACAAAACCATATGAATTCAGAATGGCTATTGCAAGATGCCAGTAAAACTTGGACTAAAAAAAGATACGTGTTTTAAGAGATCTTTGGATCAGCAATGACATGATAGCAAAACTTCCAATATTTTAGAAACCATCACAAAGAAGAGGGAGACAACCTGTTTTCCAAAGCACCTGAGGGCAAGACTAGAAATAACAGATGGAAATTTATCAAAGAGAAATCCAACCTAAAATTAAGGAGAAGTTTCTAGAAATAACAGATGGAAATTTATCAAAGAGAAATCCAACCTAAAATTAAGGAGAAGTTTCCTAACAGTGAGAACAATTAATCGGTGGAATGGGTTGCCTTCAGAAGTTGTGGGTGCTCCAACACTGGAGGTTTTTAAGAAGAGATTGGACAACCATTTGTCCAGAATGAAATAGGGTATTCTGCTCGGGCAGGGGGTTGGACTAGAACAGGGGTAGGCAACCATGGCTCTTTTATGACTTATAGACTTCAACTCCCAGAATTCCTGAGCCAGCTATACTAGCTCAGGAATTCTGGGAGTTGAAGTCCACGAGTCATAAAAGAGCCAAGGTTGCCTACCCCTGGACTAGAAGATCTCCAAGATCCCTTCCAACTCTGGTATTCTGTAAATTGGGCTGTTTCAAGAGCACTGGTCTAAGACTGTGCTGCTTATTAAATTGTGACAGAAAGGGAAAAAAACAGATCCACTTTCTTCTATCAGTAGGCAACACACAAACAAAAAGTACCCTGTTTTCAGGTTTACCAGGCTAAATGGAAAGGTGGATAAGCACTTTGAAAAAAAAAGAAAGAAAAAAGTTTGAAACAAAGAAACTGAATGGATGAGGACAATGTATGACCTTTTTCCATTCCCCTTTTGTGTTATTTAAACTGCTGACAACCTGATATGTGCCATACCCTCATCAGCATGTAGCAACCCTTGCATCTAGCTATACTTCTACAGATTTCTAAACATGAGTCCAGACTGAAATTATCCAGCACCCTCCATATAAATGCCTTGAACTAAGCATATCGAAGTTTGAGGTTAATGCAATGGTAGTGCCTAGCTTAAAACAAATAGCAATCTCTTGTGCAGTAATTACTGAAAATTACCATTCCTGTACCATCCTCCAAGCAGCTACATTGTCAAAAAACACTAATACATGATAACACAAGGCTCAGAGTCTAAGTCTCTGTAAATCGTTGAATTTGCTTATATGTACCTCCTTCTGAACCAATATACATTTGCTGATTTATTATTAAGAACTTTTGAGAGCTTAAATTACAAAACTCCTCAGTAAATACTGAAAATGTATTTACCCCTTTCAGAAGTGGCTGCCATTTGTTATGAAACTCATCCTGAACTGTCAAGCATACCATTGCAATCAAAGCAACAGCTGCCAGACTGATATAGCACTATCCCAGAACGAAAATGCTTGAATGACTACATGCCCTGGTTTATCTCAAAAAAAAAAAGAAAGAAAAGAAAAAAGAAAAAGAAAAGAAAAAAAAGAAAAAAGAAAAAAAGATAAAGGTCTTAATATCAAAATACCACTGGAAGCAATAAAGTGACTTAGGTTAACACTAATCAATTTACAGGACATGAAGCGGAACAACAGAATAAAAATTTGTAGTATATTATTGTGTATACTCATGGAAATAACCAAACACTCTATAAGGTTTTTATATTTGAAGAAGCTGACTATTTTGCTGGGACAACCATTTATTTATTATGTTTATTATGTTTTTATTATGTTTATGTTTTTATTATGTTTAGCTTTCTGTTTTATTTCTTTAAAGTGTGTGACATTTGTGCTCCATTGTGTAAATATGATTATGAATAAAATAATACTCAGGTCTTTTAGAGCTACTGTTTAAACTTGTGCTTTATTTTTATTTTAATGGTTTTATAAAAGATTTTTAATTCATCTTTGTTAATTGTCCAGAACTAATAGAGGAGTGGGAAACATTTAAACCTTCTAAATGAATAAAAAAAACCAGCTTTTGAAAACAGGATCATCAATTAAATAAAATGTGAATCATATGTTAAACCATTGTTTAATTATATCACCTCTACCAATAGAAGATAATATTTGTAGCTTAGTGTTGTGGTATCCTTGGTGTTCTCTGAGCTTGGTGGTTTTCTTGAAGATGTTTCATTACCAACTAGTGCACTGATGTTATTACCTAGTTGGGTAATGAAACATCTACAAGAAAACCACCAACCTCAGAAAGCACCAGGACCCCAGATATATCATCTCTAGTGCATGAATCTTTCTGCTTCTTGACTTCTATGTGTATTCAAAAAGATGTAATTGCCCTTCATGTCAATCCATGCAGTTTTCATGGCAACGTTTTTAGAAGTGTCTGTACCTTCTTCTTGAATGGTTTTCAACTTTTCAGTGTACGAGATAGAGGAGACAGAGAAACAGAGAGACAGAGAAAGAGAGAGAGAGATAAATTAGCTGAAGTTACCTAGTTACTTAGCTGGCTTTTGTGCCTAAGAAAGGACCAGGACTTGAGTTTCCTTGTCCCTACTACAGCACATTCAATCATCATACCAAATTTACTTTCTATTCATTCTACATCTTGAGACACATCAAGTCAATTTTGACTCTTAGCAACAACAAAAAAAATCACCACCACTTAGGAAACTGCACCTTTGCAATACAACCTCAGTGTGCTGCATAAAACTCTTGTGCTGTCCTCAAGCCAATGAAAGTTGTACAACAATGTCAATGAAGGTATCACGCCTTAAGTGAACTAACATTTTTTTTAAAAAACAATAATTTATTAAGTTTATATAGATGAGGAAAAATAGGAACAATACAGGTATGGTAAAGGGAGGGGTGGAAGGAAAGGGGGAGGGAATTAGGGTAAAATAAGGATAGATACAATCACATATTTCAACAAACAAGCTACCGTCCGGATCGTAATAATGAGTGAATATCATATTCAACCATTTTTAGCAAAGCTTAGACTGTAACTATCAAAAATATTAGTAAACAAATATGTTGATCTATTAAGTAAACACTACTGATAAAATCTCAAAAAAATCCTAACAATCAAAAGTAACAAATGAAAGTCAGTAAATCAGGAAAAGTAATCATATCATCAAAATGTTAGTTAGAACTCAATTAAAAATCAGTCATCTGTTCTAAAATATTGAATCTTTCAAGTTCTAACGTGTCTCTAACCATTGATAAATTTTTTCCCAAGTTCTAAAATAAATTGAATCATCTTTTTCTTTCATTTCTAATGTTAGTCTATCCATTTCTGCACACTCTAAAATTTTGGTAAGAATTGTCTGGTCAGATGGTAAATTCTCATTTTTCCAAAATTGGGCAAGTACTATCCTTGCAGTTTAAAACATGCAATATCAAGTAATCATTCTCTTTACCATAATTAGGTCTTAATATTCCCAACAAAAACAATTCCAGTTTAAATTCTATCTGTAGTTTCATCATCTTTTCCAACCATCTATGGATCTTAGCCCAATATTTCTTAGCGATAGGGCATGTCCACCAGGCATGGTAATAAGTGCCTGGCTGTTGTTTACATTTCCAACAAATATCCGAAACATTTTTAAACATTTTCGCTAAGCGAACTAGTGTCATATGCCATCTATAAAACATCTTATATAAGTTTTCTTTATATGCTACCACTTTTGTAAGCTTGATATTTTTATCCCAAAGTTTTTGCCACTCTTCCAAATCTATAGAATATCCAAAGTTCTTTGCCCATACTATCATTGTTTCTTAAGTGAACTAACATTTTCTTATACAAGAATTGGTGCATGATCTAAATTGAACCTTCCTCTCATATTTCAACTTCTATCGGAAACAAACACAAAACATGGTAACCATACTTTGTTAGCACATGCTTGAGCTAGAGTGATGTGGAGAATGTGTGAAAAACTTAAAATGGAAAAGAACAAACACTATGCCACAATTGTTGGAAATAACAAGTCTGATGCAGTGCTCTCAGACATCTGATACTTCACAATAAGCAAGAGAGAAGCTCTTTGGGTATGTATAATGTGTGTTTCATGCACATTCTCTTAATATGCCCCTTTTCGTGGCCAATGGTGAAGAACTGAAGAAGAAATTCTAATTTTTAAAGTAAACATTGGCAATTCCTTGACACAATATAATACCTCATTCTTAGAAATGCTGCCTTTGCATTTTTTTAAAAAATGTATTATTAACCATTTATGTTGTGATCTATATCCAACCAGTATTTATAGAATTTCTCAATTATCCAGGTAATGGTTATCCCAAATATTTTTTTTTCAAAAGGCAACTGGACTTTCTTGTTTTTTGTTTACTTAAAGAAGTTTCATTTTTCATCTAAGAAAGTTTCTTGTCCTGCCTTCATGCGCTTTGGAAAATACATTGACTCTCCCTCTTTTTTGTGATAGCCCCTCAAATATTGGAAGACTGCTATTAGGTCATCCCTTCTTTTTGTTAGACTAGATAGACTAGACTAGAATGTCCTGTGGGATACATCTAAGGCCTTCAAGGAAACCTATTACCGTAGATCCAAATCACTTTCTTTCTATGTGTACGTTTAATTTAGGGTACAATGAGGCATAAAATTATTTGGATCAGAAGGGTAGAGCTTGAAGAAGAAAGGAGTTTTGGAGATGGAAAAGGATTTTATACATAAGTCTTCAGTAAAGTTTATTTACAGAATACTGTAGGTTTTAACATGCTAATATCAGAAACACAGTGAATGATAATAAAATAGAGAAAGTCCATGCAAATTTCCATGAAGGAAAAGAGTACATTGCTATATAGAATGCCCAACAATTTCCAAAACTTTGTGTATTTATTCTCCTTTCAATCATGTTACTAACATTCCTTTTCATTTTTCTTAAAACAACTTCAGGATTGCTTGAACTTCTGTTGATCCCAGAACTCTCAGATTAAGTGCCCTGAAATACTGAGTCATCATCCATTAGCTTATGCATTCCTTCCTAATGCTGATGCTTGTACTTTTTTCACTGACAGGGATAAGGCATTCCCTGTAAATTATAGATAAAGAGCAAGCCCCTTTGCCATTTTAAGGATACACTTCAGTGCTTAACAGCTAAAATTGCCCATGGCTGTAAAACGTAGAGCAAGGCCTATGAATTGACAGGCATAACCATAGTACTTGCCAGAAACATAACATTTAAAACCAAGGTTATGCTCCAACTGCTTGCTTTGGCATTGACCTTGACTTTACAAACTGCCCTACTTAGCACAGTTTTCAAAAGCAAATGTTTGACCATGGCCTTAGCCATTAGCTCCTATGGAATTAAGAAGGTAAACTTCATTACATTAATTGGGTTACCTGACTCATTTCCACTTTTCAGAAATAAAACTGGTTAAGGAAAAGTAAAGAACCCAATTACTCTGACAGATTGGAGATCTAGTTGAAGAGGAGTGAACAAGAAAAGGTCAACAGCACTTACCAGTATTTCCAATAATGGTTGCACACTGCAATTGTTTATGTAACCTTGAATCGAAGGGAATCAGTAAAAGTGAAGGTGCTACCTAGTTTGAGAGAGACCATTTTAAATGCAAAATGTTTATGGTTATGTATAGCGCACTCTTTAGATTATAAGAAAATAAAGTGTTTTTACAGATAAGTCATTTAAGAAACCTTTATAATTCTTTAGGAGTTATTTAACAAATAATTTTAACCCTGGTATTCCTCGTTTTACCACCAGTCATTTAATCCTGGTAGACCTTGACTCATAACTGGTCAAAGTTATGACTTACCTGGAAAAAGAGAGTCCTAACCCAGTTCCAAAGTTCTGACAGCCACTCTCCTCACCACCACAGCAAACTGCGCCACAGTGAATGGGTCTGTTTAACAACCACAGCAGTTATTTAATGTTTGTGTGTTCGTTTTATGACTGCCATGGTTGCTTAACAACTGCCGCAAAAAAAGTTGTGACCGACCCAATTTATGACTGCCATGATATACAACCATAAATTGGCAGGCTCCATGATGGTCATATGTAAAATATTACATATAGTAATATAGTACTTAAATAGTACTTAACCAACCATATGGTGACTCCACTTAGCTAGACCCAAACTTTTGAGAAGAAAGACAGATCTTAATGGTTTTTCCAAAGATAAGCAGAAATGGGGGGGGACTGATATCTGTCACGGCAGGGGAAGACAGATGGAAGTAGAATATCAAAAGTAAATCTAAAAGAGCGGAGAACTCTGACTCTCTTGTTCAGTTTGTTTGTGTGCAAACAAACTCTCTGAAAACAAACATAACAGGACCAAAGTTGGCCTACAAAAAGCAGATGGTAAAGGAAAGATCAGATTCAGAAACAGAAAACCCAGGGGTAAAAAATCCCCCAATAGATCTTTTTTCAGTTGGGAAGCCCTTGAAATGCTGCTGAATCTCCTTTGTGAGCCTCCCTCTCTGTGCCACATGACCCAAAGTGGATCACATGCAGTCCACCCTATGCTTCTCGTGCACATACTGTATATACAGAAACAGAGATTCAATGTTAAGAGAGAGCAGAAATACACACATGCCATATATATACAATACACATTCATCTGTAGACCCTTATCTATCTGTCTGTCTGTCTGTCTGTCTGTCTGTCTGTCTCTCTCTCTCTCTCTCTCTCTCTCTCTCTCTCTCTCTCTCTCTCTCTGTCTATCTTATCATTTGTCATGTATCTAATCTGTATCTAAGCATGTATCTATCTATCTATCTATCTATCTATCTATCTATCTATCTATCCATCTATCTCCACTGTATATCTATGACTATCGCTATATCTACTATATAAATCCATATCCATATCTATATCCATCCATCCATCCATCTAGACAGCTTCTTGATGAAGCAGGCTGAAGCTGGATCCATGAAATCCAGAAAGAAAATGGTGTTTTTCATGGAATATGGAACAAGGCCTCATATGCTAACTTTCTGAATTGCAAGGAGGAAAATCCTAGGAAAGTCAACCACATCAAAGACACTGGATGGTTCACTGCAAAATTGCCTTCTCTCTTCTGGCCTTGTGCCTCTGTAGCCATTTACAGTCTGATTGAAAGACAGCCAAAATTTGCTTGCTTGTTTCCAATCAATGACCCTGTGGAATATGTTCTACCTCTACAGTAGGTCACCTTTCCTACTGAAAGAATCTTCAACCTTCTGTCAAGTCTCACTAAATGTATACCCACAATACAGAGCTTGCACACACCAGTTTACTATCAATTCTTCTTTCCTAATTATTAATTTTTGTTCCTCAACAATTTCTGTTTAAACCCAGCAGAAGAGTTTTAAAGAGTGAAAAGAGATATAGCACAGATAATAATTCTAGAAAGCCACAGATCTTTGGTCCTTAGGCTATGGATTCTTCCCTTCCCAAATTTATCTTCATGAGATTCTCCAGTTAAGCACTCCTGCTGTTTTTAAAGGGAGATTGTTTCTCTGGGGCTGACAAAGTAGCACAAAGCAACTTCCCCCGTTCCAATTACTGCACAAAAAATAATGCATGTTACTTCCTGTATGGGCAGCAACTGCCCAGGTGGGTTAAAGGGACCAACTGTGAGGGCATAGTTCTGAAAGTGATATTCCTTCCTGCCACATGGCTAAGGATGTGAGGAAATAGTTAGATGCAACCCTCCAAAGGTGTTTTTTTCAAAAGGCGATTGGACTTTGTTTTTCCTTGAAGACGTTTCACTTCTCATCCAAGAAGCTTCTTCAGTTCTTGGATGAGAAGCGAAATATTTTCAAGGAAAAGCAAAGTCCAGTTGCCTTTCGAAAAAGCAACTTTAGGACAATCATGACCCGAATGACTGAGAATCTCCATAGACATTTATCTAGCATCAACATTTATGCACTCATCCTGATTAGACCCTCAGCACACATACACTGAGACACAATACATATACAGTATATCTATTCTTAGGAGAAACTTACATATGCACATACAGACAACAAGTATGGCCACAATCTGATTAATCCCTGGGGAGAGTATGCATATACTCACACACCACAAATGCAACATGTTAATTTCCCAGAAGAAAATAGTAATGCTTCCTATGATCACTGCTGGTAAAAAGTCTGGAAAGTATGGCAGAATCCACAGTCAGGATGTTTTCTACTTTGTTAAAAATAATTTATCATTCTTCTCTATTCTGCATCAGCCAGACCACATCTAAACATCCAATTCTAGATTCTACACTTTAGGGAGGACCCTGACTAACTGAAATGTGTCCAGACGACAGAAACCAAGATCACCATCTTGAATGGAAAAACTTCAGAGGGATATTGGAGCCATGTTTAGTGTAGAACAAAGAAGACTGAGGAAGCCAGGATGATTGTATTTGAATACCCAAGGGACCGTCATGTAGTTGATGGGGCAAAATTATTCAGACTTGTTCTAGAAGACCAAACACCCCCCCCCCCAAAAAAAACCCTATGAGTTTAAATGACAAAAGAGCAGATATTAAACTTCAGGGGGAAAAGTCCTAATGATACAAGCTATTTAGCAATAGGATAAACTGTCTTGGAAAGTGATGTTTGTTCCTTCAAAGATGATGTTTCAACCCAGGCTAGATGTTCATCTCTCAAGGATATTGTCGCAGTGGATTCTGCACTGAATGAGGACTAAACTGAAAGACTTCCAAAGCTTTTCCAGTCCTTATTCTACCATTTAAAAAAAAAGAAATCTTCAGAGCACTCTTGTTCAGAGTTCATGCGAATTACTCATTAAATTATTACTGTAAGTAAGGCATTCCTTAAATCCAGATTGTACTTGAATTACAATTGTCCATGACAGTCTAAGCCAGTGATGGTGAACCTTTTAGAGACTGAGTGCCCAAACTGCAACCCCAAACCCACTTATGCATTGTTAGGTACCGGGTGGTTGTGGCCAATTGGGTGGGCGTGGCTGCAGTGGTAACGGCAGACTGGGTGGGACTAAGAAGTTCAATCAATTAATTCCAACTTTGCAAGTTCTTTTTTTTTTTCCTGTGAGAAGTTGAAATTGACTCATTGATTGAACCTTTTTTTTTTTTTGCATACCCGGCTGAGGCCTAAAGCGAAAAGGTTTTATAAAACCCAGCTGAAGGCCTAGGACTGGGGCGATGGCCCGGGTGCCCACAGAGAGGGGTCTGAGTGCCGCCTCTGGCACCCATGCCATAGGTTCGCCACCACTGGTCTAAGCACATGTCAAAGCAAGCACTCAAGGCAGATCCCATCCCATAGACTTCAGGACCCTCTCTCTATATTTTCTCCTTTTTTATTTGAGCACTATTTCTTTAATGGCAACCCTAAAGCAGGATAGAAAAATAATATAAACAAACAGCCCTTTTTTCTGTTTGCATTTGTTTCACAGTTTACTCTCACACTCATTTTCACACTTGGAAGATGAGCCCCTTCAGCTAATTCACTGCAAATATGAATGACCTTGGGTGGCAAATTGGACTCGCAAAAGCCACCGAGACCTTTCCCAAGACCTCTATTTATTGCTCCAAATTTGCATTCTGCTCCCAAGTGGATTCTGCTATGGTTTATCGCCTCATTGACAGCTTAGTTTAATTAAGCATATGTGATAAAGGCAAGACTTCCTGAAAACATTATGGAAATGTTCCACAGTGTATGTATGTGTGTGTATATGTGTCTGGTTTAGAGAAAGGGAGATTAAACCACAATAATGTGAAACTGAGTTTTAATGTTCTGAAAGTAGGTCATAACAATTGGGATAGATAAACTCCATTTCCCTTGAATTTGAGAATTCTGATATAATTTTATGAAACCAGCTGTACAACTTGCAGATTGTCTCTCAATCTTTAATACTGTACTGAAAGAGAATTACAATCAAACCCATTGTATTTATTTCCACCTTTTGGCTTTGGGCCAGTAAAACATCCCCACGGAAATAAAAGTTTAAAATATCTGAGATAAAAATGGACCTTCCTGTGGAGATCCTATTTAAATTCTGAACTATGAATTTAATTTCTTGTCAAACATGACAATCTCAGCCAAAGGATTGCATGGAGTTATTAAGCCACTTTGTATGGAGACCCCACCAACACTACCATCAAATTTTGGTTCAGTTATTTCCTAATATTTTGAATGGAAAATATACACATTCCTAAGTTAGATATTACATAATTGAAACACAGACACATGGACACAAGTAAAAATCAAGAAATAGAAAATCTTTACATCATTTCCATTCCCTTTTATTAGAATTTTTGAATATTTGCACAAAAGTAAAGAAACTAAAGAGAGAAGAGGGAAGAGAAGGGATATGATTTAACCCTTCTTTCTATAAAATAGTTGCCATCTTATGCTTTCCTCCATACCCTCTTTAGCCCTTTTTAAATGAACAAACCATTAATTCAGTATTTTCTTTGTTCAATAAAAAGTCTCTGACCTAGCTCATCACCATTCACCAAGATTTCCAAAAGAAGCACTGAAAATAGCTCTGGTCTGCCAAAAGTTGTCCACTCTGGTCTTAGCTTATCAGTGTTAACACACTGGCAAAACTCAAGAAATATCATTAACTAATTGCTGAGAAATGGCTTAACATTTTCATATAGGAGATATTTCTCTTGGCTTCTCCCCAGATATGGTAGACATCAAAGCAGAAACTTATGTGAACCTCTGCTTATCCACAACCTGGGAGCAAGACACTATCTACAACTGTGAAGCTATTACAAGCTATCTAACTTTGATTTAAAACAAAAACAAAACAAATAGGACAAGCTAGGAATACTGTAATTCAAATGCATGTTAGAAGACTGCCACTTCTAAAGCTATTCTCTATTTAATTATATTCTCTATTTATTTAATTCTCTAGAACAGGAGTCCCCAACCCCGGGTCCATGGGGTTGGGGCCACAGCATGCCAGCAACTGGTCTGCTCAAACAAGCAAAGCCCCATCCGTGGAATGCAGGCAGCACACAAAACCACGCAATCTCCGGTCTGTGGAAAAACCTTTCTCCTTGGAACCGGTCCCTGGTGCCTAAAAGGCTGGGGATCTCTGCTCTAGAAGGCAAATATTTTATCTTTTCATCTGACATCTTTGTAGGCTTTTTCTTCTTTTTAAACTAATTTGGAGAGCCTGCTGCCCCTAAGTATTACAAAATGTCCTTTACCAACTAAATGCAGCATTTCCCACAATAAAAATGAACATTCTTCATTGTTCTACAAGACTTCTAAATGTAGAGAAGAGTCAAGAAAGGTATCTCCAGTTATTTGAAAAGCCTACAAAAGAAAAGGATGGAATTCCCTTGCCACAAAGGAGGTTCTATCTTCAAAGCTTTCAACAGCAGAAGAAAAACTAACGTGATGGGAAACAATATGGGATAAATAAAATGGGCAACAGCCCATCCATGTGTGGAAATACTTTAAAATGAAACAAGATGGTTTGGACGAGAGCCATTATTAATTTACCATTCAGCTGAGTTTCTTTTTTGTTGTTGTTTGCCAGTGATTTGCCATGGTTGTCACAAACAGCTTGAAACAGGAAAAAGGTTGTTGGGGGAGGATAAATATAAATTTCCAGAATTAAATCCATAAAAGTATGGATCCAAAGGGCAACAAATATTGTATTGTACAAGGAGTCTTTCCACGCTTCTTTCTGCGGTTCCTAAAATTGGAAACTTTTTTCCAGTCAAGCATTCAGTACTGTATGATCACTACAGTAGAGAGAGAGAAAAATGGGAGATTTCCCTGGGCCATCATGGATGAGCTCCGCAGAACACATGGGTCTCTTCGGATCCTGATCTTCATATTCAGGACTGGAAGGTGAATGTAAATAATGAAGAATCCTAAGGCACTAAAAAAAACCTTCACAAATGTTTTAGTTATAAACTTTCATGCAGCACAATCCATAGGCATTAGAAATATTGGCCCATTCTACTGTTCTGATACTGAAACAACACGAGCTTGCCCCTGACTAGTAGATTTTTAAACCACTTTTTATCATAGAATTATAAATGTACTTCCTACGTTTCGTGTTATTTTCTGGATGTGTGAAAGGAAGATTGCTACAAAGAGAAGTAGAACTACAAATAACAAACAAACCCAAGTCTTCTCTTTGAGTATGTACTGTTTTCATGGTTTCCTTAGGTGGTAGGTATGGCTAAACATTTAAAACTTTTTTTCTGCATATCAGCCACCCAGAATCACTCAGTCGAGACATGGGAGGCATATACATTTAATAAATAAATATCACTTATATATCTCTTTCTTGACCCATATGTTTAATAAATAAATATTGCTTATATCTGTCTGCTTCTTGATCTAAAATAACCACTGTTTTCCAAATATGTTTCCTTGACTATTTTGTTTCATCAATTGTTGACTTTATAGTAATTTTGTTACCACAGAATTCTGATAAATGAAAAAACGATTTACAACCTAAACTTCACTGTGGCCAAAATACTGCTATCTACTGAGCTACGTAGCTTGATTTCACAACAAAATTCAAATAGTTGTTGATCCACTTTATAATAGCTATGTCATCTTGTTCTTTGTTTAATATGTACTTTTTGTATAATAGCATTCTTTTTTATAATCTAGATAAAAGATTATAAATTATAATCTAGATCTCAAGAAAGTGCCTTCATTATTCTGTTATTCAGAACACAAGTAAAACTATTAACTATTGCTTTCATTTCATGCCTCCTTCCCCCTAGTCTGCCAGGAGCATAATAATACCAGGAATTCTTTTTCTTTGACACAATTAGTCTTTTTTCCTGCAGTCCTTTCCATGTGGTATAACTGCAAAAGGAAAGGAATGTAAACTCTATGCTGTTTTTATATCACTGCCGAATAAATCCCCATGGTCTGTGGGTGGTGATCCTAAAGAAAACAGAAAGGAAACCTACTAATGAAGATATGGAAGAGCTATAAGAAACTGGTTTGCAGGGCTGGGGGGGGGGGAGCTAAAAATGGCTGTTACTTGTGAAGACAATGAGGTTTCCTTAACCTGGAGACTAAAATACCAGGCATTAGGAAATGGAAAACAACTGCAAAGAAGACAATTATAAATCTAGCAATCATTCAGATGCATTTTCTTCTTCTTTTTTCAGAATATAGTTGGACCTCAACTTATAACAGTTCATTTAGTGACCATTTAAAGTTACAATGGCAGCGGAAAAAAGTGACTTCACAGTTACAACCTTTGTAACATCCCCATGATTATGTGATCAAAATTCAAATACTTGGCAACTGGTTCATATTTATGACTTTTGCTGCGTCCCAAGATCATGTCACTACCTTCTGCAACCATTTGACAAGTAAAGTCAATGGGGAAGTCACTTAACGATCAGGTTGCTAACTTATCAACTGCAGTGATTCACTTAACAATTGTGACAACAAAGGTCATGAAATGAGGCAAAACTCATTTAACAAATGTCTTAACAACAGAATTTTTGGGCTCAATTGTGGTCATAAGTCAAGGACCACATGTACATGTTTTGTTATTTGTGTTATTTATATATTTGGTGACTACATTTTTATCCTCTCCCATAAACCCAAACCCTAACAATGTGTAGCAGCAATATTAAGAAACACAGGAACTTGAGGCTGGTGTGCCATCAACTCCTAGGAACTACGCAGATAGATTTTCTCTATGGATTGTGGCTAGACTCACACAAAATACTTGATTAAAATTTACTTTGTTGGTTTAAGGTTGAGTGAATCATGTGAATAGAGGCAATACCACAAAGCTAAATAAAACAACTGCAGAAAACATTTTAAGAAAATCAGCTTCAGTAGAACAATGTCATATAAGTCTTTGTACAGATGCAGAGGTGGGATGGACAATGTTGGCTTTGTTTCTTGCACTAAATATTCTATTTCTCACACTTTCTAAAGTTTCTGAAAGTCCAGCTTAGGTAGATTACTTTGGCTTTGCTTCCCCAGAAACTAAGCTGACAACAATCTATACTTACCAAGTCAAAGTCTTGTTCACGTCAGTATAAGAAGCAATAAAAGGAAGCTGAATGAGAAGTACAGGGAAAGGGTCTTTGTCTATTTCTCTAGGTTAAGTCATATGTCCATATAAACTTCTGTAAACAGACCTGATAATAACACAGAATCTCAGAGAAATTCTTTCAATACTACACCACATTTGAAAGCACTTAAACTAACAAGAAAAGGTTTCACTGTTAATATTGTCAGCCGGTTATCATTTATATTTATGGAGGGATGTCAAAACAATTCTACAAGCTTATTAAAGAACATTGCGGTTTAAAACGATGCATGTTATTTCATTGTTATCTGTTTTAAAATGATAAAGAATAACATGAATAATAACATGAAGCTGCTATAATACCAGCTCCTAATTTTGTATAATAGTCAATGAATTGTGAATTTCTTCCAAGCTGCTTCAAAACCTTGAGTCCTAGGCTCCAATTAACTACATCCAAGGGGTCCTGCATATGGATTCAAGCTCTGCTGAATTCTTGCACTTATTAAGGGCTTTCAGCTGGGACAGAGAAGGTATGAAACCAAGTGTATCCTCACATTATTTTTTACACCAATTTCAAAAATGAACCGTTTCAAAGCAATGCATTCCACATGTTTGAAGGACAACAACGAAAGACCTAGTATTGGAACAGAAGACATCCTTTCCAAAATCTCTTGTTGTATGGTTATTCTGTTCAATTTTTGCTCCCTCCTTATCATCTATTCCTATCAAGTTAGCCATCTTCATATTTCCTACCTCAATGCCATATATACTAATGTATCCCTTTCTCAAACTAGTATTCTTTAATTGTATTGAAATGCATCTCCCTAATCTCTACCTACCAGACAATGAAAACCTCTTTTTGATACTTAATTCAATGTCTATTGAAAGGCTAAACCAAGAAACCGCAAATTTAGTTCTGCCTGGGCACAAAATTAGCTGAGTGACCTTGGACCAGTCACTTTCTCTCAGCCCTAGAAATGAGGCAATGGCAAACCACTTCTGAAAAATCTGTCCAAGAAAACTGCAGTTTCCGAGAACTGGACCAAACTGAATGGGAAAAAAAGTCACAAAAGCGCAATAGGTTTCTGAATGGAATACAAAAGCAATGATCACTTCTGCAAAAATCTATACAAAAGGCTGAAGAAAATTCAGGAGTCTCTTTCTTTATATATTGCTATAAATACATAGATGATTCTGTGTTTTTAAATAAAATGAAACCACTTTTTGAATAGAAACACTTTCAATATTCAATAACTTTTCAGCTGATCCACATTAATTTTATTCCAATCACTTCATACAACTGACATAGTAATTTACTGCATATGTGAGACATTAAGTGTGATTATATCTAATTGTCTACTTATTGTGTTGTGCATGAGCTCCAAAATAGTATAGATGAGTTTTCCAAAACCTGGTGTACTCCAGATGTGTTTTCCACAGTGGCTGAGATTGAAGAGAATTGTGGTCCAACACATCTGGAAAGCACCATGTTGCTATAGCATCTCTAAAATAACATCCAGACCCACAAATTAACATCCAAAAGTTAAATCATGATAGTTTTAGTTACCTAAAATTGAAGGAATTAAACCAGAAGTAGAAAAACTGTACCTTAATTTTTTAAAGTAAAGTCAGTATCTTGGATTCAAGCTGAGAAACACAACTCAGCAGAATTTACATCTTTTTTGGAACTGTTCACAAGTGTTTAATCTAATTCTGAACAGAATGAAAATGTGAACAACATACACATAATTATGTGTAAAAACCACTGGAAGAAATATGGTCGTAATTTAATTTTTGTATTTCATTTTTTTTAAATTAATTGTCTGAACTGAAATTCATCTCCTCTCTGTACTCTGTACTATTACCTCTTTCTTTAAATGATATTTTATTTTGAATAAAATGATACATGATAAAATTATATTCTGTATAACATAATATACTTTTTCATGTGAACATTTTTTATAAGCAATTATACTCAGTTTGTGTGTGTATATATGCACCTTTAAGTCATTGATTCCTAGCATAGTTTTCCTGATAAGGTTTTTCTGAGGGATGAGAGAAAATGATTGGCTCAAGATCACCCAGCTGACTTTGTGTCCAAAATGGGACAAGAACTGCCAGTTCACCAGTTTCCAGCCCAACATCTTAACCGCTACAGCCAACCTTTTCTCATGCTCACTATAGATTTATTATTTAAATCTCCAAACTATTTATATATGCATAAGCTTACAATTCAGAATATTCAATCAAATTTATATAAACCAAGGAATAATATATTTTAAAACAGTGATTGGAATGAAAACAACTATCCTGGATTCAACAGAACATTCTTGGAAGAATTTCGACATTCCACCTCTAGACTATACAATGTAGTTTAAATTTAAAGATACTTTCACTATGTTCCCCCCCCCCCAAAAAAACCAAAAAGCATTCCTAAGAAAAAGCAATTCCTGTTCTTTTTGCTATCTCCAGATATTGCAACATCTACTATTCAGACTTTTTAGTTTTTCTTATCAACAATTGTTAAGTCTGGAGTGTTTATGTGGTAGATGCTTATTTGTTGAATTCTGTTATTAATTTATTTAGTATACTAGTTAAAACATTTTAACCCTGAGTTAGATGAGTAGATGGGCAAACACTCAGATAGATTTGCGATATGGATTTACATGATGTGTTTGGGAAACTTCCTTGATTGTTTCTTTTATCTGATTTCTGATTAAAGACAGCAATGAAATGTCAGTCTTGCATTCTATTTTGCCTCAAAGAGAACAGATCCAGAATAAGCAAATGTTCAATAGAAAACTATGCTTGTGTTACGGGAAATTAGATAGATGAGACAGACAGACACAGATAGACAGATATAGACAGATATAGATAGAAAGACAAAATCATTTTCAGAATTCACAAGACTATGCATATTTTATATTATAATAAACAAATTGCTGTCTCTCTTAGGAATATATATAAAGGAAATCAAACCTTCAACAAAATGATACTGTTCAACATTGCAGCTAGAGAGCCATACTTTTATCAGTGTTTCCTTCCTTTCCTTCTTTTTTACCAGTCCCAGACTATGAATTGAACTGAAGATAAAATGTTAAATAATAAGTAGTATAAGTACAAAACACTTCATAGCACTACACTTAAAAAAAAAGCAAACTTCTCTTTCATTTGGCAAACTTGTTTTTTACAGGTTTGATCTGCTATGCCTGATAGTTATTTCCAATTTACTCTGTTCTTCAAAGCTGTCACAGAGGCATAGAACATTAGATATACTGAGCATCTTATTTATCTCTGTGTTTCTTTTTTCATTTCAGATCATTGAAAAGGAACTCTATTTCAAAACCTTATGAAAGTTACATACTCCTGGCTCACAGGTCAACGAAACTCCATGGATTTTCTATTAAGATTAGCATGAAATGGAATGTTGTTCATTTCTGAAAGCTGTTCAACTACAACTTGGCTGCTACATTTAGTATATAAAGTATTTTACAAGATAGGTGTTTTAGCCTACTTGTACAGTATATTTAGAAATAAACTACTGAATATGACCAGCAATTGTTTTAAAATTTGTATTTAATAAACCATTTCTTTTCTTTTTTTGTGCTGGCTACTGACTAAAGGATAGTAATGTTTCCATGTGGTTGTTAAATAAAGTCTACCAAAACTCTTCTCTTTCTTGTTTCTCACTTCAAAAGTCACAGTGAAAGCAATCTTTAAGAATGATCCAACCTACAGCAAAAATAGCTTATCCTGTTCTCTTTCAGGCCTACATATTTTTCTTTTTATAAAGCTATTATTTTTCTGTTTCATCATCTGCCAGTTTGCAACATCCTGATTTTAGCTGAGCCATAAGTATACTGTACTTTTTTGCAAACACTGTTAAGAACTCAAAGACAATCATTCACACTGCTATTTTTTCACAGATCATGAAATGAACACAAAATATTTAACTAGAATACAACACTGAAATATAAAGAGCCTTTTTTGATTTCTGCTAATCAACCTTTCTGTAAGGTAACTCCGTGAAATATGGTATCATTTCCATTATTAGATCTGGTATTCCCTAACTAGACAGGGGCTCCTCAAAATCAGCCTTCTATTTCTATAATTCTACATCCAGGTACTATGAGGGTTGCCATGTATTCTATTCAATATACAGGGTTGATTTAAAGAACACATATACAGCTTGACATTGTCTCCTCATCAAATCTTCTCAGAGCATTTCTCATTTCCAAATATGTTCCATGGAATCAGATTTCTTCTCCAGCATGTAGAATTCTAATTCTTTCCAACTTGGATTCCAAATGCTTCAAGTCAAGTCACGTTCTTTACACTCAACTCAAAGTTTGGGAATTGCCTTCTACTTTTGGTGATTTTCTCTCTTTTTTTGAAGAGGGTGTATGGATATGAGTATATGTGATAGGGATACAACAAGCCCTAGGTACATTATTCAAGATGGATCTCTCCAAACAGCTGGCTTGGTTTCCCTTGGCAATCTTCGTATAGTGAGTTGTTGTTAACAGCCATTTCACTCTTTCAGAGCATGAATAAGCCAGCACATGCATCTTCTTCTCAAAACCCTGGTTTGTTTTTTGGTAAAGAACACTGTAAAATCCACAGACAGCACCAAATTTTATGATCATCCCATATCAGCATACATAATCTCCATGTGTTCAATAAAACTTAAATGAACTGACACAAATAGTTGTAACTCAGGATGAATTGCAATGCAAATATTTAAAAGATAACAATCCTTACTGTTCCACAATAGAGAATGTTCTCCACCTTTTACAGTTACAGTAATCACTGATGCTCAGATCAATAATTATAAAATAATAAACTTTAATTCAGCAGTGGAAGTGACCTGTATCTACTGATTAATAACTATAGTGTGACACCACTCTTTATCTGTTTCACATTCTTTCTTGCAGAACAAGGTCACCTTTGAAACTATCTTTGCCTGTCAGACATTAAGATTGCATTGTGCTTGGGAGTCCAGATAACGTTAATGTGTTTGGACATTAAAGAGATAAAATACAGTTCAAACGTTCAACCATCATAGACCTCCTCATCCTACTAAGCCTATCACAATTTCGGAAGATAACTTGCATAGGCATCCAGAGCCTTTTAAACCTCAAGATTTGTGCAGGCTGGAGACATCAACAAAATTAATGATAATTCTGTTACAGTATCTGATCTCTCCCACTTATTCTACCAAAATTATTCTGTAGATATAAAGCAACTAATCCCACTGTCTGAATATGCTATTCCTACTTTGGACTCATGTACTGAACCTCATTAGAGGAAGTTAAATCTTACAAGTTTGTAAATAGATCATTAGTATACACTACATGGTACTTATAGAAGTGTGTCTTAGTTTTTATTTTTTATTTATTCTGAAAGTACCAGAAGCATTCTAATCTGAATTATGACAGAGAACGGATTAATTCTTCCCTCCAGACAAAAATGGTTATTAGGATCCAGTAAAACTCCATTTGCATTTCAGTTTTAATATAACTACATATAACCGGATTAGAACTGACATATATGTATCTACTCAGAGAGATATAATATACAAAGTATATTGCTTCATATAAATGGTCTTTTTCATTCCTAGTCATAAAAATGAGAAAAGATCCTAACAATAAAAGACACAACCACTTCCAATTGCCAAAACACTGTCTTTCCATCCTATTTTAAGTTATGACAAAATATCTTAGATGACATTAATTTGTTACGTATTGTTTAGTAAGATAAACTGATGAGCAAGGTTGAAATCCAAACAGGTAAAGGGGTGTCAAATCTGCCATTGATATATATCCTGTACCTCTTGGCGATTCTTATAAGGAGCTGTCCCTTGTCTCTGGTAGCTACATGTGAGTATATCTTGCTGTCACCTATGTAAGGCCTCCTGAAATCAAATGAGTGTTTTCTTTTCCTTGAGAGCTTGTGACCAAAATGCAGCACACCTGTTTAAGTGGCTGCTAATAAGTCAGCAACTATGCCTGTGCTGCACCTGAATTTTGTTATTTATCCCTTTAGATCTAAACTTGCCACTCTTCTAGAAAACCAAAACCATGAGATACAGTTTTTACAGAGAGATGTTGAAGTCATTATAAGCTTCATAAGATTTATAAAAGTTAGTGGAAAAAGACTATGAATATTCCTTCTTTCTCTTCCAAATAGCCTTTTTATGACTTTACAACAGACATTATTTTAGAATTGCCTTTCTCTTTTTCAGCCTCCATTGCATCTTTAAACAGGCTTTTCCAAGCATAACCAGTTCTATCTTTAATGAAAGCACAGTAAGTACATCATACATTTATTTTATGTATGCAGAAAACAAAAAGTCTATATATTGCTTTCTGACAATAGAAAATCCATTGCAGCTGCTTATTGCACATTTTAAAAAGATGAGGGCAAAGGAATTCCAGGACTTAAAGAAACTGGCTGCTTCACTGCTATCTTTGGCCCAAAAGCAAAACTCCCTTTTGCCTTTTTTTCTTTTTTTTGAAAAGAAAAAAAATCTATAGTCCAGTGATGCTTCCACTTTTACAACAATTTTAAAAATTCAGACCTTAAGGAAATCAACAATGGAAGGTGACTTGCAATTAATTGCTTCTTGTTTCATAAATTTAACTTTCTCCTTCAAAAAATAAGAAGAGCTTTAAAACCATCTTAAGAAAGGAGCACAACAATAAAAACTATTTTTTCAAACAATCAAAACATTAGGGGAATGGGAAAAATTCCAAAATGAGCATCCAGTAACTCTTTAAGGGATTTCTTAGGAAAGCTCACCGTATTCCCATACTCACTTAAGAGAGGCATCTGTCCTTTATCAACTGTTTGAAACATTTTGGTCTTCTTGAAAAAAAAAAGTCTTAGAAACCAAGCTAAATAAAGTCACAGTTTTCACAACAAATATTTGCCCTCACATATGGTTTTAACTAAACCACTTGCATGTCTCCATCAGCTTCAGAAGAAATAGCTACAGCATACCAAGTAGATGCTAGCTCTTCAAAATATCAGGACAAGTACATACCTTCCATAATCTGCTTTCTATAATTAGATAATAACTCTACCTAAAGCCCAGAAGGTCAACATTGAAACAGTCAAGCATGTTTCAGCTGCCTTCGCTTCCAGCCTCTGCTGCTCATGTCACCATTCTCCTGGATTGGAAATGCATGTTACATTTTATAACACAGAATGAGGATAGATCTATGCCAGTGGAAAATAGATTGGACCAAGTGTTCTTACTTCAATAATCTGGTCATGAATCTGGAGTCCTCCTTCCTTGGCAGCAGGTCCGCTGTCGGCTATTTTAGAGACAAAGATTCCTTCACTAGTTGGGCCATCTTGATTGTCCTTTAAGCAAGCAAAGAAAAAGAATGCAAACAGCACTTAAGAATGAAGGAAACTGATGTCATAGCAATGCTCACTATTTAAACGTGGAATGCCATGTGGATGCTAGAGGACATTGTTGGTTAGCACCATGGGAATGCAGATCTTCTCTAGGTAAATGCTAAAAGCAGAAGTAGCAGTTCGTATCTAATTTGGAGTAGATACCTTGGATGCTCTTGATAAGCACCGGAGAGAAATACAATAGGCTAATCCCCTGACCCTGCCCACATCTACACGTATAAAAAGTGGATTTGCAGAGCATAACTTGTAGTCTAGCTAAAGTACTCATTCATCAACTTTTTACATGAATAACCCATACAAGCAAATTAAGGTCTTACATTTTTAAAAGTTCTACTTCCAGGATTCTTCTCTAAACATTTTGCTGATTGTTAAGAGGTTTTCCTATATGTATCATTGTAATATGAGGGGAAGAAATGATAATACTATGCTCATTTAGCTCACTGTTCTAATTCATGGAAGACATTGCCTTTTCTTTTAACAGGGCTCCTTTGCTTCAGTGATATTGGCAAATGCATATTACTCCATAGCATGGAAACATCCTATTTGTTGATGACCGGCTTTTTCCAATAGGTAGCTTCTTTTAAGCTTTTAAACATCCCCTTTTTAATCCAAGGAGAGTTGCCTACCATGTTCTTAAAAGCTGTAACAGAACTTTATATAAATGTTGTTTGTAATATCCAATTTAATTTTTTAAAGATAGAAGAGAATATTTGTAGTTCAGAGTTGAACTGTGTGTGCAGTCCTAGATTCCCTCTGAGCTTGATTGTTTTCTTACATATATTTTATTACCAAACTAGTAACATCATCAACGGTCAACTGCCGATGTTACCAGTCTGGTAATGAAATGTCTGCAAGAAAACAACCAAGCTCAGAGAGCATCAACAACCCAACAATTTTGTACAAGCTATCGATGTTTTTCATTTATTTGTTTACTTATTAAATGTATATGCCGCCCATCTCACTGTCAAGCTATAGTTTCATTTAGTTGAAAAATGGAAATTTAAATGGGTAACAAACCTCCTAATAACATATTATATTGTAAAATGTCTGGGAATAGGGAAATGGATGGCATATAAATTTGATAACTAACTAAATAAAAATATTTACAGTTCAGGATGTAATCCTGTACATCAGTGGTTCTCAACCTGTGGGTCGGGACCCCATTTGGGGTCAAACGATCATTTCACAGGAGTCACCAAACAACGCAGTCCGCCATTTTTTCCCCTTTTCCGTAGCTGTGCTACTCCCTTTTATTCTATTGGCTTTTGAAAGCCAATAGAATAGACTCTCTTGAATAGAGTCTAATTCTATTGGCTTTCAAAAGCCAATAGGAATTGTCCAGGCTGTCTCTGCCCTGCTGAGCCCGCCAAAAGTCCCATTCTGCAAACGGTGCTGCACCAGTTGAGCAGTCCTTGACTTACGACCGGTTGAGTAGTCCTCAACTTACGACCGGTTGGGGGTTGCGGCATTAAAAAGGTTGAGAACCACTGCTGTACATGAACACTTGACAGAAATATTTTCATCAAATTCCTTAACAAAGTTAGGAGTGTTCTTACAAGCAAAATCATCTCTATACTTCACATATTGTCAGACAATATGGAGTCTGCAAAGTTTGTTACAATATAGCAGCCCATAAATGTAAAATATTTTGCTGATATTCAAAACAATTATAGAAATTTACAAGCAAAAATCATAGTGAAAATTGATGTCATCTAATCAATAGTCTTTTAAGCAGAAAAATAAACAAATTATTAAAACAAAACATACAGATGACCTAAAATTGTTTCTTACGAATATCCTATTGGAAATCTGGCATGTAATAAATAGCAGGTCCAACTGTTTTACAATTTTGTATGTAAGCTTATTATAATAAGAAAAAGGCTATACATTATCTATCTATCTATCTATCTATCTATCTGGAATTTACTAGGCTTGGGCAAAGCAATGTCACTTTAGGGAGATGCATTGAGTAAGAATGAAAGAACAATTCAATAACAGGCAATACCTCCATTCAAAAAAAGTGAGACATCTCAGTGCTTTTAGCTCACACATTAGGATAGGTCACTTTGCCTGGCTGCTTTAAGTTGCTAGAAGTACTAGAAAATATATATCCAAAATCTTGATGTAGAACACTGGAAAGGTTTTCAATCAATCCAGGTGAAATGCCTTTTAAGCTTTGCATAGCTTTATCTGTTATGTTTGCTTCTATTCAAAAGTCCACTTTTTCAGCATCTTTTTGAAGAAACTGTTCAAGTCATACAGCAGTCTTTGCCAACCTGCTGTTTTCCAGATGTAAACTCCCAGAATTCTCAATGGGCATTGTAAGTTCAGCATATGGATAAAATCAGGTTAGGAGACATTGTTTCAAAGAATTCATTTATTTATTAGATATACAGCACACCTTTCTCTAATTTTTCTCTCAACAAGTAAGTTGAACTGAGAGATAGACATTCAATGAATATCCATGGCGAAAGATAGACCTGCATTTGGTTCTCCCCATTTTAAACATACTGTATACTAGTAGGAACTTAATGGATTTTATACTTTATCTTTTCAACAAAGAATGGTATTCAAATTGGATATCAAAAGTGATTTTTAGATAGAAATAAATTAAAACATAATAAAAATCTCATTAGGAACATATCAGTAAAAAGTACAGTACCTGCTTAAACAAAGCGTATTTTCTGAGGTAACGAAAATAATAAGATAGCTTGATATGACAGATTGAATCTGCATCAGCCCTATCTGTTTAATTCCTATATGATCAAGCATTTCTAAGCTATCACCAAACATTATAAGAAAAAACATACTACAATAATAAGAAAACAGCATTTTTTTCCCAATGAAATACTAGTGTTCCTTGACTTACAACCACAGTTCAACCCAAAATTTATGTTGCTAAGCAAGACAGTTATTAAGTGGGTTTTGCTCCCCATTTTATAAACTTTCTTGACACAGTTCTTAAGTGAACCACTGCATAATAAAGTGAGTAACACAATTGTTAAGTGAATCTGGCTTCCTCATTGATTTTGCTTGTCAGAAGGTCACAAAAACTGATTATATGACCTCTGGACACTGCAACCACCACAAACATGAGCCAGGTACCAAGCATCCAAATTTTGATCACGTGACCATGGGGATGCTATGATGGTCATAAGCGTGAAAAAATGGTAAATTCTTTTTTTTCACTTATGTTGTGACTTTGAACAGTCATTGAATGAATGGTTCTAAGTTGAGGTCTACCTGTACATGCATGTGGATAATATTTTTCAGGGAAAAATATACACGTTGCATTACATATCCTAAGTTTCTTTGAGTAAATTCTACAGATCTCCTTCTTCTAGCAATTGCCTCTGACAGTGATGTTTGTAGTTAACAGAATTTATGAAAAAGTAAGTTTATGACTTTTGCAGGTCTGGAAAGCAAAGAAAATCTGAAGTAAGATCATAAACATATTCAAAGTTTCACCTAGCAATTACTTTGAGAATGACAGAGGAGATCCAATGTGGTCATTAAGTGAGAACTAAATATACTTTGTTATGTTGAATCAGGCTTGATCTTTAATTGACCTTTTTTCCTATGTTTAGAATTACGGTTTTATATATTTTATTACTTTTTATAAAAACTTATTTTGCATAAACTATTCCTAAGAAATATAATTTTAATATCAACATACCATACACGGACGGCCACCAATTATATTAAATCCAAGAGATCCTGAATCACGATGAAGAATAAGAGTCAATGTTTTGGTTTCTTCGCCCTAGAAAAAAGCAAGGAAAATCAATTTAATATTGACAAGTGTAAGACAATTTTTTCTTCATAAAAATGACTTGAAAAACTACTAGTACCTAGTTGAAGATTAGATTTCTACAAGTTTAAAAAATGAAGCAATCACTAACTTTTATTATCTTGGATTTTTTTTTTATTCTAAGACAACATTTTAGTGCTTATATAGGGACCTACTGATTGCATGTGTCATTTACATAAGTAGGTATCTTCATATACATTACTACAACTATTTAGCATAAAGAAAATGCAACAATGAATTCTGGAATATTAATTAACTAGAAACCTTTGACGGTGGTAGCTAATGCAGTTGAAAATACAGATTACCTTCCAAAGATAAACATGAACATAGTTCTAGGAATGTAATGTACATAGTCCATATTTTCCATAAATATTCATGATTGGTAGGGAGTTATCAAAGGAAAGTGGCTGTTCCCAACTGTTTTATAAACTTGATATCAGAGTAAAGGACAAGGGATCAAAATTAGAATACTTATTCTGATGGAAGAATTCTCTTTTCCATATGATTCCACTTCTTACTAAAACATGGCAATAATGATTTCACTCTTATGTCCTATCAATATACATTAGTCACATTATCAACATTTTGACAGAAGTAAGTTTGACCACACAATTCTCATTTTTGTAAATTGTATATTGTGCTACTTTCTGATCAGGAAGCAATGTCTGTATAAAGTATACTTATTTAATATGACTGAAATGCTGTCTGACTCTTATCAACTCCAGTGACAATTTCCCTCTCCCCTCGATTTACAAAATATTTTGTAATTGTTTGTATGCAGACTTTTCTAAAGTACTATGGTAATAAATACATTTTCTGATAAGAAACAACAGAGAAAACTGCCATATCTAAAATATATACCATTTTTTTAATTGTGAAAAAAGTGCATAGTACAATAACAAATTAGTCATGAAATTCTCCAAATTGATTGTGTCTGGCCCACTGTTGATCCTGTTCCTAAGTATAGAAAGGATATACCAGCCTTACATCCTTTATCGCTGCTGAAATGGGGAGATAAAGCATGTATGTGGATTTAGCTCTAAGTGCTTGCAATTCCACTTGATAAAATATCAAATATCAGAGATGGAAACAATTTCTACTTGAGACCTATACCTGGAGATCAGAGTTCAAAATGCACTCTACTCAGTTGTAGTATTACCACAAGATCCTATGAAGGGCCAGTATTGTATTTCTTGGGAAAATAGGAGGATTTTAAGTTTTTTTTAATCTCCCATCAGTAATATTGGAGAATGCAACAACTGTGTCTCCCCACTACTATA
Organism: Crotalus tigris; assembly: GCF_016545835.1. Classification (NCBI taxonomy): domain Eukaryota; kingdom Metazoa; phylum Chordata; class Lepidosauria; order Squamata; family Viperidae; genus Crotalus; species Crotalus tigris. The sequence continues at coordinate 2,100,700 of NW_024096520.1, forward strand.
TCAGGCAGTGTTCACTGTGGAATAATAAAAATGAAATCAAGCTATTATATGTGAAGGTGATATAAACTTTAATTTTGAAGCTTCCATAAAATAAAATTAGATACAATGTAATCACCATTAATTCCTTTTATTTTTCAATATCTTTTAAAATTGAATTGTTGGTTCCACTGAAGCAAGGCATTCTTTAATGGATCTAAATGTGCCCCCAAGTTGATAGCGCCTATTGGTTAGTTCATATATCATATATGATATATGTTTCAGCTGTATATATTGCTAGGCGTATTTTAAAAACAAATCACACTAAAGGAACAATCTCTCAAAATATTTAAAACTACCATTAAAAAACAACCAATTTAAAATATTAAATATTTCTATAGCCATGTATCTTCCCACTAATTTCAGATTGGAATTGTACCAAAACACCAACTTCTTTAATTAAGGATAAAATTACAATCTACTGATTAATAATTAAATATTCCTAGCAGCTTTCAAAATAGGAAACAGATTCCAACTTAATATACCTGGTTGCTAGCACTTGCTATGATTTCAAAGGTATAAACATTTGCTTTCCAAATGGTCCAGAGAATTAACAAATCAGAAAAATATAGCTGTTAAGATAAAATTTTTGTTCTACCTTTAACACCCTGTAAAAATATTAGCTAATGTATAAGTGGTTTGTAATTGATGTATTTTACAGAGTAACAAGTAACAATTCTTTTTCTGTTCCCAAAGCCATTTAAATCAAGGTTTTCACATTTATATCACAATTCCTCTTGAAAAATTAAGGTGTGCCACGGAAGAGTCCAGAGATCAAAATGATAGTAATTTTAGAAATATATTGTTCATTACAGAAATAAGGGAGTAACAGTCTTGTCAAAAAGTTTATTGAGGTTGGGAAGAATGCTTACATCCATTTTGATAGGATTACTTTTCAGCTTTAGTTGCTTGAATATTTGGAAAGTCATATATATCCTAGTTACAGTATTACAAAATCTTCCTGTTTATGATTTAGCCACAAGAGAAATAACAGAACTTCTGGAATTTGAGACTTGATTCAAGGCAGTTAGTCTAATGCAAGGGTCTTCAAACTTGGCCCTTTTATGACTCATGGACTTCAACTCCCAGAATTCCTCAGCCAGCATGCCTGGCTGAGGAATTCTAGAAGTCCATGAGTCATAAAAGGACAGAGTTTGAAGACTCCTGGTCTAATGAAAGCAGACTGAAGATATACATACTAGTTCCAGAACTTCAGTCATTAAAATGATAAGCACTATAAAAATATATGGGTATGCAAAATGTGTGCATAATTCATGGATCTTTACTATTAGCTTCTGACAATCACATTCTCACATGCCTTCTTTGTGAATATGGTTCCCATGAAACATTTTAATCTAGATATTCTAATTTTAGTCTGACTCATATTAGTAACTGAAATGGTTAAACCCATTTCAAACCCATTATTAAACCCATAGTGTCTACAGTGCACATGTAATAGAAAATAACTACATAGTAAAATAGTGAAAAAGTTATGATTCTGCATAGAATTTAATCAAATATTTTCCAAGCAATTCATAAGCAATTAATGCCATAAATTACAATTGTTCTGTGAAAATGTGACACAGATGTTTTAGGCTTTAAGAGACTCGACTTCAACTAAGTAAGAGACAGAATAAAAAGGATTCCATTGGTGGAAATCTTAATGGGAAAAAACGACACAGGGTGCTTGGGATACTCTGAAAAATGAGATAATAAATGTCCAAACTAAAACAATACCACTGAAAAGGAAAAACAAGAGACTCTATGTGAGACCAGCATGGCTGCACAAAGAGCTCTCTGACAAAGTAAGGGACAAAATACAAATATTAAAAAATGGAAAGAGGGACATAAAACTAGAGCAGAATACCAGCAAATAGCCTGCAAAGATGGAGTCAAGAATGCTAAGGCTCAGAATGAACTAAGAGTTGCAACAAATGCCAAAAATAACAACAAAAAGTTTTTCTTTCGATAAATAAAGAACAAAAAGAATATCAAGGAAACTGTTGGTCCACTAATGGAAGAAGATGGCAAGAAGATAACAGTAGCAGGGAGAAAGCAGAACTGCTTAATTCCTTCTTTGCATCTGTCTTTAAGCAAAAGAAAAAAATTGTCCAACCTCTCAAAAGCACCACTATGGGAGACAGAACAAGAATGCAGGTCAAACAGGCAAGGAATTACCAAGAGAACACCTATCTGCTTTGGATCAATTCAAATCTATGGGACTAGATGTTTTACTTCCCAGGGTATTGAATGAATTGGCAGATCTGATCTTGGAATCACTGAATGAAATCTTTCAGAACTCCTAGAGCAGCGGTTCTCAACCTGTGGGTAGTGACCCCTTTTGGGGTCGAACAACCATTTCACAGGGATCGCCAAAGTCCTGGAGTTTTTCCTCATTAGAATCCTTATGAAATGCAGTCCGGCATTCTTTTTGGGGGGGGAGGGAGTTCCCCTTTTTCATGAGCTATGCTACTCCCTCTTATTCTATTAGCTTTCGAATGCCAATAGAATAGAGTCTAATTCTATTGGCTTTCAAAAGCCAATAGGAATTGTCCAGGCCTCCTCTGCCCTGCTGAGCCCGCCAAAAGTCCCAGTCGGCAAACATTGCTGCAAATTGTCTGCAGCTAAGGTGAGCTTTCTGGAAGTTTCCACCCCTCCCTGCTGAGCAACTACTAAATGTAAGTAAAAGAGGGCCAGGGGTGGGAGGGCTGCCCAGGAGCGCCTGGGCCTGCCTGCTGCCCCACCGAACGGGTGGTGGCCATGGTGAGGCTAGCGGGGCAGCGGCGGTGCTGGGAGGGTAGCTGGTGCGCATGGGGCCCGGCAGGTGGCTTACCTCCCATGGGCTGGGACAGCTGGTGGCCCAGCCGGTAGTCAGCCTGCATCGTCGCTGCCGCTTGCCATGGCCACCGAGGAGTGCCTGGGCCTGCCTGCCACTGCACTGAATGGGCGGTGACCAAGGTAATGCTAGACAGGCAGCAGTGGGCGCTGGGAGGGTAGCTGGTGTCCGTGGGGCCAACTCTCAGCTGGATGACAGGAGCCGGGCTGTGTGTAGCAGCCCCGCCAGTTCGCCACTGATGTCCCGACGCCAACCCAACTCCCAGCTGACTGTCGGGAGTCGGGCTGTGCTTCTCGGGGCCATGCGGACATCGGCCAGCTGCTGGCTGCATCCTCCCCATTTTCCGGCTCATGGCAAGCCCAAGGGCTTGAAACACACCCCTGACGCCACCCTGGGCCAGCTCAGCTGCATGAGTGGCCGGTCCGAGCCGGGTCTCGGCTGCTGCTGGCGCTGCTGCTGGGCTTCTCCACCGCTGCTGCCGCTGCTGGCTGAGCTGAGCTGCAGTGGTGCACCGGTCCCCATGCCTCCTGGTTATCCAGCTGTGCTCCACCCCCAGCAGCCCTCCGCGCTGCGCTGGAGCTTCACCCGCATCGCCCGGCCCACCTCCCTCACCATCAGAGGCCACCTCGGCCCTCTGGCGCCCAGCGCGGCCCTGGGGCTGGCGGGCAGGAGCGACTCCTTCCCGGCTCAACAGGCTCCAGGCGGCGGAAGCGGCCAGGCGGCGGGGAAGAGGGCAATGCCCACATGTGCATCGGAGGCCAGCCAGACGGGCCGGGAGGGGAGAAGCAGCGCCTTCCGAGTGGGAGTTGGCGCTCCAGCTGCGCCCCTCTCACATGTGACGAGTCAGGGAAGGGTTTGGCGGTGAAGGGCTGTGCAGCGTGGAAAGGGGCTCCCACGATCCTGCTGCTGTAATGGTGCTCAGAAGGCTGGAAGGGTGGGCAGGTCCCGGGGGGGCGGCTGGGAGAGGGCAAGAGGTGCCGGGATGAGGATGGGGGGCTCCAGACTACCATCCCCAGCAGCCCTAAAAAGCACTGTGAAAGAGTGGGGAATGCTGGGAGTTGCAGTTCATCACCATCTGGGAAAACATGACTCTCCAAAGATCAATCCTTCCTTCCTTCCTTCTTCCATCTCCTTCCCTTCCCTTTCAATCTCTCCTTCCTTCCTTCCTTCCTTCCTTCCTTCCTTCCTTCCTTCCTTCTCCATCTCCTTCCTTTCCCCTTCAATCTTCCTTCCTTCCATCCATCTCCATCTCCATCCCTTCCCCTTCAATCTCTCTTTCCTTCCTTCCTTTCCCCTTCAATCTCCTTCCTTCTCCATCTCCTACCTTTCCCCTTCAATCTTCTTTCCTTCCTTCCATCTCCAACTCCATCCCTTCCCCTTCAATCTCCCTCTCCTTCCTTTTTTTCCTTCCCCCTTCAATCTCCTTCCTTCCTTCCCTCCCTCCCAACATTTTTGAGCAAGGAAGAGTAAGCTTCTCCAGCGAGCATTGCTATATTGTTTTTGTAATTAATTATTATGCTTTAATTATGTTCAATTCGTAACAATGAAAATACACCCTGCATATCAGATATTTACATTACAATTCAAAACAGTAGCAAAATTACAGTTATGAAGTAGCAACGAAAATAATTTTATGGTTGGGGATCATCACAATATGAGGAATTTTATTAAGGGGTCGCAGCATTAGAAAGGTTGAGAACCACTGTCCTAGAGAATTGCCAGGGGACAGGGAAAATGCTGATGTGGTTCCAACATTCATAAAAGTGGATCCAGGAAACTACAGACAATCAGCTTGACATCAATATCTGGGGAAATCTTGGAAAAGTTAATCAAGCAGCAAATTTGTAAGCACCTAGAAAAGAATAAGATGATTACTGGAATTCAGGATGGGTATATTAAAAACATATCATGCCAGACAAACCTTATTGTCTTCTTTGATAAAGTGACTAAAATAGTGGATCAGGGAAATGCTATGGACATAATATACTTGGACTCAGTAAGTCATTTGACAAAGTAGAACAACCAGCCAGATACAGTAGAACTATGTGGAATAGATGGTTCCACCACCAGATGGATTTGCAGTCGGATGATCAGTGAACCGATTTATTCTTCATAGCATTTGAGGGAAGGACAAGAAGCAATGTGTGGAAGATTGTCAAAGGGAGATTCAACCTGGAAATAAGGAGAAATTTCCTGAATTGAGAACAATTAATCAATGGAACAGTTTGCCTCCCTGACTGTTGGAAGTGTTCAAGAAAAGATTGGACAACCATTTTTCTGGGATGTTATAAAGACACCTGTCTTGGGAAGGGGATTGGACTAATAGAGCTCCAAGGTCTTAAGATACTTCTTTTTCTTTTCGCATGTTAATAATGAAACTGTCAGTCAAATTATATTAATACTCAGAAATATTCTGTAAGCTGTAGGGTCACATATTTTCCTGTCACTACTTTGAACGAAAAGGGAAGAAAGCTAAAATCAACTAGTAAATACTACAGACCCTTAGAAATTCCTACTAACTTGTAAAATTGTACAGCAAAGTAGAGTTTGGAAAATATTACTAAGTCAGACTTCAAAGAGCAACATATCATTATGCCTCAAGTTTAATTATATGTAAATACCACTGATTTCACCAAGATTCTTTTTAATATAAGCTAAACATGTTTACATCTCAATCTCTAAATCTCTGATACTGTGTATCATCAAAATCCAGTCTCCAGAGAAGCTCTGCTTTCTGCTCACCATAATTTATTGCATACTTAACTCTTCCAGAAGGAGAAAAGTGGAAAAAAGAGGAGACTGTTTTTATGATCTAGTAAGTTCAGAAAAAAAAAAACACAAGGATGTCATTGTCACAAAATCCTATCCTCTGTTTTCCATTGCTTGATAGACGAAAAAAAGAACTATATTAATCAAGAAACCAATTCTAGATTGCATTTAGAATTGAAGCCATGATTAAAGCAGAGGAAAAAGCTTTCCACTGCTACTTCTAATTCCAATGCTACTATAAAAAAGAACAAAATGGCAATGTTTCATATATATATACTAACTAGTTAAGTTTGGGAGAATTTCTTTTAGAAAGTTTTGTAAACATTGTCCACATCAACTTTGCTATGCATCCTAGTTTCATCACTGTTTGCATTTTAGCAGAATAATTGGAGAGGGAAGGTGGAAAAAAAACCCATATTGATAAATCTACCAGATGTGCTTCCAAAGCTGTGACAACTTTCTTGCCCCTCCAGAAATGAACATTTTTAAAGAATGCGGAAAGGGCTCCCCCTCTCCTGGTCTGACTAAATACCTTCTCTGTCAATCACACGGATCATTAAGGGAAGGAAAGATTTTGCTGCAAAATGCCATAGCTACAAACCCCCCCCCCCAACTCAGATAATCTGACCCTAAAACAAATGGAATGTTTCTGGCATGCTGTCTTCCCACAGCTGAGTCAAACTCTTAAGAAATAATTATGTATTTCAAGTTAACAATAATGGTTGTTGGGAAAAGAAAAAGAAAAAGCAAACACCAAAATATGAACAGTTGTTTCAATGACATCACCATTATCAAATAAACTGCTGGTAAAAAGTATGATCTAAGGGTCACATCAAAACTGTTAAGAGTTTCTTTTGCAGCCCCCAAAGTGAGACAAGTAGTGATGGATTTTTTGTTTGTTTTCTTGCTTGCTTCCATTTTTAAAGTTGTGAGATTTTAAATGGGGATTTTTGGCCTTGTACATGCTGAAGTCACCCATTCTACCACTTAAAACTCTCAAACCCCTCTTTCCAAAACTTACATTTCTTGAGGTTTTACCTTAAATCAATTGTGGTGTATACCTGATATACTCTAAAAAACTTAGACCTCTAGGTAAGAGAAGTTGCCATTAGAGGTTATTATTATTTGACATTTGTTAAATGTATCAAAAGCAAAGAACAGATACTCATCACATTGAGTAAACAACATTATGCAAAGCAAAGAACAATGAAAAGTAATAGATAAAAGAAACCTAAAGTTAAAAAAAGTTTTAAAAAAACTACAGAAAGTTTAAAGTTAAAAAAATAAAACTACATAAAAAATAAAGTGATCTATCTAGTCCAGCTGACACCAACATTATTTACCACATCTCTCATATCTTCTCTACTCATAAACAAACTATAATTGCTTCCACTAAATCAGTACATGTTTTCAGACATTGACTTTTGTTCCTTTAATTTGTAATCTCCTTTTTTTTCTAGGAGCAGATCAACTTCTTCCAACAATAACGTTCTCAGCAGGAGTCTTCAAACTTGGCCCTTTTATGACTTGTGGACTTCAACTCCCAGAATTTCTCAGCCAGCATGCCTGGCTGAGGAATTCTGGGACTTAAGGTCCACAAGTCATAAAAGGGCCAAGTTTGAAGACCCCTGGTTCTCAGTTTCTCTCTTCCTTTAAGCCCATTCATTCTTCTTTCATATATTATTTCTGGGGTCCAACTCAAACTTCTGCTTATCACCATATAAGGCTCAGCTATTGAGTACTTTCTGGACAGTCTCTCCTCACTTGTTTTTACCTGTCTTATCAGTTATCTGAGACCAAGTATGATGAGAGCACCTTCTCTAAGTAGATTGGAGGCTTGATGCTTCTTCTCTGGTGCTGCTCACATTCTGAAATACATTATCTCCTGCAGGAGAGGGTATTCTAAAGTTCAAGAAGGCCCTTTAAATATCTGCACTTTTACTGTATGTTTGGGCACTAATTATGGTACCTTAGCCAGGCGCCATCTATCGGGATTTTGCTAATGTGATGGAATGTCTAATAGTCCCTAGAAAGATGGACAGAAAACAAGACTTGCAAAAGAGATATCTCAGCCTAGGGGAGGGAGAAAGCATGAGAAAAAGACTCAAAGCAACTCCATCTTTATTGTGCTACGTATAAGTTTAGTGGGAGAATTGTTCTGACAAGCTTTCCAGATTCGGTTAAAATAAATAAAGATCTTTCTAGAAATCCGGGTGATTTCCTATTCTTTATTTTTCTATAATCTATTTATATTATGTTATATATTTTATAAATGGTCATGAAGTGTGTACTATACAAATTCATGTACAAATAAGCACTTGTTTGGGAATTCATTCTTCATTCATTTACTCTACAAGACTAGATTATATCAATGTACTGATTTTATACTGGGCACTTAATTTAGCATTCAATCCACATTCATTCAGCATTTATTCATCTTTGACTCAACTGCATTCACCTAAGTTTCTCTGACAAACCCAATTCCCTCTTCCATCAGCAGAAACATGCTCCTCTACACAACTATTTTGCTTCTTGCAACATTCATTAATTGCAGCAGACCACATTGTATCCAATAACTTTCTACTACCATTTGTGCATTTTAACATTCTACTACAGTATACAAATTTATCTATTTGTTCTGCTCTTTCACCATTTATATATGCCTTGGAATTATCCAGCCTTTTTTTTTTTCTTCCCAAATACAGCTAATCTGTACTGATAGCTAATCTCACACTCCATAATCCTTATTGCATCAATTTAACATGGAATATAGCAAATATATTAACTATCATTTGGGTTCTCAGTCAATAACACTGCATAAAAAAGTGCACATAGTCACAACTTTAACCAATACTTCTATTCCATCACCACAAACAAACCTCAAATATTCATTAAATATCCAAGAGGGACATTATGTAACCCTTGACTTGATGAGACAAAAATAAAGAAAATTATCAAAATATAACCTTATAACCTCCATACTTAAGCTGACAATATCACTGTTTATGCCAAGAATTAGATGGTGAAGAGATTTCACTGCATATGATACCAGCTACTTTAGCTAAGCTTTGCAAATAAACATTTCACAGAGACATTATTTTTATTTTCAGATGTTATTTAAATACCTATATATGCATAATTTGCAATTACAGTAGTCCTAAACTTACAACCACAATTGAGACCAAAATTTCCGTGGCTAAGGAAGACAGTTGTTAAGTGAGTTTTGCTCCATTCTTCTACCTTTCTTGTCAGAGTTGTTAAGTGAATCAGTTCAGTTAGCAACATGGCTGTTAAGTGAATCTGGCTTCCCCATTGACTTTGCTTGTGAGAGGGTCACGAAAGGTGAGAACATGACCCTGGGACACTGCAACTGTCACAAATACATGCCAGTTGCCAAATGTCTTGAATTTTGATCATCTTACCACAGGATGCTGCAACAGTCATGTGAAAAACAGTCATAAGTCACTTTATTCAGTACCATTGTAACTTTGAATGGTCACTAAATGAATTATTGTAAATCGAGGACTACCTGTATTTTCAATTTATGCTTTATTTCCTAATATAGGTCAATAATATATATGCATTATTCATATGTATCTTAAGTCATAACATAAGCAAATGCAACACTGATCCTCTCTCACATCCCAAAAATATATATTTAAAAAGAAACTATATTTTATACTTCAAATGTACCTTGACTGTTTTAATATTAATAAGCATGTATTAATAAGCATATGTTTTAATATTAATAAGCATATAATAAGCATAACCCACAAGATGTCAAGGTCTTCATCGAAATCGATGGATGAACAACTATTAATAAGCACAAGCAAAATACTAACAGCTGCCCTTGGAACAATTAGTATTTTATATAAGCTTATTTTGACATAGTGGGCTTGTGAATAAAACCGTCTTACATTAACTGCTACAGAATATCTTAGCATCACTGCCTGCCTGCCATTTGTTTATAACTTTGCCCTTTGCCGCACATAACTATGTTGACATCATGGTCTGATTAAATAATCCAAGGATCAAAATATTGGAAACTTGCCATCCTTCCATTCTCCACACAGGGTGAGAAAAGAGAACAGATCTATAGCCATGCTGTGGTTTGACTCTGTACTTCTTCAGTGTTTAAAGATGTATATTTTATAATTGCACTTCTTCTGGCTGAAATTGTTAACCTTGGAAAGTTGCCCAAAAGGCTGTGAAAGACATATAATTGATTGAGGACTGTGCCACACTTTTGTGGTGACTTGACACCTTTGGGCTTTCTGCAGATTACATGCTGCCTTTTTCTGAAAACTACATAACAGCCTTTTTGTGGGCAGGCTGAAAACAAACAGTCATATTATCCAGCTGTGTCCATAAATCTGATGAAAACATTGCTGCAGAGCTATCAAAGACTTTAAGCAAGAAAATAGCAAGTGTCCAGTTGGGTAATTTAATAATGCCCCAGCCCTGTTACAAGACCAAAAGACAATTTAGGCATTACATGTCCCAGTGATGAGATCATTCTGTATCTGCGCACTTATGAAAACAGATTGAGAAATGCATATAACGTTTTGCTCACAATTGCACATTTCAGAATGGGACCTCAAAGATCTAATTCTATTATTCCAATATTCTAATAACAAATATAAAAAAGCATGTATAAGAAACTATAGAACAATAGTGGCGAACCTATGGCACGCATGCCAGAGGGGGCATTCAGAGCCCTATCTGTGGGCATGCGCACATGCCCCGGAGAGGGCAACTGTCTCTCTTCAACCAACCGCCCGCTAACTCGCCGAGGTCCCACATGGCTGGATGCATCCCAGCACCCATGCGCTCACTGGCCTCTGTGTGCAGGGGCTGATGGTGTCAGGCAGTAGCCGCCCCGGGCCCTAACTCGCCTTGCCCTGTGACAATGGCACCGCCGCCCTGCCTCCCCTTGCCTCGTGAGCCTCCTGCCCACCACCCAACCTGCCAGAGACCCCCCTGGATCTCTCCCAATCCTGCCTGGCTCCCACAGGCATCCCTCCCCATAGGCAACATTGAGCTGGCCATGCCCACCCTGGCCATGCTCACCCAATCTGCCATGACCACCACAGCCATGCCCACTCAGTGGGCCATGCCCACCTAGCACCCGGCAATAAATAAGTGGGTTTTGGGTTGCAGTTTGGGCACTCGGTCTCTAAAAGGTTTGCCATTACTGCTATAGAAGCTATCTGCATTTTACAACCTTAACAGGTATCCAAACTCTAGATCCAAGTATTCAGACACTGGTTTCATGGCAAGAGTTAACATGGAAGAAAGTAACTGCAAGCTACCCAGAGTCATTAATGGAGATGGGCCACCATAGAAATGGATCAAATAAATAAAGTAGAAGGTTGACCCCAAAGCAAATCAGCAATTGAAGCTCATACTGAGGGACAGAGCAGGACCATAAATTTCAAAAAAGGAAAAATACTTACATACGATCAGTGTATAGATATTAATAGCATCATACTTGGTAAGAAAGTTTGGTTTTAGGAATCCAGGATAGGGAGCAAAAAGAGAAGAACTTGGTGGTATACCCTAAGCAGAAAGCTAGCTTGGATTATAGAAACATCAGGAGATAAAAAGTTTCCCATCAACATCAAAGTATCAGCAATATACAAATGAAGGTATGAAATTCCACAAAATAGGAAACTAAAAAAAAAAAAAGAACATAAAGTTGTATGTTGAAAATGAATGTGGATCCTGGATGCTATAGCTCATTGAATTACCCCTATGAATTTAGTTTTACAAGGAGACCACAACGATGATTGAGGTTTGCTGGATTACCATCAAGTTACTTTGGCATAGTCTTAGTTATCCCACAGAATAAATGCGGCAATACGGAACAATTACTTCTTGCACTCTTTCAATATTGACTTTTTCTAGTAAAAATGATTGGATTAAAAGTTAATTTAAAACAGTTCCCTAAGAACCATCAATTTCACCGGTGGAAGCAAGTTGAAGAAACTTCAAATTTCTGGGCATTTCTTTCATTTTGCTCTCAGATAAGAACTCCACATATATTACCTTGATCTGAAACCACAGCCTTTTATATACTCTAAAATTAGTAGCAACCAAAATAGTGGATCAGGTATGGAGACCCATATCTACCCCATCTTTTATAATACAGGTAGTCAGATACCTGAAGAAAGCTATCTCCCCACAGTCTTCTCTTCTCCATGATAAATGCACCCAACATTTCCAACATTTCCTTTTGTTTTCTTAGAGACCTCTTAGTTTCCTGGTTGTCTTCCTCAGAACATGCTCCAATTTGTCTCTATCCTTCGTAAAATATGGGGGCTATATATATATATATATATATATATATATATATATATATATATATATATATATATATATACACACACACACACACACACACACACACACACACACACACACATATATATATTCATGCTAGGCAAAGATTTCCCCACCCCAGGAATGTCACATTTTGTACTCAGTAGGCTAGACTGAGAAGTCAATCTTAGAAGGCAGTGATGAGGCACGTCTGTCCTGCTATCGAGAAAACTACATTGACCCTTCCATTACTGTATTTCATTCCAATGCATCATCCTTGGGCTGTTTGTTTTTTTAGTTTGTTTACAAACATTTACTGATACGAGTATTTTCCATCAAGTCAGAGAATGTTAGTTGTAGGCAACTTTGGAGTTAAATAATTAAGAACCAATGTTCAATTGCAAGATGCCCATTAAAGTTACATTTTCTTTCTCTGGGCATTTTGAAGTGAAAAGATAGATCATTCATTAGGGTAGCAATCAAGAGAATCTTGCAAGCAACAAGAGACAAACTCCATTTTATCATTCTGCTTTCTCAAGATTCTAAAACAGATTTCACATGTGCCTTTGGTAATAGATGAACTTAGATATGTTAATGGACAGCCACACTCTGTAACATAATGAGAAGCAGCTGTTACCAAAGCTACATGGTGATCTTTCTACATAATTACCAATTCCTGCTATCGCCCTGAGTGATATCATCCCAACTGAGGTATCAACATTTCCTTTTGGAGAGAAGTGAGAAAGAAATGTTGATCTGGGTTATCCTTTATTTCCTTAAGAGAGTCACCATTTATGCTTTCACTTTTATTTATTTATTTACTAATTCTTCTATTTATATACACTGTAATCTGCATGAACTCCTGATGGTTTACAGCAATAAATGCTTGATGGCCTTAAAGATTTTCTAGAGAATTTTAGCAACTTTTTAAACTTAAATGTATGGCTTGCGACAGTAAGTTGCCCAAATGATCATAAAATGAATTTAAAAAGCAAGCCTCTTGAATACCCATTTCAAAAGATGGCATGAAGTATTTTCCTTCTATGATCAAAACATTAAAATATTTGAAACTCTCTACCAGCCTTCCCCAATCCAGGGTCTCCAGATGACTAAACTTTGACTTCCATAATTCCAAGGCTCTATGACCAAAGAAAGTTGACACTCAACTTTGACGGTAGTGGAAAAAAACTACGAAAACCCTCAAAAACAGTCATGATTGAGGAAACTATTGTTTCAAGGGGAAAAAAGACCCAAGTTTGATAAGAAGTATACAATATAGTTTATACAATATAAACTAATTGTGTAAAGGAAAGAAGACACAAAGGCAACTTTTCGTGGATATGAAATGAGTTGCAGTCCCCCCCCCCTCAAAAAAAGGACAGTACCAGGAAGACCAAGGAAACTTGGTAGATGCTTTTTAACTCTGATTAAACATCCACCACCACCACCCACCAAATCTCTGTTTTGCAAGTCCTATTTCTCCTTAAGTTACTGGAGAGCAGCTTAGCTGTAAATATTTGCCCTTCATGCTGAGCCTACCAGCTGGCTGAAACTGCAGCTAACAGATATGTCTGTAAAGGAGAGTTAGACAGAGACTGGAGGGGGCTAAACAGATTTCAAAGAAAAGAGGAGAGAGCTCTCTGCCTCCAACTCTCACTAATAAGGAAGAGAGAAGAAAATAAACAACAAATATCCTGTCTCCTCACTCTTCTTTCTGCCTTGATTTGTTTGCTGATCCCCAAGTCACAGGATACAGGATGCCAAAAGTCTGGCACTCGTATGGCCACCCCAGGCTCTTGTTTTGTTTTGCCCCCCAAGACGGATGTTTCCTCTCACCAAAACATTTGTGCCAAACTATTCCTGACCCCACTTGAATGTTAAAGGCCTGGCACATTTGGAGGTGACCACATTCAAAAGAGTTTATCCTGCAGGGATGAATATGAGAGGTGCATAAAAGGGGCCTGAACATTTGGTATGTAATGTCTGGCAAAAGGAGGGAGGGAAGGAGGGAGGGAAAGAAAGAGAAAGAAAGAGAGAGAGAAAGAGAGAGGGAGGGAGGGAAAGAAAGAAAGAAAGAAATGAAAAGGAAGGAAGTAATAATTTAAAAAAATTAATACTGGTTTGTGTAACCAAGCTTCCAATGACTGGGGCATCCCACAGATCTGAATTGCAAGAGATTTTTGAGGAAGCTACAAACACATACACACATTAGAGAGGCCTTCAGGTAGCTCAAAGCTCACATATCTGCAATCCTATCCATGAATGCTCAGAAGTAAATGCTGAGGGATGCAACTTTTATGGCGGTCCTCTGCTTTCTTAGGGCCACAGGCCACTTGATCAGATGCAAGGGCTGACGCTCCAAAGATATTGTGGCAGTCTTTTCTTTGAAATCTGTTTAGCCCCCACCGATCACTGTCTAACTCTCTCCCTTCTTTACAGACACATCTGTCATCTCCCTCCCTCTGGGGCGCCCCGTGAGAGGACAAGTGACTTGAGGGGAAAAAAAGGGGGTGCAGAGAACGGGATGGAGGGCGAGAGAGGCAGCCCGGGGGGGGGGCACACAGTGCCGCCCGCCTGTCGGACTCACCTTGCTGGGCGCAAAGGCGGCCAGGCTACGGCCGAGCGAGTCGAGGCGGGCGCTGTACTCGGTGAACTTCTTCTGGTAGCGCAGCGCTGTCATCTGGAGCTCGAGCTGGACGGCCGAGAGCTGCGAGAGGAGCGACTTCTCTCGCTTGCCGGCCCGCAGCGCCTCTTTCTTCAGCTCCTTTTCGAGGCCGGCCAGTTTAGCTTGGAGGGCGCCGTTGTGCGCTTTGAGCGCCTGCAGGCAGCAGTGGGAGCCGGCCTTGCGATCGCGGTGGGTGAGCACCAAGCCGCAGCCCTGCTCGCAGATCCCCACCGGCCGGGCCTCGCAGCTCTCGCGCATATGCGCGTCCACGTCGCGCAAGTTGAGCACCTCGGCGCAGCCCTTATGGCGGCACTTGGCCGGCGAGTAGTCGCACATCTCGGCGTGCTCGGCCAAGTGCTGCAGCTTGACCACCTTCTCGCAGCCCCGCTCGCGGTTGGCGCACTTGATGTCCAGCTTGAGGATGAGGCTCTTCAAGGGCAGGACGTGATTCAGCTCCTTGGTGGACATCCGCTGGCACTTCACCGGGCAGCTGCCTTGTTGCACGACCCACGGCAGGACGCAGCCGGCGCAGAACACATGACCGCAAGGGGTGGTGAGAGGGTCCTCCAAAACTTTGTTGCACAGATTGCATTTGAAATCGGGATCCACCTCCCCGCTGAAGCGATCCAGCTCAAACCCCATCGCTCCCCGCCTTCGCCGACCACAAGGCAAACGCCTCCGTCCGTCCGTCCGTTCACCCGCGCGCGCGTGCACCCACACCCAAACTCCTTAAACCGCTGAGGTGAAAAATGATTAAGCCGCAGTTTTAATCGGCTAGTTTAAAAAAAATTATAATAATTAAAAAAAAGCCCGGGCGTTCCAAATCACAGGGTGTCCCGAGAACAAGAAAAAAGAGAAAAAAGAAAAGAAAACGTTCCTTCGAGAGAAGAAGCCCCAACTGCAGAGGTCGCCGGACATTTATTCTCACCGCTCTCCCCTCTCATTCCTTGCGAGGCACGAGGATCAGCCCAGACTGGCTGACTGCAGGCTGTCTACTGACTGGACTAATTGCCTCAGACTTCCTTGCAAATGCTGGAGAGGAATCCTCTACCGCATTGATCCTAGTTAAAGCGCAGAGCTTCCTTCTCCCACCTCGCTTCCCTCCTTCCCCTCACGCACGGCCTTTCCCAAACCCCTCCTGCTCTCGCCTTTTTTGGCTCGATTAGCTCCTTTTTTGAGAGAGAGAGAGAGATTCGGATGGGGGAGGCCTGATTCCCTGAAGCTGAGAATGCTGTTTATTCATGAGCATTATCAGCAGTAAGGTTTGCCGGATATATGAAGAAGAAAAAGGGGGAGAAAAAAAGTGACGGCTGAAGAATTCAGGGAAGGGTTGACGGCAGTTACATGAAGCTTTCTTTGTTTGGTGGGTTAGGGAAGTTCCGTGCTGAGAGGCTCTTGGAGCAGTTTCTGGTATTCTGGGGATCCCTTCCCATTTTATGCAAGAATGTTCTCTCTGTCATTGAAAATAATTATTTCGCTTTTTTTCCTTTTCCTTGAAGAAATGTCTGGGACAATGGAGCTGGAGCACACCATGTTTAGTTGCAATATGTTCTGCAGGAAGAGGACGGTTCTTCTGATGATGCATCTTCTGATGATGCAGTTGGTCTCCCAGAGAATTTTGTCAAACTTGCAGGTGACAGAACTTTGTAGGAAGTGCTAAACCCTTGGAAATGCAATTCAAGTACAACTTTAATAGAATATGAATCCAAAAGCAAAGGAAAAGAGATTCTTGGCTTGAATCTTGTATATGTGGAAACAGCAGTCTGATGGTGCTTTAAAGAAAAAAAGAGGCTGACATTGATGCAATTGTAGTTTTATAGTCATAAGAAGTAGTATTTCTGTCTTTTGTGTTCATCAGTTTTCATATAGAATACAGTATTGACTCCATTTCTGGGAACCTTTAAGAATACTATAAATGAAAGCAGTGAAGAATGTCCATGAAAGTCCAGAAAACAATTCTCATGAAAAAAGAAATCTGAAGGAACTAGTTATCTTTCGCCTGGAAAGAGTTGGGGCAGAATCACACTCTTCAGATATCAGAAAGACTATCACATGGAAGAGAACAAAAGACTTGCTCTTTGCTACCCAAACAGGCATATCTAAATCTAATAGGTTTAAATTACAGGATGCTTTGTCAGTGGAACAAATCCCCAAGACTGGTGATGTAATTGCTGCAGGACTTCAACTAGAGATTACCCAACTTTCTGTGGTGACATATTCACAGACTAGAGGTTTGTGACTGATTATGTATAAAATCCCTTCCAACTCTCTGAAATGTAAAAGGTGTGCCTGATAGGACCTTTTCCAAGCACTAAATGAAGAAACTGATTTATCAGGACCACTTACCACCTCGTCTCTCCCACTGAGGATTTGTGCCCTAAATCAGGGTTCCCCAGCCACTGGGCTGCAGGAATGACTGGTGAGTGCACACTCGCCTCCACTCGCTTTAGTGCCACCACGAGGAAGCTAGCCTCCATGTGGGCACTAGCAGCCCTATTTGCCCATGCAATTGGGTGCTAGCACTGCCATGGCCCAAGCAGCCTGTTTGCGCATGCGCGCACACATGTGAATTTGCCTGATCCTCTCTTTACCTCAGGGCCGCCAACCAGGAATGGTTGTGGATCTCTGCCCTAGATGTTCACCAGAAGTTCTCCAGGTACACAAATGTGTGCTCGGAAGTCTCTTCTTGGAGGGCAAAAATGATAAATGGGGGAAGGAATCTTTGCTAACCAAAATTAGTTTTCCAAAATTTGAGGCAAGAACTTCCATCCTGCCTGAATATACCAGAGATTGGACCTAGGATTCTCTTTGTAGAAAGAACAGAATTATTGCTGTCATCTGACTATCCAATGGTACCCAATTTTATGCAGGATGACAAAAGTATCTTTGTTTACTTTGTAAGTCTTGAGCAGACGGGAGGTGGGGAAACAGCAGATGAGGGTGAAATGATAATGTCCGCAGGCATTTTAAAAAATAGTCAGGAGGCACGTAATGCAGGCTAAACTCAAAATTTTCACAACCCATTTCATATCTGCCCCTTCATTTGTTCTAAATTAAAGAAATGTCCATAGGAAAGGGGATTATTGCAGAGAAGGTCATGGGGAAAAGAAGAGAGGAGCTGCAAAGGTAACGGTAAAAACTGACCCAGGAAAGCATTTGGATCAAGCTCACGTTTAAACACAATTTATGACATTCTACTCTACAGAATTTATCAGTTAAAGGTTCTCTTCTATGAGTTGCAGAAAGAAAATTTTGTAAACTTGCCTTCCTGGCTTCTCAGCAAGACAAAAAGCAGAAGACAAACAATTCCAGGTACAAACACACACACACACACACACACACACCACAGTCATCATCATCATCATCATCTTTCCTTCTTGCAACAGAAAGGAGTTAGGGAGAGACATTACTTGGCAGGATAGGAAAGGAAGGAAAAAGATCCAGCAATTGTGTCCAAGTAATGGCTGAGCTTCAGAGTCATCTTCAGAAACATCCTTGCGTTTCAGCAGAGAAATATGCAACCATTTGTCCTCTTTTCCCTTGCTGTCTTTTCAACCTCACTCTAAGTTGTTATGCCTCATAATAGTTGTGTAATTGTAAGTGTAATTGCAAGTGTTCCTGAGAGGGACGAACAAAGGATGGCAAGAGGTGTATGCCAAGATTATTCCCAGCAGGATCGTCCATGATGTGAAGGTCATCCCAGCAATCAGGAGGTACTTCTATCAGGGAACAGCGACATAGGAAGATGCATCCTGGGAGGGGGGGGCAGATATTACCTTATTGACAATGGCAAAGAAAACTACATGGATAGGCATGAGAAAATGAAGGAAATAGTGTTGGATGATGGCCTCCAAATCGGATGGCATTCGGCATGCTGCGGAAGAAAAGTTGAGGATCTTTCAGAATATCTATGTTGTTTATGGAACATTTAGTTGCTGATTTGCCATATAAGAAATCTGAACCTGCAAAGACAAAATTTCAGTGGGAACAAACCAACATACAGCAAGAAGGATGAGTGTGTCCAAGTTCAACAGCAAAAATGTATGAATTAACAATGCATTGACAGTTTCTATAATCTACTGTTTGAATAAATGTTTCCTCAAATTCCTCTTTACAAAATACTACTCAGTGAAGAATATTCTGCTTTATTTAAGAATTGAACTCCTGTCTTGGCTTCTATGTTCAGTATATGCTCTATTTTTTCTTTATCGTTTTTCCTGTTTCTTCTATAAAATATAAAAATGTTAAGTTTTATTTATTCATTAAATATGCTTGAATGGCCACCCATCTGCCAGAAAAAATATAGCACTGTAACTTTTCCACATCACGGGGTAATTTATAAGTATTAAATAATAAATTTACCTCCTACAGAACCTATAAAGAGGTTAAATGAATAAAATAGCATACCTATTATCCTGAAATTCTAGAAATTATGAAATGTTTAAGTATCCAATATGCTACCCATATTGTGTCCAGCTATACAATTGGATTTGCTTTGTTTAACATTGAACAGCCTGCGTCCAATTCACCATGTATTCAGCATCTTTCCCCATACTGTCATAGTCACAGTTGGTTTATGCAACCACAATGTCTCTGTGACTAGGCCACTAATGCTGTGGAGTGAATATTTGCTTTGCCATGTCATAGATCCTATTCGTTGCAGGCTCTCTAGAAAATTTCCCAGGCATTAGGCTTGAGATAAGGCTGACACCTTTGAGAGCTACAGCTAGTCCAGTACCCAGTATTGGATTACATGAGTCTGACACGTTTGGTTTAATGTAATAGAAAAATGAAATGCTGTGGAAGTATCCAGGAAAGGGACTTTAATGACCATTGTTTTCTGAGACCAGAACATTTTTAATTTGGGAATTGGTATTCTAAAGTTTGTTTGTTACTTTCTTCCACAATAAATAAATATTATTCCCTGAAGGACCTTTGGTTAGAACCAGTGGGACTTAAATGCAAAGAACTTGTGGACAGAGGAAACAGTTAACTCTTTCACCCCATGGAGATGGTTCCATTTACAAAGACTTCATTTTGCCAGCTGGATTCTAAACTGTTGCAAAGAAGCAATGGAATTTCCACATGCTGCCTGGGTTTCCTTATGGAAAATATGTTTTGTGCTTTGTGTGGTCTATTACTGTCCCATTACTGTCACTGAGAATTATGTGTGCATGTCATACGGCCAGGAAAGCTTCATTCTCTGAAAATCTGTTTCCATACATATATAATCTTCAGTTATTCTGAAGGTATAATGAAGTGCAACTAAGTAAGACCACACCAGAAGAATATTGAAGGTCTGGAAAATAAGTTTATTTTCTTCCTAAGTGAAGAAGTTATAAAATATAGGATGAACACACACTTCACTGATCGAATGTGATATATTTGCTTTGTTTGTTTTAAAAGCTTCTCTGGAATTAGGATGGTAACTGTAACCTTGGATCCAGTCCCATTTGCTGCAGCTTATAGACATCACCAAGAAGACTGCAGTGACAAAGCAATATTGATGATATGATTTGCCAAAGATAACAGTCAGTTGGCTTGCTGAACAATTTTTTAAAAAAAAAACCTTGAGGAATAAAGCTATTCAAAATGCTTATAAATAAGGAAGACTTCAGAATACAAAGGATGATTATCAGCCAGGAAACAAAAGTTATTAAAGAGATCAGGCATTAAGCTGATCTCTTAATCAGGCACATATGAGAAATAAATACTATAAGTGTAAAATGCTACAGAAGACTTCCAGTATCACATACATTGAGATTAATTATGTTTATTGGAACAACTACCCTAAAATTCAGAAGCTATATCTAGCTGATTGTCTTTTCAGCTTGCTGGCCTGATGCTTGCTGGCTTGTCGTCATGATTCTGCCTTCGTTTTATCTTCAGCTCACAACACGGATACTCTGGGTTAATTTTTTAGCTATTACAGTTCGATCTTTTACTTCTCTAAAATGTCTTATTGCAGTGGACACCTGTGCCTCTCCAGTCACTCAGTGTTGCCTTCCATGGCTATTTTGGCTTGGGTTGCAGGAGAGATTGTATACTGGAAGCCAAGGAATGTACACCAGACAGATGTTCAATGCACACCAAAGCCAGATAAGCTCTTGGGTTTTAGCAACAAAGAAAGGACCCCCTCCCCATGACATGCCTTGACACATTTCACCTACAGGGAGAAAGAGGAACAGAAATTAAAGAAGGAGAGATGGGATTGACTCCAAGGAGAATGTGCAGTTTTCCAAAGCAACTTTGAAGGAGGGTCTCTTTAAAGGGATATTGTTTCCCTCTGCACCCAGATTCATTGTTTAACCTTGAAGAACTAAACTATTCCAAAAGATCCATCGTACCTTGTGGAATCTACCTATACTATCATTTCCATAAGCAAATAGCAGTTTAAGAGAAAAGAGCCCCCAGTGGAAGATTATGCCTAAAAGGAATGGAACACCATTTCCTAGACCATAGCTTCTATACAAATGGGGAAAGGCATACAAAATCTTGACATCAAATCCTTCACAAGTATACTCTCATACCTCCTCTCCCATCCCCATCTCATATTAGGGAGAATATTTATCACAAAGAGAAACAAGCCAGAGGAATTCATTGATCATTTTTATTAATAAGTTCTGTAGTAAATTAGATTAGAAACACAAGATAGGCAAGAAAATGGTAAATGAGCACCACCCTAGATGAGTTCAAATCACCAGGACCAGGTGGACTACACCCCAAGGTTCTGAAGGAACTGGCAGATGTGATCTCAGAACCACTGAACTATATTTTTCAAAGATTCTGGAGCACTGGGGAACTACCAGAGGGCTGGAAAAGAGCTGATGTAGTTCCCATCTTCAAAAAAGGGGGAAAAATGGATCCAGGAAACTACGGACCTATCAGCCTGACCTCAATACCTTGGAAGATTCTGGAAAAGATAATCAAGCAACGATTCAGTGAACACTTGGAGGCAAACAAAGGCATTACCAAAAGCTAACATGGGTTTGTCAAAAACAGATCATACCAGGCAAATATTATTGCATTCTTTGACCAGGTGATAAAATTAATGGACCAGAAGAATGCTATGGATATAATTTACTTGGCCTTCAGTAAGGCAGTTGCTAAAGTAGACCACAACCAACTACTTGCAACAAAGAAGAGGGAGTCAAGCTATTCTCCAGAGCACCTAAAGGCAGGACAAAAAGCAGTGGATGGAAACTAATCAAGGAGAGAAGCAACTTAGAACTAAGGAGAAATTTCTTGACAGTTAGAACAATTAATTAGTTGCCTCCAGAAGTTGTGAATGCTCCAACACTGGAAGTTTTTAAGAAGAGACTGGACAGCCATTTGTCTGAAATGGTATAGGGTTTCCTGTCTGAGCAGGGGGTTGGACTAGATGACCTCCAAGGTTGTTCTTATTACTACTACTATTACTACTACTGCTGCTGCTGCTACTACTACTACTATATGGTGTATGGTCTCCTGCTTGGGTGGGGGGTTGGACTAGTTGACCTACAAGGTCCCTTCTCACTCTGTTACTGTATTATTATTATTATTGTAATCATCATCATCATCATCATCATCATCATTATCATCATCTTTAAAAACAGCACTGCTCTCATTACTGAAGCAGAATAGGACTTGGCAATGAATATACCAGCACCGGGTTTGTTTGTTTTTCTTATCTCAAGGATTAGAGCACTCTCACACCATTCATGAAGTATCAGAGATCTCACTAAGATGTGAATAACCCTCTAGGGCATGAGGACTACAAATCAAAGCTTGAGAAATGTGCAAGTTTCCATTATCAAACAATAGTGTACTACTAAAAACTTAGGACAGAGATTCCTGTTGATACCTTTCTATAGTTAGAAGAAGATCAAAAACAATACGTGTACCTTAATTTAACTTCTACTGTGATGCAGTAGTTAAAAGTATTATATAGAGAATAGGGTGACTTGAGGTAAGTTCAAGGTAAATCATGGAAACTCCTTGGGTAACTTTGAGCCAGTTGTCCTCTCTTAACCCAAATTATCTCACAAAGTTGTTGTGTGTGAAAAGGGGAAGAAGGAGAACTATGAGACCTTGGACTTCTAAATAAAAGATGGGATACAAGTCAAATTAACAAATAGATTTATAGAAATAAATGTACAATATGCTCATGAAAGACTCACATTGATTAATTAAAACCAGGAAATCCAACCTAAGTCATTTGACTCTTCATGAGGAAAATGGAAACTTGAGAGGAAAGGGCCTATGTACAGTAAACAGTATGGCATGGTGCCTAGAAAACTATGTATGCTGTGGACACCTGGTATCCTTAGTCTAAACTTCCTAAAAACATATCTGAAGAATGAACTGGGGGATATGTCAAGGATAAACAAAGAGATGGGATTCGTGTATAGGTAAACATTATCAAATATCAATCCAGTTGTCAATGGGATTCTAGCCAAAAAGACTTATTAAGAAAAAGATTTCAAAATTTGCAGAAGTACTAAATACATCCTAATATCATATTCTGGCCTATCCCAAATACTACACAATAAGCCAAATATTTCCCAAAATTGGAGGCAGCTGAAATTCTTAGAAAAGTTGCAAAGAAAGTTAGGTTTTTTTTAAAAAAAGGAATCTCTCTCTTTCTCATTGTCTCAGTCTGCCAACCATGTTTTATGAGCAAAATAAAAATTCCAAAGGTTTTAATTTACTTTCTGCACAATACAAATATGCTTAGACTATAGATTATATTTCTCCTTAGGCAGCCATTCTAGACCAAGGGTCATAGGATTCCTCAAAATTCTTGCTCCAAGAAAGAAAATGTCAGACTTTCATGTTCTGGGACAAGATTTTCCCAACACTGGAAATTCTGTCATGAGAAAATTCTGTCATTCCTTAAAACAGTGGTTCTCAACCTTTTTAATTCCGCAATCCCAACCGGTCGTAAGTCAAGGACTTTCCCTGCCCGGGAATGCCATGCATGCGTGGTGCCGCCCCCTGCATTGGCCGAGGCGTAGCTGGCAAGCGGCAGAGACGGAGCAGGCCAACCACTGGCTAGGCCACCAGCTGGCCCAGCCCAAGGGAGGTAAAGCACCCGCCGGGTGCCAGCAACCCTCTCTGCACCCGCCGGCCTCCCACCTCCCACCCCTGGCCCTCTTTTACTTACATTTTTAGTAGTTGCTCAGCAGGGAGGGGTGGAAACTTCCAGACAGCTCGCCTTCGCTGCAGACAACTTGTACCACCGTTTGCAGAATGGGACTTTTGGCTGGCTCAGCAGGGCAGAGACAGCCTGGACAATTCCTATTGGCTTTTGAAAGCCAATAGAATTAGACTCTATTCAAGAGAGTCTATTCTATTGGCTTTCAAAAGCCAATAGAATAAAAGGGAGTAGCACAGCTAAGGAAAAGGGGAAAAAAATGGCGGACTGCATTGTTTGGCAACCCCTGTGAAATGGTCATTTGACCCCAAATGGGGTCGCGACCCACAGGTTGAGAACCGCTGCCCTAAAAGAGGGAATGAAAGGATATGTGGCTCTTAAATCTTCCCAGGAACTCCACCAAGCCATTGATTTGGACTACCTTAATTCTATTCCACTGACTGCAGTAGATGTTCTTCCTGATGCCAGTTGATATCTTAAATGACAAAAATAGAGACAAACAATACTTTCCCTTTATTTCTGCTTGGACATCAGATGTTGTTGTTACCAATAAGGTTTCAGTTGAGCCCATCCACTATTTTTTTCCTAGCTTGGGGTGAATTCAAACTTTTACTCACCATTGCTACCTCATCTTTTTTTCTGCACCTTTCCTAACTCTGTTGAATACTTTTTGAGATGGAACAGCCTGAGGAATCATCACTATGTTATATTTTATGCATCTCTGTATAGAAACATGAAAATTGTTTCAATTCCTTTCTTAATAATCCCTGGCATGAAATCTGCGTTTTTCACACATGGGTTTTGACATACAATCCCTATCCTCCTCATGTTTGAAATATGCCTGAGAGTGGAGACTTTGGGCTCCTATTTTCCTGGTTTCCCTCATTTTACTTACTTTCTTCCCAGTAACTGCAGAACAAAGCAGTTGCTCTTTGTTTTTGCTTTTGTTTTTTTGCCCTGTGCTATGGAGAAAAATTATCATATTCTGACCACTGAGAGAACATTTACATACCAGGAAAGGAAGGCTCAAGCTAACTGTACTGTATATGCTAGCAAAATCTCCTTGATACCATCACCACTTTTTGAATCTCTTTTGCTGGATTATTTAATATAATGTCAAGTTTATAATATAAACTGGCTTATTTAATATAATGTCAAGTTCCCAGATAACTAAGGCCTCTCAAAGTTATTTGAGAATCTATCAGGATGGAAAATACAGGTAATCATTGCAAAAAAGACGTGTTTTCCTTCGGAGATGCTCCCCAGGGAGCTCAGACGCAGATGTTGCTAGAAGTACTGTTCTCTTGAATATCATTAGCTCAGCAAGAGCCAAGCTTTTGTTTATGAATGAGTGAAAAAAAGTTAATTTAAAAATCTGATCTCCAATCATGTGCCCTGTATTAGCTGGCGCATTGCTCTGAAAGGTTTTCATAGTTCAGATCCTTTCTTGAAAGCCGTTATACACAGGGCAGGGTGAACAGGGAGAAAAGCAGAGCCCATGAAAGGAACACTTCTCAGTTGGAACACTATTCCTTAGTTCTTCGTGAAGGAGGAGGCCCCATTCCTGCCTTTCTAGAAGTTATTTTTTTTTCCCCTTCCAGCCTGAGGTTTGAAGTAAACAGGAGACCTGCTTTCTACCACAACTGGACTTTTGCTGGAAGAAAGAGTGAGGGGGCTTATTCAAGTCCTCTGAAGCCTTTCTTGAGTGCAAGCATTGTAGGGGAGTGAAATCATTCCTTAAACCATTTGGGCATACTCATTTCAAGGCTGATTTCCTATCTCAACCAGGATCTTAGAGTGCCGGGTCTACGCTAGAGGGATTCAGCACTGGCACAAGCCCAACATGAGTTTTGCTATTGTTGTTTTCAGCAGGCAATTTTCAATACTAATTTTTTTTGGTTGGGTGCATGTAGGCGTGTTTCAGACTGTTTCTGCTCTTCTACAACCAAAATTTCCTCTTTCGGCAAAATCTGTTCAGCAAATCCCATTCAGCCAGCTTTTCAGTATTTTTTTATTCTGGAGAACAGCCCAGTTTTTTTTTTTAATTTCCTCCATACAGTCCTGAAACATTGCATCTTAGGGCAAAGCAGGCTTACTGATTATTATTATTTTTTGCAATAATTCAAAGGCACCAAAGGAAAAACTTTGGATAAAGCCACAGAAATGAATTATTTTCAGTACAGTAAGGATTTGACTCACTCTCTTCCTTCTTTCTTCACTTAAGTCTTATCCTTTCTTCAGAAAAAATCTGGAGGAAAATTGTGAATAAAGCTCTTTATGTTCAAGGAAGAATACATGTCACATTTAAAGTGTTGTCTGTCATAAAGTTACTAGGAGCTCTTATTCCTGTATATCCTTTACTGATACTCAGTTTTACCTTGTCACAGATTTTTGCAGAATTTTACATGCACACATGGATTCTAATTTTTTTTGAGCTCTGGCAGTCAGTGTTCAGCCATGATACAGCACGGAAGCTGCATTGATCATGCTTCTGGGTGACTTTTGGAGACACCAGGAATGGGGGAAATGCAACCCTGCTGATTTTCTTCAACTTAGTGTATCTCCAAGGTATTGGAGTCAGGGGCACTGCTGTGGTCCTTCTCCTTTGTGTTGGGGAGAAGAGCAGCTGCCAGAAGAACAAGTGGCAAATTGGCAAGGAGGGCGCTGGTTGGCACAATTACAGCTTGAGTACCAATTGTGACTTTGCTTGCTTTGGGAAGCCATGTTCACAATCACTCATGCCTAGTGATGTCCTGATTCGACTTCGTAATTTGATGTATATTGGGTAGCCATTGAAAAACACTGGGAAGCCAAACATAGCCAGAATGCAGGAGCCCTGATAGTTATAGGTTTATGTATTTATTTACTTAATTATTTAGTTAACCAATTTATATAACTGCCCATCTCAACAAATGACTCTGGACTGCAAACAGTAATATAGTAGTTCCCTCTGCTCTGGATGCTGCACAGATTACCAGATGGCTTCTAGGTGTGGTTGTTGTCATCTTTATTTTTATTTTACTTATTAAATTTATATGCCACCCATCTCACTGTCAAGTGACTCTGAGTGACCTACAACAATATAATTATTAAGGCCCTATATAGCCCCTGGAACTGAAGGACTAACTTCTTTTATATTTATCTAACTTTCCAACCAGTTCATGTAGGACTAAATCCCTTCAGGTGCCATACTGTCATGGCTGCCATTCTGCTAGCTTCACATCATAACCTGCCAGCCTGACATTAACAACAGGGGAAAGGAGGAGATCCGAATGTAAGGAGAGAAAGCGGGAGAATTGAGAACCAAGCCATGCCAGCCTGAAAAGTGAGATCACTCCAGCCCAAGGTTAACCAAAAGAATCTGGAGATGTAGAAGATGAAAACTGAAGGTCTGTTACCCAACAACACAAAGATGCTAATTGGACATTTACTGATAACAGGGGGTGGCCAAGGGAAAAGGAAAAGTTACCGTATTTTTCCATCTATAAGACGCACCCTTGTATAAGATGTTCTGGCATGCGAGTTTCTCTGCAGAAGTTCGGCTGGCCAACGATCTTGCCCCCTCCCCCCTCCCATTAGTGGCAAGCCCACAGGGGCTTGGCACCTGCACCAGGCAGCATGGCAACCCACATAGGCATGTCCTAGGCTACGGAGGTTACCATTATTTTTCCGTGTATAAGACGCTGCACTTGTATAAGACACACCTGATTTTTGAACAGGGTGTTTGCAGGAAAAAATAGTGTCTTATACACGGAAAAATATGGTAATTGTATTTTTTGCTCGCCAAATCAGCAGATTCCACTTTGCTGCTTCTCTAACCACTTTAGCTTTCAGTAAAGTATAATCTTGGAAAACTGATGGGCTAGGAGTGTTTCTTTATAAACTGAACTAAGTGGGATGGATGACAAGTAATAATAATAATAATAATAATAATAATAATAATAATAATAATAATAGTAGTAGTAGTAGTAGTAGTAGTAGTAGTAGTAAAGTTGGAAGGGACCTTGGAGGTCATCTAGTCCAACCCCCTGCTCAGGCAGGAAACCCTACACCATTTCGGACAAATGG
The DNA here is from genome assembly GCF_016545835.1 of Crotalus tigris. Classification (NCBI taxonomy): domain Eukaryota; kingdom Metazoa; phylum Chordata; class Lepidosauria; order Squamata; family Viperidae; genus Crotalus; species Crotalus tigris. The sequence continues at coordinate 2,128,531 of NW_024096520.1, forward strand.
CTGTCCAGTCTCTTCTTAAAAACTTCCAGTGTTGGAGCATTTACGGCTTCTGGAGGCAGGCTGTTCCACTGATTAATTGTTCTCACTGTCAGGAAGTTTCTCCGTAGTTCTAGGTTGCTTCTCTCCTTGATTAGTTTCCACCCGTTGCTTCTTGTCCTGCCTTCAGGTGCTTTGGAAAATAGCTTGATTCTCTCTTCTTTATGGCAGCCCCTGAGATATTGGAATACTGCTATCATGTCCCCCCCTTGTCCTCCTCTTCGTTAAACTAGACATACCGAATTCTAGCAACCGTTCCTTATATGTTTTAGCCTCCAGTCCCCTAATCATCTTTGTTGCTCTTCTCTGTACTCTTTCTAGAGTCTCAACATCTTTTTTACATCATAGTGACCAAAACTAGATGCAGTATTCCAAGTGTGGCCTTACCAAGGCATTGTAAAGTGGCATTAATACTTCACGTGATCTTGATTCTATCCCTCTGTTAATGCAGCCTAGCACTGTGTTGGCCTTTTTGGCAGCTGCAGCACACTGCTGGCTCATATTTAGGTGATTGTCTACTAGAACTCTGAGGTCCCTCTCACAGTTACTACTATTGAGCATGGTGCCACCTATACTTGTGTATTTGGTTTTTCTTGCCTAAATGTAAAACCTTGCTTGACTTAATCTTATAGGACTAACTCCCTTCAGGTGCCATACTTACATACAAGATTGTCACCTGACAGAAGCAGGCCTTCTCAGTGCCCAACTTCCATTCTTTAGAACTCCTTCCCAGTAGAAGTTCAATTAACCTCATCGTACCAAGGACATTTTTGAAGACCAACCAATTCTGTCTTGCACAGGAAGAGTATGTTCTGTGATTTGAAAATCAGGTTGTGGGCACTTGGCTTTTATATCTTAGTTTATATTTGATTTTTTAAAATTTTTCTATTATCCAAAAAGTTTAGGAATAGAAGCAAAGCATGTGTGCATGTGGATATAGGTTTGTTAAAAGAATTTTAAAAGGAGCTTTCTGCTACCAATAAAGATTAATGTTTAGTCGTGATGATTTCTTTATCATCTTTAGTTTAGCCACTGGAAATTTCCCAGCTCAGTCCCTAGTGTCCTCAAGGCTATGTATGCTATAAATTATGGAAGTTGAAGGAAATCAAATCTGGAGCATAGTTAGTTGGAGAAGGTAAAGAATAGCTCATAATCATGCAAGAAATGTTTCAATCATGAGATAAATGTTTATTATTTCTGTACTCTGAATTGAGGAGCACAGAAATTGAGGAGCAGATTTTAGTTTTTTCTTTATGGCTGAAGAAGAATTTGCATTGCCCATCCTTTATCCAGGATAGGAATAGGATGGGGGCGGGTTGGTGATAGAAATAAAAAGTGGAAGTACAAATCAATTGTCAACCATACTATTGTAGATAATACTTAAGGCTAAACCACATAAAACACAGGGGGGCATTTGGATCTTATTGCATCATTTATTTATTCCTGACTTTAAAAATTGGGTGGTTTGGAAGACAGCAATCTGCAAATAATTTATTCTATTTTTTCTAATATAAATAGTACCTGAGTCCCATGGGTATTATTAGCACTGTGGAGATTTCTGGTTTTTTTCGGTAAGGCTCATATAGAGGGCAAGGGAGGGATTTGGACCAGAAAATAGCATAAGGGAACAAGTTATGTGCCCTGTCTACCATTCTCTAATTAAAATCATAATGCTGCTTCTTCTCCACCCCTAGTTTAACACAGTTTAGTTCTGTTAAAATTTAAAATACAGATCAGGTTGAGCGAACTGTGTAGTTCACAAGTAAGTTTGATATTATATCAACCTAATATATATATCTAAATCAATTTACTGAACTCTAATGTAAGATATCCAGCTAAATACAACTCCTTTAAGTCTTATTTCTTCTATACAATGGGGGGAGGGGAAATCTGACTCCATTGAACTGATGGCAATTTTTAGTTCCATTTGTTTCAAAGAATAATTCTTTCAAAGATGATCTTCTTTCCCATTGAAATCAATCAGTGGAATTCAGCAATACATAAATAAACTCTGGATTAAGTCTTTAATGTTTAAGGAAAACCCATATCATGAGCCTGACTTTGGGACAGCATGAGCACTCATGGTTGCCTTCAAAATATTGTCGCTTCAGAAACTGTTATCTGGGTGTTTTTGCTTACATTGAAATCACAGCTCACAGTGCAAATACTGTGAGAACCTGAAAGGTCAAATAGCCTGGATTAAAGGTAGGTTTTATTTACCTCTGAAGGCTTTGAGTTTAGCCTCTTTTTTTTGAAGTCCCAGACATCATTCCTATGGTCATCAAGAGGAGCAAAAGGAGGCCTCTTTCTGAAACGAAAGCTGATTGAATAAAGATATCTCATGGGAAAATTCAAAAGTTCCCATTGCAAGTTTTGTTGCTAGAAAGAAAAAGAGGTTTTTTTTAAAAAAAGAAATGTTTTATACGTAGACCCTTTTTATCCTGTATCTTTTTGGTGAGAATTAAACTCTTTCTCCTTTCCAGAAGTAAATCAATCTTTTCCAATTTGTTATCTTTTAGATAGAACCAAATTGTAGATATCAGGCTAGAAACTGGGAAACTGTGAGTTCTAGTTCTAGTTCCCAGACAGTCACTTTCTCTCAGTCGTAAGAAAAAGGCAGTGTTGAACCACTTCTAGAAAACCTTGCCAAGAAAATTGCAGCAACTTGTTCAGGCAATATCAGAGAAAAAAGAAGAAGAAGAAGGAGGAGGAGGAGGAGGAGGAGGAGGAGTCTAGATATATTGGCTGAATTCTTGGAATCCAATTCCAGCACAACCTAAAGTTCCATGATTCCTCTAATGCAGTGGTTCTCAACCTGTGGGTCGGGACCCCATTTGGGGTCGAACGACCATTTCACGGGGGTCACCAAACAATGCAGTCCGCCATTTTTTCCCCTTTTCCTTAGCTGTGCTACTCCCTTTTATTCTATTGGCTTTTGAAAGCCAATAAAATAGAGTCTAATTCTATTGGCTTTCAAAAGCCAATAGGAATTGCCCAGGCTGTCTCTGCCCTGCTGAGCCCACCAAAAGTCCCATTCTGCAAACGGTGCTGCACCAGTTGAGTAGTCCTCGACTTACGACTGGTTGAGTAGTCCTCGACTTACGACTGGTTGGGGGTCACGGCATTAAAAAGGTTGAGAATCACTGCTCTAATGAATAATGAACACAAAAGCAGGAAGAAGAGGCAAGGAGAGAACTCATAAGAGTTCCTCTTGGTTTTTCGTTTGTAGCACTCCATCAAGGAAAAGGAACAAGGGGTACAATGAGACAGAGAGTTGAATCTGCTGCTGACTGTTCCAGAAGTTTGAACTATAGAAAGTTGGCCATATAGAAGAATACTGTGGTATTTATCAGCTTTAAAGTCAATTGTCAGTTATGAATTGAGTTGTATGCCACCCGCTTACCTTTGATGAGATGGGCAGCTATTTAAATCTGATAAATGAATGAATGAAGAGTGTATGTCAAAAGTCAAATATGATAGTATAAAGTAATAATAAAGAATGATAATTATATGAAAACCACGAGAGAGAGGGGGGGAAGGGAGGGAGGGAGGGAGGGAGAGAGAGAGAGGAAAGAGAGAGAGAAAGAGAGAGGGAGGGAAAGAGAGAAGCATAGAACAGTCGCCTGTGACTTTAAGTACATATCTATGAAATGCTTCTTCCCACCAGTAATATATGGAAGTAGTTCTTTATTTATTTCATCTAGGATATTTTTCAGCTTTCCAGTTTAGATTTGTTACAGTCCAGGTGTTTCCTACATCTATTCAAATATAACCAAGTCCTGCTTATCCATTTCTTCAATGAAATGTGTCTTTTTTTTTTTTTTTTTTTTGAATCTTAGAATCTTTAGTTTTACCCAGGCACAACTCATTTGGAAATTATAGCTTCTTAGTCTCATTTTCCATACACTTAAATATAATGACAGTTAAGCAAGGACAGGCAAAATGGAGAAAAGTAGGCTTTCTATATCTTCATGATTACAGCCATTCTAAACTAGATGAAAACCCAACAGATCTGTTAAAATGTGAGTTACTTCTTGGATGGATTGCCTCAGGAAATAAGATTTGAAAAACTAAATGTGGAAAATGGTTTAACTTAGAATAGTTGTATCTGCTCTGGATTGTGTAGCTATTTGATTTGGAAAGCTGAATACAGAACTAAAGGAAAGCTTTGCAAAGGAAGCAGAATTTAGAGGAAAATCCTTATGCTGTATAATTAACAATACTTGGTAGTGATGGTCAATCTGTATGGACATGCAGTTGTGGTTCAGAAGTCAGAATGTTTTGCATATTTCAATAAATCCCTGGTAGGTAGCCTTTCAGTACCTGATGCTGACCTTAACAGTGCTTAGAGACCTGAAACCCACAGGGGCAGGAGAATTATAAAATAGATTAAGTCCATATCAAATCCATGAGCAAGGGTAAGATTTTTAGTTTTTGACTTTTGCCTTGAGGGAAAGCTTGTGCTATTGGGATCTTGCTTTTTAAACTGCATCATGCCTGTTTGGGCTCAAGCTTCAAGTAAGTGCATCACTTTATTTAAAAAATATGTTAAATAAATTAGAAAAGAAACAAAGAAAATAAGGAAAAATAGTGAATCAATAAGAAAATAAAAAAGAGCTCTCTTTCTATGGTTATATCATAATTTCCTTTTTTTTTTCATAAACTACTTTTTCTAATCTTCAAATCCATAATTCACAGGTTCATTTTTCTCTTTTTTTCAGCAAAAAGTCAAAAGGGGATTCCAGTCACAAATAAATGTAGTTGCTGTTTTTTTTTTCTGTAACTGAACAAGTTACGTTTGCAATCTCTGCTAGTTCTGTATTCTTTATCAACCTTTCATGATGGGATTTTGAATTTTAGCACACATAATAGTCACAATGACTAATTATACACAAAAATAATGTTCCCTGGCTCTTTTCTAATTAACTGTCCATCAACCAGCCAGAAATGTTCTGGTTTCAGTTGAATGTTGATTTTTAAAATTATTTGTATCATTATATGTATTTGGACACAAAAATTCCATCAGGGATGATAAATTGACCCTTTTTTAAAAATAAATATTTTATTAATTTTCTATTTTTACAAACAAGTGCTTAATAAACAACATGTTGACTGGATCCATTAATAATTCTGTGGTATATATAAGCTTCTTCAAACTAAACCCAATATTACACCATCCAATACCTCCTCTCTTCTTGTAATAAACATTTTCCACATTAAGCAAATATAATTCTTATTTTTATTAATAGATATACATTTGAATATCAGCATTTATTACAGTTTTCTAATAATATCAATGATACCAGTTTAAAATAACTTTTCTAACCAAAACATATCTTAATTGCATTTGCACTCAATGTCCATTTATTCAGTCAATATCCTATGTTTGCTTTTTTTTTCAGTTTTGATTTCCCATCCATATTCAAAATATCCCAATCATTTATAGTTTCAAAATAAGTTATATTTGGGTAACCAAAAGCTTTCCTTATTTAAACTTCTTAGCATTTTCTTATTTCTCTTTTCATGCCAAAATATAATATTCTAATTACCAATCTTATCTATCTAATTATAATAATATTTCTATTTCTAGCACTCTATTTTTAACCATACTCAAACATCTAATTGATAATATAATATCCCCTCTAATAAGTCAAAGCTTCTGTTTTCTTCCTTCTTACTCTAGCTTTCTCCCTTTGCCAACTAACTTTCCAAGTCAGTGCATTGGGATCATCAAACAATTCTTCCTCTATTTTTGTGCATATTATTTGGAGCAAAAGAAACAGTTTAGTTAAAGTATTTTTTGAAGAGCTGGCCCATTGATATTCATTAAACAGCCTCCCTCGTTCTCCAATTCCCCATAGTTCTGGTAATACCTCTATCTTCCATTCCATTGGCTTTACTTGCTTATCCTCCAGTATGCTCTGAAATCTTGGTTGATAAAACATCTTTTCCATTTCCAATATTATCCTATGTCTTCTAATTCTTCATTTGTCTGAGTCTAGCTATTAGTTTTTTCCTTTGAGTTCTTCATTTTTGGGTCAACTTTCTCTAGTTTTCCTTCTATTTTCTGGGTTGCTAGTTTCTTCTCTGTGGTTATTTTCTGGTTTCATAGATTTAAATTAGAAAATTGTTCTTTTATCTCCTTTGTGTTATTTTTAATCTCATCATGAGCTAAGGTAATTGTTTCTTGTATTAATTTCAACATGGAGAGAATTTCTTTCTGTGATTCATCAGTATTTTCTTGGTGTTATGTCAAACTGAGGCTTCCGGAGACAGATGTTAAGGATGTTTTTTTTATCATTTAGAGCTAAATATGGAACATCCATTTTAGTTTTTGTAAATAGCATTTATAGAAATCTGTTTGAAAACTTAGGAAGTTTCAGTTAATTATTATTGGAGCTCCAGATGATCTGACCAACTTATCAATCCTTTCTTAAACCTCCCCTAAGCAAAGATAAGTGAAATTCATTTTTTTCTGTCCAATGAGAAATATATTCTTTCTGTCCAGGGAGAAGAAAGAACCATTAAAAGTTGTTTATCAGTCAAGATTTATAATCCAAAATGTTCCATCACATCAGGCAATATTTTATTTTTCTTCTACAGGAAAATAGTTCCACAATACAGTTCTGAAAGTCAGTATTTGTATTTGTAGTTCAGACAGGTCAGTTTTAGAATAGTTTATCATCTTTGCCACACAGGTAAGCAGCCCCCAAATCTTTTCTTTCTCAGCTGCAATCTTCAAAAATAAAAGCTTCCAAGGCCAGCCACAGTCTTAACTAAATCTGGGCTTCGAGCCAGGTTTCTTTTAGGCATAATAAGTTGTAGTGCCATAAATTCACCACTAGATGTCACTGATCCCATTTTTCAGGTTTTTTTTTAAAGCCAAAACTTATATTGCAGACTTTTCAAGTCTCTTTTTCAAGTCTTAAAAGCACTTTTAGTCCCCAAGCCCCCTTATATATATATAGGTATAGGTATTCACGGGTAGAGGTATGCAGGTCTTGGTGTATTTGGGTCTTTTTCCATGTAAGATTGAGAGTATCTTGGTGACATTTTGATGAGGTCCCACTCGTCATCTTCAGGCTGGGGTCTTCGGCTTCGTGCTTGTGCGAGCAAAGTGTGATCGGAACTGCCGTCTCTCTATATATATTGGTGGGGGTGTGTGGAGTGCTGGCTTAGTTGCTATAGGTAGATTGGTTGGCTGTGTAGGAGCTATTGTTTGTGGATTGTTTGGCTGTTTCATAACATCCTGAGTAGTTGAGATGCTGGCTGTGTGCCCATTAGTCTTTTGTGTTGTAACAACTTGGGTAATGGGTTGTGTGATGACATCCTGAGATCTAGTGCAGTGATATCCTGAGTTCTGTGTTGCACCATCCTGGGTGGTTGGCTGTGTTATAACATCCTGAGCTTTGGCGTTGTAGCCTCCTGAGTTCTGTGATGTGATGTCCAGGGCTGAAGGTTGTGAAGTAACATACCGGGCTTTGGTTTGGCTCCGAGTTTGCGGTCTAGCTCTGTGTTCATGGCATGTGTCCATTTGCTTTGTGTGGGGGTTGGAAGGAGGTGCAGCAGCTGGTGATGTCATTGTGGTTTGGCTTCTGGATGGAGGTTGCATTTTGTCTGAGGGATGGGTTTGGGCTTGAGTTTGGGTCTGGTGAGGGTGAATGGTGGTGGCGTACTGTGTTGTTCTGGGTCCGGTGTCAGTTTTCGTGGCTAGGACTCGTTTGTTGATTAGGACTAGTTTCCAAATGTCTGGTAGGCGGGAGGTATCGTCATGTTTATTCATGTTGTGGGGGTATTTTTCTATTTCGATGACTTCCATAATTATTCTCTTGTTGTGGTGTTCAGTTTTGGAGATTAGTTTGGTTCCTTCAAAATCAATTTCATGTCCTGTAGCATTAAGGTGCTGGAAGAGGGAGGAAGTTTTTTCTTCTTTTCTGACTGCGTTCTTGTGTTCTGCGATGCATGCATTTATTCTCCTATTATAAATTCTGGCCAATTTTTCCGAGTTATATACCAATAGTACATTCATAAAAATGATCTTTTAAGTTAAAACATAGTGTAAATTTCAATCCTTTTAACCACATATTGTGTCCAACATTCTTAGCTCATTTTATAATACAGTTTTCCACTTCTTCCACTTAATATTTAAATATTAAATAATTATATATTCATAATTTGTATTTGTAAAGGTCAATTTCAAATGCTGACTTCTGCTGCTCAATTCCAACATCCTATTATCCATATTAAATCTTTCTCTTACAGTAGCTATGCATATAATAATAATAAAGTTGGAAGGGATCTTGGAGGTCATCTAGTCCAACCCCCTGCTCAGGCAGGAAACCCTTTAACATTTCAGACAAATGGCTGTCCAGTCTCTTCTTAAAAATGTCCAGTGTTTGGAGCATCCACAGCTTCTGGAGGCAGGTTGTTCCACTGATTAATTGTGGACCCCACCTGTCAGATATAGAAACCATTGAAACTTATATCCCTCTGCAGCCAATTGCTCTCTTGGTTTCATCTTATATTCTCCATGTTCCAGTTTTAACAACTCACATTAAGTTAAACATTTTTCTTTACCTACTGTTTCTTTTCTGTAAAATTTTTCTTGTGCTGAGATCCATAAAGGCATTTTCTGGCACAGTTTGGGTTTATACCTGTTTCATATACTCCGTTGTTGTTGTTAATTGGAAAGTCGTGTCCGACCCATCGCGACCCCATGGACAATGTTCCTCCAGGTCTTCCTGTCCTCTACTATCTTCTGGAGTCCATTTAAATTCACACCTACTGCTTCAGTGACTCCATCCAGCCATCTCATTCTCTGTCGTCCCCTTCTTCTATTGCCCTCAATCTTTCCCAGCATTAGGCTCTTCTCCAGTGAATCCTTCCTTCTCATTAGGTGGCCAAAGTACTTGAGTTTCAACTTCAGGATCTGGCCTTCTAAAGAGCAGTCGGGGTTGATCTCTTCTAGGACTGACCGGTTTGAACGCCTTGCAGTCCAAGGGACTCGCAGGAGTCTTCTCCAGCACCATAGTTCGAAGGCCTCAATTCTTTTGCGCTCAGCCTTTCTTATGGTCCAACTTTCACAGCCATACATTGCAACTGGGAAAACCATGGCCTGGACTATACGCACTTTTGTTGGCAGGGTGATGTCTCTGCTTTTTAGAATGCTGCCTAGATTTGCCATAGCTTTCCTCCCCAGGAGCAAGCGTCTTTTAATTTCTTGGCTGCAGTCCCCATCTGAGGTGATCTTGGAGCCCAGAAAAATAAAATCTGTCACTACCTCCATTTCTTCCCCATCTATTTGCCAGGAATTGAGAGGGCCGGATGCCATGATTTTGGTTTTCTTAATGTTGAGTTTCAAGCCAACTTTTGCACTCTCCTTCTTCACCCGCATCAAGAGGCTCTTTAGTTCCTCTTCACTTTCTGCCATTAGAGTGGTATCATCTGCATATCTTAGGTTGTTGATATTTCTCCCGGCAATCTTAATTCCAACTTTTGATTCATCTAGCCCTGCCTTTCTCATGATGTGCTCTGCATATAAGTTAAATAGGCAGGGCGACAGTATACAGCCTTGCCGGACTCCTTTTCCAATTTTGAACCAATCAGTGGTTCCGTGTTCAGTTCTCACTGTTGCTTCTTGACCCAATATAGGTTTCTCAAGAGACAAATGAGATGGTCTGGTACTCCCATCTCTTTAAGAACTTGCCACAATTTGTTGTGATCCACACAATCAAAGGCTTTTGCATAGTCAATGAAGCAGAAGTAGATGTTTTTCTGGAACTCCCTAGCTTTCTCCATGATCCAGCGTATGTTGGCAATTTGATCTCTAGTTCCTCTGCCTCTTCGAAATCCTGCCTGTACTTCTGGTAGTTCTCGATCCACATACTGCTGGAGTCTAGCTTGTAGGATTTTAAGCATAACTTTACTAGCATGTGAAATGAGTGCAATGGTGCGATAGTTTGAACATTCTTTGGCATTGCCTTTCTTTGGAATTGGAATGTAAACTGACCTTTTCCAATCCTGTGGCCACTGTTGAGTTTTCCAAATTTGCTGGCAAATTGAGTGTAGCACTTTTACTGCATCGTCTTTTAAGATTTTGAATAGCTCAGCTGGAATACTGTCACCTCCACTAGCTTTGTTGTTGCTCAGATTTTCTAAGGCCCATTTCACTTCACATTCTAGGATGTCTGGTTCGAGGTCAGTGACCATCTCATTGTGGTTATCTGGGATGTTAAGCTCATTCTTGTATAGTTCTTCTGTGTAGTTTTGCCATCTCTTCTTAATCTCTTCTGCCTCTGTTAGGTCTCTGCCATTTTGGTCCTTTATCATGCCCATCTTTGCATGAAACGTTCCCTTCATATCTCCAATTTTCTTGAAGAGATCTCTGGTCCTCCCTATTCTGTTGTTTTCTTCTATTTCTTTGCACTGTTCATTTAAGAAGGCATTCTTATCTCTTCTAGCTACTGTCTGGAATTCTGCATTCAATTGGGTGTATCTTTCTCTTTCTCCTTTGCCTTTCGCTTCCCTTCTTTCCTCAGCTATTTGCAAAGCTTCCTCAGACAGCCATTTTGCTTTCTTGCATTTCTTTTTCTTTGGGATGGTTTTAGTTGCTACCTCTTGTACAATGTTGCGAACTTCCATCCATAGTTCTTCAGGCACTCTGTCTATCAGATCCAGTTCCTTAAATCTATTTGTCACCTCTACTGTATATTCATCAGGAATATGATTTAGTTCATACCTGAGTGGCCTAGTGCTTTTCCCTACTTTTTTCAATTTAAGCCTAAATTTTGCAACAAGAAGCTCATGATCTGAGCCACAGTCAGCTCCTGGTCTTGTTTTTACTGACTGTATACAGCTTCTCCATCTTTGGCTACAGAGCACATAGTCAATCTGATTTCTATGTTGACCGTCTGGTGATGTCCATGTGTAGAGCCGTCTCTTGGGTTGTTGGAAAAGAGTGTTTGTTATGACCATCGTATTCTCTTGACAAAATTCTATCAGCCTGTGCCCTGCTTCATTTTGTACTCCAAGGCCAAACTTGCCTGTTATTCCAGTTATCTTTTGGCTTCCTACCTTAGCATTCCAATCCCCCATGATGATAAGGACATCATTTTTTGGTGTTAATTCTATAAGGTGCTGTAGGGCTTCATAGAACCGGTCAATTTCATCCTCTTCAGCACCAGTGGTTGGGGCATAGATTTGGACTACTGTGATATTGAATGGTTTGCCTTGGATTCGAATAGAGATCATTCTGTCATTTTGAGGATTGTATCCCAGTATTGCTTTTCCTATTCTTTTATTGACTATGAAGGCTACTCCATTTCTTCTGAGGGATTCTTGCCCACAGTAGTATACCTGATGGTCATCTGAGTTAAATTCACCCATTCCTGTCCATTTTAGTTCGCTGATTCCTAAGATGTCGATGTTCAGTCTTGTCATCTCTTTTTTGACTACGTCTAGCTTGCCTTGATTCATGGATCTTACATTCCAGGTTCCTATGGAGAAAAAATCTTTACAGCATTGGACTTTCCTTTCACCACCAGATATATCCACAGCTGAGCGTCCTTTCGGCTTTGGCCCAGTCGCTTCATTCTTTCTGGCGCTACTAGTACTAGCCCTCTGCTCTTCCCCAGTAGCATATTGGACACCTTCCGACCTGAGGGGCTCATCTTCCAGCGTCATGTCTTTTTTCCTTTTAGTAATGTCCATGGGGTTTTCATGGCAAAGATACTGGAGTGGTTTGCCATTTCCTTCTCCAGTGGATCACATTTTGCCATACAAACTTAGATATATCTTTATGCCATTGTTTAAATGGTGCATCAATTGTCATAACAGGAAAGTTTAAAAGAAAGACATCAAGCAAAACATTCATTTTCATCACAGAAATTCTCTCTAACAATTATAATTGTAATTTATCCCATAATACCCTTCTTGATTTCATTCCATGTCTTAATGTAATTATTCTGGTATAACATACAATTTATGTTAGTCTAGAGTTACCCAAGAATTTCATTTTCTTCTCAATCTTTTTTCCATCAAATTCATTTCCCCCCCATTTATATATTCATTTTTTAAAGTTATTCATGTTTTTTTGTTTAAGACTATCTATCCCCAAAGCCTTTTAGTTTTTCTATTATTATTTCTACTATTGCCAAAGGATTTTCCAAAATTATCCCCAGGTTATCAGCCAATACCTATGATCTATATATTTCCCTTTTAATCTTCACTCCAACAATTCTTTCATCTCATATATATCTATTCAATACTTCCAAAGCTAAAATGAATAGAAATGGCAACTAGATGCATCTTTCTCTAGTTCTTTTCACTATCTCTAGTTGCCCATTCACAATTACCTGTGCTTTTGTGAGGTATAAAGCAATTTTACTCATTAATAAAATTCCTGCCAACGTCCATATTTCCCAAAAGTTTAAGCAAAAAAGTCCAATTCAAATTATCAAAGGTGTGTGTGCATTACTTGCTTTAAAATAATAGAAACAGTCCTCTCCTCAGGATTTATCAAATGCTAAGATCCTGTTGGCTACATCCCAGCAGATAATAAATGTCAATGAAGCTTGCATTTTTGTATCATATTCTATATTTTTCCCATGCAGACAATGGTTGACAAATTTTTTAAATTAGCCTCCATGTTTCTTCTTCCACCATGTTAAAAACTTTCCATTGGTTTTATCATGATTATGCTAATTAATACATGCAGAATAATCCTTTGTGAAATCTGTCAAAGAGATCAGTATCTTCATGCTATTTCCAGAACAAGGTTTTTCCATCTGGTATTAACATGTATTTCAAATCTCAGTATTGACTGATCACCTGCTGATAATTTTGGAAGATTCATGCCACATGACTAGCTTTATAAGAACCAACATTTCAAATATCCTAAAGATGAAGAGTTGGAAACTCTAGTCATCTCGTAACTTGCAACTCAGAGATGTAACTAATTAGTTTCCCTTTGTGGACAATGGTCGATGTATAATAATTTGGAAGTGAAGTAAACCAGATATAATTGGTAAATTAGTCATCATTGGCACAGGAAGAAATTTCCTGAAACTGATGAATATGGAAAATAAATAAACAAAACTTTATATTTTCATTATGCAGGAATTCTATTGGAAGTACTTACTGTACTTTGAAACATGTCCTTATCAACTAATCAATGTATTTTAGTTCTTTCTGCATAATGTGCTATAACTGATCTATTCTAATTATATTGTTAAATGTTGATATCCATCACTTTCCTCCCTAGTCTATAATTGGAAACATTCCTTGTGGCATTTCTTAATATTCCAGTTCTGGTTTTTTTTTTTCCCTTCCTTTTCCAAATGTAAATTTAGTCACATTCAAGATATTTTCTTTTCTTTCTGTAGTTGATGGAACTAGACATATCCCTGAAACAAAATTAATTTTTTGGAAACTAAACAAGCAATTTAGCTAAGATGAGGGGGGGAAAAGTACAATAGCAATTAGAACTTATGCCATTTAAAGAAAAGAAACTATTTTGTTGGAGTTGCTCAGATAATTACAAAGCATCTGGTTGCCTTTTATATTTTTGAAGCTTGCACTGTGCATTGCTGATCATTTTATATCAGTCTGATGGTGGTTGTATGTAAATTATCTTTTGTTTTTATAATTTAGACATTATAGATGCCTAAATGACTATCGATAAATTGACTAACATCACATGCTAAAAAAGAGAACAAAGCCAGAACAAATTTAATCATTTGTTTGCTCGGTTGTTGTTGGGTTTTTTTTTTTTTTTTTTTTTGACAGGAAACTACATTTGATTGTGAAATGCAGTGAAGTAAAATGTTTATTTTCACAGTGTTTCTAGGCTGCCTAAGGAGAATTCTGGTACTATATAGTTAGAATTTAAAATAAATATTTATTATATTTTTGCACATTAGAATCAGTTTTGATTCCTGCCTGGACACTTTCCTGCAGTTTCCTTGGCAAGGTTTTCCAGAGGTGGTTTGCCATGGCCTCCTTCCGAGGGCTGAGAGAGAGAATGACTAGCCATTCAGTCAATCAAACTCTAGGTAGCTTCAGAAAATTATGCCCTGGGCATCTCATTTGGACCCCTGTCTCCACTTCAAGGGAATTGAAGTGGTTTAATCTGCCAGATAGTATGGCATTCTCCTCATTGTGTCCCTGTAGATGCTTCTGGGGCCTGTCCCTCCTCACTAAGGAATGGATCATTCTAAACTGCAGCACTGGATGGATGCACACTGTAAGGATAGAGAAAGCATAACACTTCACTGTACTCATCACCCCAATGTAGGTGTCAGACCTGCCCCAGACTGATCCCTTAGGGAAGTAAAACTCTTGACTCCATTTGATTGAAGTGAAAAGGCACTTTTATTAAGAGATGCTGAAGCAGTAGAGTCAAGGGGAATCTAAAGTTCCCATGAGTCAATACAGAACTAAATCCCTGGTTTCCTCCATCCCTCTTCTTCCATAGCCAATCCAGGGATGTTATGAGAAGCGCTGAGGTGTTTGGGCTGATAAAATTCCACTTTCAGGGCAAATGGCCTTGAAGATGCCAGCGCCAGTACAAAACGAATTCCAAACCGTCCTGTTTTTCCTCAACTGTCAATCCCCCCTCCCAATTTCCCATCATAAAGGTATACAGCTTTATTGCCCATTTGTTCCCCCCTCCCTTCCCCAACTGATGACAGAATGATGGCAAGATACCAAGCCAAAGCTGGTAGATCTGATAGTAGCTCTGAATATGGACTCCTACATGGGTTTGGTCTTATTTGCCCTTTGATTTGCCTAATTGGTAAGACACCATGAGCTTTTCAGATGAAGACTAATGATGGCAATGTATCAAACTGTAATGGAATGTGAGACTCACCTTGGGAGAAAGGGGAAGAGACACTGCCTAGAAAATAGCAGTAGCAATAGCACTTAGACTTATATACTGCTTCACAGTGCTTTACAGCCCTCTCTAAGCAGTTTACAAAGTCAGCCTATTGCTCCCAACAATCTGGATCCTCATTTTACTCTCCTCAAAAGGATGGAAGGCTGAGTCAATCTTGAGCCAGTGAGAACTGAATGGCTGAACTGCTGGCAGCTGGCAATCAGCAGAAGTAGCCTGCAGTACTGCATTCTAACCACTGTGCCACCATGGCTCTTATATCTTGTATTGAGATAAAAGAGGCAGGAACTCCCAATGGGTAGAAAGGACCTGGCCTAATGGATCAAACACTTAAAAGTGGAGGAAGGAAGTTTTATACTTTCAGACTCAAAAGATTCTTTTAATGTAGCCATACAATAAATGAGATTTAGCACATCTAGTCATGTTTCTTGTTTGGTTTAACCAGAAGGGCTAACAATGATGGATTTCTATGCACTGTGGTTATCCTTCCTTCCTATGTCACCTTTTCTATAATGTGAACAAGCTGCTTCATGGTTGCTAATTAAATAATTTAAAAGACACAACCCAAAAGAAAAAAGATGGGGGGGGGAGAAATGAGGAGGAAATCACCTTGAGACAGTTATCAAGTAGTTTTTTCAATGGTTCCTGTGAAGGAAAACATTCAGGTAGATTGCTGGAATTGGTGAGAGATAATCCAGATGTTTGGTTGAACTTTATTTCTGTTTCCTCGTGCATCCTGGGAGAATTCACATAACTGAAACCTGCCATACTAAGTTAAAAGAGCAGCTATCTACACTTTATAGGGGTAGTCAACTGCCTGAAAAAAAAAAAACTGCAAAAAATCATTGCTGCTGGTCCTTAGCAACAATTTTCCAGAGAGGTACTTTTCTATGTACTTCGCCTGTTGGTACCTCCTTCTGATGTTGAATGAACTGTGATGAGACTGTCTCTTCTGTTGCAAAAGGCTCAGCCCTTACCTTTGAAAATAAATTACTTCCTTTCAAGGCTCCTTTAAAACATATTTACAAGTGTCCATCACTGTAACCAGTGATTGATAACCTAAACCACTGCGGGACTTCTGGTCCTGCGCGGTACCGACTGGTTGCAGGCTTGTAGACTGCCGCATCCCTGTGGCTAACTTTCGTCCTGCCTGGAGACCCTAATGGGTCTAAGCTGCCCCGGAGAGGCGGCAAAGAAAGAAGGGTGCCCCGGCAACTCTGGAATGATGGCAGTCATTCCATTTGTTTTGGGGAAAGCCTTCTAACCTGACAGGAGAAAGGCTGTATTCCATCGATTAGCCCAAGCTACTTGCAACCCAAAGAACTAACCAGCACTACAGTAAACAGCATGCTTGAAACTGGGTGAGGAATCTGATTTTCCCTTTTTTCCCCCCTTTTCTATCCTACACTTAATTTCCTGGAAAAGATCTTGAAGAAGCAAAATACCTCTGAAAGTGAAGGAGGGGGACTTCTGCCCCATCCTTATACTAACGGAAGGGGCGAATTAAAACTTCTATGGAGGATCAAAATATATGGTAGTGAAATAAATTTATAAACTTGAAAGCTAAAATTTAACTTTGGACAAGTTTAAGATTGTTGAATGGTTAAGACTCTCATTTTAAAGACCATTGTTCATATTGAAAACTAAATATATGTTGACACCTGGTGGTGGATGAAGATTATGACAGCTATGATTTCCATAGAGAACTTGCCAAAACCTGGGAAAAGCTAATCTGTATTTGTGACCTTTAAAGTTTTAATAATAAAGAACAGCTGTGACACACAAAAAAGACAACAATATGGGCTGCAGACAAAGAGAGAATTACAAACTTTAGAAAAAAAATCTTTTTTGAACTCTTTGGATTACAAATATCTATTTAACTGGACTCTAAAGCTATTTGCAGATAAGAAGGAAAACTTCAACTTTTGATCATCAAGGATCAGAGACATGTAGGCAGAACACACCAAGAAAACATAAATACCTCTGAGGAGGAGATATATAGTATACTGCAATTAATTCAAATAACACTGAGTTCAAATCACAAAGAAATCCAAAATACAGTAACTTTGAAAATACAAATCAATCTATCTCTAAGTTAACTTTACAACAACAACAGAAAAACTTCCAGGAAACAACAACAGACAAGGAGCAGACGAAACAAATAAGTGGACATAAAATTGAAAATAGAGACTCAAAGACGAAACTTAACAAAGCAAGAAAACATGATTTAATCCTAGTGGGAAAATTTACAAGAAATGGAAAAAACAACACATCCCTTAAGACTATAAAATAAATCTGAGGATAAAAAAACAGATTGGATACAATAGAATGTAGAGATGTTGAAAACATCACAGAGAAAGGAAGTGATAAGAGAAGCAAAGAAGGAGAAAGAGAAAAAGATTTTCAAGAAACATGGAAAGGCAAAAGCCTCACATAAAGCCTCACACTTTATTCGATTTACTTCTTATACCTACAGCAACAGTCATGAATATATGGAAAAACTTTTTGATTCAGCAAAACACATTGATCAAGAAAGATACTGGTCAAAGGAAAAGATCAAAGTGAAAATTAAGAAAATAGATGATGGGATCTACCAGAGAGAATATTTAAAAAAGAAACATTTGTTTCACTATGGTTAAAGAAATAGAAAAAAATCTGAATACATTTGTCATTCTAAGAGAAATGAATTTCTTAAATTTAATCCTAGTGGGATTTAATCCTAGTGGGATTAAAGCATACTATATGCTTCCCCCCCCCGAATTTAGGGAAATTATAATGTATAAAAAAGAAAAAAAATGTTTTGAATAAGAGTTAAAGGATTAGATGACTAGACACATTAAATGGAATATTTAAAGATTAAATATATTTTTAATCATGGTTAAAAAGAATAAGACATTTTGGGAATGAATATATAATAGCGTAGGAGGAATATATATTTTAAATAGTATTTTACTTTTTATGTTTCTTTTTTCCTTTTCCTTTTCTTACTGTTTTTACCTATCCTTTAAGAAATGTAAAAGTGTTGAGATGGTTTATATGGGAAAAATGGATTTAAATCTTTCAATGTAATTATCTGTTGAGAAAATCTTAACCAGCAAGAATACTTTGAACTTTATGGGAGAAAGAAATCTAAATAAGGACTGTAACAGGATATAAGACGAGGCAACCAGAATGATTATATAGAAAAGAAATATATTGATGTGATCATTATTTCTCGGAATATTGGGGAAAATCATATATGTAACTGTTATTTATCAAAATAATAACAACTGTATAATTTCAAGGTTTGCAAAGAAGACATTTTGGGGGAAAGAGGAAATCAACTAAATGTACTATGTGGATTATGGATTATAGAAACCAATTGTTAATGATTTTTCTTTACAAATGTAAACCCAGCAAACACACTGTTAACCAATTATTAAGTGATTTATGTTTAAAAAGATCAATAAAATATATGGGGAAAAAAAACCTAAACCATTGCTGACCTGAGGTAGATGTTCTATCAGAATCTCTTTCACTGGCCTATTAAAATTGAGTTGTCTATTGGATTAGACTTCTCTCCAAGGCAAAGGTTACATGTTGAGTGTGGTCAGAAGAAATTTCTTTCCAACAGCTTCAACGATTCCCATATGGATAGATAGATAGAGCTGCCCATGGTTTTTTTTGCAGTTACAAACCCAATTTCCTTTGCAAGCCACAGTTATCATATATAATGTTTAGGTTTTGTTGGTGGTATCTTATAATTACAGACTATGTAGGTTATTTCTGAAATGTATTGAAGTTCTTGTGAGCACTGAGAAATCAAAAACTTTCAGAAATGGCTGAAATGTCTGTTAAATGTCAGTTAAAAATTTTATGGAGTCATAAAATGTTTTTACTTCTCGGTGCTGAGAAAGTTTTGAAATTGTTGCTATTGTTCTGTAAAGTTATCCGGTTGTGGTGTTTCTTGAATGTCAGATTATTTAATCTAAAAGTAGCTGAAACCTATCTAGAAAACATTTTGTTTTATTTTCACTAATTTTCAATTTATTTCAACCACGATCTTTATATTTGGATACTGTCCACACTTAAGTTTTATTAATATAATTCAACTCTCCTTATTTTTGCCAGAAGAACCTCTAAAATACCTTTAAATGCAGCGTACTTCTTCAGCTCCCTTTCCTTTCCCTTATGCATCCTGCACAATCCCAACACACAGCATCTGGTTTTAGTTGGCTGTCCTTGGCAAACAATCTGCACCGCTCAGAAGGCTGGCTTTTGACCAAGCTGGGATCCACATCTTTCAAGATTGCTGCAGAGCCTTTAATGGTAAAAAATTGATGTTGCTTTTCTCTGTTTTATGTTCTGAAGACTAGCAGGGGTTAAGAGAAACTTTCAGAAGTCTGGAGGGGAGAGTTTTCTCGTGATAGAGAAAAAATATCTGCCTCCAAACAGTAAGCTGCTCTAGCTATTCTTGTGCCTGTCCTTTCTAGCTAGGTGTCCTGCATTTTGCTTGGTAGGTGTATATATTTTATAATTTTACTATAAAATTGGTCTGTCAACAGTCTTAAAACTTGAACTTATATTTTTATATATCTATCTACCTATCATCCCTCTCTCTCTCTCTCTCTCTCTCTCTCTCTCTCTCTCTCTCTCTCTCTCTCTCTCACACACACACACACACACACACACACTCACTCTCTCACTCTCACTCTCTCTCTATCTTTAAGTATGGGTGAGCATTTCAAAATTGCTAGGAAATGCTTTGTCATGAGATGATAAGGATTTACAGAAAATACAAAACCGCAATATGCCTGTATAAGTAAAAACACATCTATGATTAATATGTGTTAAAAAAACAAGGATTAAAAATAAAATAAAAGGTCCGGTTCTTTCATCAGGCAGAATGAATCATAGGTCTTAGGCTGTGAAGATTGTATTCTGGAAAGGGGGAACAACAGCCAGGTCTTTTCAGAAAATTTTAATACAGAAACAACCATAGAAGGCAGTTTGGGGATGGGTAATGCCCACTACGAGAAACTGCATTTAATCTTTATTACATTTACATTTACAAAATACATTTACCTGTATTTTTTTAATATGCTATCTCCACATACATCTATTAGTCATTTTATTTATCTTGAAGTTTAGCCTGCCTTGCTTACTTGTGTATTTATTGCAAATTGAGCTTCAAATCTTTTCTGAACTATACGGTCACTAGGGGGCTTCAGACAAGTGATAGCTATCGGTCTCCCATTTTCATTGCAAGATAAATGCTGGGTTCATTGAACCAAACCAAGGAAACTAAGCATAAATAAGTGGCTCTTTCTACCCCTTCATTATTTTTTCCTTCTCAGCCTTATTATTAAAACATGTTTCATATTTCCATCTAGGTCAAGGAACACAGTGTGGAGACATTCCAAGTGCCTTCCCAGTTATTTCCAAATTATTCAAACTACTGCTGATATAGTTACAGCATATACTTGTGTGATGACTGGTTTCTCATCTCTCTGGAAATGTGAACCTAGTGACCTTCCTTCCTTCCTTCCTTCCTTCCTTCCTTCCTTCCTTCCTTCCTTCCTTCCTTCCTTCCTTCCTTCCTTCCTCCCTCCCTCCCTCCCTCCCTCCCTCCCTCCCTCCCTCTCTCTCTCTCTCTCTCTCTCTCTCTCTCTCTCTCTCTCTCTGTGTGTGTGTGTGTGTGTCTGTCTCTGTCTCTCTCCTGTACAGCTTAATCTAATAACAGTCTTGCAGAGAGAGCTTGGAAGAAACATTGAACATTTGCTTGTAAAGAAGCATTTCCACTAGAAGCAAACAGGATTGTTATGCTTTGGATTTGCTGTGTTTATAATAAGGATCTACAAGTTCTTCTAATATTAGAATATTCTCTTTTTCATGCATATTTTCATGTATTGTTTCTTCTACCTTGGGACTATATAATCTGAGAACTCAGGACCTCTTGTGTATTGCCAAATTCTGAAGAACAGTCTATAGAATCCTTCCAGAAGGTCCCATTGAACTATAATATTTAAGACGATAGAAAGTGGCATGTGCATCTTTCATATGCCATTCAAAGGCCAAAACATGTAAACATCTCTTTTTATGTGGATGTTGATTAAGATATATGTTCTTTCACAAATAATCAGAATTATAATAAGTTATGCTTCTCCTGGAGGAATATCTCCTCTGGAGAAGAACCGAAGGAGTGTACAAGGAGTTTATATCTTTCAATGGAAGAGGAAACCAAACCATGAAACCCTTTGGAAAATGCAAAAAAAAAAAAAAAAATGATGAAAAGATTTTGTACTATCCACAATGGAGGAATAGTTGGCGAAGATGATGGAACTTGCTAAGATGACTAAACTGACTTCTTTGATCAGAAAAAAGACAATATCCATATTTGTTGCTGACTTGAAAACCTTTATGTGTAAAGGTTTATGTGTAAAACAGAAAAAGCAAATTCATGATTTATGCTTCTGATGATTAGACAGGATGGGTTATTAAAAAAAGAAGAGGTAAATTTATAATTGTACTTATGACAGTTATAAAAATTGGAAGACACTTTGTCATCTTTTTTTATTTCTTTTCTGTTTTACTTTTGTTTCTTCCCTGCTTAGCTTTCCATTTGATTTCTTCCTTTTCCTTTTCTTTTTCTTCATGAACATTAGTTTGCATCTTTCTTTTTAAAAAAATATTTAAGTATATATATGAAAATGCAAAAGTTAATTTTATCAACTGCAAATGCCAATTCAATGAGAATGCATTGAGAAGAAATGGAAGTAATATGGGATTTCGTCTACCCACAAATAAAATTTAAAGATAATTTCTGCTTTCCTGCTGGAAAACAGACAAAATATTAATGTATACAGATATCACTTTAATAGAAAGGTAGGTATCATCTGTTTCAAGATCTTTCTGATGTATGGCTTTGAAATCTGGAAGGTTGACTCAAGAAAAAAAAATTGAATTATGACACTGAAGAAAAATGTTGGAGTTCCTTAAACTGAATTCCCCCAATCTCTCTGCCCCATCATTCACTACAGGATGGAGTAAAATCAGGCTGCTGACTAATAAAGGTATACTAATAATAGTGCACTAATAATGGAACTAAAGCTTGAATATTTCGAATACATAATGAAAAGGCAGAAGACCCAGATAATTTGAAAAATCATACACAATCCCAACAGGCCAATCAAAACAAAATGACTAAATGATGCCATAAGCAGGAGCTTATAAAAGATCAAAGAAGCAAGTTATTGATCATCCTAGTGAAATGATGTCCATTAGATCATGAACAATAACAGGTATGCTGGCTAAGTCTCTTCTACATGAGATAGGAGATGTTCCTTGCTTCCAGTTCTGGAATACCCTTTAATTAAGTTTCCAAAGCTTCTTGTATTCCATTTTCTTTTATTTAGGTCCATAGTTGGAAGCTGAAACTGTCATTTAAGCTTTTGCTTTACTCTTAGATGATTTTTAATTTATCTGTCTTACACTTTTAATTAATTGGCTTCTGTTTTTGCTGTTGTTTGATTGATGTAAATTTTTAAACTGTATTGTAAACAGTTTTACAATGTAAGCTATATTGGGGGGACTTTGATAGACCAGCGTTCCATCAATCATATTTTTCAAAAATATAATTAGACAAAACAAAATTGAAAGCATGCCTTAAATTATTGAGTACCTTCAAATTAATTGTGAGATTGCTTGCTGATAAGTTTTGCTGATAATTTTGTTTCTGCTTTTATTTCTTTTGAGTGCTGTGAAACAATGGATAAATATATACTGAAAACAATCTTTTATGCTACAGCTGTAGGCTTTCTCAAGGTTAAAATAGGTGTAACAATTTCTAGAATAATTTGAATCCTTGCCTGAAAGCCTTTTCCATCTAAACTGTAACATGTCCAATTACATGCTTTTGTTTATAATAAACTTGTACAGATGTGCAAGTGCAATTGAAGACTCTAAGCTCCAATATTATAGATAATTCTCTTTCCACAGATGAGCTTGCACATATGATGCTCTAGGCAATGTGCTAAAGCAATTTCATTTTTAAAAGCACAGGCTTTGAATCAAACTCAATTCTTAGAGACTTCATGGATACATTTATGTCATTTCCTTAATATCAATACAGAGTGGCTTGTCATTACCACATTCTGGATTTTTCTTCTTCTGAGCTAGTCTATAGTCCAAAATTACTTTTCAGTCAACTTTTTAAGAGACTTTTGGAAGATATAAATGATCTGGAACCTCAGAACTGAACATCAGCACACCAGTAAGCCAAGATAATAATAATGATGATGATGATGATGGTGATGATGGTGGTGGTGGTGGTGGTGATGATGATGATGATGATGGAAGGGACCTTGGAGGTCATCTAGTCCAACCCCCAGTCAGGCAGGAAACCCTATACCATTTCAGACAAATGGCTGTCCAGTCTCTTCTTAAAAGCTTCCAGTGTTGGAGCATTCACATGTTAAGCACACCCATACAGTTTAATCATGGTTAAGCAAACCCTGACAAATTCAAATGGGTTATCAGAACAATACTGTTTCTCTTTACAAAAAAACTGGCTATTAAGAACTCATTGTGCTTTCTTATACAGTCTGGCAGATAAAAATAAAAGAAGTATTTGTGGAAACATTGTCAATAGGAAATACGGAATGCCAGATACCAAAGCACAGAGGGAATTAGTCATATCCTTTAAATATATGATTAGGAAATCAATATCTATATATACCTTAGGAAATATTTAGAGGCATCTCAAGATATCCAACACTAGAACTGGGGACAGGGGGACAGGAGGACTGGGGGACAGGGGGAAAATGACTTGCATTTTAATATGTATGTATCCCATTTTCAGTTTCTGTGCCTGTATCTGAGCCAGGATGCAATTTTATGCCAAAACCCATACTTTCCTAAATCTTGCTGTGCTGTCTGAAACTCAGAATGTTTGTACAAAATAAGGGGACATTCATTTTAATTAAGATGAATGATAAAATTGCTTGTAAAAAAGCATGTATTAGTGGAAAGCAAAGCAAAGCAAAGCAAAGCAAAGCAAAGAAAGAAAGAAAGAAAGAAAGAAAGAAAGAAAGAAAGAAAGAAAGAAAGAAAGAAAGAAAGAAAGAAAATACATAAAAAATCATGTCAAGGAATCATGTCCACAAACATATACTTGTACTTAAAATGAACATACCCACCCTTACTACAACTGATGCAGAAATATGACTCTGTAAAAAATAAAAAAACTAAGCAGAAATTAATGTGATAGTTGAGTCCATCCCTCATTAGAAATTCTTCCTATCCCAGCATGTTGAATGTGATAGAGTATTCAACTGTTTTTAATAATATCTGATATCATTTTGGTTTTCTTAGTATCCTACAGTGAATAATGGTGATAAATTTCACAATGTTCAGACCATAAAATTTGTGCTGCATCAGTTTTATTCATTGTCTATTACAAGAAACCCTTTTAATCTTTCTTATAATCAAACTAAGTAAACTAGGACAATTTTGTTTGAATTGTGTTTTTTTTCAATGCAACATCACATGTTTTTGTTTCAGAACTTGATATCCAAGTTGAATAGGCAGAGAAGAAGGACGAACAACTTTGCATTCCAAATTCTATACCTAGCTTCACATTTTTATATATTCAGGTGAATGTATGAAGAAGCCTTTGGTGGTTGAAGGTTTTGTTTTGTTTTGTTTTTTTTCTCTGAATATCTTACTTTTCGTTTCATTTCCAGGACACCTTTTTTCTGGGCAAGGTCATTTTGACATGAAAAATATTAGGTTAGAATGGGCCATGACCTAGTCAGTATGATGATAATATTTTTTTAAACAGTATCTGTTTCTTGGATATCTTTCTGATTATTTTCATTTCAGGTTCACCCTGATCATTTTGTCAATCCTGATCATAATACATTCCCAGGATTAAATAACCAGGAGTGTGCTGCCATTCACAGTGCTTCTCTGAAAAAAAATCTGCCCTGTTTAATTCTTCTCTATTTGATCTAGAATCAAAGTCCCCCTTGTGCAACTTGAAATCTTTTATCTAAAGTATGTATGTATGTATTTAATTTATATTCTGCCCATCACTATCATGACACTCATAAGTATCATTCAGAATTTCTTTTTTTTTTTATCACACTTGGATGTGCCTTGACTCAGCAGTTGCTTTGAGTTAAAGTTCTATATAATAGTGAATTACCTGTCTTTTTTAAACCCATGTTGTTTGGAAGTTTATCAGAAACATCACGTTGTTCGCACAGTGAAATTAAGGATTCTTGATGGATTTTACTTCAAATAATGGTCTTCCTTGACTCCAGCCTCTGTTTTAGCCACCTGGTCCCAATATGTCTATGCTTATACAATTTCTCTTTAAATAAATACTGTTGCCACAATGATGCTTGGAATTTTCTTTAAGTTGCCAACAGTGCTGCTTTATTTTCAGCCTATCATACAGTTCAGAAAAAAATGACACTGGAGATCAGTGAATTCTCTGGCAGCAATGTATGAATTTCAAAAAACGCTGTTCATCATATTCACAAAGGATATGAAAGAGAAAAAAATGGCTTTCTGAAAAGCTGATATAAGGATGAACCTCAGCAGAGCTTTAGCTAGAACAGGGATATCAAACTGCTGGCCCGCGGGCCAGACGTGTCATCTAGAAGCCACGCCCACTCCATTGCCAGCAATGGCAAAACCATCCTGATACATTGCGTGACATCACGTGATGTCACGAGTTTGACATGTTTGAGCTAGAAAGATGATCTTATGGGCCCACATGGAGGTTTCTTCCACCCAATCTATTTTCCTGGTGATAACATAGATATCACAGCTTGAGCTTCTAAATATCTAAGGTAGATTTATACCAGAAACAGATAGGGGTCAACTATTTTCATTTATTGCTCTGCAATTTATGGGGGTGGGAAAATCTGTGTTGTCAGGATTAGCATTAGGCATAGGAATCACTGGTTTCTTTTTGTCTCCCACATGAATTCAAGAAGCTATTGTTGATCAAGAAGGTTCTACTCATCATTGCCTTGCTTTTCAGATGTTATTTCCCCACAAACATTAGGGAATAGATGACCAAAAGTTGATCCCTTGCTTTGGCTTTTCTCTTTGGTAAATATTAAGAAGATCAACATATGAATAACAGCTGTGATTGAGGTGAGATCTTTAAAGAACACCACAGAGAATATCTGAGAACAAACATTCTCCCCTGCACCTGGAAATAGGATTGCATTATAGAGTTTCTCCCCACACAAGAAAGAGCACCAACATTTTAACAAGGAAATGCTGAAACAAATACTGAAGTCGAAAGTGGTTATTATGGCTTTTGCCTATATAAATGTTAGGCCTTGCTTCTTTGCCTCCAATCTATATCAGAACTGAAGATGAAAAAAAAAAAAACCCCTCAAAGCTTTCCAACTTCATATAGTATGGACCAGATATGGAACTTGTCTCTGGATTGTATTTTTTTTAAATGTTTCTAACAGCATATTTAAATTAGCATACATTGCCCACCTCTTAATATAGATGCTATGTATTGAGCACATACATCTTCCTTTATTTATTTTTTATTATGAGGCCAACCCTCTCCCCACCAACTCATTTGATTTTGACAAGGATCTAAAGTTAGACTGCAACTGAATACAGATGAATACTGTTATAGAACTTGTGTAAGCAACTTGTGTAACCTAACCATTCAGGATTCCCAGTCTCATGAAAGGTTGTTATTATATTCAACTGAGCACATTTACATGTGCATGTCAAACTATCTTTTTCACTGCTAGCTAGTTGGGGTTGCAACTGGCTGGATAGGAGAGGCTATGATCACTCAATTGTTAGATTTTTAATACAGTGGAAGAGGACTCCAAGGATTTTCAGAACAGTTGAAAAGATCACCATACTACATCTGTTTGGTTTTTGTTTTTTTTTAAAAAGAACAACCTGTCACATTTGGGAGATTAGGATGGATACAGAGACCTATGCTATGGACTCTGCTATGGACTAAGTCATGAGGGAGGTTAGCCCAGAGAAGGAAATATTAAAAAGGCAGAAAAATATATTTTTTTCTCAAAAGGACCTTTTTTAAAACCAAACCTGGCCCCAAATCTATCTCTCTGCCCCAAGCAAGAGCTAGCCACATACGAATGCAGATGTAAAACCATCAGAGAATTGAAGCCAGAGCAATCAAGAAAACAAAAGAGAAGATCTGCATACCCCACCCAAACTCTAGGAGTCATTAGCCCCATCACCTGGGAAGCAGGATATGATAATAGGATTAAACCACAGATATCAAGGCCTAGACAAACACTCAGGAACAGCCTCAAGGTTCATGCCACACGAACAGGAAACTATTCCAAACAAGGCTAGAGAGGGTATAAAAAACCTACTGCCCATGTGTTCTCTCTCTCTTTCCTCTCCTCTGCTCCTTCCTGCAAGGACCATCTTTTTGCTTCTTTAATAAACTGTAACCTTCTTCCCAAAGCAGTCTCCATGTTGCCTATTTATTCCCGGCTTGGATGAACCAGGATGAAGACTTACTTCTGACAGTCAGTTTGGATTGAGTTTGCATATCATAAATAAGTTGACAAATTGTACCTACACAAGATGCCACCTAATAAAATCAGCATGTTGGTTAGGTAAAATGAAATCTCTTTGTATACAGTAAGTTGATTAATTAATAAAAGTCAAATATAGGAAACCTTATGAAAGGAATATGCATATGTCTAAGCAAGGAAGGAACCTGAGCATATGCATTTAAGCTAGTGTATTTATTATGACAAAACTTGGAATGGCAAAGTGAATGTTTTTGCTCAAGTGCATGCATTATGTTATATCTTTTGCTGTACTAATTCATGATCTAAAGACATATACTGTCATCACAAACAAGTTATTTCAGAAGCATTGCTGACTTATCCTAAGTTTCAAACAAAGATATACATTACTTTCTGGGCCGTGGCTGAATTTGGCCTTTGAATGTTGAGCATGAATCCTAGGCAGGATCAAACCAAAATAACAATAACATCATCGGCATTGACAAATTCACCATCTGTCAATTGCAAAAGGCAGCTTTACTTAGAACAGCTTACATCCTGTGATGATACCTCTAACGTCATTAAACATCAACATCTGCCTATTCCAGGGCCTTGGGAAGAACTCGATAGTTGGATAAAAATGCCAAATCCCGCCTGAACATCTGTCGGATTGTGCACCAAACCATGATAATAATCAGAGCTATTTATAATTAGAGTCAGTGTGATTATTTCCCATCTATTTCATAATTTTATCCTTTGAATAAATTATCCAGGTATAGCCACAGTTTGGGACTTGAGATGAAAACAAAAGACATTTTATATGAGCCTCTTTTGGTACAATTTTTGGATATCCTCATTGCTTGTTTTGATTTCCCCTACTGAATAAAGAATGGATGATAGCAAGCTTCTTATTTTACTATGTCCAGTGTATGGTATGAAAGGAGCTTCTATGTGCACAGAGATGAATGGGCTTAGGAATTTTGTTCACACTAACTGCACCAGAGTTCTGCACATTGTTTGCGGTGCTGGGATATATCATGAGTTAAATATTACTCCTAATCAAGGACTAGGGTGTGTGTGTATGTGTCTGGGGAGAAATATATAATAAAACTGTTGTCTGATTGCCATCTACACATGGTGATGAAGACACTTCATCTTCTTTTCTACTTCTCAAGTCAAGCATTCCAACATCTGACCAAAGCTTTGGTCTTCCCAGCATTTTTGAAATATTGCAGAGAACCCATATGAAAATTATTAAAGTTTGCTTGCAATGGAATTCCTTGGAATATGATAGCAGGAGCTTAATGGACAAATCTGTAATTACCATATTCACTTCTCATGCAACAACACAGAAATCAAGTTTTCAGTTATTAACACAATAACAATAAAACTTCTCTGGGGAACAGAAGTGGCTTGATTATACCTTAGCAAAATAATTGGATGGGGTTTGGACTTTGGGGAAGGGCAGAGAGAGAAACCTTAATACATTGCAGATCTTTTTTCTAGATTGCTTTGATTCATTCATCAAAATGTTTTTAATCTTAGCATATTGTAAAGTTTTGGAGTTGCATAAATTAAGATTCCCCTGGCTTCAGCAGCAATGTCATTGGAAAAAAACTTTTGGTTGTTCTGAAAATATACAAAGTCTAAACCACAGACAGAATTTGCTGAACACTGTAAACATTCTCACAGTGTGGGTATAAATATCTCCTCTTTGATTCATTGCATACCAGATTTTCTAGTGAAGAGGTAGAATAGGAGATAAAGAACCAAGGCATTAACATTTTGCAAAGAAGCTGATAATCAGGAGAAGCCAGAGAAAAGAGAGAATTTAAAAAAATCATTGTCTTTCTTTTCAGAGCAAACTCAATGTTTATATTTGTGAGAACGATAATATAAAATAATACAATATTTTCTCTACCCAATATTTTTATGCAAAAGAGCTCACAGAGGTTTTGCAAATAAAAATATCTTCCCCTAAATTTGCTCAGAAATATATGGAAACCTTCTCAAGCAATAAAAGAGACTTGTCAAGAAAATAAAAGATGTCAGACCTGGCACTTGGGAAAATCCAGCCATTATTGTGTGAAAAAAAAAACCCATAGCTTTCCTGCAGATGCTCTTAATTCAGACCTACAATTATTTTAATTCTAATCTGGGACTTTCCAGGAGAGTCTGAAGTACTTTGAATGGAGGAGAAAAATCGTGATGTATTTATCGGCAGTTTAGGATCTGAAGTGTTGTATTAGGATTCATTTTTTTTAAAAAATATATATATAAAACAATTTATAGCAGGATGGAAAGATTCAGAGTCTAGCCGCTGTATGACTTGGGACTCATCACTTTCTTTCAGCCTATCTTACAGGGTTATTGTAGAGAAGAACTAAAGGAAGAAATGTGTATTATGTATGTTGCCTTGAGCATTCAGAGGAAAGGAAGTAGGCATTCTTTTGCTTCCATGCAGGCAAAATGGGGCACAGCTTGCTCCAAAGAGAAAGAAGGTCTCACTTGGTTTCACGTTTCATATGCAAGACTTGAGTATGTAATATGAAAGAGCTCCTTCATTCTCCCACAGATCAATGCGTATAGCTGGCAGGATGGAAGACCACTTGCCCTAAATGCATGGAAGCAGTTGCTGTGGGTAGTAGATTCGGGATATAGCATATGTGGACTGGTCCCAATTTGCCTCACTGCTTGGGTCCAGCCGTGTTAACATTTAATTTCATAGCGGGTGTGAACACAGCAGTTTTCCTCTGTTCAGTCTAGGTTTTTGTTTTTTTGTTTTAATAATCTGGAAGAGCTTCGTTATTAACTGTCTCCTATGTCCCAGAGTAGCTCATCCACAACAGGACTGTTAAAGAAGTTTTCAGGGTTTCATATTATAGGTAACTTGGATCCTGATTTATTTTCTTTCTTAGGTGTGTTAGTGTAGCATCCTTCAGTGGCTGGTATACAGGACATGTTACATTAACTTCTTGCTGAAGTTTTTTTTTTTTTTTAATTCAGTCCTCTTGTCCTCTTTTGAATAGGAAAAGGATTTTGCTATCATTACATCCCTATGCCAGGAAAAGAGCACTTGTTAAATTTCTGCTTTGTGAGCAGTGATTATAGCCACAAGGGCCCTTGTATGGGGCCTTGAGAGGGGAGGGAAGAAACTGTCAGTTTTGCTCTCTGTTGATCTTGTAATTAGAAAAAGCTACAGGAAACCAGTTTGTTGGTTTTTTTTAGCTCTGTTCTTTCATGCTAACAATTATTCTCAGTTGGCTTTGAATTTAAGGGAAGCAAGTCAGCACAAATAGAACACTTATTGGAACAAAAAGCTATCAATAAATAAGGATTTCACAAAACAGACCTGCACTATGATGAGTACTGAGAGAACATTATAAATATAATTTAACACGTTTCAGTACCTAATAGATCTTACCATTATATGTTTCAGTGAATTTTGTCCATGCATGGTCTAGAAATGAATACATGTGGAGAAAATTCGATTATACCATAAGAAGATCTCCTTTATAGTCTCTTCTTACAGAATACACTCTGCTTACAACTTTCTTCCAAGTAGGTTGTGCAGAAATAGAAGGGATCCTCCTCCTTTGTGGACAATCACATTGTGAGGCTTGTGTCTACATCAAATTTCATATATAAGCTGATCAACTTTGTCTTCTCATTGGTCTTGGACCCAATGAATCGTCCCAGATTCTTCTCTCTGCTTTTTTCTTGCAACTCTGGTTTAACTATTTCTTTTTTTCTTAAGGAGGCTTACTATGAAGAACCAGAGAAAATAAAACCATTCCTTTTTTATTGCTCATGGGAATATTCAAAGCTGCTCTAACCAAGTTTTCCAGCAAGCATCCAATATATTCCCATGTTTTCTGCAGCCAAATTAGAAAAACACAAGAAAATCAGAGTAAAGATTATAATGTGCGCTTTCATTCAGATGGCATTGCTGAAGTATGCTGGAGTAATTATTTCAGACTTACTAGGATAGTGGTGATGGGGGAATCAGTCCAAAGCCTAAACAAAGGATTGTTTTCTCCTTAGAAATGCATTTGCAGCAGGCATTTGGGCTGCAATTGAAATGAGGATACTTGGTTTTACATGGGATGGTGCAAACAGAAGAGAATTTTTTGCACTAGCATCAAATCAGGCCTGTTTTTCCTGCCCTGGATATTCCAAACTATTAAACTACCTACAGCCCAGTTCTGATATTTTGACAGCTGTTCTCCCTGTGGTCATGTGACTGCATTTTGCACACTTAGCAACCAGCCCACATTTGGGCCATTAGCCATGTTCTACAGTCACGTGACCATGATTTACAAGGTTTGAGTCAAAAATCTTCCAGTTTCAAGCAAAAATGCCCCAAACAACAACAACAATAACAATAGTAATAAAGTTGGAAGGGACCTTGGAGGTCATCTAGTCCAACCCATTGCTCAGGCAGGAAGCCCTATATCATTTCAGACAAATGGCTGTCCAGTTTCTTCTTAAAAACTTCCAGTGTTGGTGTATTCACATCTGCTTCTTTTTTTTAAAGAGATTTTATTGATTTTCTTTTGCATACATATGTTAATTTTCCAATCAACGAGCTGTCTGGGGTTAGTTTTGCTAATACATATTCGATTCCTAATCCTTCATTCTTTCCTCTAACCAACAATAAAATAAGTCCCAAATTTGGCAGTAATCTGTGTCTTCTTTATCTTTCAATCTCATAGTTAATCTATCCATCTCTGTGCATTCCAATATTTTTTTATTATTTCTTCTTTTGATGGCAATCCTTCATTCTTCCAATATTGCGCAAAAATTAGTGATGTGTAAAATTAAATATAAACTCTGCTTATTAATCTTTTCAGGCATTATACCTAGTAAAAAAAGTTCAGGTTTAAAATCTACATGTTCACCTAATATTTTTTCTAACCACGTATGTATCTTTTTCCAATAAGCCTTAGCTTTGCCACATGTTCACCAAATGTGATAGTACGTGCCTAGGTTGTGCTTACATTTCCAGCATCTATCTGACATATTTTTAAACATTTTTGCTAATCTTGCTGGTGGCAAATGCCATCTATGAAACATTTTATACAAGTTTTATTTATATGAAGTTGACATTGTTAATTTGTAATTTCAGTCCCATAGCTTTTGCCACTTTTCTAGTTCTATATTGTAGCCAAAGGTTTTTGCCCATCTTATCATTGTTTCTTTAACTTATTCACTTTCCATTTCTAAAATTAACAAAAATTATACATTTTCTTAATTAATTTCTCATCTGAGGTTAACAAAATCTTATCAAACACAGTTTGATCCTTATAGAATCCAGAAATTTTCACGTCTTTTTCATATCTATTTTGCATCTGTAAATGTGCCCACCATGACAGGTTCATTCCTCCTGATTTTCCAGTTCTCGCTTAGATTTTAAATTCCCATCAATATTTAGAATATCTCTATATGCCCATATTTTTCAAAGTCTACCAAGTTCGGATGTACAAATGCCTCCATCATTGATAACCACCCTGGAATTTTTAAGTATATTTTAGCTTTAATTTTTTCCCATACTGTTAACAAGGCATTTCTTATATACTGTAGTGATTTTGAAAATACTTATGAGTTCTATTTTTTCCGTATCATGAGAAAGCGTGCCACCCCAATTGTAAATCATGCCCCTCTAAATATAACAACCTTTTGTTTCTAAGTATTATCCATTCTTTCATCCATATTAAGACAGATACTTGATAATACGATGCCCATTCCGGCAACCCAAAGCCTCCATTTTCCTTAGCGTCTTGCAGTGTTTTCATCTTAATTCTAGCTTTCTTCCCCTGCCAAACAAAGTTCAAAATTAATGAGTTTAAATCTTGAAAGAATTTTTTTCTCAAGTTTTATTGGAATTGTTTGAAATAAAAATAGAGGCAGGTTGTTCCACTGATTCTAACTGTCAGAAAATTTCTCTTTAGTTCTAGGTTGCTTCTCTCTTTGTTTAGTTTCCATCCCGTACTTCTTGTCCTGTCTTCAGGTCCTTTGGAGAATAGCTTGACTCCCTCTTCTTTGTGGCAACCCTGAGATATTGGAACACTGCTATCATGTCCCCTCTCATCCTTCTCTTCATTAGACTAGACATATCAAATTCCAGCAAACGTTCCTTATATGTTTTAGCCTCCAGTCCCCTAATCATCTTTGTTGCTCTTCTCTGTACTCTTTCTAGAGTCTCAACATCTTTTTTACATCGTGGTGACCAAAACTGGATGCAATATTCCAAGTGTGGCCTTACCAAGGCATTGTAAAGTGGTATTAACACTTCACATGATTTTGATTCTATTACTCTGTTAATGCAGCCCAGCACTATGAATGAGTTCACTTAATGATTTTGGAGATTGCTAAACAACCATGGTGATTTTCTTAATGATTGCCACAAAAATGTTGTAAAATGGAGTCATCAGTCATCTAATTATGGGTTACAACCAGGGTTTTTTTGTCATAGAACGCCCAGAATGAAGTTCCGGCACCTTTTTTGGATGGAATTTTGTAGGGTAAGCAAAGTGGGTTGTATGATGTGTGTGAGTTCTGGCACCTTTTTTTTTTTTTACAAAAAAAGCACTGGTTACAACCATCACAGCTTACAACCATAATGGGCAGGCTCAATTAAGATAATAAGCCAAGGACTATAGAGGAAAGGTGTTTTGTGCCAATTATGAGTTTTCCATACTTATATTAGAAATAGTATGTTCAACCAGGGAGGTTTTTGGTCTAATCTAGCAAGGTTCTTCTTCTGCCATGAAACTAGTGATAGCAAAGAACAAGAGGCATAAGCACTAAGTAGGAGCTTTGCTAATGGAATGAAAAATGGAGATTATAAGCAGATACCATTACAAAAAGTTTTCTTTGATCTTGAAGTGTCCATAAGTTATATAAATATGTATGTACATATGTGTGCTAAATTAGCCCATATCTTGGTAACATGAACTAAATGTTTATAGAATAACGTCCTAAAACTATTAGTATCCCTCCAAAAACTCAGTGTGATTTAGGAATTAAAAAAAAGCACAGCAAGTAAGACCGACCTGATCGCTATTTTAATGGATCTTCTTTGTGACTGACCTACTTTTCAGAGATTCAAATCAAAACATTTTACAGACCTCTTGGCAGTGGGCTGAATTAGCTTGCAGTGCTGCATTCTAACCACTGCACCACCACGTTTCCTAATGCAGGGGCTCCAACTTTAGGAACTTTACGACTTGTGGACTTCTGGCTGGCTGAGGAATTCTGGGAGTTGAAGTCCACAAATCGTAAAGTTCCTAAGGTTGGAGACTCCTATGATAATGCATTCTGGATGGTTGCAATTTCTGGATCGTCTTCAAGAGTAGCCCCGTACAGTGTGCAGAAGGTGACTTAGGCATAGGAGATAGTGAGCAAAGAAAAATGATAAGCACCTACTAGACTGTGAGATTTCTTGAACAGTTTGGCAAACTTTTTCTCTTCATTCATTTGGACCTTTCCAAACGATTGCTTAAACTATTTAGGGAAAATGAACTCTTATGTGTTACCTTTAGGTCCCCTTCATCTTAAGCCCTATGTTACTGTGTTGGCTACCTTGTCTGAGACAAAATATAAGCAACAGTCTAAGCATTCTCTTGACCTTTTTGTCAGGTCCCATGATTCCTTGAGTTCTTTTCTACAGTGAAGTTTAATTATTTTTGTCTCTGCTTGCTGACCTTTACCCTCCACATAAATTGAATCAGAAATCTAAATATTTTCCCCTTTGACTGTAGGCTTGGCAGAGATCTTTGTAGAGTAAAACAGCATCAAGGTAAGCTTTCATTAATTTTAAGGGGAGTTGGGGAGAGTTCTAAAAATGTTCCCACTCAGCTAAAGGACATCTGTAGCGAAGAAAGGGACATTGTTCCAGTTGACAAAAATGGGCTATCTCTTTTCATAAATTTACATTCTCAAGACAACTTTTAATTCTATTTCTTTGTAACTACATACCATGGAAACATTTTTATTCTCCCACACTTGCATTTTAGTAGACAAAGAAAAATTAGTTTAACACACACACACACACACACTTCTTGATCTGGTGAAGACTATATACTTACAGATACTTGAGGTGCAGCTTATCAGAAATTCTCTTGTGCAAATCCCATCAATATGCATGGGGGATGCTCATGTTTTATTCAATCACAAATGGGACTGCTGTACCTGAAATATTAATTCCTGGAATATTCCCCATAAAAAGAAATGTGTGGGCTTGTCTAATTTACCATTTTTTTTTTACACTGGATTAAGATCTCTTTTTTTGGTTCGGCATTTAAATTCATATTGTCTCTCAGCAGTACTTGGAATTGCAATTTAAAGTTATTACTGCCTTTTGTTGTTAAATACATTTGATGACAATTTTATTTACCTTATTTTGATTGTGAATAGAATTTGACTTGATTTTGATTTGAAATTATATATGACTCATATACTTCCATGGAGTATCACAATAAAAAATGATACACAGACGTTGTAGGTAAACTAAATAGGATATTATTTTATAGGACTCAAGAGAAAAAGGATATGAAGGTTATTACCCCTGGAACCAGCCAAATCTGAATTCTTTTTCTAATCATAGCTTTTGAAGACTATGTTGATATAACTAATAATATGTTTCTTTGCTATAATGTTGCCTCCAACATTTGTACCAATGTTGGAAATAAAAGAAAGGAGTTCAGTTTTTTACCATGTAAAAAACTTAGTTCATTTTAGTTGATAATGTATACCTTGATCTGAGAACAGGATGTTGCCTAGATAAGTAATTGCAAAATGAGCACATAAATAGATCAAAATATATATCAATTAGCATCCCAATCAGATATCTGTTAAATAATATTAATAAAACAGTGTCAATAAAATTAAGAAAATCAATTTTAAATTAATTAAAATTAAGAAAAGAAGTGAACAAACTATTTTAAGTATAATTTTTCTCCAAACAATAGCTGAAAGAAGTCTATATCAGTAAATAGCTATAAAAATTCTAGTTCTAGTCCTCAGCAAGAAAGAAAAGGTTTAGCTATTACAATTTACTTCATAGTCACTTTATTAAGCATTACAATTGAAACAATATAAATCAATACAAACTTAAACAAGAAAAAACTAAAAAGAAAAAAATAGAAAGTGCAATAGAGAAGAAAACAGAAAGAAACATAGAAAAGAAAGGAAAAATAGAGTAATAAAAGAAACATATAACTTACATAAACAATTTTGCTAACTTAGCATTTTTTCTTAAAATACAACAGATCATTTCTCCTTCACGTACCTGTTACTATAAACAATTTCTTAAAGCCTTATTATTTAGTCCTGATCAACAAAAGTTCATTGAGGATTACCAGAAATAGCAATATATCTATTTTAATCATTATTCAAATCACTCTTTAGGTTTGTTATTTGTATATTCTTTTTAATTATTAAGGAAGCAGCCAATTTCATTTGTATATCCATTAAAACATCTTTTTCCATATTACTTTTGTAGCCTGTCATTTTAAAATCCACTGTCTGATTAGTCCCAGGAACCATGTTGGTAGAATTTGTTGTTCTTCCATTACGTCATTTAAATTCTCTTTAAATGAGTCTGTCTATAATGATAAACATTATTTTAATTAACTTCTGGGTCCATTGTTCATAAATATCCTTCAATACATCCAACACTAAAGCATTTTATTCCATTCAATCTATAATCTATCTATCCATAAATATATGTAAATATGTAAATCAAATTAAAATATTCTTCTCCTTTAATTGTAATCTTTAGTTCCTTTGGGTTCTCTCTAATGTCAAATCTTCAAAATCCCATCCTATCATGCATTTTTAAAATATAATTCAAAACCAAAACATTTTCTCCTGGGAAGAAGTCTTATAATTAATTCCAAAAGCTTATTTCAAATTTATCTAGACTCTTAATGTGCTTATAACTTTCAAAAATTATTTTTTTAATAACACTTTTGCTGTTCATTCAAAAAGAAAAAAAACCAAGTCCTTAAACTTGTATTCATTTATTTTTTATTAAGTATTGAAGGAAACTCACCTGGTGCTGTAAAATTTGTTAACCCAAAGGTTTCTAATAATGGAAAAGCAGTTAACAAGCAATTACCAAAAGTGATTAGAAAAGGAAGTATGTGAACCCAGTGTTTATAAAAGTACCAAACATGGTTGTCTAGTAGTCTCCTTGTAAGAAGCAATTGTCTGGAACACTTGTGGGTGCTCTCAAGTCCTCTCCTCATCTGGAGAGAATTATGAATATCAGTCTACTTGCAAGCTCTTCATTCCATCTTTAATTTGCCATTTCTTCCCCAGAAGTCCTTCTGTTACCGCTAGTTTCAGATTGTTAACTTTAACTAGAAAGAAGGGCTTTATAAACAATTGTACAATAACATTAAATTAGAACATCAGAACTGATCTATACTTGGCAGAGAAAAAATAACAGCACTTACACTTTTTGTAACTTATCAACGTATAAATATCTCCTTAAAGAGTTGTACAGGCATTATGAACATTGTACAATGTTCATCCTTTTTTACCCCAACTTCAATTAGAACACCCATTTTTAAAGTCAAATTCTATAATGCCCAGGATTTTCTTTTTAACATTCTACTTAACTATTAATTGGTGTATCTTATGTGCATTGTATTTGACATTTAAATCACACATGAATCATACTGTACACTTCCAGAAATGCCATATAATAAAGGGCCACTTGGCTATTTTTAAATAACATAAATTAGACAGGAAAAAATAATGGGTAGTAGAAGATATTATAATATTGTTCTTGGAGCCAGACTATAATTTAAGACTTGATTTTTTTTATTAAAATATATCTCCCATTTCTGTATAAAAGTATATCTTCTTTTCTTAAACTACTTCAAGATTGGATTACGAGACTAAATATAGCTAACCACAGATGTACTTAATCCTTGTAACCTTGATAGTCTTAATATGTTTCATCCTCGTAGAAACAGGAACATAACAATGAATAATAAAAATAAAATAAATAGAATAAAAATACAAATAAAAATAGAGCTATTAGAGTGGATGGATATATAAAATACCATCTAAAATGTATGGATATATAAAATGGCATCTAAAAGACCTAGATGAACAAATCCAATAAATAAGAGTAGCAATGAATATCAAGAAAATTATCTTGGAAAAAATATCAACATTTCTACACCAATAAAAAGTATGTGAGTTCAAACTAGTGATTTACAGTAAAAGAATACTGGCAAGTATCTTGGCAGGAGAGAATTTTAGCATTTTGCTCCCAGAGGTTCCATGGCAACATGAACAGAAGACCGACATGAAGTCTGGTTAGCATGACAATCAATCCTTAAAATTCTGTGGAGATGCAATAGATTGATCCTACATCCCATGATCTTTCTAAGAAGTGCTGTCTAAGAGAGAGCATTCTAATGCTTTAAATAATCTGGTTTAACTATTTTCACTAACATTTTTAAATATAACACAGCTAATCATAGGAAAAAAATATACTGGAGTAGAAGCCAGTCTCCTTAAAGTGAACAGTTATATGAGGATTATTTTATTTTTTTCTAAAACCTGTAGCTGAAAAAAATAATGATATTGTGCCATTTATTATCCATGTTTTAATGTGTTTTTCTACATTGATTTTCTAATCTGGATATAACAAATATTCTGCCTGATTCATAAAATGAAGGAAGCAAAGACCATTTTTTTCATTGATAATGGCAACCCAACCTTTCTTCTATGTTTTACAGGTCTGTGGTCTATCCTTGCAGAGGACAGCAAATTGCCTCAACATTTCCTAGAGTAAGAGAGATAAAGCAACAAATAAGTTCATCATTAGAGGAAGTGATAGGCAGTGTATGAAGAAACATGAAGAAAACCAGTACATGTTGAAGGAATCTTTTTATTTTCTTTCTGTTTGGGATGATGAATCAGTGGTAGAAAAATAACAACACCAGGATGTGTAAAAAGGACATGATCCACCTGAAATGGGATTAAACAACCTCAACTGGCAATGTCACTTTGAAAGAAGTGGCTTCCAAACATGTGTTGCATGTATGAAATATGGGTCACATATGAGTTAGATGGCTATACAAATTGAATAAATAAATATATAAACAATACATTTTTTTCAGGTGAAGATTTTTAACTATCTAAGGAAAAATTTCAGATATTTAATTTGTGCTTTTACATGTCTGTTTATGATAAAGAGGGGAGGTTAAGATAAATCTGACCAGCCCATCACTGAACTGTTGTTAGATATTAAATGTTATATATTAAATGACTTGAGATAGCATGACTTGAAAAATTTGAATACAAAGAACTCATATACAAAACCTTCAAGGTTCTAGAAATTGTCTGAACATTTCATTTAAATTATAGCCAAAGGGACATATACCAGTGATGGCGAACTTTTTAGAGACCGAGTGCCCAAACTGCAACCCCAAACCCACTTATGCATCATCGAGTGCTGGATAGGTGTGGCCTATTGGCTGGTGTGGCCAATTGGGGAGTGTGGCCCATTGGGTGGGCATGACTGCAGTGGTAACGGCAGACTGAGTGGGACTAAAAAGTTTAAGCAATCAATTCCAACTTTGCAAGATCTTTTTTTTTCCCCGAGAAGTTGAAATTGACTGAGTGATTGAAGCTTTTTTTTTTTTTTGCACACGGCAGTGGAGGCCTAAAGCGAAAAGGTTTTATTAAACCCAGCTGAAGGCCTAGGACTGGGGCGACGGCATACGTGCCCACAGAGAGGGCTCTGAGTGCTGCCTCTGGCACCTGTGCCATAGGTTCACCACCACTGACATATACAGTCAAAACAAAGACAAGACAAAACAAAAATATTGGCAATTCTAATCAATAGAGGTCTACAAGGTGGAGGTGAGCAATGTCACATTGTTAAAAATCTTAATCATAATTTGTGTATTTTTTATAATTACATGAATTATTTAATTTGTGGTAGTTGTGGATATGACTGATAGAAATTATATAATTCACATAATTTGTGCGATGATGTCATGGTGCACATGTGGATTGTGTCTTGTATTCAACACTAATATTCCAATAATATAATAGCAATTATTTTTGAAATAAAAAGTGTATTCATATTTTGTAGATAAGAGATGGGCATCTCACAGACACTTGTAGTTCTAATGCACGCCACTGAATTTCAATGAGAGGTTATTTTAATGCCATACAATGCTATAGTACATAAACCACAATAGTTGGTACAAAATGAGAAGCCAAAAACAAAACAAAATGTACCGTGGCTTAACAAATTGGTGATCAAGGCCTTTTTTGTATGATTATGTGCATGTGGTTTTTACACAGAATCACAGAATGTAATTCTGCA
This sequence comes from Crotalus tigris, assembly GCF_016545835.1. Classification (NCBI taxonomy): domain Eukaryota; kingdom Metazoa; phylum Chordata; class Lepidosauria; order Squamata; family Viperidae; genus Crotalus; species Crotalus tigris. The sequence continues at coordinate 2,169,344 of NW_024096520.1, forward strand.
ATAATTTAATGTGACTGAGCAAATACATTTGTATGATTAATAAGAAATAAGGTAAGATAATTTTAAGTTTTATGGATTTCTTCACCACTTAACAGACTATCCCATTTTCCCACTAGATTCAAGATTTACAGAGCTCATAGAGTTATATTGACCAAAATGTATTTATAGCAAGATGATGTAGAGATGTCTATTGCAAAATTGTAAAGTTATAGAGTCTGTTATGAAAATTGAATTTTGGTGTCTATGGATATTTATCAGGGAATTCTAAATGGTGCTTTGATTTTATGGGAGTTACTTAGTTAATAGAACTGTCTTTCAAGCAGCTTTCATGATTCATATGAAGCAACTAATGACTCAATTCCTTATGAGATTAAATTTCTGAAAAACTTTGGAAGAAGATTCTGTGAGCAACTGAGTAATATCTTCTTTGTCCAAGGGAATAGGATGAGCAAACCTATACATGATAAAAACCATGATAAAATAAATAGTTTGCTGCATATTACTTGCAGCTGATAAATGGTCTGAAAGCAGAAGGAACATTAAAGGGGAGGATAGTCTGCCAATACTTAATTGGGAATGAATAATATTTATTTAGGAAAGACCAAATGTTCCCATTGTAAATCTCACTTCTTACTCTTCCTTTGATTTTGACCATTCTTCCAGTGTATACCATCAGAAATTGTCCTTACAGAAATTTATGCAGAAAGAGGTCAGCAAAAAGGCAATGCTTAAGTGTTTTTGTTAGAAACATGCAGGGTAAGATAAGGGAGATTCATAGCTCAGTAGATTTTAAACAAGCATATGAGTCACCAGCTAGTCATTTTGAGAGCAAATATCTTTGTCTTTCCCAGCAAAAGGATAACATTTATGAGATGGAAGAAAGATTGTGTCTCAAGAAGACCAAGAGGTGTGAACCTGGATATTTCCCTCTGAATATAGAAGGAAGCCATTTATTTGAACACACTGATTTTTTTTATCTGTTTGTCCATGCAGAAGATCTTACAGTTATTGCTTGATTAGATTGTTATATCAAGATCACCAACAACAGGTTATTTTCAACATGGAGTGTAGAAGGCTGAAATAGTAATAATCAGATCTTCAAGCATGTGGATATTTCAACTCTTTTGTTTTTCAGGTTAGATACCATGACATGAAGAAAAGAAGATGGGGAGTGGAGCTTACTATTAATGGAGCACTGATTCAATACCACATTAGAATGACGTGGAGCCACTTAACAATAACAATAACAATAAAGTTGGAAGGGACCTTGGAGTCATCTATTCCCCTGCTCAGGCAGAAAACCCTATATCATTTTAGACAAATGGCTGTCCAGTCTCTTCTTAAAAAGTTCCAGTGTTGGAGCATTTACAGCTTCTGGAGGCAGGTTGGCTTTTTTTGACAACTGTAGCACACTGCTGGCTGATATTTAAGTGATTATCCACTAGGATTCTGAGATCCCTCTCACAGTTGCTACTATTGAGCAAGGTACCATCTATACTATACCTGTGCATTTAGTTTTTCTTGCCTAAATATAGAACCTTACTTTTTTCACATTGAATTTCATTTTATTATTTATAGGCATCCATTGGCAATATAAGAATACAAATAAATGACGAGACACTAGACAATACCCATCCATCCATTATCCAACCATACATCAAAATACATGTAAATAGCAGATTTGTACAGTCTAGATTCCAAAATATAGCTCGACATTAGCACCATTAACAGAATAACATAATAATAGTGTTGGAAGGGATCTTGGAGGTCTTCTAGTCCAACCCCCTGCTCAAGCAGGAAACCCTATACCATTTTATTCAGATATATAAATCCCAGCTCAAGACTTCTATATTTTCACTACTCTACATGATCATTCCTACTCACAAATTAATCACACATTTCTTGCCTTAGTGAGTATGATTTAATTAATAAGGTAGAAAAAAATAAACCACCAGCATTTATTCATGCATAACAGAATCCTTAATCCCTTATTATTTTTGTTTGTTTGCTTGTCTGTCATATTTATATAACTATACATCTCACAAAATACTTTGTTTGAATAAGATTGTTGTTCTAGAGTTGAAGCTGTCCAATTATAGTTAGTAAGTAGACTATTGAAATGAGCAACATGGTATAAGGCTCATCATAAATGTTATTGCTATAATCAGAAAGGAACATGGTTGTGACCATGCCTAAACATGAAATGTGCTGCTTAAAGAATACTGCAGAGGATGGACAGCAAATGCTTAGTTCTCTATTTAACATGTCAAGGGCCACAGTGGTTTTAATCAACCCCATAGAAACTGTGGAGATTTCACAGAACATTCATCTATAGCCTGTAGGTTATTTTTTCATTAGAAAATCAGATTTTATCCTGGGAATGAAGAAAAACCTAGAAAGTTACAGAAATCATCTCTTATACCCAGCCAGAATGAATCTTGGAAACCAGAAAAAGCAAGTAGCAATAGTACTTAAACTTATATGCCACTTCATAGTGCTTTACAGCACTATCTAAGCAGTTTACAATGTCAGCGTATTGCCCCCCCAACAATCTGGGTTCTCATTTTACCAAGGACAGAAGGCTGAGTCAACCTTGAGCTGCTCAGGTTTGAACTTCTGGCAATGGGCAGAGTTAGCCTGCAATATTAACTTCTAACCACTGTGCTGCTATGGCTCTTTAAGGTAAATTAAATTTACTTTAAATAAAATAAAGTAAATTTCTATAAGGTGAAAGAATGAGAATAAGAGATATATAGAATATAAATATAGAATATACGTTCTAGCTAGGAGGGCGCCTACAAATAACATCTGGGAGGGAAGTAAGTGGATTTGGGAAGACTTTCAATATTAGATTCATGGTGAATGAAGCAATGAATGGCTACTTGTGATGACTGCTGTATGTTGCCATCATTATTGGTTATATGTCTCTGAATATCAATGGCTAAAAAACCCAAATAGGAGGATACAATAAATCCCTGTCTTGTAACAAATTAAACTTCAAATTAAAAGAAAGATGATTTCATCATCCCCACGGAGATTAACTCTAATTCTCTTGTCTTACACAAAGGATAAAAAGAACCACTTAATGATTTAGAAAGAAACTTCTTGGCATTTTTTTCCCATTTACTGAAACATCCTTCTGCCTCACTGTAAGTTCTGGACTGGAATGTCATTAAGGTCTTTTAAAGTTGTGGCTTCTGAAGGGAAAATTAAAAATAAATCTTGCCCTTCCATCTTATCCTCTTTGTTTATCTATGTAAAGGAGGCATAATCACTGAAGAGGGGTATCCTTTTGGAACACAGGCTTGTGTTTAAGAACTGCCTCACGAGGGAGATTATTTGAAACCATAAAGCAAAATATATTTTCTCTCCAGAGCCTGCCAACTTTTCCTCCTGATATAACAATATATCCTGCCTCTGATTTTAGCTTGTTCTGGTGACATCCTAATTCAGAAGAACAACAGAATGTTGCATGCATACAAGTTTTGAAATAGAAAGATTACATAGCATATCTCTGTTTTGCAAATGTCACCCATAAAAAGGTGATGTACTTCTGTTTATTTTTAGATTTTAACCTTACTACTCAAAAGAGATCCTTCAGATTTCCAGTTTTTTCAATGCCAGAGTTAGCAAAGTGTCCTTAAACAATGCTATTTCCAGAATAGTTAATGACCCTGGATGTTGAAGGCACCTTGGAAGGATGGGAGGAATAAAAGACAAGCTCTCCTTAATTTCTTTGATTTATTTCTCTCTTGCAAAAGAGTGGAGCCAGCAAATATCAGAGTTACAATCCATAACATCTGGTATTTGCTCAGCAAAAAAATGTCAGTAGTGAAAATATGAGAGAAGGGGAAATAATGTTCAGGTATCTTTCTTAATCATTAATTGTTTGAGAAGCATTGCAAATGACCTCTCAACAACAATAAAATTAGACTGTAAGGAAAGAAGTTTCTATTGTGTACCAATGGAAATTATACAGATGAAACAATAGGTTGTATCTCTGTAGGCTCTCTGTAGAACTGTATGGGATATGTTTTTCACATTTAGGTTCCTTCATATGAGAAGGAGTTGCTCTGTAAAAAAAGCAGATAAACAAGTCTATTAGTTTCACCCTAAGTTGTGCAAAAATGAGAGGAGTAAGTATTAAATTCGTTAGTATCTGCTCTTAAAGTGATAATTAGATATAAAGCTAATAAATTAATAAATTGCAGCCATAAACATCATCACACAGAATGGATGGCTTTGTATACCCATCTTCAACTTTCAAAGTGAGAGTGAGTAGATCATTTGAAGTCTGATCTTGCTCCATCCATTGGTCCTTCAGTAATTAGGGTATTACTTATATGCAACACAATCTGATTCATAGCAAAGATTCTGAAACAGGGACTTGTAACACCATCTATGCTATTCAATATATATTTCAACTTGATGTTACTTTAGGATCTTGCCTTTTGAAGACCCTGAAAATATAACTCATGTGTGACACATGAAATGAAATATGATCTCCTCCACTTTTACTAATATTCTGTATTTTTTTACAACCTGATTATGTCCTGCTGTAATATTGCATAAATATATCCATATGATACTATAATATTTCTTTTTAGCGCAATTGTTGGTACATATTTGAATTTGTAGCTCAAAGCATTAGTTATCCTCTATTTAAAAGAGTAAAATAAGAGCTAATATTCTACCAGGAACAGAACAAAAAAAAAGTCTAGACAAATATGATTTTATAGCTTTTCTATACCAGAACAGTATAAAGATACAGTATATCCGGACACAAATTAATGTGGCATTTCAAATATACTGTAGCTTTAAGGGCCGTTAAACTTTCAAGTTAATAATTCTTGTGGGTCTCACTGTGACTTGTACAACATTTTCAAGACATACATGTTTAAACTATGCTTTAATAATAATATGCTGCATTTCCCATAGAGTAGTTAAAGAAACCATTAACTAATAATAAAGGGCTTCTTTATAAGGAACAATATTGTTCCTGCTTAGTGAATCAAATAATTTGTGGATGTTCTGTGATTCAAGAAATCTCCAAAGTCTTCCCCTCTTTCCACTCCTATAAGATTTTTAAAGCAGAGAGTGGATTCTCTAAACTTTTTCACAGAGAACAGGTGGCTCAGCCAATTTGTTTAAAGAAATTGATTGCATAAGATAGAGAGCAAATTAAGTAACAGAACACATGTAGATTTTCATGTGGAAGGTCCCTGTAGTAGTTAGGATAGTAGAATAACTGATAAGTAAGAACCATCTCTGAAATTCTACTGAGATCATTTCCACTGAGGGCGCCATTTAGATGTGTTTAGATTAATTCCCATAATTCCTCAACCATTTTTGCTGCTGATGCTGAAAAGTCTGGATGTAGAACTTTGTATTACTCGTTCTATAGTCACTTGCACTGAGACAAACCTGAGCTAGGTATATAAACACTCTGACCGAATTCACATTCACATTCTATGCATTTGAAATGGATGATAGCCCATGCCACTTGGGGTGGAACAAAACATTTTTTCCTAACATCAATAATCTAGAAAGTGTCTTCTATTAAAATGAATAAATAAAAAAATGAAGCAGGAGTTTGATTCTGTCCTCCAGCAAAAAGTAGGATTCAAAGCACGTGTGGCACATGTGTCAACAGCCCCTACATACCACTCTACATAATCCATAGTGGTTTTTTCTGCTAGCCTTTGAGGATGATGTATGATTCTATATAGGCTATATTTTGTTATAATGATTAGGGTATAAAATTCCATTTTTAATCTGCCCGGTTTTTGGAATTTCAAATTTAACCATGGAAAAGAGGCACAGTAAAAAGCATGAGTTGTTTCCAAATAGCCATAGTGGCACAAGTGGGTTAGAATGCAGTATTGCAGGCTAACTCACTGCTCACTGCCAGGAGTTCGATCCTGATTCCCTCAAGATTGACTCAGCCTTCCATCCTTTGCAGGTCAGTAAAATGAGGAGACAGATTATTGGGGGCAATCTGCTGACTCTGTAAACTGCTTAGAGAGGGCTGTAAAGCACTATTATAAATATTATAATTAAATATTATAACCTTCAGTGTTCAGGAGGAAATATTCGGGAACAGATCTCAAGCTTTGAATGAGCTTTCCAAAGGGAGGGAAAAATAGTTTCTGCACTGTTTCCTGATTTTATCAGGTATTAGGGTCAAAACAAAAATAACAGTGTTGTTATGTACTTTAATACAGGGATAAAACTGTGGTGTTTACAATCAAAGTTTAGAAAGGTTGCATCTGACACCAAAGCTTTAATTTCAAAATGAGATGTAATAATTCATCTGGACCTGAATTTAATACAAACAAGGATTTTTTTGCATTAGCATTACCCAACATGCATTCAAAACATTGCACTTGCAGACAAATTACAACATCTGTTTTCATCTTAACTCACACCGCAAAAGACAGAATTTGAAAACTGAAAATTGCATTGCCGCAGCAGAGCAAAATTCAGGCCTGAAGTTGAAGTGGAAAAAAGGGAAAAAGTTCAGCATTAAATAAAATGTTCTGCTTATGTAACTTTCCAGAGTCAGGCTTAACTCATTAAAACGTGATCATGCATGGCATACTTTCTGTTTCCAACAAACAACCTTTATAGGAAACTCTGTTAAAGCAAAGTATCAGATCCCCCTCAGTTTCTATGCCCTCCCACCCTAGCATCCTTGTAGCTTGTTTATCTTCTTGAGTTCATTTGTTTAGCTTCACTTAGTGTAGCAACTTGATGTATTTGGAGCATGAAAGGTGGCTGACCAAGCATGACTTGCAAGATCACAGCAAGCACTGTTTTTCTAGTATTAAGCAAAATCTATAGACAGGAGACCATTTGATCTCAAGTTACTTAGTTATGGGGAGAGAGAGAGAGAAAAACAACAACCTTACATTATTCCCAGGAACACTAAGTCCAAGAAGACTACATATTCATCTGTTTCCATTGTGGAAGTTTTTAATAAAGGAAAGAACTATAAGTAGTTCAAACACTTCCACTGTCTTGTTGTGGATGGCTGAATGAAGTCTCAGTAGAGGTCACTTTCTCTTCTTACAACATTAACGTTGAGGATATTCTTCCTACAAAATATTCTTCCTACATGTCAAGCTGGTTAAAATACTATGGTTCAAATATTTCAGACTCCAACTCCCTCCATTCCTTTAACTTGTCCGTGTTATTGGATGGTGATAAGAAGTGAAGTGTGAAATAGCTGTAGAGTAATAGATTGCTAGCTTATCTTATATCAAGGAAGGATAAATTTGGCCTATTGACATTTTCACCTATCTTCCTTTCTTCCCCTTCTTCATCTGCTCAGCTTTGCACTAACTTTCAATATTCAGAAGAACTTGATGAAGTTGGTTTTTTTTGGTGGTGACAGTGGGAGAATGTACAGGTAGTCCTTGACTTACGACCACAATTGAGCACAAATTTTCCATTGCTAAGCAAGACAGTTGTTAAATGCGTTGTGCCCTATTTAAGAGATTGTTTGCCACAGTTGTTGAGCTGTTAAATGAATGACATGGTTGTTAAATGAATCTGACTTCCCTCACTGACTTTGCTTGTCTAAAGCCAGCTGGGAAGGTTACAAATGGTGATTACATGATCCAGGGACACTGCAACAGTCAAAAATACATACTAGTTGCCAAGCGCCTGTATTTTGATCAAATAACTCTGGGGATGCTGCAACAGTCGTAAAGTGAAAACCAGTCATAAGACACCTTTTTCAGTACCATTGTAACTCTGAACAGTCACAAAACAAATGGCTCAGCCACTATAGTTCAAAAGATAGTGGCTGAGCCAAAAAAATGGTAGGGGGTAAATCAGTGATGAAGGGAAGAGCTTCTCATCAATTATTGGAATTAGGATTTAACTGATATTGTTATCATCATTTCATGCCTGCCACTTCTCAGTTTGTTGTGTGTATTCTAAATATAACAATAACAATAACAACAATAATAATGAAGTTGGAAGGGATCTTGGAGGTCATCTAGTCCAACCCCCTGCTCAGGCAGGAAACCCTATACCATTTCAGACAAATGGCTGTCCAGTCTCTTCTTAAAAACTTCCAGTGTTGGAGCAAGCATTCACCGCTTCTGGAGGCAGATTGTTCACTGATTAATTGTTCTAACTGTCAGGAAATTTCTCCTTAGTTCTAGGTTGCTTCTCTCTTTGATTAGTTTATATCCATTGCTTTTTGTCCTACTTTCAGGTGCTTTGGAGAAATTACTTGACTCCCAGTGGTGGGATTCAAATATATGAACAACCAGTTCTCTGTGTGAATGCCGTTTCCGGAAGTCCATTCTGGGCCTGGGTAACAAAAAATTAGCTACCGGTTCTGCTGAACTGGTGTGAACTGGCTGAATCCCACCACTGTTGACTCCCTCTTCTTTGTGGCAACCCCTGACATATTGGAACACTGCTATCATGTCCTCCTTCATCCTTCTCTTCATTAAACTAGACATACCCAATTCCAGCAACCGTTCCTTATATGTTTTAGCCTCCAGTCCCCTAATCATCTTTGTTGCTCTTCTCTGTACTCTTTCTAGAGTCTCAACATCTTTTTTACATCGTGGTGACCAAAACTGGATGCAGTGTTCCAAGTGTGGCCTTACCAAGGCATTGTAAAGTGGTATTAACATTTCACGTGATCTTGATTCTATCCCTCTGTTAATGCAGCCTAGCATTGTGTTGGCTTTTTTGGCAGCTGCAGCACACTTCTGGCTCATATTTAAGTGATTGTCCACTAAGGCTCCGAGGTCCCTCTCACAGTTCTACTATTGAGCAAGCTATATATATTCTTAAATTGTTTGTGATGGGAGAAAAAAATCACATACTCTCAAATGAATTGTAGTAAATAGTTGAATATATGCTGGTTTTATTTGCAGATTATGTTCTTCTGTTTAATTCTAATACTTCTACTGTTCCACTGTTGATTTAAATGATACTGTACATGCTTTTAGTGAAATAGCAGGATATTCTATTAATTGGTCCAAAATGGAATTGTTGCCAATAGGTGAAGAATTGATTAGTCATCCATTTAAGGAATACCAGTTCTGTACTTGTAACGAATCCATTAAATGTTTAAGTACAGCTAATCCTCAATATCTGGCCACAACTGAGCCCAACATTTCTGTTGCTAAGCAAGGCAGTTGTTAAATGAGTTTTGCCTCATTTTATGATCTTTTTGTCATAGTTGTTAAGCAAATCACTGTAGTTGTTAAGTGAATTATGCTGTCATTAAGCAAATCTGGATTCCCCCATTGATTTTGCATGTTGAAAGCTGGCTGGGAAGGTTACAAATGATAATCACATGATTCCAGGTCAGGGCAGCTTTCATAAATGCATCCCATTTGTTCAAGGCCCAATTTTTGATCATGTGACCATGGGAATGTTGCAGTAGTTGTAAGTGTGAAAATCATTCATAAGTCACTTTTTTCCCAGTGCCATTATAACTTTGAATGGTCACTAAACAAATGGTTGTAAATTGAGAACTACCTATCCCAAAGGTGGTTTTTCACTAGGCAACTAATCTTTCTTGTTTCTCTTTGAAGATGTTTCACTTCTCATCCAAGAAGCTTCTTCAGCTCTGACTGGATGGTGGGGAATGGCAGGCTTTACAGTATACACCTTGCAAACAGCTGGTCATTTGCATTCTTTTAGAGAGTCATGGGTGGTGAGAATCAAAATGTAAATATTGATCCATGTGTGTAGGTTTTCTGTAAACTTCAATATTAAGGCTTCCCTAATGTGTACTGAACAGTCCAGAAAGGCCAGACTATTTTCCTTAACATCTTCCTGTGTGAATTTGATGTAGGTGTCCACAGAGTTGATGTGTTTGGTGAACACTTCCATTTCCTATGTTTTGATCATGACCCAAGTATTGACCACATACCTATACCAGTGAGTGGATGGAATTCCTATGAAGGAGTTTAGGGCTTTGGTTTCTACCTCTTCCATGTAGAGATTGGCCACAATGAGGGACACAGGTGAACCCATGGGGCAGCCATGTTTCTGTCTGTAGAAACCATCATTGTATTTAAAATAGGTAGTGGTCAGGCAGAGGTCCAGCATGGCACATATGTGGTCTGGGCTGAGATTGGTTCTGTCACCTAAGGTGCTGTCTTGCAGCAGTCATTTCATCACTATCATGACAGCATTAGTTGTAGGAATGCAGGTGAAGAGGGAAATTACATAATAGGAAACCATGGTCTCATTTGGGTCCAGTACCAGATATGACAACATCTGTCTCCAGTGTACAACACAGTTCTTTCAACATTTCTAAGAAGGCTCCACACCCATTTGCACTACTCAGGTGACCCTGGGGATACAGATAAATCTCCAAGGGGCCTTAATGACTCTCTAAAAGAATGCAAATGACCAGCTATCTGCGAGGAGTATAAATTTTTCCATTCCCCACAATCCAGTCAGAGCTGAAGAAGCTTCCTGGATGAGAAGTGAAATGTCTTCAAAAGAAAAACAAGGAAGTCCAATTGCCTTGTGAAAAAGCACCTTTGTGATAACTATGACCTGGACGATTGAGAATCTCCATAGACATTGAGAACTACCTGTATATATATATACTGAAACCTATAACACAGTAGTAACATATAATATAAATTAAATATAAAAAGAGGTTTCTTCAGATATGACTAGATGGAAATCATTAAGCCTTATCCTTTGGGGAAAAATGGATGTGGTCAAATTGAATTTTATTCCCAGATTAATTTATATTCTGAGAGGAATTCCTGTTCAAATATCTGGAAAATATTTTCAGAAAATAAACTCTTTGTTTAGAAAATATTTATGAAATTATTTGATTCCAAGAATATTACCAATTAATGAGCTTTTGTTTTTCTGAATCTGGAACTATGTCATCAAACTTACTTACTGTTGAGTATTTAATAATGGAAGCTAACAATTGATGTTAATTTTTGGATTTGAGCAGCTTTGGAATATACATTTATAGCACATTTGAGTGGATGGACAGCCTTTAAGAACAGTAGAACTCTAATTAAATAGGGCACTCAGTAAGTTAATCACAGTAGGTTAAAAATAATAAAAGTGTCATATTAAATGTATTAGAAATTTATATTTATGTACACAAACACATACACACACATGTGAATAATGCTTGTATTAAAAATTAATTATAACTACGGTATTATTGTAATGACATATTATACTCTATATCTTATTTTTATTTTTTTCTGTTTCATTTATTCACTTATTTTTAAGCACTTATTATAGCAATAGCACCTAGACCTATATACTGCTTCATAGTGCTTTACAGCATTCTCTAAGCCAGGAGTGTCAAACTGGCAGCCCATGGGCTGGATGCGTCTCATGCAGACCATGCCCACACCGGCTCCACAAAGGCAAAAACGTCACAATACATCACGTGACACGATCAAGTTTGACACCTGTGCTATAAGCGGTTTAGTCAGTCAGCATATTGCCTCCAACAAACTGGGTCCTCATTTTATCAACCTCCGAAGGGTGGGAGGCTGAGTCAACCTTAAGCCCTGCCAGGATCGAACTCCTGGCAATGAGCAGTTAGCCCGCAATAATCCATTCTAATCACTATGGCTCCTATTATATACATTCCTTATAATGTATACAGTATAACTTTGTGCTTTGTTTCTTTTTTCTTCTTCTTTCCCTTTTTCTGTTATTATAATTATTTTAAAAATGAGCTTTGGAACAAAAATTTTTACAATTTATTTTTCACCTTGCAGTCTATCTATTGATATAAATTGGATAGGCAGTTGGAATGAGGTCAGGAGAAAGCTAATGGAATTTATAGAGTATTTGAGCAGTTCCTGGTTTATATTGTAGACAGAGCCCTGTTATTTGGCATGTGAAATCCTGAAATCTGGATCAAGGTAACAAGAAAGGTGAAAATGAATTCCTTATCAGAGATAAGGGTGACACACAGTCTTCCACAAGTATCTGATCTGCCTAAGATTTATTGAGTTAGGAATTCATCATCTGGAGTACAACATTTTATCCATTCCTGCTTTATCCCAGCCTTCCAAATCTGCAAGAATTTTGTTTAAGTCTTTCATAGACCTTTTTATTTAATCTGAGTGGTAATTGCAGTTGTGAGAACAGCAGAAAATAAGGTTTGAATTGGGGAACAAAGTAGCAAGCTCCTTAAGCAAAAGCACAGCAAAGAATAGCTAGAATTGAAAATATATAAGATTATGAAATTGACATGAACCTAAAGTTAGACTTAGAACACCTATAAAGTAATCTAAGATAGCATTAGCCTTCTTCTTCAGCAAACACAGAATTGGAATTAATATGCACATAGCTATTTTCCCTTCCTGTAGAAAGTCTAAAACAACAATTATAATTACTTTCAGTCTTTCTTCTCATACATACACAGACTGTATGTCAAACTGTAGATCACAGTGGGACCTGCTGAAAACTGAGGGCATATACTGATTCAGTGTCTGATTTTTTAAATTTAAAAAGTGCCATGCTTCAGTGGTTAGATGGCTTAGACATTGATATTTGAACATAAATCTTTTTAACATTTATATTTTATTGGGTTCTACTAATCTAGATGAAATGCTAATATATATTGCTAGTCTATGTATCATATGGCATATGCTAAGTAAATAAATAATAATACACAGATATAAACTCAGTTAAACTGCATCATCAAATCTATTAATATAAATGTTACTTTTATAATAATTCTACGCTTTCCCAAAGCATGTTTCAAATGCAGTCCAGAACATTCCAATTCCAGAACAAATTAAATAACTCACAGGTTCTCAGGATCTTGTCTATATTTAAGCAATCTTATTCTTAAAGTACTCTATTTTCAAACTTTTATAAAACATTTGATTTCTTCAGAGAGCAATAGTATGAAAAAAAAATCTTCCTTCTTTTGAATTCATTGTAAAATATGCAGATTCTATTTCTTTAAATGCTGTTGGACTAAGCTCAGCTCCAGTATGTCAAATTAATGAGTTGATGAGCATGCAGATTTGATTAATTCCAACACTACATAATAAGCATTAAAACAACGATATGCTGTAGCTAAAAGACAGAACTGCTGTGCTAATTTTGGCTGGGCTGATAATTGAGCAATTGATGTCTAATTTGTCAATATTAAGATTAAATGTTCTGTTGACAGCTGTTACCCTTCGGGTTTAGCCTGCTCTAAATTTATTTATTTTGAATATAATGCTGCCACCTTCTGGTTATATGCTATTGCTGGAATTGAAAATAGATAAGTAATTTGCAAAGAATGGTGATATTAGAAATGTTTACACTGAAGGAAATGGAACTATAGCTAGCCTACAGGCTGTACCTTTTTCAATATTACACATTTTCCTTTCAATTATACGAAGGCAGCACCCCCCCGAGAAAGAAGTATTTTGGGGAATATTAAAAAAAGCAGAATATCTTTCCCCAAAGGAATAATAGAAAAATTTAGACAGAAATCACCCTGCCCCAAGTCTCTCTGCCCCAAGCAGAAACCAGCTCTGTAGAAATGCAGATTTGATAATCTTTTCAGAAAGACCAGAGCCAGAAAGCTTAGAGCTGATGGGATTAGAAAGCTAAAGAACCCTAAAACCAACAAACTCCTCACCCCAAAAATCCAACACAGGATATAGCCATCAGCCATAGACCCAGGGAAGCAGGATATGACCTTTAGGACATAATAGGATTAACCCACCACCATTAGAATACCAGAAGGGCACACTAAACCTCAGATCAAAGTTCAAGCCACAGGAACAGGAACAACTCCAAACACAAAAGCCCAAGAAGGTATAAAAACCCACCACTCTCAGCTCCATGTGGTCAGCCATCCCAGAAACATGCTGCTGTCACTGAAGTTTCTGGCAACTAAATAAACAAGAACCTTCATTCTAAAGCAGTCTACATTTTGTTTATTCCCAGCTTGGACTGGACCCTGATGAAGATTTTTCTTCAACACTATATATTTCTTTCTTTTCCAGCCTATGTCTATAGTATTACCTTCATGACTTATGGAATGATAGGAGCAATTTTCTGGGATAGATGAGATATTGTTCAAAAGCATAAATCTAGTGGCAGCTATGTAAAACACTAGCATGCATAGACTCAAATTATACTGTGGTTGACCACTTGTGAATAAGACTGATGCTTAGATAAACACGGATGGCTACATGTGGCTTGTAATGTTGGAAAGAAACTTTAAACTGTACATACTAATTTTCTTAGGTCTATCTTTATATATTTTCAGTGGTTTTCTTTAGTCCTTTGGCATCAGTTTTGCCTTCTAAACCTTCTAATCCATCCCTTTAGCTCTATTTATGAACTTCTCTAATCTTCAGACATACCATGCACAAAAATAAAATTACAGGATTAAAATTGGATTTTTTTTTTAAATTTTGGCACTCTCTATACTAACACGGACTTTTCCTCAAAAATTATCCCCAGAGATAAGGTTGCAAGAAAAATAAAATTATCTTTATCTTCAGTATGCTCGTTTATTGCAACACAGATGCCAGTTCAATTGATATTCATACACCTATCTGTGGATCTAAAGTCCCCCAGCAAGCATTAACACTCAAGAAAGGATATGAATTTATTGCATCCCCAAAGGATACTTGCTCTATAAATTAAATAGGCTAGAACAGATTTAATCCTTGCTTCCATATGTTTCCTGAAGTATGAGATATTTTTCTCCCATATGGACACAGTGAAAACCTAAATTAAACTGCTTCTTCAATATTTCTTGCAATGTACATTTGTATGTGTACATATGCATGCATAATGATTTGCTAAAATTAATGGCCTATATTTTTATGATATGGAAGATAATGAAGACAGTGATGATATATTCAATCAATAACATAAATTTGTATGGTGATTTACAATGTAACAACAAAATTCTCAGTTCTTTTGGTCAGAGGATCTGTAGTTTGACCATAGAGAGAAGACATAAATTACAACTTCATCTGGATTCCTGCAGTGATCCAGTTGTAGGGCTCAGCTTAAATATTCATTTTGAACTTTATGGTTCTTTAAATATTTTAAGCAATCTTCTCTGATTTGATGGGAAATCAGAATATGAATATGAAAATATCTTCAATTGTATGAAACTTTCTACACCATGGTATAGGTACATATATTTTTATTTAGTAAATCAATGACTTTATTTTTCCCCATCTCTTTTGTTCTTATTATTTCTAGTATCTTGGAGCAGCTAAAAAGAATAATAGATTTTAAATAAGTTTGGCAATGTTCATGGGTATGGTGATATATTGGTTCCTATGTCTGGGGACGGTTAAGACTACACTGTATTGTTAACAGATTTTTAACTTTAAACAGGCATTCCCCCCATTGTTAACAGTAAAAAAAAGAGAATGGTATAATATCTACAGGATAATTATTATGGTGATGATTAGCATATGGCATTGTTACAGTAGCTAAGAGACCACAATGCTATTGCAGAGTAGTAATTTGGCTTGCCAAGGTACCAGCCCTAGTATAGGAAATGTTTGGGAGCATCCCAAGATGCACCACAGGAAGGTGAGATGGCTTTGCACCAGAGACAAAGATGACCGGCTCTTCCAGCAGCATAACCCAAGGCCCCCTCCCTTCTTGGAGTTTCCTTGCAAGTGGGCACCGCAACTGGGAAGGTTCAAAGCCATCAGTAATCTGACTGCCTGCACAGAGCACCAGTTTGTCTTCCCACTGAGGTGATACCTATCTATCTACTTGCATAGAAAATGCTTTCAAACGCTTAGGTAGATAGAAACTGAGGTGAATGACAGGCACTCACCATACAGAGCTAGGACTTGAACTGCTGGAGCTGGACCATCTCCAGCATAATTAAGCCACTGAGCCACCGTGCCTCAAATATCTACAGAAGAAATTAATGGAATCAGTTTGAGAAAGGAAGAGAACACTCAAGAGAGGAAAAGTGGTGAACTTAGAAGGGAGAAAATTTCTTGTTACTAAAGCCAAATGTTATTACTGGAGGATAAACCAATTTTTCATCAAGATGCTAGAGAAGGGACACATGTTTTACATAAGGAGAAGCTACAACAACTTGGTAATCACATCAGTAGGGGAAGAACCAAAGCAAAATGTTAT
This sequence comes from Crotalus tigris, assembly GCF_016545835.1. NCBI lineage: Eukaryota > Metazoa > Chordata > Lepidosauria > Squamata > Viperidae > Crotalus > Crotalus tigris. The sequence goes on from NW_024096520.1 coordinate 2,185,463, forward strand.
GGAAATTCAAATTCAATATGATTTTAGTAGATGCTATTGATATGCCAACAATTCTGTTTGCACAAACTCTTGTCTGCATTGAACAGCTGGTTTTGAATGCTATCTGCCCAAAGCAAAGCATGCATGTTTTGGACAAAACGGAGAAAAAAAACAATAGATAGAAACATGATTGCTTCTGGCAAGAGTGATTTGGGGACACAGTAAGAGCAGGAAAAAGCTACTGGTGGTCCTGACTGAAAAAGGACAAGGGAATAGATGTAATATGAAGAAGAGGGTAGTAATTGTGCCCTTTGGACCCTATTTTGCTACTATGACTGACTGGAATGACATTGCAGAACAAGCACGTAGACTAGTACAGCTATGGCAATAGTGGTTGAATGATGGCAGCTATAGAGAGGGAGGGAAGAAAAAGAATGTCCTAGAAAGATGGGGGCATAGGTAGGCAATGGGATATGTCATGCTGACAGCAATGGAAAGCGGAGAAGGAAAAATGAGCACAAGTCATGCTCTACTTTAATTTTGTTTCAAGGCTATCTTTAAATCCTGAATGATGTAGGGTGTGGTTAGTTGCAGAATTTCCTATCTCTGAAGATCTCTGTCCATTCACTGTATCCAGTGCACTCCAGGTCTCCCCTATTAAATAATATAAGACTAAACCATCATTCCATCTCTGTCATGGTCCTTGCCTATGGAAGAGCATCCAGCCTGAGATCTAGAGGGCCATAACTTTCCTGGACTTCTGGCAGATATGAAGAAGTAGAGAACATGGGAAGTGAATTTTCCTGGGAAATAGCCAGAAATGAAGGTTATTGATTGATTGAGTGATTGATTGATTGAACAACTCAGGGTGGCAAACATACCTAATATTCCTTTCTCTTCCTATTTTCCACACAGCAACAACCATGTCATATGTTGGGCTGAAAGAAAATGATTGGTCCAAAGTCACCCACCAGCTTTCATGCCTAAGGCTGGACTAGAGTTCATGATCTTCCAGTTTCCTATCTGGTGCCTTAACCACTAGACCAATCTGATTATATTATATTATATTATATTATATTATATTATATTATATTATACTATACTATACTATACTATACTATACTATACTATACTATACTATACTATACTATACTATACTATTATTATTATTATTATTATTATTATTATTATTATTATTATTATAACATTACATTACATTACATTACATTACATCATAATTTTCCAAACTGGCTAGATCTAGATATGCAGGTAGTCCTCGACTTATGACCACAATTGATGCTAGAAACTCTCTTGCTAAGTGAGGTACTCCTTCAGTGAGTTGGACTTGATTTTACAACCTCTTTTCTTGCAATCAGCCGCCACTGACTTTGCTTGTCAGAAGCCAGCTGGGAAGGTTGCAAATGGCAATCATGTGACCCCAGGACTCTGCAACTGTTATAATTACTTGGCGATTGTTAAGTGCCTGAATTTTCACCATGTGACTATGGAGACATTGTGTAAGGACTAGTAATACATTATTTTTTTTTCAGCACCATTGTAACTTTGAAAAATCACTAAATGAATGGTCATAAATCAAGGACTCCCTGTATATGCATCTCTCTCTCTCTCTCTCTCTCTCTCTCTCTCTCTCTCTCTCTCTGTGTGTGTGTGTGTGTGTGTGTGTATAAAATGTGGGGGAAAGAAGGGATAATTTACAAAGAAAAGGATACACGTATGGAGGAAATAGAGGAATTAATTTTTAACAAATGTGTTGCCTATTAAGGAAGTGTATGGGAGGGAAAGTTGAGAAGATTGCCAGAGAGAGAGAGAGAGAGAGAGAGAGGGAGGGAGAATGGAGTCAGAAATTTCACTGAATAATTTTCATGGGTGGAAAATGAGAAGGAACCACAGCCTTTCTACTCCTTATCCAGCCTTCTCTCACCTGGTCTCCATATATTTTAAGATACATTTCCTGTCAGCGCTGCTGGAAACTGTAGCTTAAACCCAGGTTGAGAAGTCTGCCTTAGACCGCAGGATGCCAAATGATATTGTCATGTTGCTTGGTCAGATTAACAGCAGGCATTGAATTTGTAGTTAACAAATGAGAAAAAACAGATCTGAGAAGCAGTAGCTGAATAGGAGCTGATATGTGTAGATCAAAATAATTCAAAATATGGGATACTCCTCCACTACCTACAAAGTGAGAAGTTGCAAAAGATCCTGGGACTCCATCCTTGGTTTTCTATTGCAGGTAGAACTTGTAGACAGTGCTACTTTCTTAATCCTGCCAAGGAACCTTGTGCAGTCCACCAACGTTTTTTTTTTTTTTTAATTTATGGATGCTACTGAGCATCTCCAAGCCTCACTGCTGCTGCCAGATCTAGCACTTTCACCTAGCCCAGGGGTAGGCAACCTTGGCTCTTTTATGACTGTATCCAGACCCTTTCTTTCTACGTTGGTTTGCCTTTCTTCATTCAAAGAAAGTGAAAATGTTTCACTTCTCCTCCAAAAAGCTTCTTCTGTTCTAAGTGACTGGAGGAAACAGAAGGATTTATATTCTTTGCAGCATAAGAAGAAGAAAATAAACAAGGAAGTCCAGTTGCCTTTTGGAAAAAAAAGCATCTTTGGAAGGCATAGTTTCCACTGGAAAATAAACATGAATTCTTTTGACATAGATCAGTGATGGTGAACCTTTTAGAGACCGAGTGCCCAAAAATCACCCCCCACCCTGTCCCCGCTCTGCCATGCCCACTGGACCACCCACCATCTCCACGGCCCAGCACAGATCACCCAGGCAGTCCAGCAGCTCAATGGTGGCCACGCCCTCTGCCTGTGCCTTGCAGCACCATCTGCGTGTGATGGGGTGCAAGGGCAGAGTCTTGGCCCCGCTGCCCGGCTACCATGTCCTTGGCTGTGCAGCATTGCGTGGGCCGTGCCCAGGGGTGACTCCCCTCCAGAGCGCTGCTGGTGAGGAGGGGGGCATGGGAGGAAGCAGGCCTGGGGCGACGGTGAGTGTGCCCACAGAGAGGGCTCTGAGTGCCGCCTCTGGCACGCGTGCCATAGGTTCATCACCATTGCCATAGATGACAGTATTAGGAATTTTTTTTAAAAAAAATGTAAAAATGTACATTACTTGTTTTCTTGGAAACTAAACATATTTACACCAATAATTCTCAAGGACAGAATAGCAGAATTATCAGGGCAGCAAAGAGGGAGAATATCATTTGAGAATTAGAACATAAAATATAGAATTGGAGGTCATCTAGTCCTATTCGCTATGCAAGCAGGAGAATCTATGCCATTTCAGATAAGGGGCTCTCCAGTCTCACCTTGAAAGCCTCCAACGATGGGGCACCCACATCTTCTGAAGGCAAGACATTCCACTGGTTGATTTTCTCACCATTAGGTAAGTTGTAGGTTGCTTCTCTCCTTGATTAGTTTCCATCCATTGGTTCTTGTCTTGCTTTCTGGTGCTTTGGAAAATAAATTGACCCCCTCATCTTTGTGACAGCCCCTTAAACACTGGACAACTGCTATCATATCATATCATATCATATCATATCATATCATATCATATCATATCATATCATACCATACCATACCATATCATATCATTCTTTTCACTAGACTAGACATACCCAATTCCTGCAATTGTTCCTCATATTTCTTTGTCTCCAGGCCTTTAATCATCTTAGTTGCTTTTATCTGCACTCTTTCCAGAGTCTCAACATTTTTTTTTTATGTTGCGGTGACCAAAACTGGGTGCAGTATTCCAAGTGTATTGCATTGAATTCCAAGTGTATTGGTAGTAAGGGTATGGATTAGGACTTTTAATCTTACAATAATCTCAAAGTAGTATATGTTCATTTGAGCCCCCTGCTGCTTCATTCTTTATTTATAAATATTTTCCTCCATTCTTTTTTCTCCATTGCGGTCAATGGTCTAAAATTATTCATAGGACTGTGTTTGCCTGGAATGAAAAAATATGGATTTCTTCACAAATTTCAAATAGTGAACTTTACTTTGAATGATGCTATCTGCATATATGAGCCCTAAGACAATTTATCCCATTGCCCTTACTCAGAATCCTCAAATTAATTAAATAATAATGATTAAATTATAAATTAAAATTAAATTCATGGCCTGGAAGACAGCAAAGGAGACGAAAGTTGAGAAGGAGAAGGAAAGCTTGAATTTATAGCAAATGAAGCCAAGTTTTCATATTCCTTTAGAGGCACAAAATAGTTAAATGTGAACGTCTTAATATTTGCTGACCCAACAGTTATATCTGGGATGTCTTAACATTTTCCTCCTCTATTTTCAAACATGAATTACAAACCACTTGAGCAGACTTGAGGCTTGTCATTTATTCCAAAACCTCAGCAACCTCAGTTAAAGCTTATCCATCATCCAAATTTGGGAGGGCAAATTGGTATAAGAAGCAGAGGAAGAACTGAGTGGAGCCAGGGTATTGGCTATTAATTTACTGACCTCAGTTCAACTCATTGTGATACTTGGTCAGCATTACTCGTAACTTTGCAGAGACTGATTTTTACTGACATCCTTATATCTGAATCATAAAGTGGGACACTCAAACAATAAATCTCTATAGAGCATCTAAGCTGGGTCTTTCCATGGTATTGCTTGTTGTTTCCATCTTGATTTTGCTCAAGGCCTGAAATGTTTCTTTCCAAACTATCCTGTTCTAGCATTTGGACCTACTAGAAGCAAATTCCTCAATCTGCACTCTCAGCAGGACTTTGGCAGAATACCTAAAGTGATTGGAGAAAGCTCTGCAGTGTAAGGTTCTGTCCTTTATTAGGAGTTTGCATGTAAGTGTATTATATATTACAAATGCTATGATACCTGCACTATATCCTAAAACACATATTGCCAATGATAACAATGACATTGTTGTTGTCATGCCCAACTCTCCATGACCCCATAGATCACAGCACACACCTTCACCCACTCATCCTCCACTGTTTCCCAGAGTCCTCCTAAACCCATGCTCATTGCATTGATGACACTATCTAACCATCTCATACTCTGCTGTCACCTTCTCCGTTGCCTTCAATCTTTCCCAATATCAAGATCTTTTCCAATGAGTCCTCTGTTCTCATTTGGTGGCCAAAGTATTTGAGTTTCAGTTTCGGTATCTGTCCTTCCAAAGAACAATCAGGGTTGATTTCCTTTAGTATTGACTGATTTGATCTTCTTACAGTCCAAGGGACTCTCAAGAGTATTCTCTAACATCACAGTTTGAAAGTGTCAATTCTTCAGTGCTCAGCCTCCCTTATGGTCCAACTCTCATAACTATACATTACTATGGGAAAACCACTTTGATTATAATGACATTGAGAAGAAAGCAATTACTAATTTCTCATCTCTAGAAAACCTAATAAATTTGACTATCTCCAGATGAAGTTAATGTGAACCAGGCTATAGTTGGTCAGGCAACACACACAGTTTCTAGACACAGATAGGACTATTGTCCAACTATTGTCTGCAAAAATGAAATTGAACACATCAAGTTGGCCAGGCAGAGGTAGGATTAAACACCTTTACTCATTTTTTTATTTTGTGGTCCAGTAGAGCAGTGAATTATTCATGATAAATTAAGACCCGGGAGGTGGTATATTCAATGCTGCCTCCATGCACCACATGTTTTGAAATTTAAATTGCATAGAAGCACTCCTTGGTTGATTGGACTTTTAATGTATAGCATAACAATATACAGCAGATAACTGAGCTCCCACTGTGACTTCCTAGGTTCTTTCTCCCAATTAATTTCTATGTCCTAAGGCTAAGAAAGCCAAAACCTTGATGTAACTTTGATGTGTGTACATGTATATATATTTATCTATATATCTATCTAATTCAAGTTTTTAAAATAGCACAGGATGGTCACTGAAAATATTTCTTTGATACTAGTAAAGAATGTAAGATAAAAAGCAGCTGAGTAGAAGAGTTTGAGGGGTTTTTCTAAGACACAAAGAAACAACTTTGAACTTTCAGACAATGTATTTTAAACCCAAACAGATGTGGCTTAAACTCTGTTTTTGATCCCCTTGTAGGTTTCCTTTCAAAATGTGTATATGTGTATTGAAATGATGACTTTCAGATGCCTGACCATAATTTGTCTCTGTTAGGGTATATCACCTTGGTACATAGATCACATATGTTGAGTGCTCAGAGTCTTTGAACATAAAATGAAAGGGCCATGTAGAATTTATGTTGGCCTTTTAGCTGTTGAGTGTGTAACTGAAGCAGTGCAATCACACACAAAATCAGAACGTTTGAATAATCCTTTTATCTTAAAGCCCTGAGATGTGCTAAGTTTAACTGAATTAAGGGGGAAACATAATTCTGGAAGTTAAAATACTAACTCATGTGCCACAAACATTAGAGATTCCTGCTTATGTCTATTAACATCCTATTTCCTCATGTATATGATCTTATCCCATGAGCCACAACGCAATGCCAACCATAGAAATCAATACTGGAAGATGTTTCCTTTCAATTCCATTGCAATCTCCATATAAATGCATTAATGAAACCTTCCTTCTCCATCTGTATCTTTGTTTTCAAAAGAGATCTATAGCTATTCCCCTAAGGAAAAATTAAAAGACTAAAATAAAAGCTGGCAATAGAAATTGGTTATCGATACATGGGAATTGCGCATTTGGCATATGAAAAGAAAAAGTTTAAACTCAAGTTGATCAAATTCTCCTTTAACAATTCTGACAGTTGACATGACAACTGTTCATGAGATGCAATAACATTGTTTTTTTGGCTTGAAAAGTTGCTGAGGCTATTTTTTGAAGCCTTCAATTAGCTCCATCACTGTTCTGTTCCACATAATGCCACTGGAAATCATTAACATCTATACCGAAGTCTGCTTTTGAAAAATACAGAATAACTTCATGGCTTTTACTGTATGGGCAGTCCAATTTGAAGGGCAATCTTTATGAAACATGTATAGCATCATCCCAGTTTTTATTCCTTTATTTGTAAGTTAATATAGAACAAATCTACAAAACTATATAAGGGTTGAGAAAATCTTGTATTTAATAATAATAATAATAATAGTAAAGTTGGAAGGTACCTTGGAGGTCATCTAGTCCAACCCCCTGCTCAGGCAGAAAACCCTATACCATTTCGGACAAATGGCTATCCAGTCTCTTCTTAAATACTTCCAGTGTTGGAGCATTCACTGCTTCTGGAGGCAGGTTGTTCCACTGGTTAATTGCTCTAACTGTCAGGGAGTTTCTCCTTAGTTCTAGGTTGCTTCTCTCCTTGATTAGTTTCTATCCGTTGCTTCTTGTCCTGCCTTCAGTTGTTTTGGAGAATAGCTTGACTCCCTCTTCTTTGTGGCAGCCCCTGAGATATTGGAACACAGCTATCATGTCCCCCCTCGTCCTTCTCTTCGTTAAACTAGACATACCCAATTCCAGCAGCCGTTCCTTATATGCTTTAGCCTCCAGTCCCCTAATCATCTTTCTCTCATCCCTTTTTTAAAAAGTGGTTCAATGGGTAAATAATGATGTCTGTTTGAGCCAATTTAATTCCACTTAGCCATACTCATGTGAACTACCGGTAAACTCTCTTTCACAGAATCATGGGGTTGGAAGGGACCTTGAAGGCCTTCTAGTCCAACCCCCTGCCCAAAGCAGGAGCCTTCATACCATCTCAGACAAATGATTGTCCAATCTTTTCTTGAAAACCTCCAGCATTGGAATAAAGTTTGTACAGATCACTATTAAGTCATCTTTATAATTCACTGAATAAATAAAGCAGTGTAAATTGAGGGGGTGGCATGAATTCTGCACATTACCCAGTTTGTCCATGATTGTTTTCTTTGTTTCAAAACATATTAGTGCTATCAGCTACATTTGGGATCCAGTAGGCATCCTACTTATACTTTCACCATCTCAATAAGCCTCATCTCTGAGACTGCTTGTTTCCCTTTGATGATCTCCTCCCCTTCCCAAGTGTTTCTAAAAGCTTTCTTTTGAAGAAAACAGAATATATTCCCCATTGAAGCACCATTCTAGTCCAATATGGCAATATGACAGAATAGCAATAGAAGGAATTGCTCAGTGAGTGAAGTTTAATTTCCCCTCCAGAAATTCTAATCATGTAGGGTTGAACATTTCAGTACAGCCAAGGAGACTGGGTCTTCAAGACAACAGGAACTTATGTGTGTCTGGTTCTAATTTAGGCAATGGCCACTGCATCCCACTGACTCTTGATGGAAATGGTGGAAAACCTAGTATAAAAATGCTACAGACCAAAGCCAAACCACAAGAAATGAGAACGTGCACTTGGATAGGACTTGACACGAAACACAATAGCTGAATCTCAAAGGGACAGGTTTACTATTGGTCTATGACATTTTGTGACAACTATTCAATTAGAGAGTTCTAGATGGTACGCTTTAAAAAACAAAACCAAGTTTTGGGGTGGAGTTCTGAAATAAACCAGATATTTCCTGCTTTATCTCGCATGCTAAGGTCAAAACTTTAATCTTTCCCCCCCCTAACATTGTCATTCCAAGCACAACAAACCAATACTGAGATTTCAGTGAAAGATTCCAGCCCCTTCCCCACTAGTAAGCCTTCAGATTAATCTTTTGCATGATTCATTGTAAGATAAAAATGCAGCATGTAATAAAATAAATACATCCATGCCCTAAAATGTGATTAAAGTAACGGCTGGCTTAGAAGAGGTCAGGAAACCAAAGCCATTATTACTCTGCGCCTTATGGTTGAAGCAGTTTCGTATTTGTGAAGTTTTAAATCCTTTACTGGAATGTTTTTTTTTCATGAAGCTCAGCTATAATTATAACTTTTCCATTATTTCCTTCTCTTTAAGTAGCCATCCTAAACTCTCCTCAAAAATAAGGAGTAATGTAAAACACTCCGCTTATAACACAACTTAGTAGAGGACTGAATTAACTATTGTCCTAAATATTCCTTAAAACAGATTTCTTTCGGCTGAAAAAGCATTCTTATCATGTTTCATACCTTTTCTATGCTTCCTTTTATGGAATCCTTGTAATATGTGTGGATTGCCTTGCTTCCTCTCTTTAGAATGGTTAGAGATTTTACCCACAATATGACTCGGGAGAAAAATCTAAGAGCCTAGATTGTATAGGTTGGATTCATAGAGTAGAAAGTGGTTATTTAGGCTATCAAGATCCGCCCTTTGTTCAGTGCAGAATTTCTGTCAATGGTTATCAGATTCTGATAGGCAGTGAAGGGAAGCCGTCTACTTTTCAGAATAATTGGTTCCACTGTCACACTGTTCTTACCATTAGGCAGTTTATCCAAGCATGCAATCTGAATTTGCCTTCCTGTAACTTAAGATAATTGTCCTGCAGTCTGGGACCATAGAGTGTAGGTCATGGCCTTTTCCTTTATGATGTCATTTCAGATCATTAAGGAGAAGACAACTCTCTGTTCAAGAAGCTCATGTTAATTTGTGTAAAATCAGTATTATGTACAGAGGGTCCCCTACTATCTTTTTCATCTGTTTACCTGCAGAATTGTCTAATTGAGTTTGCAACCTCAGGTCTAAAGGGGAAAAGGTTAAGGCCCTACCAAACTATGCTACAAAAGTGTAATTTATAATCAGCACCCAGCTTCAGGTCTGGCTATGTACAGTACATATTTGGGTATTATTGGGGCCTTAAACACAATTTTCAAAACCATCCACTGGTTACTATTTATGAGAGAGTTACTAAAGGAGAGTGTAATGATGACAGGATATAAGAAGGGAGAATGTGGAAGCTACTTAGAGTGGCAAAGTGAAAAGAATTGTGTTCCAGAATGTCACAGAAACATGTGTAATTGTGCTAATGGGAAATATGAAAAAGGATCCGTAGTACAATAATGAAGTGAGAGAGGTCTAAATGAGAAAAAAAAATGAGAATGCTGCCAAAAAAGTGGATGAGAGAAAAGTTTCATACAATGCATATAGAGAAAAGATGTAAAATATAGTTGAAGAAAGAAAGGGATGGTTAAGATTTAAATACAGTAAACGGTCCTATAGAAATAAAATGTAGTTTTGGAAGTATGTGAAGAGGAATAAAGGAAGAGCCTCCAGCAGAGTGGATGGGATTGAAATTAAAACTGATAGATGATTTGGGATGAAACTGAAGTGAGCTAATGTGGAAAGCATGCTGTAGCAGTTTGTATGAGAAACTTAATTAGTATCCCATCTTTTGTTCAGGTGTGATGAAAGAGAAGAAAAAGTCAGCCACCTGCAAGGTGGATTTATTTATTTGAATTTATTAGCTGTCCAACTCCAATAGACTCTGCTGCAGTGGCAATGAGTGCATTGATGGAAGACTTGAAGGGCTAAGTTAGGCACAGGGTGGAAGGTGACTAGGTTGAGGCAAAGGGAAGAATGACATAATCAGTCTTGAGTCCCCTCATAGCCACAAGAGATCTAAGTTCAGCCTACCTTGAATTCTATTGATTCTTATCTACTGTCAATTTGCTTTGATTCTTATAGAGACATTAGCAGCTAATAAACCTATATTCATTTGAACTATCTGGGATTCCTGATTTCATATGCTTGACATGTCATGAAGAAAATCTATCAATGTGACCACTGAGAGTTGGCACCACTCTGTTAGGTGCTAAAATTGGGCTATATAACATTATTTCCTCCATTTTCCCCAACAAAGTCCAATTTAGGTTGGTTGGGCTGAGATAGAGCGACTCACCAAAGGTGAGTGTTTATGGCTGAGGGTTGTCAGAGCCATTATGTAGATCAGGGTGTCAAACTCAATTTCATTGAGGGCCGCATCAGCATTGCAGTTGCCCTCGGGGGGGGGGAGTGTATTTGGCCAGGGTGGGTGCGGCCTACTGGGTGGATGTAGATGGAGTAGGTGTGGCCTACTGGGTGGGCATGGCAAGCTCTACATCGTTCATGTCAAGGGTGCCTGTGAGGGCCTGAGCAGGAGTGGGACAGATCTGAGGGTCTCTGGCAGAAGGGGGGGTAGGACCGGGGCAAGTGCCAAGGCATGGTCCATTTCTTCATTCCTCACAAAGAGTGACACCTCCCCAGCATGCACCCAGGGGGTGGGGCCAACACAGCAGGGGCTGGTTCCTCGCTGTTTCTAGATAGCCTTGTGGAGCTAAGACTGAATGCGTTTCAGCATAGATGGCCACCACAAAATTGTACATTGGCTCCTGGCCAGCCTGGGCCAGGTCCAAGGCAGCGGGGGCCGTTCCCTCACTGTTTTCAGGATGGCTTCATGGGCCACATGAAACCATTTCTTGGGCCGCATTTGGCCCCCGGGGCTTGTGTTTGACATGACTGATGTAGATCAAACCAAAATAATCAAGTTCGCACAAAGAGTGAGTCCAGGAAGATCACCAGATTTTGCACTATGTCCATCTGAGGAAAACTAAACAGAAAATATTTGGCACTGAAAGGTGAAATGGCCAAAATTACTCCATCTTGCTTGAGTTGAATTGAAGTCTGTTGGTCTCACCAAGGCCACCAAAGCACCAAGGACTATGGTGGAGTTGGAGAAGTAGAAAATGGGTATTGGTGATCTTATATAGCATATTGGTAATCTTATATAGATGTTAAACAGGGCGTGGGCAAAGAACATCAAGTCCTGCTGCATCAGACAAAGCAGAGGCTGTGGGCTGGATTCCTTTCTCCCTATCAATCCCCATTGGGACTCACTTTGGAGAAAGAAGGTGAATCAGCACAAAACTGTGCACTCCATCCCGAACTCCTGGAGGATACCATGACTCATACAAACTCCAAGGATACCATGACTGATGATATCAAAAACTATTGAGATTCAAGAAGAGCAAAGATGGACATACTGTACTTGCTCCTTGATCCATTCATTTTACATCCAGGGTCCATTTTTTGCACAACCTTCTCTAAAAATAAAACTGTCCATCCCCTCCCTCAAGGAAGAATTAACCACTGTCTGAACTCTCTCTCAGTGGGATCACCAAATAGAGAAGGGTATGCCAGGGGATAAAGAGACCACGAAAAACTCCTCAGGAGTTTAAGATGTTTTTTTTTTTTAAAGTCAGCTGTGGAGCTGAGTGTAAAGAAAAGATGGCTGGGTGTGGGAATGCAAGAAGGGCAGTAGAAGAGGTCCATCTCAGAGCAATGGAGGAGGGATAGGCTTGAAAAAAAAGCCTAACTGGGAGTCTTTTGTCTCTTAGCATCAAGAGAAAAAGACAGTTTGGGGGGTGAGCAAGAAGTAAAGGGAAAGGAGTGCAAGGCTTGTCTCTGTGCAGCATTCAGACCACAGCTGTCTCCGCTCTGCAGCTAACAGAGAAGAAAGGCAGCTTTTGGGGTGCAAAGAGACCAGGAGTGTCATTTTTCAATGCAAGGTTAAAGAAGAACATCACTAGCGGGGAACTAATCCAGCAAATTGATTGGAGAAGGATCAAAGCTTGGAAGAGCCAAGAAGAGCAGCAGGGAAAAGATCAGATGCTCAAACAGATCCAACCCAGGAGAGAAGAAAGGAGAGTGAAAAACTAGTGCCAACTAATGCATGAAGTATTTTCCAAAGAGATACTTGGTTTGTCTAAATAAGTCTTATGCTCTCACAATATACTATGCAAGAAGTCTGCACAGTCAGCAAATGGAAAGGAGAGACAGAGACAGAGAGAGAGAGAGAGAGAGAGAGAGAGAGAGAGAGAGGGAGGGAGGGAGGGAGGGAGGGAGGGAGGGAGGGAGGGAGAGAGAGAGACAGAGAGAGAGAGAGGTTTCAGCAAGATAAAAGAGGACTCAATAGTTTAGTGTTGCTTAGTTATTATTCTTGTACCAGTATGATACTGCCTATATCCAAAGCCCTGTGGCATTGCCATCTTGTTGTTCTAAATAGTAAAGCTATTCTTGTTTGTTCACAGTTAGAGGTTTCATATATTTTCTATCAGAAGCCCCAGAAAGAAGGACAGAATTAACCACTTACAATAGAAGGTGTCCTCCATGCTTCTGGCTGGAGACTCAGCACTGGCCTCATTTAAAGAGAATTGGTCTGCAGGGATTCTGCTTAGAGTTCTCCAAAAACTTGCTTCTTGAACCCAGAACAGCTTGTACTATTCTTTAAAGGAACATTCTTCCATACCGATCTCTCCACTCTGCCTGTTGTACTTACGGTACTTACACACAAGCAGCATGTCAGGGACAGGGTTGTGTAGGCTAATCCAATAGCACTGGTGGGTTCGGACACATGGAACTTCTACATGTGGCTATGCAGAGAGGAGGCTAGAGAAATCAGAAGAGGCTATGGCACAACAGCAGAGGACCTGTTTAGCAAGTGGAAGCATGAAGCTGTAAGCAGAAATTAGTCGATTGGGTTACTGACTGGCCTGATAATTGCAACTAGATATGTGAACAATGACTTTGCCTGATCAGACAACAAGAGAGATCAATATTTCTTAATGAGCGGAAAAAATCTATCCAGTTTTTTTGGAATGTTTTTGTATTAGAGGTCAAGGCATAACACAGAAATACCTTCGAGCAGTTCTGAATTTAGATAGAGGTGAGTACAGAGAAAGAACCATAATAATGTGTAGTTATTGGCTGGCTGGTTGATTGATTCACAGGACCTAAAACCTCTTCTGTTCCCAAAGGACACTGGGAGGCCATGTGAAACAAAAATAAAAGAACATAACCAATAGCTAAACCCAGAACAGCACCAAAAAGAAAAAGAAATAACCCACAGAAAGTGAAGATAAAAACCAAAATAGGTGTCCAGAGTCAGTTAGGACCAAACTGAAATAAGGCAACCTTCTTCTGTTGATGGGATTGCAACAATAGAGACAGCATGCATTTCTATAAGGCAGGAACTACTACAGGGAAGGTTTGCCATTTCACCCATATCCGCAGACCTCACAAGGAGAGTCATTTTGTAGAGGTGGGACTGTCCTGCCAAACTTATTGTGATAATTAATACCAGTTGCAACTTCTGGGTTGTCTCCCGAGGTAGCCTCACAAAAAGCACATTTCAGTAGATGTAGGAGATGACAGGTTGAGCCCAAGAGTAGGGTCAAATGCATCATCAGTGGAGTCTCTATGTCCCCAAAAGAGACCTAAGCCCAGCCTCCCTTGAAGTCCATTGACTCTTATCTGGCACCAATTCACCTTGGCTTTTAGTATCCCAAAGATGCTTTTTTCACAAGGCAACTGGACTTCCTTGTTTTTCTTTGAAGACATTTCGCTTCTCATCCAAGAAGCTTCTCCAGCTCTGACTGGATGGTGGGGAATGGATGGTTGGGACTGTTAGTAGTTCAGATTCCTGTGTATAGGTACATGAAATAAACTTGTACTTTTGAACTCTGTATTGGTTTTTGACTTCTTCCATGTGACAGTAATCCAAATGAATGGTGAAAGGTGGAATTGCAATGGTGAATCACAGGAATTAGGACATCCTGGCACATAGCTGGAACACTAGCTGGAGCTGGCTAAAGAATCCACAGCCACAACTTCCACCTATTGTTTAAGCCCAGGTGGATCCCCCAATCACAACAACTTCTTTGGGAGGAACATGATCCTGTCCAGAATAATTAACAGAATCAATATTACATATTGTCCAAATATTGTCCAAATATCTATTGATCATTAGTAACTCTGTCTTGGTAGGATTTGATCTAAGGTTGTTAGATTAAACCTTACAGCCTCCAGACAGTACATGATCTAATCATATTAAGAACTGCCAATTGCACCATTTGTGGAAAGAATTTCTTTGTTTTTAAGTGATTGTGCGAATGTTCATAATAAACAGATGTGTGAAGCTCTAAGCAAATCTCTTATTAAGAGATTCTGTAACTGTTGATACTTTTACTTGTTCCTGCCTATTTCTCTCATTTCCAAAGAAACAGGTCATTTCATTAGTGATGTATTCGTTATTTACTGGATAATTGAAACATGAGTAGAAAATCTTGTATAGAAGTTTAGAAAATAATATCAGCTTATGAGTCTTTTCATTCTCTCCACACGTCATCCTTAGTGAAGCGTGCAAACCAGCATTTGCATTTCCTGCATTGGATGAGGAGAGCACATCTTTCTCCTTCTGTCCTGGCCACTTTTTACAGAGGCACGATTGAGAGCATTTTAAACAAACTGCATCACTGTCTGGTTTGCTGACAACAGTGCCTCAAATAGAAAGTTCATACAGAGAATGGTAAGGACAGCTGAGAAGATCATAGGAAGCTTGCTCCTTGATATTCAGGATGCTTCTTACAAGCGCTATGTGCTTAGAGCTCAAAGCATTGTTAGAGATCCCACTCACCCACTTTATGGTCTGTTTCTGTTGCTCCCCTGTGGGAGGAGGTTTTGAAGTATTTCTAGCAGGACTACCCGATTCTGTAATAGCTTTGTTCCCTATGCCATCCATCTGGTAAACTCGTAAGATTTGTTTTTATCACCATGCACATGCATACATAACCCGGACTAGACTGTTGTTTCTCTGTGTCATATAATATATGTGGATATATGCATAATTCTGTATTTACTTATTTATTTTTTGTTATATTTATGTAGTGTATATTGGAGGTGATGACCCTTTGAGAGCTGTATGCAACGGAATTTTATTTTAATGTATGCCGATTAGTGTACATTCAAAGTGACAATAAAGTTTCTATTCTATTCTATTCTATTCTATTCTATTCTATTCTATTCTATTCTATTCATAAGCATTACTTGCCTGGACAACTTTCTGATAAAAGTGATTTATGCTTGATTTGAGATATTTGGTTTCAAACAAGGTCTTACTGGCTCCAACTGGATATTCAGCACCCTCATTGCACATCCTATCAGCCATACAATGAATTTTATTTTAGCAGTTGAATGTTTTGTTCAAGCACAAACTTTGTCCAAGAGAAACTCCCAAAGTAGGGTCCCTATCCAGGGGCATCAAAGGGAAAACAAGGCAATGAGTGGAATTACAAAACAACTGTTCGATTGCAACACACCCTCTCCCTTTTAAATGTGCATCATAATGCACACACATGATGGTTAGAAGTCCAAGAGGATTCTCAATTATCCAGGTCATGATTGTCCCAAATATGCTTTTCAAAAAAGCAACTGGACTTTATTTTTTTTTCTTGAAAAAAATTGCTTCTCATCCAAGAAGCTTCTTCAGTTCTGACTGAATGGTGGGGAACAAAAGGATTGAGGGTTAAAGATTCCATCACACTACTTTCACAAAATTGTCATGATCTGTAGATGTCTTTGTCCACATCAGTTTTCTTCCTGGTTCTAGCTAAACACTATCATCAAACCTACTGTCAATTCTCTACCAGTAAGGAATGTCTGTCCAGCCCTTAGGAACCAGTAAGAAACAAAATATACTTCAGAATTAAAATTAAGAACAAAATTCAATTTACTATTTTCATGGAGCAATATCTCCACAGAGCTACAGATTTACCCCATTACATATTACACAATAATAGAATTATGCAACACTAGTTATTGAACTGAGTCTTGAACGATTTGTTCAGAAATTGTAGTTTCTCTCATACAAATACCCCTTAACAGCCACGCTGACTCTTTAAAAAGAGGTACCATATTTCAAAAGCACAAACATATTCACACAGTTGAACTCTTCCCTTTTCCATTTCTTTACAACTTCAGCTATCTTGCAAAAGATTCAAGGAGTACTTTCCTCTTCTCCTGTTTGCTTTGCTTGATTCTTCTTGCGAGCCCCAGCCAACGTTTAGTAGCGCTACTTGTCAATTTTTCAGCCCTATCAGACTCAATTCATTCCCATCCACCACACCCTGAGTATACCCTGCTCTCTTGGCCCAGTCCTCTCCACAAGCTGAAAGATTCCCCATGGAATTTGCCCACATATCCTCCTACCTTGCATTAAAGCAGTAGCAAGGCCGTCTTATCTACAAATCAAAATGGCAGTTGTGGTAGGACATTTGGTACTCTACATCTTTGTATATGCATGTCATATTAAGATAAGTGTAAAGGAGGCACTTATGGACTCTCTTTTTATGTCTTACTCATGAATAATTTTTCTATTTTCTTTTTATCTGAAATGCTGCCTTTTATCTCTACTTTCTTAAGTTGTTTCTGATTGGCAAATAATTTTTCACTTTTAAGTTTTGCCACTTTCTTTACTTTGAGGTAATATTTATTTCTCACTTTATATCTCAAACTCCTTGTTGTCTTCTCAGGGAGCTTCCTTAAGTTAACCTCTTTCCTCCATTTTTCATAGCCTTGTTTTTCAACTTGTTATCCCCAGCATAAGGCAGCATCAAGGAAGCCCTTTGGTCTGTTTCTTGTCCCTGGGACTATTGCTCACTTCCTGCAATTCTACACTTTATATTCCTCCCAACTTTCAAAGTTTCATTTCTTTTTAACTACCCGTAGTTTCCGGCGTATAAGATGACTTTCGCAAGTGTTAAAATCGGCGCCAAAGTCAGGGGTCGTCTTATACGCCGAGTTGTCTTATACACCAGAAATAATGGTAGTTTCTGGCATATAAGATGACTTTCTAGGCATGCAACTCGGCGCCGAAGTTGGGGGTTGTCTTATACGTCGGGTTGCCTTATACGCCGGAATATACGGTACTTGGTAGATTTATCCCCTTCCTTTGAAAAGTACACACATTTATTTTCCTTGCAGTTTCTCCCTTTTCTCATTCCCATGATGTGTTTACCTACAATCTCTATTCTCCTTAACATCATTCTCTTTCTTACAACTTGTCTTACAAACCTTCAACTCCTGGATCCCCTTTCTGTCTTTCTTCTCATGGTAAACCTCCGCCACTTTGCACCATCTTCACTCATAGTGTATCCCCAAATTCACTTCAACTTTCTAGATTACACTTACCGTACATATGCATTTAGGGCAGGTTAGATGCTTTATGTTTAGAAATGTGGAAGTAGATTTACTACAACTAGCCTCACCTTGTGCTAAAGTGAGACAATTGTCCTAAATGATAGAATGTGGAGGTGAGGGGACCATTAAGAGCAAGTGGATAGAAAATTGTGCCTGCTGCAGGAATTCTGTTCTCTTAATGGCACAGAGAGAGAGGGTGGGGAGCTGTGCTGCAATAAGGAAGGAGCAAAAGGTATAATGGGTAGGCAGAAGGGATAAAAGAAAACAGTAGCTGCAGGGGAGACAGGAAGGTAGAACTTTTTATACATCTTTCTAGCATCACCAGGAACCTGGACTGATTGAAGCCAGTTTCATGGGAAATTTCTAATTTCCTACTGCTTGAATCCATTCAAGAACAGCAGATGGCCATCTGTTTCCATAAAACACAGCTGGTATGAAATTCCTCAATGGTGACAACATGAAGAGGGCATGGCTTGTGTATTCAAAAACCTAGACCTAGCAGCTACTACAGCATCTATAGCTCCACCTCAAATGGCTATAATTATGTAGATCCCCAAAGGATAGATAAGAAAAGAGTATACAGATAGAAGTGCAAGATTCAGAAGTTCCTGAAGCCTGGAATTTAAGTATCAGATGAAGGACCTGCTTGTACTTCGCCAATGACGAATAAAAAAAAAAAAAGCATGCTCCCCAGGGAAAAATACAATAGATGTTTTCACCAAACATGTTACTGAGGGGAAATCTCCAGTGATGACGAAACAGAGAGACCTATTTAAAATGATGCAAACTCTTTTTGTTGCTAACCCTTCTAGTTTAGTCATGTTGCTTTCAGAGGGCAAAAAGAACTGAAGAAATCAGGCTTGAAATTGGCATGCTGAGAGAAGGCAGAATATCACCAAAGAACATTCTGGAAAGAGGAAAGAATTTAAAGCCACTACTAGTAAAGGTCAAGAGAAAGTTGCATAAGAGTCACAGCACCACTGACATAAGGTCTCTTAAATGGCTGATTGCCCTTGTGAGAATGCTTGCTTTTCAAAATCTAGCTTGATATGGCCCTTGAGATCAGCTACATATGCCAAATAATGGAAACTTCCTTAAAATCAAAGAGTTAAAGCCAGGAGTGGATTTCAAATACCTGAACAATTGATTCTATTATGTGATGCAAGCCTGGGCCTAGAACGGACTTCTGGAAGTGGCACCATGCACTTCCAGTGGGTCGTTCCAGGCCTGGGAGGCCTCCGAGGCCTAGACTGGACTTCCAGAAGCCAGCCGATTCTCCGAATTCAGGTAAATTTAGCTACTAGTTTTCTCAAACTGGTACGAACCGGCTGAATCCCACCATTGGCTAAAGCTGAGTTTCTTGATGTATCTGAAACCCATTTAAGACAAATCGTAGCCTAATAGATCTGCAGACACCACTGCCACCTGGGAAAAACTATTCAATATGAGATCATACAGCTGACAGCAACAAAAATCAGATGGACAATTATGGCAGATCTGAAATTGGCAAGATATTACTGTACTCCAAACTGCACACTGACATCAGCCACATGGAAAAATGACTTTAATCGTGTGTCTTGTAACAACCAAACCTAATGAAAATGTACTTGCTGTGGTAATTGCTACATAGGAGAACATTTTCTAGAATTTAATGACAGTGATCAATAGTGCGAGCTTCATAAACAGCTGAAAGACTCAGGAATTTTGACAGTTGACAGAGGTCAGGGTCCCAATAATGCTGCTGATGTGAAAGAAAAGGCAGAAGAATGCAAACCTGGATCCGAGAGTTAAACCTTTGAGTGTTTTTTCTTCTTCTACATGCTTTGCATTCATTGAGCTTGGTGACCGGTGCTGCATCAGCCTCTAATGAGGCTCCTGAACTTTAAAAAAGTAATTCAAAGCATCTATGTATTTTCTCTACATTGACTAATTGGTGGGGAATCTTAAAATGGACTCTGCCATGCTGCAACATTGTTCAGACACAGCACTGAGACAAGCTGGAAAAAAAATCACCAAAAAGCACTCCAAAGAAAGCTTCATGCATTCAGGTAACGTGGAAAAACCATAACCTGTTTGCAGTGGGAAAAAAAATTTGTTCAGCATGCTTTAAATTAAATTGGACTACTGCAACGCGCTCTACATGGGGCTACCCTTGAAAAATATTCGGAGACTACAGTTGGTCCAGAATGCAGCCGCGCGAGTGATAGTGGGTGCTCCTCGATACACCTATGTTACCCCTATCCTCCGTGAGCTGCACTGGTTGCCTACTGGTCTCCGGGTCCAATTCAAGGTGTTAGTCATTACCTTTAAAGCCCTATATGGCTCAGGGCCAGGCTATTTGCGAGACCTCCTACTACCTCATAGTTCCCTACGTCCGGTTAGATCCCACAGGCTGGGCCTCCTTCGGGCCCCGTCGGCCAAGCAGTGCCATTTGGCGGGGCCGCGGAGGAGGGCCTTCTCTGTGATGGTGCCCACACTTTGGAATCAGCTCCCCCCGGAGATTAGGACCGCTCCCACCCTGTTGGTCTTCCGTAAGCTACTTAAGACCTGTCTTTTCCGGCAGGCCTGGGGTTTATAAAACCTTACCCCTGGATGATTGTTTTTGTATTGTTGTTTGTTATGTTTTATGTGTTTTTTATTGTTAGCCGCCCAGAGTCCTTCGGGAGTAGGGCGGCTTATAAATTTTAAAAATAAAATAATAAAATAAATAAATAAATAAATTAGTGAACTGAGCAGGCTGTTAATCAAATCTTATTCAAATCTATCATGATATAATTTAGAGATATTGATGGACAGCTTTAGTTTTAAAAAATAAAGGGGGAAAAGGGAGAGACAGAGAGAAGGCCATCTGTTAAGGCAACTTTTTGGCATCAGTCAGGAACATCACAATATTCCCAAGATAGCTATTTAGGCAGCTGTGTGCTCATGGTACAGAGTGAGTTGTTTTAAAACTTTTCCAGCGAGTTTGTCATCAAACTCCCTGTCTCTTCTCCTATGTTTATAAGTCTAAGATTAAAATCTTTTGTTGTGAAGTGAGACCGTTGTTAAGTGAGTTTTGCCCCATTTTATGACCTTTCTTGCCACAGTTGTTAAGTAAATCACTGCAGTTCTTAAGTTAGTAACATGATTGTTAAGTGAATCTGGCTTCTGACTTTGCTTATCAGAAAGTAGTAAAAGGTGGTCACATGACCCTGGAACACTGCAACTGTCATAAATACATGCCAATTGGCAAGCATCCAAATTTTGATCATGTGATCAAAGGGACGATGCAATAGTCTTAAGTGTGAAAAATGGCCACTTTTTTCCAGTGCTGTTAATTTTGAACTGTCACCAAATGAAAGGTTGTAAGTTGAGGACTACCTGTAGTCACTGAAGAAGACAACTGACAGTGGTGGGATTCAAATATGTGAACAACCCAGGCTAATCCCGGAAGAGCTCCCAAACAACAGTTCAAAATTGAATTATTTAACCAAGTTTGTGCAATACTATCAGTTGAAAAGGGGCACAGTATTATATTTGGAATGCTGTATATCCTTTCTATATCTGAAGATCTACTCAAAAAATGCAAGGCAACAAATATGACATACTCTGGAGCATATGATCATGAGATAAGTGATTTGAGAGATAAATGGAAAGTACTTTAAAAACAAACTTCAATAGGATCCAGGATGTAAAACTTTTCTGGGATAAATGTACACAAATAAGGTGGACCATATTGAGCGTGAAGGTTTGTTCTCTTAGTTTGTGGTTTGGTTTCCAAATGTTTTGTTTACCAGGTTAGGTAATATCTTCAGTGGAGTTTAGGGGATGTCGGTGACAGTGTTGTTCTGTTTATAAAGGCTTCAGGCGTGGGTGTGTCAAGTGTGGGTCTTGTGATGGGTCTTGTGATGGATCAGGTGTGAGTCATCAGTGAGAGGTTTGTGATGAGCCTTGTGATGGGGAGGTCACATCAGGTCAAGATCATTGGGAGGTGAACTACTGGGAGGGACAAGGGGGGGCTTGTGTGGGTTGGTTGAGGGTCGGTGCTGTTTCTGGTTGACTGTGCAGTTGATATGGGCTCTGAAGGAATCATAGGCTGTTGTAGGTCAATGTGTCTATTGAAGGAATTGCTTGTGGAGTGGACCATATTTTCCAAATTCATTTTGTTGCTGTGTATATTATTCTAATGCTTTCTGTAACAGTTGCCAATGGAGACTGCAGCTTGTCCAAGTTGAACTCAAAAAACTCTTATCTATGTTTCACGTAGATTGTGGTTCCTTTTTCAATAAAAGACCCAGAACATACTACTTGGGTTCGTCAATGAGATAAACATGGTAGTCAAGAAAAATTAAGTTACCTTTACAGACATGCCAATTATAATTTTCAAACAAGATATTTTTAAGTTATTAGGGTTTTATTTTTATTGAGGTAGGTATTAGAGCAGTACCTTAAGAGGAGTAAAACAGACAGAAGACATAACTGAGGCTTTTCAAACTTTTGGATGAAGCAAGCTCCTTGCCTCAGGAGAAAGAATGTAATTGCCAGCATTGAAGTGAACTTATAGCTCAGTTTCCAGGTATGGAGAAGGCAGGATTAAAGGATTCAATTGTCTTGTGAAGACCCACCAATAGTCCTTACTGTTGTGTCAGCATGGTGAGACCTTATAACTGGCTGGCTGGTTTATCTTTCTATTGCCTATCTTAGATAATAAGCTTCCTAAATCCTTCTTTTGGGTTTGAAGCTTACCGTAAATGCCGGTGTATAAGACGATTTCCGCAAGCGCTGAAATCGGCGCCAAAGACGGAGGTCGTCTTATACGCCGAGTCGTCTTATACGCCGGAAATACTGGATGTTCTAGGAATGCGGCCTGGCTATAAAGACGGGGGTCGTCTTATATGCTGGGTCGCCTAATACGCCGGCATATACGGTACTTTTCATCTTGCTTTGACAGTGGTAAACTTGACTATCATGTTGCTTTTCTTGGACTTTGTGACAATTAATGCCCATAAAAATATATCTAAGAGAAAAAAAAAAGACAAGTTGACACAATTTGGTACTGACTATTTGCTCAAGATCAGCTCACAGCTCTGTTGATTAAGAAATCAAAAATAAAGAGGCAGTAATAAAGGAGAATATTTTTAGCTCAGGGTTGATATAATGATGACTTGATCAGTTACCTAGTTTGGGTAATGAAATGTCTGCAAAAAACCAAGCAAGCTCAGAGAGCACCAAGGACCCCTCATAAAGAGGGAGAGCGGATCTATGTGTAGTATAGAAATAAGCATTAATCTTTAACACTAAAACATATATGAACTAGATTAAGCTTGTTAATGTAAGAGTAAAGGATAAAGGGTCACAAATATACAAATTTCTGTATAGTGAATCAAATTGTTCTGTCGATTTAGAGAATCAAGATGTAGCTTAAACAGATTTATAACACGCCATTTTAAAAACTGGGAACCCAATCAAAACTGAATAAGGCATTTGCAAACTGTATTTATTTAAAAGTCTGCTAAAACCATAAATAATATTAGATGACTGGTATTTTTCAGTTTAGGTTTATCATCAACCTTATGATTAGTTAAATGTTATTTAAAACCAGTTTAGAAAGTATAGTTGACTAATTATGTGCCATTAAGTTGCTTTTTGACATCCACTGGACACATACATAGATTTTATATATAGTACTAGTATTATAGGACTAATAAGACTAATCTAATAGGCAATCCTAAAATCTAATTTATTGACCTATCGGTCTTACTATTTTCCTGTTACTACGTTTATGTATAACTACTATGCAGACTCCTGCATTGTTGGACTTCCAGAAACCACAAGAGACAAGAGCATTTCCAGAGGGTATTTGAGGAATAAATAAATGGTCACTGTTGAACCTTTTGGATTATGATTATTTTGGTGATTATAGAATGTTATGCTTTTAGAATATTTTTAAATCTTATGATGTAAACTGCCTGGCATCATCCTGCAATATAAGTCCAGTGTAACCTGAACACAATCAATCAACAGACTAGCAATTTATTAAAAATTATAGTGTTTTAATAAAACTGTGCCATTTTATTTTGTTAAAATAGTAGGCCTCACATAAATTTCAGTTTAGTCTAAGTGAAGATGATTTATAATTTATATCCACAGATGTTTGTGCTTAAACTACTATCAGTTTTATAAATTCAGGGTTACAGCTGATAACAATATTCCTACAGTCTTTCAAGGATGGACCATCTTAAATAGTGAATATATATGTAATTATGGAAGCACAATTCAATTCTTACAAAAAGAACTGAGGAAAGTAATTTTCCCATGGGCAACACAGAGACATTTTCCTATCTTTTTATTGGTTAGGTAAAAACCTCTTAAAAATGACTTTAAGTAGCTTTTTGATCATTAAAAAATAAAGTGTGACCTATTGATTTCTTTGTTTTATTTTATTTCTATCTGTTTTATAGTAGGAACTGGCAAAATCTGGTGCATGATAAAGTGAAATGACCATGAGATTTTGATGGAAGTCAGAAAAATGAAGCTTCACACATGAATGATTTACTCACAAGATTCAACATTTAGGGACATAATCTGTTGTTGAAAATAAGTCCAATTGCCATAGATTTCCAACTGTGTACAATAAGCCAATAGTGTGTCCTTGTTGAAGGGAAGAAACCAGCTCATTAGCAAAGATATATGGGATGGGTTCCATAAATGAGTTCCTCCCCCTTTTCTCTCAGATTCTTTTGTTTTTCTAATACTTTGGAGAAATAAGATGACCTCAAACACACTGCCTCAGGGTAATCTTGGGAAGTGAGTACCTTTATAAAAGAAACAGGTGTATCTCGATGGTCTTGGGTGTAAATATCTTCAAAGGGTGACCTGTGTGTGGGGGGGAAATGATGGAATTCTGACTGCTGTAATTGTTTTCTTTCCGATTAAAAAAGCATGACTTTTCTTTAGATTCTGTCTCATATCCTTTTTCAAATTAGGAACTGGCCCTCTGTGCCTTATTATCTGATAGAGATAAAGCAGCCCTATCTCCAACTTCAAAAGAGTGAGTAGGAGAGAAAAAAAAAACTTTGGTACTGTCCATTTCAATTAATCACACCCAAAACAAGTTTTTAAGTGACTGGGAATATTTCTTCTTAAATATGAAAAGATTTCTTACAACTAAGCATTTTTCCTAAGATGCAAAGGCAGCACAAATGCTGAGGAGAAAGACCTTCTTATCTTTTTATGCACTTCTATTTTAACTTATCAGCAGTAACAAAAGAAAGGACTCATTTTAGATTTATATTTGATTCCTTCCCTCCCAATAGAATTTTATCCTTCTTTCGCCTTGAGAACAATAGAAAGTTGTAACATGCAGACCTAGAAAAAAATTCTAAAAAATTTATGTGTAGAGAATATATCAAACTTTATACTGGCCTCATTTTTACACCAGAGTTGAATTATGAGCCAAAATAATATGCACTGTGTCAGTTATCCTTTGGACTGCTATTCAATCTGTTAGCTTACCCATTCTTGTGGTCTTCAAGAGACAAATAATGTGATAAAAATATTTCTCCTTGGACATATTTATGGAACCTTCATAAATTCCAAATCTAGCTTCTCTAGATTTCACTGTGTTTATTGACTCTGCCATCAATGTTCCTGCATTCTGGGTTAGAGATAATCACATGTATCCATTCAAGGACATACATGCCTATATGCAAGTATGCTCCAAATGCTGTATAATTTATGTTTGGGACTATTTGGAAAAAACTACTATAATTCTGTAAGGAGCTTCCATTTCAAGGCTGGTTTTATGTAACAATGAGGAGATCCAGTCATAGGTTGTAGTATCTTGAACCTTCTTTCACCCATATTTCTAATGCTTTTCAAGTGACATCATTGGTTGCTGAGAAATACTTCCAAATGGTTCTTGTTGAACCTGTGTCTATATCTGGAGAATGGCAAGGATGGATTAGAAGAACACTTTTAACATGTTTCCTCTTTATTTCAACATATTACCTCATATCAAAATCATATTATTATGAGTTGGGATTCCCCATAATGCCAGTTCTTTACGTTGTACATAGTTTATTCAACAAGCTCGTGCATTCCAGAAGCCCAAATATGAAACAGTGATGAACAGCCAATCAATTCAATTTATGAAACTAATATTTGAGACTAATGGTATATGGATAAATAATAAAGAGATGGCAATTGAAGAGGACACAAAGAACTTTTAAAGCTGCCATATGCAATAATCAAATAGGTAGCAGATAATGCTATGAGAATTTAGTACCTTATTTCATTGAAAGGAAAGTAGGCCAGAAAACAGCACGTTAAGCTCAATATGAAAAATACCTGTTTTTCAGAGTGTGGCAGGGAAAACGGAGGAGATGATCTACTTTGCATAGTGTTCAGCTACCCAGATAAAGTAGAAAGAGAAATACAATTTTTTTCCCCCATAGCAAAAACAACCAGAATCTCAGAAGCTTCTTGCCACGGCAAGGAGGAAGGGAAGAATAAATTGTCACATTTCCATATTCATGCCCACATGGGCTAAGTGAGAACCTATTTTGCACAAGCACTTCACTTGGGAATGGAGAATAAAACAGAGATAACATTTCTCAGTTGAAGTGGGAGGAAAATCATTTTTTACTTAGCAGTTTATGCAGAACTATGGACCTTGAAAGTCAGTGTTAGATGGATCCTTCAGATTCTGGAGGGAAGGAAGATAAGGGGATTCCATCAAATCTTTTGGTCAGTGCTCCATGGCTGGTTTTGTTGCACTCCTTCACTTCTTAAATCTCAGTTCTTATGGAGTTGAAGCCTTAGCGAGTAGAGATATACTTTGTTTTTCTTATATTGCAAGGCTGTTTCATAGGTCCAGGAACATTGCTTCCAAAATCTAAGAAGGCAACATATTGGACAGATTTCATTCCATATCCTGCAAGATAGTGGAAGAACCTTAGGCACCTAAGCCTATCTGGTCTAGATTCAGATGGCCCAAGAAGCTTTTCTTTGACATAAACAAACAAACAAAAATAATGTGGCAATTGAGAGGGAAAACTCAGGGTTGGTTTTCTTACTTTTCAGTTCTCCTGTCTTTAATCATGGATAGGACATGGAGGACAGGTGAGGTGGAATGGGCAATCTCGCTGTGGTCAACTCGCCATAGCCAACTTGCTACGGACAACTCAACACAACCAACTCACCATGGGACAACTTGCTACGACCAATTTGCTATGGAACAACTCCCTGTGGGACAATTCAATAATTCTATTTAATTATTTAAAATAATTAAAAATTATTTTGATTTTTGTCATTCACAATTCATTTTTTCCTCCTTTGGTATCCTTTCAATAATGTTTCGATTCCCCCATTTCTTCAATATTATTGTAACTATGGCGAGTTGTCCTGTGGTGAGTTGGCTAAAACAAGTTGCCCCACAGCAAGTTGGTCATGGCAAATTGGCCGCAGTGACTTGTCCTAGATCTGAGGAGAGGATAGATGAGGAGAAGATGAGGTGGACATTTCCTATTTTTAATAGGAATTTCTGCCCTGAAACAAATTTATTGCTAGTACAGGTGGTCCTATCTAGGGGTGGGGAGTGGGGCATGGGGGGAAGAGAGAGGAGAAGGAGGAGAAAAGTGGTTAGGACTAACAAAAGAGGGCAGGAAGAATAAGATATAAAGATAAAATGATTAGGCCAAGGATTTGGGTTGTATTAATAGCTTTCTTCTTGGGCTGAATAAAACAGTTGCTAAAAGGCTGATGTTCCTAGTAAAGTTTTCCAAAGTCAAAAGTGAAGAGTATCCAAGAAAGAACAGATGAGTCATTCATTACTCAACCTGTGCCTATCGCTCTGCCCAGTGGTGGGATTCAAATACCTGAACAACCGGTTCTCTGCGTGAATGCAGGCCTGGGCCTCCGAGGCCTAGAACAGACTGCCGGAAGTGGTATCCACATACTTCCAGTGGGCCATTCTAGGTCTGGGAGGCCTCCTCCAGGCCTCCGAGACCTAGAACAAACTTCTGGAAGTGGCATCCACACATTTCCAGAGGGCCATTCTAGACCTGGGAGGCCTCCAGAAGCAGACTTCCAGAAGCAGTGTGCAATCAGCTGGTTCTCCAAACTCAACAAAATTTAGCTACTGGTTCTGCCGAACCAGGGCAAACTGGCTGAATCCCACCACTGGATGTGCCTAACAAAAGGAATAGCTCATAACTGTGACAGGAAAGGTTGTAAAATGGGGCAAAATTCACTGAAAAACTGTCTCACAAATAGAAATGTTGGTTCAACTGTGGTCCTAAGTCAATGACTAACTGTAAATATATAAATAAATAAAATAAAGAACTCTTTTTTTATGCTGGTTTACTTCTTGACTATTCAAACAATTTAAATGATTATATCTATTATTTACTAACTATTATTATCATTATACAAGTTGATGTTGTTCATTTTGTAAATAGGTCGAAAGAGAGAGAAAAGGGACATTAAGATCACCTAAGGAGATCCTTAGCTATCAATAGATAGATCGTGTGTTTCTTTTAAATATAGTCAGATTCCTTTTATATTTATTAAGAAGACAATTCTGGAAAGCAACAAAGTTCTATACATCTTCTTGACTGGCTTTAGATTTTGCTAAATTTTCTCAGATTGTTACAGTGAACTAAAATTAGACTTATTGCCTAAGCAAGGCATTGATTTAAGGCCAAATTTTGGGTTTATATTGTGTGTCTAAATTAGAAAAGAGAACAGTTCCAATAAGTTTGTTGTGTTGAACCCTTATCCTAGAAGATTAATTTATTTATTTTATTTATTTTATTTTAAAAATTTTATTTTATTTTATTTTTAAAATTTATAAGCCGCCCCACTCCCGAAGGACTCTGGGCAGCTAACAATAAAAAAACACATAAAACATAACAAACAACAATACAAAAACAATCATCCAGGGGTAAGGTTTTATAAACCCCAGGCCTGCCGGAAAAGCCAGGTCTTAAGTAGCTTACGGAAGTCCAACAGGGTGGGAGCGGTCCTAATCTCCGGGGGGAGCTGATTCCAAAGCGTGGGCGCCATCACAGAGAAGGCCATCCTCCGCGGCCCCGCCAAATGGCACTGCTTGGCCGACGGGGCCCGAAGGAGGCCCAGCCTGTGGGATCTAACCGGACGTAGGGAACTATGAGGTAGTAGGCGGTCTCGCAAATAGCCTGGTCCTGAGCCATATAGGGCTTTAAAGGTAATGACCAACACCTTAAATTGGACCCAGAGACCAATAGGCAACCAGTGCAGCTCACGGAGGATAGGTGTAACGTGGGTGTATCGAGGAGCACCCACTATCACTCGCGCGGCTGCATTCTGGACCAACTGTAGTCTCCGAATACTTTTCAAGGGTAGCCCCATGTAGAGCGCATTGCAGTAGTCCAATTTACCATTGGTCTGCCGCATAAAGAGCAAATGGCAGATAGTCATCGTTTTGCTTTTGAACTAGGAACATTAGATTGTCGGGGGGGGGGAAGGATTTTTGGAACAGAGGTGATCAGAGGAAATTGCTTCCTCTGTAGTATGTTATATTCTGTTATAATGTATTCAGTGCTTCTGCCATTGTGTAGGCAGAAAAGTATAGAAGGCAATACAAATACAGAAAGCAATAGTTCCTTTAATGAAGTAATTTGTTATGAGGGAAGAACAATAGATACAGTAATGTTAATTTATTTAAAATGAGCCAACAGTATTGCTTATTCTCGAAGAAGTTGAAAAATTAAGTACCTTTTTGGTCTTTTTTCTCTCTCAAAAAAAGCACCATTACTATTCGGCTATCATACACTATGTAATTAGGAGAAGAAGATGATCCATGGTTAAGAACTGAAATGATTCCATTTGTCAGAAGCACTATTTAATAAACTTGTTATTTCAGCAGAGCTTGAATTAGACTGGTGAAGTATGTTGATGGGAAGGGACTTCTTAATGAAAATTTTGTGCCCTCGAATATCTCCAGTTTAAGTCAAGCCATGTTCATTCCTGTAGTCTGTTAAAATGAAGACACAGAAGAATGAAGCAGGCCCCTTCTGTCTCCTCTTGTAATTTATATCTTGTTTATAAATAATAGAACATAGATTAAAAGGACTGGAGGGGACCTTGGATGTCTTCTAGTCCAACTCCCTGCTCAAGCAGGAGACCCTACATCAGTGATGGCGAACCTTTTAGAGACCGAGTGCCCCAAAACTGGCTCCGCCCCTGCTCCACTCCCTGCCCCGCCCCCACCCCACCTGCCCTCAGGGCCACTCACTGTCTCCAGGGCCCACCGCAGATCACCCAAGCAGCCCAGAAGCACCATGGTGGCCACGCCCTCTGCCTGCACCCCACAGCATCAACTGTGCATGATGGGGCATGAGGGCAGAGTCTTTTCTACGCTGCCTGGCTGCCATGTCCTTGGCTATGCTGCTCCGCGTGGGCCACCTTGGGGTTGACTTTCCTCCAGGGGGGCTGCTGGGGAGGAGGGGGCTGTGGGGGGAGGAGGGGCTGGGGCAACGGCATGTGTCCCCACAGAGAGGGCTCCGAGTGCCACCTCTGGCACGCGTGCCATAAGCTCGCCACCACTGCCCTACATCATTCCAGACCAATGGCTGTCCAGTCTCCTCTAGAAATCCTCCAATAATGGAGTACTCACAATTTCTGAAGGCAAGCCATTCCACTGATTAATTGCTCTCACTACCAGGAAGTGTTTCCTTAGTTCTAGGGTGGATCTCTCTTTGATTAAGTTTCGATCCGTTGCTTCTTGTCTTGCTCTCAGATGCTTTGGAGAAGAAGCTGCCCCCTCTTCTTTGGGACAGCTTCTGAAATATTGGAAATCTGCTATCAAGTCAACCCTAGTTCTTCTCTTCATTAGCTAGCCATCCTATATAGTTTAGCATCCAGACCGGTTATCATTTTTGTGCTCTTTGAATTCTTTTAAGAGTCTTAACATTTTTTTTTTGTACATAGTAGAGAGTACACTGAGAAGAGTAATCCAGAACTTACATCTTCTTATATGAGGTAGATGCAAAAAAAAATGGATGAAAAAAACCCAACCCGTTTGACCTAATAGTTAAGACACCAGTTAAAAATCTAGGAGACTGTGAATTGGAGTTTCTAGTTTTCTAGCTGTGCACATGAAAGCCAGCTGGGTGGCTTTGAGCCAGTAACTCTTTCTCAGCCCAACCCACCTCACAAAGTTGTTGTTGTGGGGAAAATAGGAGGAGGAAGGAGTACTAGGTATGTTCAGCACCTTATTTATAAAACTAATAAAGGTGGGATAAAAATAAATGCATAACAATAAAATTAATAAAAGTTTTTTCCTTTTACAGTGAAGTGAACAAATATCAGACAAATGTCAATATGAGGTTCCAGATATTTTGTCTTTTTTGATAGTGACGCTGAACAGATTCCTAATGTTAAAATAAAGGAGGAGACTATGTCCCCTTTGCTTAGCAGTAAATTTGGCTCAATTATAATACTGACCTAGTGCAAATTTTGCTGAAAGGAGGTTTATTTTGTTTATGGTATAAGCTATATCCTAAAATTGCTCTGTGGGGGTGTATATAGAGCTCCACAAGAAGGTGCTGCCTTGTCTCAGGAATGATGAATTTGGCAAGATTAATGTCAGGCCCAAAAAAACAAGAATAACACGTGGAGTTGCTTCTGAGTATTTACTTTATTGTTGTTTGCCTGCAGACAGAATCTTGCTAGACTAAAGCAGCTATCTCCATAACTATAAAATACTCCATGAACTATTAGAGAGTAGCCTTCTTTGCCTTCTTTCTGCCTCCCAGACACTGCTCTTTGCCCTCTGGGAGGGCAGACCCTCCCTGATGGGACTGCAGACAACATTCCTCCATAACTGCCTTCCCCACTTGATATTAATGGCCATGCAAACCTGCACGTGCGAAAGACACTAGGTTAGGGAAAACTGCCTTAGCAGCAACACATCATTTACTGCTTTTAGAAAACTCCCTTAAATATCTGCTTGCTGAATATTTCAATAGGCAGGAAAGATGCAGGAATTGCCCTAGCTGATAATTTCTTATTTAGTTGCCCTATTAATTCAGATCAACCTTTTCAATTCAAGGTAAAA
Organism: Crotalus tigris; assembly: GCF_016545835.1. Lineage (NCBI taxonomy): Eukaryota > Metazoa > Chordata > Lepidosauria > Squamata > Viperidae > Crotalus > Crotalus tigris. The sequence goes on from NW_024096520.1 coordinate 2,217,369, forward strand.
CTCTGGCAAAAATGGAGTTAACAAAGCAAGTCAGCTCCAGAATCAGGCTCTCAGATACATGACTGCCTTGTTCCAATAGACTCTGTATTAATTTAAATATCCTGGACAGAATTCATGCCACTGTAGACCATAATGGCTACTGAGGAGCTCCTTCAGCCCATCCTGTGCCAACAAATGAGTCTGAAAGTCTATGAAAGAAGCATCAAAAAGAGTCCTGCGGTATAGCAGGACACAACTCATTGGATGTAATATTATCTTTCACAGACACTGAGCAGTTAAATTTAGACTCAGTGGAGAAACTGATGTGCTGACACTTGTTCTTTTCAGCCATGGTCTGATTTTCTTTGCAAGTCTGGCAGGACTCCTTGTCAGGGAGGAGTAGCCAAAAAACTCTGAGAGGCTTAAAGTCATGTTTTCTCGATTTTGCATTAGACACGATGTCTGACGCAAAACTGGATGGGTTAGGCAGTCTGAATGTCAAAGTCAAAAGGACAGATCCAGCACACCAGAATAAATTCCAGTTTTGTTCTTTCACAGAATTTCCATGTAAAAGAAATTATTTGGCTGTTTCATTCTAATATAACGTAGTCTGCAAAAACATTTCAAGCAAAGCACTCAATTTGTACTGATTAGTAGCAACTCAGATGACAGTGAGGAATATGAATATAAGTGGTGAGGCCACAAACATTCTTCCTGACTGAGTAGCTATTATGCTAAGCTGCTGAGCTGGCTCTAAGGAAGTTTCTGATTGCAACAAATTTCCCCCAAAACCCTTCCAAGATTGCAGGGCATGAGCACTTTATGCAGAGATGAGTGATGAAACATGCTACCTGTCAAAAGGGTATGATGATCATGCCATAGAGCAGTGATGGCAAACCTTTTAGAGACCGAGTGGCCAAAACCCGCCCCCCACCCCTGTCCCTGCTCCGCCCTGCCCGCTGGGCCATCCACCACCTTCACAGCCCGCCACAGATCACCCAAGCGGCCCAACAGCACCATGGTGGCCACACCCTCCCCCCATGCCCCGCAGCATCATCTGCGTGCGACAGGGCGCAAGGTCAGAGTCTTGTCCCTGCTGCCCGGGTACCATGTCCTTGGCTGCGGTGCTTCACGTGGGCCATGCCTGGAGTTGATTCTCCTCTGGGGGGGCTGCTGGTGAGGAGGGGGCCATGGGAGGAGATGGGGCTGGGATGACGGCGCGTGTGCCCACAGAGAGGGCTCTGAGTGCTGCCTCTGGCACGCCTGCCATAGGTTCGTCACCAGTGCCATAAAGATTGCTCTTTCTCTTTGCAATATGTAGTATTACTTGTCAAACTTGGTTCATTCTAGGAATAACAGAACAACAGTGTTGGAAGGGACTTGGAAGACCTCTAGCCTAATATAACCTCCTGTTCAAGCAGTAGACTCTATATCATTTCAGACAAATGGCTGTCCAATCTCTTCTTGAAAACCTTCAGTGATGGAACACCCGGATCTTCTGGAGGCAAGCAGAATAATAATAATAATAAATCATGTTTCCCTTTCTCATCAGATGCCCCAGTGTCTAGGCTTTATTCTGGATCAGTTGCATAATGTAGGACAGAGACTTGCAAGGTCAGTGGATTTGAAAATGGAAAGAGATTTGCATGGCATCTCAAAGCTGGGCTTCAGAGGTGGCAGAGCTAGAGCCCAGTGGGTGCGGGAGGGCACTGAAGGAGTTTGAAGAAAGGGTATGCAGGCCTTATGCATCTGCAAGGATGCATAGGTCTCACTTGGAATACAGTGGGAGATGGAAATAGGTAAAGAGAACTCTGATAAAAATAATAAAGGCAGGATACAAACCAACTAACCAACCAGCAAACAAATAAATAAATGCTTCAAAGAAACTGCACCTTAATTAATCCCGTACAACAGGAACCTGGAAATTTCTCTTACAGCTCCCAAGTTTCCCTGGACATTAGATCCCTTCCTAAAATCTACATTATTCTTGTGTTGTGGTTCATTCATTACTTCATGCTTCTTCGTAAGCCTTAATGTCATTTATATTTACTGCAGTTCATTTCTATTGAGCTTTTCCTGAAGGACCTTAAGGCAATGGCAGTTTCTCTTCTATTCCTGATTTCTAGCTGCACAGGATAAGTTGAAAGAGAATGACTGATTAAAAAAAAAGCATTGATTTATTTGGACATAGCACCCCCAATTTAGGTCTTATGGGGTTACAAATACCTTAAATAAATTTTCAGTTCTGGAGTTGCAATTGCTAGAGGCCAGCAATTCACTCTAATTCCCTAGAGGGTGACTTCATGTCTTGAAGATTTTGCTTCTATTTTAATCCTATACGTAGAAAGATATAGGATTCCCATCATCTGAACTTGCTTTTCTGCCATCATCCATGTCTTCGTCTCTTTGTCCTCTTCTTCAGGTCCTTTGTAAGATGCTTTGTTTATACAAAAAAATTTTTTTTCCAAGGCTGCCCAGTCATCATCCCCTCTAAAGGACAAGAATGTTCCAGGAGCATTGATTGTTTACATAATTTATCCTACCTGATCGTTAGGACAGAGACAGCAAGCTGGCAAACTGGGGACATTCAGGCAACTGGATTTACTTGCTTTCTTCCCATTCATCAGGCATCACCAAAGTGGCCAGGGAGTGGCGCTGTGGTTGCAGCTTCAATGTGTGAGGAATTAAAAAAAAAAAAAAAATAAGCAATTTCAGGATTTTCCACTGGTGGAATGGATTTTCTGCAATCACTCTTGTTAATATGGGATGAGCTGAGGCTAGACCTGGGGAAAGGGGTGAGTTTTGAAGACGGTCAGATCCTTGAATTTAGTTGACCTGAGAATAATTTAGCTAGGGACTTTTTACTTGCTTTATCAGAAGCTCCCTTTCACATTGCTATCTCTCTGTCTTTCTCTTTCTCTCTCTCTCTCTCTCTCTCTCTCTCTCTCTCTCTCTCTCCCACTTTCTTCTTCTTCTTCTTCTTCTTCTTCTTCTTCTTCTTCTTCTTCTTCTTCTTCTTCTTCTTCTTCTTCTTCTTCTTCCTCCTCCTCCTCCTCCTCTTCCTCCTCCTCCTCCCCTTCATCTCTCCCTTTCTCCCTCCTCTCTCCCCCCCTTTCCCTCTGTCCCCTCTTCCTCTGTGGAGGAACAGTCAGGGAAAAATAAGGATTTCTCTCTGTTCTCTCGTTCTGCCTCCCTCATTTGGAAGACTGCTAATTTCTTACAGAAAAATAGAGTCCTTCTCCTTTTCTTTTCCTCCAGCAAAAGAACACGAAAGCTCAAAGAAGCAGGCATTTTGCTGAAGCATTAACTGTTTTAATAAACTTCCCTTCCCTTGCCTTTTGGATCTTAAGTGGACCTTTAGATACATTTAATTAGCTTGGATCTATTCATAGGAGACACAGTGAATGAATGGGAGAAATCTGATCAGAGCTATCTCATAAAGACCTGGGCTTCCAACCAATTATGATAATTTCTTCCTCATGCTTAAAAGAAGAAACACTTCAACAATAAGAGACTTCACAAAATATGTGGGGAGAAGATATATAACTGGTTAAAAGTACAGCAAACAATGTAGCATTGTATCATGACTGCAGTGACAGATGATAACTGGGTTTAAATTCTAATTTAAGAGAAAGTTAAGTAGAGTAAATTGTATGCTTCTCTCATTATCTACCATACTTTACAAGACTAGTGCCATGATATAGTAGAAGAGAATTGTTTAAATTATTTTGATTTTTTTTAGAAGAGCGGGTATGATAATAACAGAATTACAGTAAGTAAAAAAGCGTAACCAAAACGATTTCGGTCAAAATGAATTCAACGAAAGCAACTTTGATTGAAAAACCATGCACCAGTCTGGCCACTAGAGGGAAGCAAAAGATAACGAAAGCAAACCACAGTCCCGCTTTCCCTCCTCAACACTTTAAAAGCCACTTTCATAAAATGGTCTATTCGTGTCAAACTGCTGCAGATTAAATTGAACCTGCTTTGCCTTTCATAATTTGGAAATTCAAAAGACCAATTTCTGAGTGTAATTGAAAAACACATTTCAGGATTATTCGCTGAATCAATAGTTCCAGCGAGAGTTCATATTAATCTATATACTGTTCAACAGGATAACAAGAGGAAAGTAATGTTTACTCAATATTCCAACCTTCCTATTGCAGAAATTAGCAGGGTGGGTCTACAGCCATTAGTGAGCCTTTGGCATCAAGCACAGAGAAGAGAATATATGGGGCTTCAAATGTTTGATTTATTTACACGGCACCTACATTCTAGTTAATGCTCAGCCTTAAAGCTCCTGGGTTATGGACAAATCTATCTGTCAGGGTTAATATGGGAGAAATGATATAAAATTGCTAAGTCATGTAGGATAGGATAGAGCTCATATATATTAATAAGAAAAGAGAAAACAAAAGGATTGCAGAGAGAGAAATGGAGCATAAGGCTTCCCCTGCACTTTAAATTCTTGTTTATCAGATGATTTAAGGCTCAGAAGATAAGCTAGAAGGTAGGAAGGAAACAGCAGTTATTCTTAGTTTTATTTTGTGTCTCTGGTTTTCCTCAGCTTTCCCCTTTTTCTTTTCTCTTCATGCTGTAATAATAGGCCTCTAGTTATTTTTTTTAGAATTATTAGAAACGGAAGGATCTGAAGGATCCTGTGCTTTCATCAAAACGACATGAAGTGATGCACCCTCTTGAGGCAAATCCCACCCATTTTGTATATGCGAACAATGTCCTAAGAAGAATTTTTGTCATGACAGCAGGACACAAACGTTGTCCTTTGCTCTCGCATGATCCCTTCCGGAGATGTCCTGATTAGAAAGACCAAAACAGTGTTGTGCTCTGTCAAGCTACATTGCATGCATGTCCTAGTAGGGAGAAGCAACACTACTAATCAATTTAATAGACTAGAAAAACAACAACAACAAAAAAATGAAGTGTTGTTAGCTGTTCAACTGTGAATTACCAGGTCAGCCTCTGTTATTCCCAGATGAAAAGTCTTGTATCTGCACCACAGGGCAAGAAAAGAAACAATGGTTGGAAAACCATCAAAGAGGGAAGCAATCAAGAACTAAGGAGAAATTTCTTTAACAGTGAAAGCAATTAACCAGTGGAACGGCTTGCCTTTTAGAAATCGTGGGTGCTCCATCACTGGAGGTTTTTAAGAAGAGACTGGACAGTCACTTGTCTGAGATGGTATAGGTCAGGGGTAGGCAACCTTGGCTCTTTTATGACTCTTGGACTTCAACTCCCAGAATTCCTGAGCCAGCCATGCTGGCTCAGGAATTCTGGGAGTTGAAGTCCAAGAGTCATAAAAGAGCCAAGGTTGCCTACCCCTGGTATAGGTTCTCCTGCTTGAGTAGTGGGGCTGGACTAGAAGACCTCCAAGGTCCCTTCCAGCTCTATTCTATTCTATTCTATTCTATTCTATTCTATTCTATTCTACCCTACCCTACCCTACTCTACCCTACTCTACTCTACTCGACTCTATTCTATTCTGTTCTGTTCTGTTCTGTTCTATTCTGTTCTATTCTATTCCCTCTTTCAGATCTCCAGCTCTACTCCTTTGAATCATTGCAGCCAGTCCTCTCTATAACCATGTCATAACCTTAATAAAATAAAATAAAATAAAATCACTGCTTCAGAAATCTGTTTAGGGAAAACTTTCTAAAGCAGCTCCCAATGGCCTCTCTCCAGTTCTTCTTTCAGAGAAGTGTATTTTTCACAAGGGGTTATAACCAGAGGGGTATTTCTGTTAAGTCTTGTCAGATTTGTTCAAAAGACTGAAGTTGAGCTGTAGTCCAGAGGTTTGTGAACCTTCACAGGTAATTTGTCTATCCTGTTAGTGCTTTTCAACATCTCGTGAGGGGATTAGGTGAAATTGTTAACAGGTTGAGTGCCATCTTTGTGCAAATAACAGCCAGATTTATTTCTCTTTTCCATCTTTTTAGACACATTGGCAAAGGTGTCTATGCTGGCAGGGGAAAAGGGATCAACTGGGAAAAGGTGCCCAATAGCCTCACGCAAATGCTGTGACTTGCACATCTGCTAGGTGTAAATATTGGGACACAAATTTCTAATGCCAGTATTTACACAAAGATGTTACTGCCCAACAGTCAACATTTTGGCATTACTGCAGTTTGCTTTTGAGATTACAGGGTGATGGCCATCACAGTCAGCTCTGTTTGGTCCAGAGTACAATGTGGATGACTTATAACAGACTGAAACTGAATTGAGACAAGTCTGAGTTAGATTATATTTCTATCCATTTGGAGGGGTCTTTACCAGTTTTGGATCAGAAAACACACCCACTGAAAACCTAGAGATGTTTCTCAACTATGTGCTATTCCTAATGCAGTGGTAAAAGCCCCTTTGTTTGAGCTCGTCCTTATTTACTAACTTTATTACTCCAATCAGAGTTAGCACACTTTTGGAGGAGTGTGAGAAAGTCAATCCTATCTCCAGCCTCTTTGCAAAAAGACGTTCCAGTTTCCCCTCACAGAATTAAAATTAAGTGGTTCCATAGGACCACGTAGCTGCTAGAGCAGTGGTTCTCAACCTTTTTAATGCAGCGACCCCCAACCGGTCGTAAGTCGAGGACTACCCAACTGGTCGTAAGTTGAGGACTTTTCCTGCCCAGGAGCACTGCACATGCGTGGTGCCGCCCCCTGTGCCGGCCGAGGCATAGCTGGCAAGCAGCAGAGATGGCGCAGGGCGACCACTGGCTGGGCCACCAGCTGGCCCAGCCCAAGGGAGGTAAGGCACCTGCCAGGCCTGACGCGTGCCAGAAACCCTCCCTGCGCCCGCCGCCTCCCACCTCCCACCCCTGGCCCTCTTTTACTTACATTTTTAGTAATTGCTCAGCAGGGAGGGATGGAAACTTCCAGACAGCTCGCCTTCGCTGCAGACAACTTGCAGGACCGTTTGCAGAATGGGACTTTTGGCGGGCTCAGCAGGGCAGAGACAGCCTGGACAATTCCTATTGGCTTTTGAAAGCCAATAGAATTAGACTCTATTCAAGAGAGTCTATTCTATTGGCTTTCAAAAGCCAATAGAATAAAAGGGAGTAGCATAGCTAAGGAAAGGGGGAAAAATGGCGGACTGCGTTGTTTGGCGACCCCCATGAAATGGTCATTTGACCCCAAATGGGGTCACGACCCACAGGTTGAGAAGTGTTGTGCTAGAGGAACACCTATATTTACTTGCATCATTTTCTTAAGAGATGAATGGCTGCTTAATATAAAATAGTATAGGGTTTCCCGCTTGAGCAGGAGGTTTGATTAGAAGACTTCAAGATCCGTTCCAACTCTGTTCTGCTGTTATAAGCTAAACATTAGCTGGGATGCACGTAAAGCCTGGAGCAGAGGCTGATATTCTGAACTATTTTTTTCAGATATAAGCCTGTGATGTTTTCTTGCAGTCCACTATAAATTTACTGTTTACAGCAAGTTCAATTTGAAGACTTTAAATTTAGATATATTGAGAATGAAGGTCCTGTCATTTGTAGCAAAGTTATGATCAGATGATGCCTAGATCATAAGAAAATATACAGAATGAAAAGATAAAAGAGGTTGTAGTTTAGCTGGCACAAACAAGCTACTGAACCTGTGATCACATCTTAAAAATGGAGGGTCCTCAAGATGTATGGTAGAAGTAAAGAATTCTGGGAACTTTTTAGGTCAGGTTGCTTCTAGATGTATCTAAGGAAGACAAGTCACTGTAGTGTTTATTGATTATGGCACTGAGTAATGTACGTTAGCAGGATAAATTAATGAGACTTGAGTGAGATGTAGATTAAGAGAGAGTAAACTAACAGGCTGATGTTATGAAACCAAGGACAAATCATGTATACTTATAATTCCTCATTCATTTATGCTTTGAGGTTTGGATAACATGGCTTAGCTTATCATGTGAATGTGGTCACCACATGAGAAGCTGAAGATCTGAAACATGTACCTTAATTTCATTATAATTATTAAATATGGGTTCAAAAACCCAATTCTGCCTCATAAAATGTAAAAAACCAAATTATCATTGGCTTCATTTCAATTTTTTGAATAAGATTCTACACAAAATAGCTACACTATGCAGCATATACTGGGGGATTTTAAAATACTATTGCTCTGTGAAAATTATGTGCTTGGAAGGATGAACATAGCAAACAGCTAAAATGCATACTTCACGCAAATCCAAACAGATGGAATTTTTCTTTACTGAATATTCATAAGCAGGTACTGGAACAAAAGTTTACTAGAAGAAACTTTTAATGGGTGAATGGAATTATTTAGTGAATAACACCCGGCAACAACAGCTAGAAACTGCTCCAAAGGTACTTGTAAGCATTTCTAAAAATACCTCCCTTCGACAAATCACTCCTCGAGTGGAAATAATTTTTTTAGTGAGAAGATACTAAATCTTCCTACGGTTATGAATTGGATTTTGGAAGGCTTGGAAATTCCATTTATCACTGGCCTAGTTCATGGCCGCCTGTTTTTTTTTTTTTTTGCTGTGCTGAAGAAGAAAACCAAGCTAGCAAAGAGGCATATAAAAAGAACATCTCAGGAAAAGTTCTTAATCGGGGCAACTTTATGTGTTCATTTCTCCATAGTGCTCCCTGTCTTGAGGGAAAAAAGCAAATGCATCTGGGAAATGCTCCTCAGAAAGCATAAACAACAATGACAACAACAACAGACAACAACAATCAAATTCTATCTTTTCCCATGCAGTAGTTTGATGATAATGACTAAGTCCGTATATTGCATTCAACTTAATATGACGTAAAAAAAATTCACACACATATTATGGCACACATATTATGGTGTAAAATAACCACACAGATACTTTCAATTCCGTTTGCCAGTTCTATGTATAGAAGTTATGGTTAGCAAGAATAAGATTTCCCAGATTCTCCCTTTTCTCTTAAGGGATCTCCTGTATATTTGGGGAATATGTACACTCTTCAAATATATTGGGGTGCCAGTGGCCCCCTTTCCTAAATTGGGAGGCTTTTCAGACAGTCATTCATGCCCTGGTCCCCTCACAGCTTGATTACTGCAATTAGACACTTTACCCAGAAGCTTCAGCTCATCCAGAATGTGTGGGCAATGATGGGCATGCCTCAGTAGGCCCATGTAACATCTATGCTTCATGTGCTGCGCTGGCCATTAGTTTGCTTCTGAGTGTGATTTGACGAAGCTGTTTACTCTATATAAACTGCCTAGGTGGCTGACATGCTGGTCACTGCCTATAAAAGCCTACATGGGTACTTAAGGGAGTGTTTTGTTCAAGACTGGTTCAATCTGGCAGAGTTGATGCACTCCACAGCAAGGACCCTACCATTCAGTCCTGAGCTATAAATTATGGGTGGTCCTCAACTTACAACCAAATTTATGTTGCTAAATGAGACATTTGTTAATTGAGTTTTGCCCAATTTTATAACCTTTCTTGCCACAGTTGTTAAGTGAATCACTGCACTTGTTAAATTAGTGACATGGTTGTTAAGTGAGTCTGGGTTCCCGACTGACATTGCTTGTCGAAAGGTCGCAAAAGCTGATCACATGACTTCGGGGAACTGCAACCGTCATAAATATGAACCAGCTGATAAGCATCTGAATTTCAATCACATGACCATGGGGATGCTGCAATAGTCGTAAATGTGAAAAATGCTCATAAGTCACTTTTTTCAGTGCAGTTTGAACGGTCACTAAATAAACTACTGTAAGTTGAGGACTACTTGTATCCTTTTTATTGGAATCATACACTTGTTTCTAGAATAATCTAAATCCATAACAGTTATTTAAAGTGTACAACTTTCTTCAATTTTTAAATAATCAAAATTTATTTACGATTTATAGTGTGCCAAAATCTTTCATAACTCTGGCTGGTTGCCAAATGCAACAGTAAAAATAGTTTATTAATAATAACAATACGGCAAGTCAAGTCTAAGCCTCTGGCTGACTGAGCAACCATCGATAATAATAATAATAATACAAAACCCCATCAATCAATTTCAAAGGGCAGCTTTACTTGGAACAGCTTATATCACGGGTGTCAAACTCGCCGCGTCACGTGATGTGTTGTGATGTATCACAACTTTTTTTGCATTGCCGGAGCTGGGGTGGGCGTGGCCTCTGTATGATGCAACCAGCCCATGGGCTGGCAGTTTGACACCCCTGGCTTATATCTTGTGACGGTACTTTTGACACTGTCAGGCAACAACATCTGCCTTTCTTGGGTGTTTTGGAAAGACTCAATATGTGTATAAAAATGCCAATTCCAATCTAAACACTGGTGGACTGTGTGACCAACTATAAACCTCCCAAAATGTTTGGTACCCACTCTAACCAAAGCTCTGCGGTAGACCTTAAGGCCTTAGGTCACGGTAGGAACCATGTGAATGGTGTTCCAGAGGGCAGGCACATGACAGAGAAGCCCACGTCCTAGATCTCACCAGATGGCCTGTTTATCCATGCTGGCTGGCGAATTCTGGGAGTTGAAGTCCAGACATGTTAAAGTTGCCATGATTGAGAAATACTGGTCCAAAACCTTTCAGAGTGGTTTGCTCTGATCTAGTAGCAGCCTGAGCTCTGATTGTTTGCAATGCCTGGCATGTTCTTTCCCTCCCCATGGGAGATCATCATGTGGGGCAACCATTTTATCTTGGGCTGCCAGATTGCGATATTTTCTACATTTTTTTCAAAGACTTACAATTGATACAGTGGTGGGCCATTAAGTTCATGGACTATCAGAAACTCAGGTGCGGTGCAACTCTTCCATTTCCCAAGAGGCACCTAATTTTTTTGCCCAGGCTGGTTATAGTTACTACCTTGCTTTCCCGTATTCTGCCCACACTACTGCAAAGCCTCTCTTTCCTTTATTATTATCTTTTAAAATTTTTAAAGTTATAATGTAGGAACATTGTTGTTTTGTTTCCATGAAGCTGAACTATAAAAGCAACAAAAAAGCATAAATAAAATGGTCTGTCTTTGTGTCAAAGGAATTCATGTAGGAAAGAACATCGGCAGACTTCTGGGAAAGTAAAGGAAAGACATAGAGTTTAGTCAGAAGAGACCAGTCCCTGAAGGGAAAAGGCAAGAACTGATTGAACGGTCCACAGAATAGCCGCCAGATGGATTTGCCTTTCTTGCATGGATGGGAAGAGGAAGAACCAGAGTAATAACTAATCAGGTCTTGTGATTGTGGCCCAGATTGCATACCAGCCCAACTGCCAAGTGACTGCCACTAGGCTAGATTTCTAAATTTGCCTTAAAAATAGCTGGGAACAAGCATGGAAGACAAGCAGCTTATGTTGCAATATAGAATTACCTTCCATCTATCTGTCAAGAATGAAACTGTCAACCCTGATAACAGTGGATGTTTTGCATTGACAACAGATGGAAATGTAGCCATCTTTTCCCCTTTTGCTTTTAGAGTTAGATGATGCTGGGAGGGGGGGATGTGAATGAGAGTCCAGCTAGAAATAAAAACACTAAACTTAGTGTGAGAACCAAAGTTATTGAGCCCAGAGCTGATAAAGAATTGGTGGGCTGGAGAACTGGAGAGGAAGCCCACACTTCAAGCTAATTGGGGAATGTGATTTATGACTGTTAATTGGAGGAGGAATTGTGCTTTGTTACTATGTGCCCAGGGGAGGGTAATTCAGTTTTTGGCTTCAATTATGTAGTGCCGATATTATGCTACTTGAATAAAAGATTCTTTAAGCTAAACATTGCCTTGAAGTTCTTTTGAAGAGTTTCATATGTCAGAACCATGACATAAACTTTGGCAGCTACATGCCTCTTCTTTTCAACTTGCTCTTAGAGTAAGAGGGAGGGGGAGGTGTTGCTTTAGAATGGGTTAGATGGAGAAATTAAACTTCTACGATTCTGCTGAAGACCGTGGGAGCTGGAGCCATTTCCAAGGACACTGAAGCAGGTATGGAAGAAAAGCAGGCAGTTCCCACAACAAAGAGAAATTGTTTATAGAGACTATGTGAGAGGGCAGGGGCATGGGCGAAGAGACTATTGTTTAACTCTTTGATCTGGTATCTGAGAACCTTAGAGTGAATCTTAGTTCGACAGTACTAAGCCGTGTATTCAATAAACAGTAAGATTTCTGGAAACGGAATGAACCTGGAGATTTATTTGGATTCTTGGGCTGGATGTTGACATTATCATTGTGTGAGAGATATGCTAGTCTCAGGAGACTTCCTACACCCTATGTCCCAGGCAGACATGCACAGAGCACATGCTCTTTGACCCTCCTTTGATTTTCCTCCCAGTGGGATGCAGTTAGTAGATGCTAGGCTTTGTCTTCTGTATCAGTGTTTTTCAAAGTTGCCAAGTGTGAAAAACATTGGTCTATATCAGGGGTAGTCAACCTTGGCTCTTTTATGACTCGTGGACTTCAACTCCCAGAATTCCTGAGCCAGCTAAGCTAAGCTGGCTCAGGAATTCTGGGAATTGAAGTCCACGAGTCATAAAAGAGCCAAGGTTGACTACCCCTGGTCTATATAGAGGTTCTTCTTTCTGTGGTTCTCGACTTAGGACCATAATTGAGCCTGGAATTATGGTCATAAGTTGTGGCCATTGTTAAGCAGATCACCACAGGACTCTGCCCAATTTTATGACTCTTTTTCTGGTGGTTGTTAAATGAATGTTGTTAGGAGAACAGCCTGGTTCTAACAGGGAATGTGGCGGTTGTTAATCAAAGCCATTGTTCTAATGAGCATTTTTTTGCTTGAAACCAGTAAAAACTGCCAAAATCATGGTCCTAGTGCTGCAAGCCAGTTGCCAAGTGCCCCAAATACGATCACATGACCATGTATGTGAGTCACCATCAGAACTCTGGAACAGGGTCAGAAGTAGCCGTGGATAGGTCTATTGTAATCTTGAATGGTTACTAAGAGACAGATCATTAAGTGAAAACCATCTGTAGCTTCAAAGCAGGGGGTCTTCAAACTCGGCCCTTTTATGACTTGTAGACTTCAACTCCCAGAATTCCTCAGCCAGGCACACTGGCTGAGGAATTCTGGGAGTTGAAGTCCACAAGTCATAAAAGGGCTGAGTTTGAAGACCCCTGCTTTAAAGCCTGTTACACTAATAATTGGTTAGGTTATATTCCTGTTTTCAGCAATGCTTTCTCATTCGCATGCACATATAAAACTGTGATATACGTATTTTATTTTTTTCTGGATAATATTCTATTGCATATTTTAGTAAAGTCAATAGATTGGAGTGGGTATCTGTTGATTTACTTAAGAACCTAAAACCTTCCCTACCCCACCCTCCAGCCTTTTATCTCTATGGAAGAAGCCCAAAGTAGCTTAAGAAGCTCTACATTCTTATCACTAGGTTTGATAATGTAACCCTGACAAGGTAGGTGGAAAAAAAAATAAATTTTCAACAGAACTGATCATTTTCAAATGAAAACTTAGAGTCTAAAAGCATTTCTGCCAAAGTCCAATAGCCAAGGTTAATTCATCAGTGTTGAAGCAATGATGGAATAAAGTTGAAATTTCAGGTGAGAAACTGAAAACAGAAAGAACTCAAGTCAGAAGTTGAATGACAGAACAAATCATGCCAATTTAACATGTTAGATGAACCAAACATTTTAATGGCTAGGTAAGTAAATAAAGTAAGATCAAATTCTTCTTCCATTAAAAATAGAAAGAGATTGATGGAAAGTACTGTTCTAACTGAAAAATTAAACTCCCAAAACTTTATGGTTGCATTTGGACAATAACATCTAAAAAATAAAGTGAAATAAATGTATTATTTTAGATGACTATGGACTCATTTTAGTTGGGTCCCAGCCAGGATATGGAACTGAAGGGTTTTTTGTTTTTTTGGGAGATCTTAATGGAAGGCAGATATTGCAAGATAAAAGTTTTGCACATCTCTGCAGTTCCAACAATAATGATGTCAATTTCGTTTGCCCTTTGATTGGACTTTGGTGTCAACAATTCTTTGCAGTGGAAGTGATGCTTCATTGAGTAAAATTCAGAAAAAAGTACTGGGAAACTGCTATATTATATATCTATGTTGTTTACACTTTTGCTATTCTTGGTTCAGCATTGTATTAGAGATACTGCTTTGTGTTTTGTTCTTTATGACTTTATAATTTGCACTCCTTGGAGGTTTCCTTAACAGAAAAATTGCATGGGAATATTATAAATCAGTCAATCAATACATTGAAAAAAACATTCACTTAAAAAACAAGGCTAGTAAAAATTATTAAAAGATTACTAAATACTAAGGAAAATTTCCAGTGGGAAAACATGTAGCAATCTTATAAACATCTTAGAGAAGCAATAGATTTAGAAAGAATTGTTCACTTGACTCTTTATAAAAATAATCAGATCAAATGTGGAGGAGAATATCACCAGTTCAACCTAAACTTCTAGAGATAATGTAGCACTTTGGAAATATCAGGGTTAATGTTAGCAACAAAGAACATTGCTTTTATTTTACTTCATGTTGGGTTTATTTTAATTTCAAGTAAATTCTGATCTTTTAAAAAAAGCTTTTATGAAACTAACCAACCAAGGAATTAGAAACCATCTGCACCAGCCTTATGTAACTGATCTAAGCATCAGAGAAACCAATCAGAAACAAGGAGGGCATCTGTTGTCTGTCTGTCTGTCCGTCTGCCTATCTATCTATCTATCTATCTATCTATCTATCTATCTATCTATCTATCTATCTATCTATCTATCTATCTCAGTGCTTTTTTTGTAAGAAAAAAGGTGCCAGAACTCAGCCTCCCCCCCACCAGGCCATTCCTCGATCGGCAACCTTTCATTCCCCTCCTGAGCCGGACTGCCATGCTAAGGTGGTTGGGATGGTCAGGGTAGGCCCGGTCCCCCTCCGCTGTTTTGGAACCAGGGGGGAGTGACAGTAAACAGCTCTGCTGCTGCTGTGCGCCGCTGGAGGGGCTTTCTTTAAGCTTCACCCCACAGATCACCTGCCTGGGCATAGCCGTCACCTCCTGGTCCTCCACCAACTCTCCCATGGCTTGCGCCGTGACCGGGCGGCACAAACCTCCCCCGCCGCCTCCCTCCGCCAGTCCTTTGTTGCCTGTCTCATGGAGAATGGAGAACACAGCAGCTCTGAGCAGGGATGTAGAGCAGAGAACAGCACTTGCTTGCTGCCCTGCATTGCCCTGCATTGCCCCGCATCTCCCTTCTCCCTTCTGGAAATGGCAGCCCCGTTTCCTGCTGCTTCTCCTCCCAGTGCAGCTCCTCCCCCTTCCCGAAAGCATTTCTTTGCTAACCTGCTTTCCAGCTCTGGTGTGTTTCTCTTCTGCTGCAGGGAAACGGAGTTAGTGGGACTAAAAAAAGTTCAGTCAGACCTTCCAACTCCATGGAAGGTCTGACTGATCTTTTTTTTTTTTTGCAACAAGTTGGAAGGTCTGACTGAACTTGAAAAAAGGTGCCGGAACACCGTTCTGTGCGTTCTATGACAAAAAAGCCATCTGTCTGTCTGTCTATCTATCTATCTATCTATCTATCTATCTATCTATCTATCTATCTATCTATCTATCTATCTATCTATCTATCTATCTATCTATCGTCTATCTATCGTCTATCTATCTATCATCTATCTATCTATCATTCTATCTATCTATCATTCTATCTATCTATCTATCTATCTATCTTATAATTACACACATACACACAAGCTTCTGTTTATGAAAAAAAATAGTAATATTGGTTACAGTTCATACACAAAAAATAAAACAAAGAAAATTTTTCACTCATTCCTAACTACAACCTGCCAATTAAGACATTATCATTCTTACATGATTTTCCTTCTGCTCAGCTGTATAAAAGGGACTATGTAAAAATGAACAAGACATTTTGGATTAGTGAGAGAGATAGATACTCTTTGGCTATATACCTCTATCCTTCTGCTTCATAAACGTAAGGAGTGTAAAATTACATTGGTTTGGTTTCTATACTTGGACTGTTCCCCTTCTCTCTTCCCTTCATGCAAATCATACATTTTCTCTTTGGTGCATTGATTCTTAGCCAATTATGTTCTATTACCCTGAACTTCCTCTTTCTCTTCACTACAGCACAGTGTCCCTTGCGTGTAGCATCCACCTTTTTAGTCATAAACACCTCCAATATTGTAGAGAATAGAACTGACAAACTCAGTGTCAGGGATGTTCATAGGGTATTGTCAAAGGATTCAAGATGGTAGCTGCAACATTGGTCAAAACTCTGCCTAAATTTTATGTTGATACACACATCTGAAGCATCTAAAAAACAAGCAATGTTGCAGCCACCATCTTTTCTTACTGTACCCTATAGGCAGTCCCACTGAGTGACTTATAAGAAATAAGAAAATCTGTTGAATTCATCAAGGCTTACTTCAGAACTGATGTATGTCAGAGCACAATGTGGGTTTATTTCTTCTAACTGGAAAATGGTTGTTTCAGTTACAACTGAATGGCACTGAGTATTTATAATACAGTGCACAAGGATATGAGTACCTACTTACCTCTGTATGAATGTTTGTGTGAAGGTGTGTGTGAGAAAGAGATAGAGAGACAAAGAGAGAAGACAAACACACATACAATGATTGCAGGCCAATTTCAAGTCCATTCATCAGTCAGAACCACTTATATCTCTGCATTTCTATTTTTAGTATTTCTCAAAAACAGATCATATATTTTGGCATTTGAAAGCTCTTGCCACACAGCTTTTAAGTTGATTTTCTTTGCTCTCTCTGCTGGGACTGACAGAAAAAAAGAAAGAAAGTGCCAAATAATAAGATTTAGGATATTTGTCCTGCCCTTAACCCACAATATGTTCAGAACTTCAAATTGCACTAAATTCTACCTCTCACAGCTAGAAATATTATTTGGTGATGATAACAGGCTTTATACAATGTTATGTCTTGTGCATTAGATTGGGCAAGGTTTTCAACAGAAATTTCTTCCCTAAAGGAAATTTCAACTCATGAACCTAGTTGCTTCTTGCCTCCAATATATTGTCACCTGTGATTTTTTTTAAAGAGGGTTATTATTGTCTTATTTTTGGAGACAGGAATGAGGGAAAGGAAACAGTTTTCTCTTCAAAAATAAATAAGTAGCAGAAACAGACCACAGTATGGCAAACCATATTAATCTTAAACCCATGCTAAATAAACACTGAAGCATTTGGCAGGGATATAACTCATGGATCGCTAAATTCCAAGAGTCCAGAAGTATTTATATGGCAATATCAATATGATAATAATTTTTAAAACTCTGTTGGACTGCAGACTTCTAAAGGCATTCCAATGCATCCAGGTAATCTGTATATCAAGCCTTGCAGAGTGACCCGGATGGTCTAGAGCTGGCTCAGGAATTCTGGGAGTTGAAGTCCATGAGTCATAAAAGAGCCAAGATTGCCTACCCCTGGTCTAGACACAACTGCTTTGTAGCTTGCCACACTCTTGGGGGGAGAGAGAAGTTTGGTAGGTGAGCCATTAACAGCTGCTGGCTACTTCGTGAGCATTAAGGACATGTGGAGAAATGTTTATTGAAGATTATGGATTCTCTCATAACAATTGCCTAACATACAATTGGGCAACTTGACCTGCACGAAGAGGGGAGGGAGATTTCTATTCTTTTAATATAGCAATTTAATCATGAAAATCCCAGAGCAACAGTGACAAAATGGTTCACTCAATAAAGTTTTGCACTAGAGCCCAGGAATTCTGGGAGTTAAAGTCCACAAGTCATAAAAGAGCCAAGGTTGCCTACCCTTGCACTAGAGATTTGATCGTCTCAGCTGTGTTTATTTTGTTGGATTCATCACTTGAAACCTTGACACTATATCTATATTCACTTATTTAGGATGGCAATAAATACACTATGTTTTAATTTCTACATGTACTTCCAAAACTTAGGAAATTCATATCTAGCCATAGGATGTCCAAAAATGTTGTTCAACCAAGTATTTTATAATACATATACAAGTCAGATTCTGGTATGCACAATTTGCCATAAGACTTAGATCAAGCAAGTAGCCCTGAAGATGTGATGCTTCTACAACCACTTGATCGAGGTACCTCCAATGAAATGACACATCTGTGAAAGAGGTAATGATTTTCCAAAATTACATCTCAGTCAAATGTTGAATTTTATGGACCACAGTCAGCTTTGAATGCAATAGAGAAAATCTGGTTTAAATTGCTTTATGAAACCAAGTGAATTATTCTGGACACTATTCCTACATTTTACATATGTTATCTACAATGGATTTAATGGATATTTGACTTTAACGGGTGTCCTTCTACCCAATTGGTTGTCATAATAGTAGTTGCAATTATGGAACCAGCAATGCCTGCGGTGGCATTAAAGATCTGAATCACAGGATGTTGGTGTCATCTAACAATCCATGGCACAGAACAGGAAAGTGGTAAATCCAAAAAGCCACATCAGAAAAGGACAAAGAGGAAAGTTAGATGTCACAGGACAATAGGCTATTCCGGTTTCTGAACCTCGACAACTTTAAGGTATGTGGATTTCAACTTCCTGAATTCTCCAGTCAGCAGCATGTCTACACAACTACTGCTGCTGAAAACTGCAGAAACTGATCTGATTCTAGCCCTTCCACCTGATCTTTCTGTATCTCACTGTTATGATCACTTAAAGAATGATGAATTAAAAAAAAAACTAGGACAAAACCTACCAGGGATTTGGTGTGTGTTCCATGTAAATAGCAAAAGCCGGAAGCTGTTCCAAATCTGATTTTTAGAATTTCATTTGCCTGGAAATACATCCTTATGGTTGAATGCGAAATAAATCAATGCTGAATCTTTCTAAAGATGCTTCCTCTTGGCTAAATCTAATCTGATCTTCACCAGATTTGGGATGGTCTTAGAAGTTATTACGTGCTTAATGTGTACCAAATTTCAGGAAATCTAAATATATGTGCATACCGTATATTAATTTTTATCAGCGTTCAGAAAACCAGTATAAGACTCAGTTGTGACCTTATATATGAGTGCTATGCTGGATGCTAGTAATCCCTACCTGTACCTTCACTATAACATTAATGAGCTCCTTTATGTGTATAACAGATTGTTAGGCTTTGTTGCAGTTGTTAGACTAGTCCAGATTTTTTTTTTTTTGGCACAAGTCTAAATTAAGAGACTGAAAATGATTTGGCTCTCTTTATCGGTTTACCTGAAATGTTCCATTAGCAGCATGCTGTGCAATTCTGTTCCTCATTCCCTCCTCCCTCCCACCTCTGGCCAGGAAGATTGGTCCACAATGAAAATAAGTCATTAAAAAGCATAATCACCTTGTGTATTTCCAAAATGAATTAATGTCTATTTATGAGATGTCTTTGAGAAGCAGAGTTAAACCAGGCTTAAATATGACACTGCTCAAGAAGTTGATTTTCTGAATATTTGGGTAATTTCATTTCTGCATTTTACTGCATAAATAAAAGGTGAAAACTGCTGTATTTAGAGTTATATGAATATCTTAGTTCTGGTGAAGCATAAATTAGATGAGAACGAAGCATGCTGCATAGTGAGGACACTCATTCCTTCATGGACTTTTGTCATTGACTATATGTTATACTGGAGTGTTTTCAATAAGTTTTGCCTGCCATGGATGCAATTTACGTAGTCCACATCTTGTTATATCTCAGCACACACCTCAATCATATATCTTTTTTTTTCTAATTTCATCCCATATTTTTCTACAGCTGCAGTTCAGCTAGTTTAATCATGGCTGAGGACCTTTAAGACATTAATACATTAACATGAGACTATAAATCCTATTTGTGAATTCCTGCATGTTAAGGTCCTTTTAGTAGAGGTTGCTAAACTTTTGTGAGTAGTAATGCAAGGGATTTGGAGACCCTTGACATATTTTCAATTCCTGTCCAAATATAACTTAGTAGCACCTGGTGAAATGCATTTGTCCAATTGTGCTCTAGTAAATTTAGACATTATACCTTGTTGTCCACTTGTTTTCCATTTAAGTCAAGTAATTTTAGCCATTAGTTGTTTTAATGTACTGCTTCTAATTTATTTAGTGTCTCACTAGCTCTTTGGAACTATCCTTTACCTGAGCTTCAGTTCCAGAAAATAACAAAATGCTACAGAAATTTGATTTTCTGAAAGTGGTCTCTCATTATCTTATTCTTTTCTTCTTCTAATGTCAGTTTAATAAGTAGAGACCAGGATCTATTGAAATAAAATTGGAATGTTCTACAGCTACAGGAAGCCACATTGAGGAATTATTAAAACTAATAAAAGGGAAAAGATAGGCTCATCTGTTGTGTATGTGTGTGTGTGTGTGGGGGGGGAAAGAAGTAAAAATAATCAAGATTTTGGCCATATGTATATGATCAAAATCCATCCATTGTTAAGTGTGTCATGCATATGATGCAAATAAAACAGACATGGTCCCCATCTCTATTGCTTTAATTTTTCCCCTGGACACCCTGGGAAAGAGGCAAGTTTTTCAACAACTTTCTGTTTTGAAAAGTTTTATCTCCCACCTCCCCAATATTATTGATTCTCTAAGACTTATAGAGAGACAGTAATTTGCAATAGTGTAAAATGGCAAAACAACACATTACTCCTTAACTATTTAGGTCACTGTAGGCTCTCTGGAGCTTACCTGGGACTGCCTTAAGTTTACAGGTTATTCTCCATTACCCTGCAAGATTTAAAATAGATGCTAAAAGTCAGAAATGAGCCATTATGCTTTCAGACAGATCAGTATCAGTATCCACTTAATATGATATTCTAAAAACTTGAAGTACCACCCACTTCCTCAAGACCTACAATATGGGTCAGAATTGAAGCAGTTGAGTCATTTGGTAGTTTGCAGATGGAATGTCTCCTTCCTTCCTTCCTTCCTTCCTTCCTTCCTTCCTTCCTTCCTTCCTTCCTTCCTTCCTTCCTTCCTTCCTTCCTTCCTTCCCAAAGAGAAAGAAAGCAGCCCATATTTTGAAGCAATCATTCAGCTCATGCTCCATGCTACACTGAGGAAGGAGAAAGCCTGAAGGAAAGCCAGAAGCAGTCTTCTATGAAGTTATGTAAGTTAGGGTATTTTTGACACAAATAGGTAGAAAAGACACTAAATGAACTAATAGCCAATTAGTTCATTGCCTTACAATCATTCACTTCAATACCATATCTGAAATTATTCCTTTTCTGCATTTTTGCCCATATGTCTTGGAAGAAGAAAACAAAACCAGTATCTTTTGATTGGACTTTTTGCATTGATTTGACTTAAGGTATAGTTCTTCTTTAACAATTCAGATTTTTATATCTATTTTGAACTTATATGCTGAATTGACCTACTTTGGTGGAATTGTCCTGCATTATGGGAAAATCCAACTCTCCAGAAAAGAGAAGAAAGAGAGGAAAGCCCAGGTCTTTTGGAAAAAGCTGTAATGTTGGGAAAGATGGAAGGAAAGAGATGAAGAGGATGGCCAGCAGCAAGGCAGATGAGTCCACCTTGCTTCTGGCCATCCTCTTATTCTCTTTTACAGACTTATATACCGTGGTGGTGAGTGACAAACCAGGTGAGGGGCAGATCATCATGGAGAAAATATATCTATGTTGTTGTTAGGAGTCAAAAACAACTTAATGATATATAATCAGTCAATCAATTAAGTACCTTTCTCCATTCTTGACAATCTTGATGTAGTCCCAAATTATCAATCATTTATAAGAAGATATCTTCTTCTAAAAAAATGACACATATGGTGGTAAAACCTGCCTCTTCCCATATAAAAGTAATCCTTGACTTACAACAATTTGTTTAGTGACCATTCAAAATTTATTGTTAAGTGAATCACTGCAGTTTTTAAGTGAATCATGCAGCTGGCAAGAGAATCTGGCTTCCCCAATTGACTTGCTACAAATGATAATTACATGATCGTGGGACAGTGCAGCTGTCATAAGTACATGCCAGTTGCCAAACACCCAAACTTTAATCACATGAAAGTTGCCAAGGTTGTAAGTGTGAAAATTGGTTATAAGTCACTTTTTTCAGTTGTTGTAATTTTGAATGATCACTAAACAAATTGTTTACAACCTAAACAAGGTTATAAAATGGGGCAAAATTCAATAATTGCCATGCTTAGCAAAATAATTAACTGTGATTGTAAATTGAGGACTACTTGTATATGTGACCTGAATTTACTATCTGTGGTCCAATAAAGAAACTATTGATATTCATTGGTAGCATCGCTGTCATGTTGACCTAGTACAGGGATAGGCAACCTCGGCTCTTTTATGACTCATGGACTTCAACTCCCAGAATTCCTGAGTCAGCATAGCTGAGTCATAAAAGAGTTGAGGTTGCCTATCCCTGACCTAGTAGGAAGGGATAAATAATAAGTTCATACAGATGAGTTTACCAAAATATTCCAACATCATTCCGTGCCTGCCTTTTTCTTTGTCTTACTTTTGCAATGTAATAGGCCAAGAGTATATAAGCTATGGTTCTGTCTTTGCTCAGGGCTACCCAACAAGCTGCCATTGATTTGCTGAGACCTCATGCAACACTGCTTTATTGTCTGCATGCTAATAAAATTAAGTTATATATTCAAAGTGATTTGGTTGTTTTAAGAGATTCAGGTTTGGGTTATAACACCCAAACCCACACTTATTCTTTTAAAGTCCTCCTTAAAGAGAGTGAGGAAAAAGTAAGGAATGGAATAGATAAATGGGGAAGTAGTAAAAAATGGGTAAATTATCTCTGATGCATGTGGCTCCAAGATTTTTTTGTTATTCTTAGATATAGTGATTTATTCCTTTAAAAAAATCACTCTAAATTAAGGCTAACCTTACATGTTTTGTTTGTTTTCTACCTCAGAATAATGGGGATCTACTGCCAAGGTTTGGAAACTGGGGTTTTGTTTGGAGTTTAGTTTTATTTTTATTTTTTTTTAACATGGCCACATCTCTCTGTTCTGACTCTGGGTGGCAAATGAGAAATTAAAATCTGAAAAACAACAGAACAACTCAATTAGGAAATCACAACTGCAATCAATCAATGATATGCCAGAAGTCCAAAAAGGTAATTCAATTTTATAATCAGTAAAAAAAAAATGGTTACAAGCTTATTCCCTTGTTACTTCGCAACAATAACTGTCAACATCCCAGGACACAGATGTGTTTGAACTATTTCCTTTATGAAATTTTCCCATCTGTTGCCACCTTTGATTAATCTGACCGCCATCCTCACCCAGAGAATAATGAAAGCAGCAGGCATTACTTGGCTATTTGGTTAAACACAGCAGTTGTTTTTCCTTGTGCTCTGTGTTGTCAAACATGAATCATGCAAGAAGCAAAAGAGAGAGTGGGGGGAATGAAAATAAAAGCAAGAAAAACTTATCCCAACAATTGTTGAACCTGGTGCCAAAAGAATCAGACTGTGAAGCAGAGATTCATTTTCTATCTTACCTTGCTAGCTTGCCAGGCTCCATGGGGGAAAATGGCTTAAGACTGCCACAAGTTTTTTTTTCAGAATAATTTGTTGTAACCCACATTCGTTTCAGGATTTCATCACCGTGGGTAGCCCAGGTTGCCGTTCTCTACAGCTTGCAATTTAACTGTTATAGAATATAATTTAGGAAATGTGTATGGAAGTTTACACAAAGAGAGGGAGAGGATGGGAGGGAGAGAGATCTAAAAAGAAAACCATTACCACAGCAACAAAATGTCATGATCAGAGACCAGATATTAGACAAATCAGACAAACATGATTTAATAGTGATAAAGTGATCACTTGCATCTATGCAATTAATTATTGCTGTCAGACACTACCTTAAGTGTAGCTAGAAGATAGCAAGAGAAGAACAGTGATGGAAAGTAAGCACCCTTATGGATTGAATAGGGCTGCTATTGATGAATTAATTGACCCATCATCCAGAACCAGCCACCCAGATCCTAGAAGTCATTCTAGGGCTGATAGACCTTTCACCTGGAGGACTGTAATTGCCATGTTAGGGGAGTAGAATTCAATGGGTTCAGGAATTCCATTGAGGTCATTGGGATTTGGGGCTGTCTCAAGGGAACTTGGGTTTGCTATATACAAGTACCTACATGTTGGACCTGATCTTCACCTGGAGGCAGGTAGAATGTGATCTGAGGATGCTGTCACAATGCTTCAGTGTTGGGTTTATCTTTGAAGATGACTCAGAAACATCAAATGGTTCAGTGGCCAATCTGTTACTTGGAGATAATAGATTTATCTATAACCTATTCATCAACGCTGGTAGGTTCAATTAAAAGTGGCTTCCAGGTTCTTAAAGGATTGATAGATATATTTCATCAGTCCTGTGTGCTTCTATAGCAAAAAGTATACTGAGGATTCCCACCCCATACCAGAAGAAAAGGGATAATGTCTGTCCCCAAATCCTGAACACTTTGCCTTCCAAGATCAGAATGCCCCTAAATTTCTGGCCTTTGGGAAGCTGCTAAGACAGGTGCTGATGGTGTGAGGGTTGCCTTAAATAGTTGGTAGTTAGTGGATTCTATGCTTTGTTGTATAATGTTTTTCTGTTTAATTATAAACTGCCATGAATCCAAGTAGTCAGTAAATAAAATCATGTACATATTTTTTTCCCTGAGCAGTGTAATTCAGAGCTGGATCCCAGGTGTACAAGCATGTGCAATTCATTTTTGTGCTTGGCTGTGTAGATATCTACTCACTGTTATAATTCCCTTGATTTTAATTCTGAAGTTTGCACAGTACAGAATATCAGTTTTCTGTCATAAATGGGGAAAATAAATAATATTTATGATAAGCCTATCTCTGGAGATAAAAAGCAAGCACAGCCAAGTTGGTCTATTAAATAAAAATTTAAAATTCATGGTTGAGCAATACCTTTATTAGGACCAATCAATTTGGCACAAATGTGTGTGGAAAGTT
This sequence comes from Crotalus tigris, assembly GCF_016545835.1. NCBI lineage: Eukaryota > Metazoa > Chordata > Lepidosauria > Squamata > Viperidae > Crotalus > Crotalus tigris. The sequence continues at coordinate 2,242,257 of NW_024096520.1, forward strand.
TTGGTCTCTACAGAACATTCCCTCAGGCAAAATATTAGAAAAAGAAACAGGTGGGAAGGAAGCAGTAAAGTCTAAAATTTAGGTCAGATGTTTCAACGATAAGGTCTGCAGTTTAACATGACCCTCAGAGTAGATGGTGCAGATTGAATTGATTTGTTAGTAGTAAGTGTAATCTTGAGATTACTCCTAGAATTCCATTTAAAGAAAATAATTAGCATTAGCCACAGGAAATTAATAACAGGTTACAGTATGTTTGTGTGTGTGTGTGTGTGTGTGTGCGCCTTTGAAACCTAGTGACTGTCTGGAGAAGTCCCTGCATTTTTTTGGCAAGTTTTTTGAAAGTGGTTTGCTGCTGCCTGCTTTCTAGGCTTGAGAGAAAGGGTTAGGGTGTCACTCAGCTGGCTTATTACCTAAGATGGGGCTAGAATTCACTGTCTCCCAGTTTCTAGCCTGATGCCTTAACCACTACACCAAACTGGCTCCTGCAGTTTGTGTAGTTGTCTTTAGTGACAACCAATCTAGTGGAAGACCATGTTCTTCATGACAGATGTACTTTGTAATTTCTTGGAATCTATTTTCCTATCATTCTAAATCAGACAGTTTCAAGTCCACACTGTTGATAGAAAGATCCACATAAAAGCCATTATCAAGCACATGTACAAAGCAGACTGTAATGTTTTACAAATAAATATTATATTTTATGAAAACTTTTGCAGAGGTCAAACCACACAGTAAAATATGAAGGGAAAAAGGATTGGTGCAGTGGTTAGAATGCTGTACTGCAGGCTATTTCAGCTGACTGCCAGCTGCTAGCAGTTCAGCAGTTTGAGTCTCACCAGCTCAAGGTTGACTCAGCCTTCCATCCTTCCGAGGTCGGTAAAATGATGACCCAGATTGTTGGGGGCAATAGGCTGACCATGTAAACCATTTAAAGAGGGCTGTAAAGCACTGTGAAGCGATATATAAGATTAGGTGCTATTGCTATTGCTATTAAAGATAGTCCTCGACTTATGATGGCAACTGGGACAGGAATTTCCACTGTAAGCCATGTGATCATAAAGTGGAACTGTATCACATAATGATGGCAATTCCTACAGTTCTGGTTGACATCATTAACTGAATCCCATGGTCATTATGCGAGGAAATTTCCTGCTGACTTCCCATAACCAAAGACAGTGGGGAACCTGAGAGGAGTTGCAAAGCCTAGGCCAGTAGGGAGATAAGATAAGCAGCTGCCAGGTGGGGGAAAGGAGTAAGGGAACATGCAGGGAGTCCCAGGGAAAGCTGGAGATGCAAGAGGGTGCAAAAGAATGCAAGTATGTGTGAGAGGTGTGGCACAAGTCAAAGATGGTTGGAGAACATGCTTGAGGGTGTGAGATGGTGCACAAGAAGCCCTGCAAAAGTAGGAGAGGGGGCACAAGGAGTGTCACACAGGACAGGAAGAGTGTGAGGGATGTGAAATGTATGGGCGGTGCATGAGTAGCTAGTGTGGCATAGGACAGAGAGGCTGAGGGTGGGTATGTGGATGGAAGAGACTTACCTGGGTAATGTATAATTTTCTGCTGGCTTCTTCATTGACCTTCTAGAGAAGTCAGCAGGGAAAATTGTAAATGGTAATCACATGTTTATGGGGCACTTGGGAATTGGTAATAAGTGCGAATGGGTTGCCAAATTCCTAGATGTGATTGTGGGGCTGCTGGGACAGCTGGAATTGTAAGAACCAGTTATAAGCATCATTCATTCAGTACTGTTGTAATTTTGAATCATCATTCACCATAAGGTCATAGATCAAGGATGACCTGTATAGGTGATTAGCCACTCCGAGTTGAGAAAACTATCATAATATTCCTCATAGTGAGAATAGCATTTTCATAAGACACTCAGTATCTCATTGTGGTAGCCTTTGTTATTTCAGCAGTAAATGAAAAAAGACAAGAAACAAATGGATGGAAACTAAGCAAGGAGAGAAGCAAAAAAGATATTGAGACTCTAGAAAGAGTACAGAGAAGAGCAACAAAGATGATCAGGGGACTGGAGGCTGAAACATATAAGGAACGGTTGCTGGAATTGGGTACATGTAGTTTAATGAAGAGAAGGACGAGGGGCGACATGATAGCAGTGTTCCAATTTCTCAGGGGCTGCCACAAAGAAGAGGGAGTCAAACTATTCTCCAAAGCACCTGAAGGCAGGATGGAAACTAACCAAAGAGAGAAGCAACCTAGAACTAAGGAGAAATTTTCTGACAGTTAGAACAATTAATCAGTGAACAACCTGCCTCCAGAAGCGGTAAATGTTCCAACACTGGAAGTTTTTAAGAAGAGACTGGACAGCCATTTTCCAGAAATGGTATAGGGTCTCCCGCTTAAGCACGGAGCAGGGGGTTGGACTAGATGACCTCCAAGGTCCCTTCCAAATTCTTATTACTATTATTATTGTTGTTGTTGTTACTATTATTAAGAACTAAGAAGAAAATTCTTTAACAGTGAGAGCAATTAACCAATGGAATGGCTTGTCTTCAGAAGTGGTGGACATTCTAACACTGGAGGCTTTTAAGAAGAGACTGGACAGCCATTTGTCTGAAATGGTATAGGGTCTCCCGCTTAAGCAGGGAGTTGGAATAGAAGACCTCTGAGGTCCCTTCCAGCTATGTTGGTCTGTTAAATCATACAAAAATATTCTCTACCTTACAATGAAAACAGTTTATTTTTGTGTTGAAAAGACAAATTTAATGGGAATATTCCTTGCCATTGCCATTACACCTCTATTAGAATTTATTTTGCAGGTGAACATGATGTTTTACCCTTTCTGATCGTATTTTTCTCTGGTTGTATGAGGCAACATTTCCCAGAATTATCAACCAGCACATCTGAATAACATATTGGAGAAATCTGTGTTATGTTGTCTCGAGTGATAGACAACTTTTGAATTCTATGAATGAATTGATCACACTTGTTTTTGGTTCAAGAAGTTAAGAGTCAGGTCTGTGGCCTATAGGATAAAGAGAATCACAAGGCCTTTTGCCAACTATTCTTCTTGATATGAAGGAGAGATGTTGGTTGAATGGCTGGAGGGAAAACTGAACTCAACATAATCAACACATTGATCATTTTTTTCTTGCTGTCTGGAGATAATGTTGTGATGACTAAACTTGGAAAATAGCTCCAGGCAAGACCAGCATAAATGCTCCTAACCAGACCAGAGACCTATTTAGGAAATAATTATTGCCAATTGGCAGGAGCATACTAAAAATGCAAAGCCTCTTTTTTATCTAGCAGTGTTGATCTTTTTCTCCTACTGAGAATTAACCATACATAGCAACCTCTGTGAAATTATGCTGCTGAATTGCTGTACTGCTGTTGAATAATGAACTGTACATTTATAAACATTCCAGAGTTAAGATGCAAATCTTCCCCTCCTATTCCCTCCAGCACTGTGCAAGATAGTCTTTGATGGAGATCCTGGATTCGAAGTCCATGCTAAAATTTTCTAGTACATATTCAATGCTGGTAATTGCTAAGTGATAGATCTTTACTTCATAAATAAAAAGAAATCATGGTTATATATTTATGTAGACCACTTTCAACTTTTCAGAGTTTCTGTCTTCCTTCCTTCTGTTCTCTGAAAGATGGCCATCTCATGTGACCTTGTACCTCACTAGTAAGTCTTTTAGATCCCTTCTTTTCCTTCTTCCTTGATATTATGTCTTCTAATATCAACATTAGGTAGGTTTAACTCTGAAAGCGACAGTCATTCTCATGCTATGCATTCAAACTGTGCCTTTGCTTATGTTATAATTTGTTGATACAAATTCAGACTGAGCTTATTTATATCATTGAGTTTACAGTTGGATGGAATCATGGAATATTTATGCTATTAAAAATATCTTTATTTCTTACAATGATGTATTTATGAACTTATGGCTCCAGAGAATTCCTCTGACAATGCAGATGTGGCAAGTCTGTAGGCAACCTTTCAGAACTTTCCTTTCTGGAAATCCCTTGAGGCTTGAAATCCACATTTGGACGATACCAGGGTGAGTGCTTTCAGGACAGACTTATCTGGAAGCAAGTAATGTATGGGTTGAAGAAAGATGGGAATCTTTGATTTCCAATCTAGAGAAATCTGGATTGTTAACAGGGGAGAGATATTAGAAACCTTGCAGGCTGGAAAATGAATAGTCACATGACTCAAGAATTCAAAACTTGAAATTAATACATGGATTTCTGGTGATATTAGAGAGAGAAAAAACTTGTGTATTTATGGCTTCCCAATTCTCTAAAAAAAGAACCTACTTATCTATATTTCTAGGATTTTCTTGAAAAGATCAGGAGGACAATGTATAAGAAACATTCCTAGTGAATAGATATGTATACATTTTATCCATGAAAGAGATGATATTACTAATCCCCTGGTCTTATGGTTCCTTATTCCTGTGTTAGTAAGGACACAAAATTAAACTTCTTTAAACTTCAGATCTCATCCTTTTGAGAAAAATAATAAATAACTTTCTGATTGGAAGTGCATTTTATATTGTGGGCACATGAAAAGGATTTGAGTTTATCCTGGTAAATTGGTTGTGTACAGAAGCTGTACATAAATAGAATGTACAATTCTCTGAATCCCTTGGATGAAGATAATCATCATAATAAAGAAATGATTCAATGTTTCTCCCAAAAAACCATTAAGTAATAATAATAATAATAATAATAATAAGTTGCCAAATGTTACTTTCTATTGATTTGGTTTCGGAAATTTGTTGCTTCCAAATTATAAAATGATCCTAATAGAGATATGCATTGGCACTTAGAAGAGTATTAAAAATACACTACATGCAATTTTATTTTAGTTGATACTTTTTAGTTAGATCCTTTACAATTTCTGGATTTCTGTTGTTTTAATGTTTTAAATAGATTTTAGTCAAGAAACTTGCTCTATTGTATGTTTTGAAAAAGATTGTATGGTGCCTTGTGTGCATTCAATTCAAAAGACTAGGGTGAAACCTCAATTTACTGGATCTTGATATAATTGACTTTGCATGCAATGGACAAAAATGTCCATGGTAATTTACTCTGTATGCAAAATTAGGTCATTATGCTTATTTCATGAATGTGGTCATTGCATTGCAACTTGTGTCATTTGGATAATGACCTCATTACACAAATATGGAGTCATCATGGATGTGACACAAATGATGTCATTTGCATAATGACTTTATAATGAAAATGCTATAAATCATTGCAATTGTGTTCTTTCATATATAATGGTAATTGCAGAATAAGAGATACACCATCCCTAATTAGTCTATTACAATAAAATTTTGCAGTTTTATTTTTTAGGCTCAATGTATGTATTTATCAAATTGTTCAATAATCAGCAGGAAACTAATGGTATTTCCCACCATAAACTTCTTTGATCAAATGCCACTAATGTCATTAGAGATTCTGCACCTGATCATTCTGAATAATTGTGCCAAACTTTGTGCCAAGAAACTTGCTTATTTTTTTTCCATTTCATTGGATCCGTAATTGATATAAAGATCTCTATAAAGAGATGAAGAGTGAGGTGGGTGGCATGTACATTAAACAAATAAACAAACCCAAACTGTAATTGATCATAATGATAAAACTGAATCTAAGTGACTGAAAAATATACACCTTGGACTAATGTAGCACTACATTTGTGTTTTATAATAGAAAGATAATCGTATCTCCACTGCAAATCATAAAGACTGTGGTTTTTGGATTTTTTTTAAAAAGACATAAAATTATTATTATTATTCAAGAAAAGCAGACCATTCTGAAGATGAATTCTTGTTCTGAAAGCAGGACAAGAAGCAATGGATGGAAACCAATCAAAGAAAGAAGCAACCTAGAAGTAAAGGGAAATGTCCTGACTGTTAGAACAATTAATCAGCGGAGCAATTTGCCTTTAGAAGTTGTAGGTGCTCCAATATTGGAGGTATTTAAGAAGAGACCGGACAGCCATTTATCTGAAATGGTATAGGAGGGGTTTGATCTACATTGTCTCCTCTGTTGTTTATTCTTACATTAGAGGTTTTGGCAAGAAATATCAGACAAGACACAGAAATTAAAGGCCTGGAAATTAAAGATCAGAAATATAAACTACAGGCCTTTGCGGATGACTTGGTCTTCATTCTAGAGGAGCCATTGCAAACAGCTGATAAACTATTGGAGAAAATTGAGAAATTTGGAGCAGTGGCTGGTCTGAAAAGGGAAAAGACTAAAGTAATAACAAAAAAAATCTAACAGATAAACAGAAAACTCAACTTACTAAAATGACAAATCTTCAAATAGTTAAAAAAGTTAAATATTTGGGTATTTATTTAACAGCGAAATATACTACACTAAAAGAAGATAATTATGAGAGATTAATGAAACAAATAAAAATGGACTTGGAAAGATGGGAAAATCTTCAATTATCACTTTTAGGAAGAATAGCGATGGTTAAGATGAACATTTTAGCAAAGCTAATTTTCTTATTTCAAACAGTGCCTGTTAAACTTACTAAGATTTTTTTTGATGATTTAAATGCAACGATTTTAAGATTTATATGGCAAAAAAAGAAAACAAGAATCAAATGTAAATTGTTACAAGAATCTAAGGATAGAGGGGGCTTTGGACTTCCAGATTGGAGACTCTACTATCAAGCGGCTATTTTGCTTTGGCTTAAAGAATGGATTGTATTGAGAAATAAAAGATTGCTTTATTTAGAGGGACATGACCTTCAGCTAGGTTGGCATGCTTTTATATGGTGTGAGAAATCTAAAGCACATAAGTACTTTCAAAATCATGCAATAAGAACTATACTACTCTCAGAATGGGAGAAAATTAAACATAAAATATACATGAAAATACCTAAGTGGCTTTCAACAATGGAAGCATTTGCTTATCCAAATCTGATTAATTATGACAAACTGGTTAGTTACAAAGAATTGTTTTTGTTAGGAATATTAAGACCTAATTATGGCAAAGAGAATGATTACTTGATATTGCATGTTTTAACTGCTGCAAGGATAGTATTTGCCCAGTTTTGGAAAAATGAGAATCTACCATCTGACCAGATTATTACCAAAATTTTAGAGTGTGCAGAAATGGATAGACTAACATTAGAAATGAAAAAAAAAGATGATTCAATTTATTTTAGAACTTGGGATAAATTTTATCAATGGTTAGAGACATGTTAGAACTTGAAGGATTTAATATTTTAGAATAGATGACTGATTTTTAATCGAGTTTTAACTAACATTTTGATGATATGATTACTTTTCCTGATTTACTGATTTTCATTTGCTACTTTTGATTGTTAGGATTTATTTATTTTTTGAGATTTTATTAGTAGTGTTTACTTAATAGATTAACGTATTTGTTTACTAATTGTTTTTAATATGTTACAGTTTAAGCTTTATTAAAAATGATTGAATATGATATGATATGAACCGGACGGTTGCTTGTTTGTTGAAATATGTGATTGTACCTATCCTTATTTTACCCTAATTCCTTATTTCCTTCCCCTCCCCCTTTCCTTTTACCCCTCCCTTTACCATACCTGTATTTTTCCTATTTTTCCTCACCTATATAAATTTAATAAAATTTTGTTTAAAAAAAGGAGGGGTTTGATCTAGAAGACCTCCAAGGTCCTTTTCAACTCTGTTTTTCTGTTATTCTGTTATGAAGGTACATGGAACTTTTTCAATTCCATTAGGCTTGGATTCACAATTTTCTGTCTGCTCAATACTATGTATTACTCTCCTGAAAGAAACAGCATTGAAGAATTTGCCTTCTGGGTTGAAAAAGGAATTCTTTTCTACACTGCAATCTGATTAACTGTCATGGCAAAGGTATCACTCATTTTAGTTAAATTGGGTTTTTCTTCATCCCAAAATAAATTTGCATTTAAACCTTGATTTCACTTTTGACTGCTATATGTTCAGAGGATTTCAAATATATACTCCACCCCCACACAGCTGTTATTCTGTTATTCTGATTGTATAATGTTAAATTGGGGAAAAGATGGAAAGTGACCAACCACATTGGGATTGTAGATTTCACTGAAATGTGGTGAGCAATGATGGATTAAGGAACAATCTGAATCTATTAATGGCCAGAACCATATAGGAGACTAAAATATGTGGAATATTCTATCTGCAGTTTGAACACATGTAATATAAAGCAAGTCCATTGTTCTATAAACATTCACATGACAACCAGGGCAGCCTGGTTATTATGGGCAATATGTTAAAACTTAGGCTTGGAACTTGACTAGCCATGAATCCAAGCTAATTCAACTATTGTTTGATTGAGTGATTGATTATGTGCCATCATCAAGTGATTTTCAACTTCTAGTGACCACATAGATTTTCACCATGAGAATCAATCCTTTCAAGTCTTCCAATAGGATCTTGGACAATCACTTAAATATGAGCCAGCAGTGTGCAGCAGCTACCAAAAAACCAACACAGTTCTAGGCTACATTAACAGAGGGATAGAATCAAGACCATGTGAAGTGTTAATATAACTTTATAATGCCTTGGTAAGGCCACACTTGGAATACTGCATCCAGTTTTGGTCACCACAATGTAAAAAAGATGTTGAGACTCTAGAAAGAGTGCAGAGAAGAGCAACAAAAATGATCAGGGGACTGGAGACTAAAACATATAAAGAAGGGTTATTGGAATTAGATATGTCTAGTTTAATGAAAAGAAGGATGATGGGTGACATAATAGCAATGTTTCAATATCTAAGGATCAAAGAAGAAGAAGTCAAGCTATTCTTCAAAGCACCTGAAGGCAGGACAAGAAGCAATGGATGGAAACTAATCAAGGAGAGAAGCAACCTAGAACTAAGGAGAAATTTCCTGACAGTTGGAACAATTAATCAGTGGAATAACCTGCCTCCAGAAGCTGTGAATGCTCCAACACTGGAAGTTTTAAAGTAGAGACTGGACAGCCATTTGTCTGAAATGGTATAGGGTTTCCTGTTTGAGCAGGGGTTTGACTAGAAGGTCCCTTCCAACTCTGTTACTCTATTCTATTCTATTCAATGGTGCACTCATCACCACTGTAATAGAGTCCATCCACCTTGCCTCTGGTTGTCCTCTTCTCTTTCTTTCCACCTTTCCAGCATTAGAGTCTTCCAGATAGCTTACGTTTTTCCTCACATCCCCTTTTTTTCCTTCCTTGATATCTAGCCTAAAATTTTCATAGTTGCTCTTCACTTTGTAACATTATGGTATTCCTAATAGAATGTCACTCTAGTATGAATTTTAGGCATATTTTAAGTGTGGTTTTAATCAACATAATAGTTTCATTGATATTCTTGGACTGCTCATTTGCACTTTCAGTAAATGCTTAGAATTATAATGACAGGCTCTACTTCATCCTTTGCATAATGAAAACAGGTATAATTATTAGAAAATCTGTAATCAGTGTAGGCTGAACTACTTTGAATATTCCATGGGATGAGCTTTGCTGGCAAAGGTAGGAATACAAAATACTGAAATTCTTGGAACTTTCAGGAATGTTCAGTTTTATTGGCTTTGACATTGTAACCATGGTTTCATGTGGATAAAATAGCAATGCTTATGGTTGAAGCCCAAACACAATAAAAGACTAGTATACATTACAATAACTTATTCTTTTAATTGCAGTAAAATCCTTGCATACTTGCACACTTGACTGCTGCTTGTGCAGCCCAGGGAATGGGGACCATGGTATAAATGATTGAACCTAAATAGATGGCAAACAAATTTAATAAATAATAAATAAGAATTTTTAAACTTCTTAGAGGTTTCTGAAGCGTGGTCACCCAGAAGGAGAGCAACACCCTCCTGATCACAACAGCAATTAGAGTTATTAACTATTTGAAATATTAAACTTGATCACCATTATGTGTATAATGGTCATTTTAAGGATCTATGTGAGACAGATTTTATCTCCAAATCTGAAAAGAAACGAGTTTGGGATTCAAATGGGATGATTATGTATCTAACAGATATGTTCTAATAGGTACTTCTCCAATTCAGGCCAAGGTAAATAATCTTCATGTGCAGCACATAAGATGTTGGAGAAATTTCTAGGTATATTCCCAGGAGGAGACATAAAAGGGATAGGACATTTTGGCTCTGTCATTTTCAATATCTATACCTCAAATTCTCTGCTGTAGTTCAGCCAGAGTTTTATCAAGTCCCAAAGCAAGTGGTACTGACAAGATGATATGCTAAATCATCATTAACTTGTCTTCTTAAGTTAGAAGAGAACCTATTCAGTCAGGTGAGATGAAGTAAGGGAGTTCCCCAGTAGATTTGCTTCAGCCAGAATCTAAGATAACAAAGTCTTAATCAGGCTCCAAGGGAAATGCAGCCTAATCCTATTCGTGTTATGGTATTAGAAGTTGAAAAAGGAACTCTTAGTGAGAGTTTCAAGAATTTTGATTGGACTGCATTTAAACTAGGAGACTCTTTATAAACACATAACCAAGCACCATGTAGCATTCAAAACTAGTACTTTGGCTTTAAATAGCATTAGAGCTGCTGGGCCATAATAATAATAATAATAATAATAATAATAATAATAATAATAATAATAATAATAAAGTAGCAACAATGGTGCATTGGAAGATCTGCAAAAATATCATTTGCCTGTAAGCAAAAACTGGTGGGATCATAAGATACAGAAAGTCATAGAAAATGATAAAATTAAACTGCTCTGGGACTTCAGAATTCAAACAGACAAGTACCTGCAACATAACACCCCAGACTTAACAATTGTCGATAAGAAAGACAAAAAAGTCTGGATAGTGGACGTGGCAGTGCCTGGAGATAGCAGAATAGAAGAGAAAGAACTGGATAAGATAACAAAATACAAAGACCTACAAATAGAAATAGAAAGACTGTGGCAAAAGCAAGCAAGGGTAGTACCAATAGTGATAGGCTCCTTGGGTGCAATCCCAAAACAACTGGAGCACCACTTGAACACCATTGGCATTGACAAATTCACGATTAGTCAATTGCAAAAGGCGGCCTTACTAGGAACTGCTTCCATCCTGTGACGATATCTGTAATACCATCAAACATCCATATCTGCCTATCCCAGGTCCTGGGTAAGGTCTTGATAGGTAGGCAAAATGCCAAATCCAGTCTGAACATCTGCCTGACTGTGCGATGATCCATAATAATAATAATAATAAAGTTGGAAGGGACCTTGGAGGTCATCTAATCCAACCCCCTGCTCAGGCAGGAAACCCTATACCTTTTGGACAAATGGCTGTGAAGATGGAAGTCTATTATTATAGAGGCTAATTTCCTCCAGAATTGTTTTAATGGAATAGAATCAAAGGCTGCCTTCAGGTCTATAAAGGCTACATTGTGGTACCTTTGGACTGACCTTTATATCCTCAGCTAAGAGATGCAGAATGATTTTGGCTATGAAAAGGGAACAATGACAAATGCCCACATATAGAGTTTAATTTTAAAAATTATGATAAGATTACATTTTTACAGGGAACTTTACTCTTTTCCAGTTGAACAATTTGTTTTTGAACCTCTAGGGGTGAAACCATGAACTATTCAGGGAGAGGGGATTAGCCATATTGGATCTAATCCTCATTAATAGAGATGAAATGATAGAAGGTGTTGAAGCCACAGGAACCTTGGGGGGAGTGATCATACAATATTGGAATTCAACATTCTGGAAGCACAAGCAATAGAACACAGTCAAACTAGAGTCTTGGATTTTAAGAGAGCTAATTTCAATAAACTTAGAGAGAGCTTGGGAATGATTCCATGGATGAGAATCCTCAAGGGGAAAACAACTCAAGAAGCTTGGGAAATTTTGAAAAATGAGATAATAAAAGCCCAGTCTAGCACAATACCAACAAAGAAGAAAAACAACAGCTCTCAAAAGAAACCAGCATGGCTGCATAAAGAACTCTCTGATAAATTGAAAGATTAAAAAGGACAAGTATAAAAAGTGGAAAGAAGGGCACATAACTAAAGCAGAATATCAGCAAATAGTCCGAGCCTGCAAAGATGAAATGAGGAAAGCTAAGGCTCAAAATGAACTAAGGCTTGCGACCAAAGTCAAAAATAACAAAAAAAGAGAGCTTCTTTCAACATGTAAAAAAAAAAGAAAAAAGTTAAGGAAATGATTGGTCCATTAGTGGGGGAAAGTGGCAAGAAGGTGACAAGCAACAGGGAGAAAACAGAACTATTTAACTCCTTTTTTGCATCTTTCTTTACACAAAGGGAAAAAAACTGTCCAACCTATCAAAAACAGCATCACAAAAAAATAGATTAGAAACACAAGTTAAGATAGGCAAGAAAATGGTAAGTGAGCACCTATCCAGCCTAGACAAGTTCAAATCACCAGGACCAGATCGATTACAACCCAAGGTTCTCAAGGAACTGGCAGATGTGATCTCAGAACCACTGAACTATATTTTTCAAAGATCCTGGAGCACTGGGGAACTACCAGAGGACTGGAAAAGACTGATGTAGTTCTCATCTTCAAAAAAGGGGAAAAATAGATCCAGGAAACTACAGACCCATCAGTCTGACCTCAATATCTGGGAAGATTCTGAAAAAGATAATCAAACAACAAATCAGCAAACACCTAGAGACAAACAAAGTCATTTCTAAACGCCTGATTGCAGGACAAGAAGCAACGGATGGAAACTATCAAGGAGAGAAGCAACCTAGAACTAAGGAGAAACTTCCTGACAGTTAGAACAATTAACCAATGGAACAATCTGCCTCCAGAAACTGTGAATGCTCCATCACTGGAAGTTTTTAAGAAGAGACTGGACAGCCATTTGTTCAAAATGGTGTAGGGTTTCCTCCCTGAGCAGGGGGTTGGATTCGATGACTTCCAAGGTCCCTTCCAACTTTATTATTATTATTAAAACAGATCATGCCGGACAAATCTTATTGCATTCTTTGACCAAGTGACAAAATTAGTGGACCAGAGGAATGCTGTGGATATAATTTACTTGGATTTCAGTAAGGCATTTGATAAAGTAGATCACAACCTACTTGATAAGATAGAAAAATGTGGGTTAGAGAGCATCACTACCAGATGGATTCATAGCTGGCTGACCGGCCATACTCAATGTGTGATCCTCAATGGAACTGCATCTACATGGAGGGAAATGGGTAGTGGGGTGCCCCAGGGCTCTGTTCCAGGCCCAGTGCTCTTCAACATCTTCATCAACAATTTGGATGAGGGCATAGACGGGGAACTCATCAAATTTGCAGATGACACCAAGCTGGCAGGAATAGCTAACATTCCAGAAGATAGGCTTAAGATACAGGAGGATCTGAACAAACTGGAACACTGGGCACTATCTAATGAAATGAAATTCAATGCTGAAAAAGTAAAGTTCTATATTTAGGCAAGAAAAACCAAATGTACAGGTATAGTATAGGGGGTACCTTGCTCAATAGTAGTAACTGTGAGAGGGATTTCAGAGTCCTAGTGGACAATCACATAGATATGAGCCAGCAGTGTGCTGCAGTTGCCAAAAAAGCCAACACAGTGTTAGGCTGCATTAACAGAGGGATAGAATCAAGATCATGTGAAGTATTAATACCACTTTACAATGCCTTGGTAAGGCCACACTTGGAATACTGCATCCAGTTTTGGTCACCACGATGTAAAAAAGATGTTGAGACTCCTAAAAAGAATACAGAGAAGAACAACAAAGATGATTAGAGGTCTGGAGGCTAAAACATATAAAGAATGGTTGCTGGAATTGGGCATGTCTAGTTTAATGAAGAGAAGGACGAGGGGGAACATGATAGCAGTGTTCCAATATCTCAGGGACTGCCACAAAGAAGAGGGAGTCAAGCTATTCTCCAAAGCACCGGAAGGCAGGACAAGAAGGAACCGATAGAAACTAATCAAGGAGAGAAGCAACCTAGAACTAAGAAGAAACTTCCTGACAGTTGGAACAATTAATCAGTGGAACAACCTGCCTCCAGAAGCGGTGAATGCTCCAACACTGGAAGTTTTAAAGAAGAGACTGGAAAGCCATTTGTCTGAAATGGTATAGGGTTTCCTGCCTGAGCAGGGGTTGGACTAGATGACCTCCAAGGTCCCTTCCAACTTTATCATCATCATCATTATTATTATATAGCTGGGTCAGACATTTGCTATCTTTGAATGTAGTGTACAAATTATGGAATGGGGAGGTTATATTGTTATTACTCTTAGCATTTATTTTAGGGGAAATTCAGGAAACAAATGGCCAGAATAGGTAATTATCTTAACTCAGTACTTCTTGTTGGATTCTGATTTGGTTCTCAAGTATAATTTATGCTTTATATATATTCTCAAAGTTGTATATACTGTCCATCAACAAAGTGGCAACAAAAATATGAAAAAATATGAATAGTAACTATAGATAATAACTTAAGGTTAATTCCATAAGCTTATCATTAAATCTAGCCCATACAAATATATATTGCATAATATCATCTTCTCATTTGTAGAACTAGAGAGACTTTTCAAAAATAGATATCCTGGATCCATTACTTAAATAGCAGTAGCAATAGCACTTATATACTACTTCATAGTGCTTTACAGCCCTCTCTAAGCAGCTTACTGAGTCACCATATTTACCGACCTTTGAAAGGATGAAAGGCTGAGTCAACCTTGAGCTCTGTCAGAATCGAACTCCAGGCTGTGGACAGAGTTCTTGCCACTGTACTACTACAGCTCTCTACAAAGAAATAAGTTTCTTTTCAATTATGAACAATGATCCTCTTTGTGTGTCCCAGGTTCAACAGTGCCATCTTATGAGATGACATATTCTATACATTAGAAATATAATTTAATCTCACAATAAAATCCTTAATTATAGTTAAACAATGCTAGACAATATGAATTAAAGAATGATCAGATTTCTTACAATGCCAACATAAAAAAATAATGTCAATTTCTTTGAAAACATCCAATAAAGATAAAATATTTAAATCCCAATAAATATATTTCACATTTTTTAACCTCTGGACTTATTGATTCTCCAGCTACAGCCCTCTATATAGCAATAATATAGTATACAATAATATACTTCATGAGTAATGTGCACATTACCTGAGAAAGTGTGGGCTATTTACAAATGTAGTGAAATAAACAAATTGCTTATCCATGGTTAATGACCACAATGGTTGTACATATTAATTGCACATTCATGCACTGAACAAAGTTGTTGATGGGGACAGGAGTCAAAATCTAAATTCCTTCTGCATTCACAATTTAGAACATCCAGTTAGAGTTTGACATACATATTGCAGCAGATCACAATAAAATTTTAGGATTCTTTTTTTAAAAAGTACATTAAAATACATTTCCTCTCCTTATGCTAAACACATTCACGATAATAGTGAAGATGTGCACAGTATAGTTATGGTGAATTCATTTGAAAAAAAAAATAACTCTGGCAAGCAAATGTAACAAGAACTTAATAATTCATCAGTTGAACTTCAATGTCTATTTAATAATAGATCAACTGTCATGCCAAGTTCACTTAAAAATCTACACAGCACACACATTTAATGTTTTCCTTCAGTGTTTCTGAAAGATGGCACCCTACAAAATTATTTTGTGTTTATCTCATTTCAGCATTTTATTTTCTTTAAGTTGTTTTAGAAAATGAAAGTTAGCATCATGAAAAATAAAATGCTAAACTGTCCTTTTAGTCAGAAGATAAGATAACAGATTGGAGAGCAGTTTTATTTATGTAAATAGTTCAAACATGATTTCCCAATCTTTTTGCAGGCATATAAAATTGCTTTGTAAGCCCCTGCCGTATGCATCTAACAAGTGCAAATCAAATATTCTGCTGGGCAAACATGTAAAACAGGCCAACAATTATACCTCATGACAGTACCAGCTGAGTAGCGATAATAGGTACACTGAAACTTCCTTGTTCCCAGCCAGACTTTTGTAAGCCAATGGATCAAAGATACCAAGTTGAAGAGAGAAAGAGTATGAGTCTGCAGGAAAAGAATCAGAATAGGGATAAATTTCTAATTATATGCCTGTTTTGTAAGCTGTGAAAGCACTTAGGGCAGTGGTGGCGAATCTATGGCACTATGGCCAGAGGCAGTGCTCAGAGCCCTCTCTGTGGACATGCATGCCGTCGCCACAGCCCCGCCTCCCCCGTAGCTCCCTCCTCACCAGCAGCCCCCCCCTGGAGGAGAATCACCCCTGGGTGTGGCCCATGTGGAGCTGAACAGCCAAGCACATGGTAGCTGGGCAGCAGATGATGCTGCGGGGTGCGGGTGGAGGGTGTGGCCACCATGATGCTGCAGGGCTGCCTGGGCGATCTGCAGCGTGCTGTGGATGGCCCTGAGGGTGGGTGGGGTGAGGGTGGAGCAGGGCGGGAGTGGGCGGGCAGAGCGGGGGCAGGCCGGTTTTTGGGCACTAGGTCTCTAAAAGGTTTGCCATCACTGACTTAGGGTCTTATAATCCATATGGTTGTAGGTGTATTGCTCTTCAGATCAATCCACAATGATGCTTTTGATTAGTTTATATCTGATGCATATCTACAAGGCATAGTGCTTTCCTTAGATTCTATTTATATATTATTGATAGGCAGAAATCCAAAAGATTAAGTCTCTGTCTTCAATCATTTTCTTGAAAATAAATGTATAAACTCTGAGAATGGGTAAATGCCTACCAGAGACCTGCATGTTACAGATGTGCCAGGAAGGGGGGATGTTTTTAATCTCTTGTTTAGAATCATCAGTAGAAGGGTAGGTGCTTCTAAAAAGTTGGCATTCCAAAGATAAGTTAAACTCCGAAGGTTAATGAAGAAGGAAGGAAGGGAGGGAGGGAGGGAGGGAGGGAGGGAGGGAGGGAGGCTTCTCATTCTTTCAATCAAGTAGTTCTTTTCAGAAGTTTCATGAACTTCCTTTTATTCCAAGTTTGCTGATAGTCCAATGATTAATCATCAAAGAGTTCTGGAAAAAGATAAGAAATTCATGGAACAAAATAGAAAGTAGGACTGATTAAAGGAGTTTCTCTTGCCTTTCAAGAATCACATTTGTTTCTTTTTTCTTCCTTCCAGTTCACTCTATAATAAACATGGGGTATATTTGGCTGTTTATAGAGTGATACAGTCTTTGTGTTTTTTTTAAAAAATATTTTATTGGTTTTTTACAATAACAATCTCCAGTGTCTGGTGTATAGCGTGTTGTCTTGATTAATATATTTAAAAGAAAAAAAGACAATAATAATTAATTAACAGTCAGTAATAATTGATTTTGATAATTCCATAATTAGTATATTACTTAATAATATATTTCTGTGATCTTCCCTTCTCCCAATTGTATTTTCCTTCTTCAACCTTAAACAGATACAATTCTTAATATTTTCAATGTATAAATGATTAAATATAAACATTTTTCATGTTTGTACAGATAATAACATCTATGTATAACATTTTTTTAA
This sequence comes from Crotalus tigris, assembly GCF_016545835.1. Classification (NCBI taxonomy): domain Eukaryota; kingdom Metazoa; phylum Chordata; class Lepidosauria; order Squamata; family Viperidae; genus Crotalus; species Crotalus tigris. The sequence continues at coordinate 2,259,727 of NW_024096520.1, forward strand.
AAAATCAGCTTATATTATTCTTATATCGTAGAAACCATCTTGTTAGTTCACCATGCATCCTATTTTCGTAGTTTTTGTTTAAGCTTAATTTCCCCTTTATATTCAATCCATTCTTATCAATCATGATTTTCTCAATGTTATTCATCTAAATATCCACATTTTTCCATTTAAGTACCCCATCCCCATATTTTCATATTTCATATGTTATAAAAGTACTGTACTTCTTATCTATCTTATAGCATCTGCGTATAACATCCTTTCTGATCAGCTTATATTTCATTTACATTTATAAAAGTTACATCATCTCAATATTTTTACATTTCATATGTTGTAAAACATACTATACTACTTAAATCTCTTGCCCCTCTTGTTATAGGGCCCGTTTATGTTCAAAGTTCTCTGTTCTTTTAATCAGTGCTTTTTTCTTAAAAAAAAAAAAAAGGTGCTGGAACTCACACACGTCATACAACCCGCCTTGCCTACCCTACAAGGTTCCACCCAAAAAAGGTGCCGGAACTCCGTTCTGGGCATTCTATAAGAAAAAAAGTCCTGCTTTTAATCATATTCAAACAAGTGTTTGCTCGTGTAATACTCCATCTGGTAGGGCAAGTCGAATCTCTTGAATCCATCTCTAGCCTTCTTCTTTTGCCGAGTAGCTTTTGTAAATATTGTTGGGAGTAAAGAAGATAAAATAGGTAAAATATATACTTTCTGTCTCCCAAACTCTGTTGATTCTCCTGGTAATTCTATGGTCCATTCCATTTTTGTTGTTATGTCAAAGTCTTGTAGATTTTTTTCTGTTTCTATTAAATTGTTGTAGCTTCGTTGATTTGATCATATTCTTCTAATTTGTGTTCTGTTATCTGATTTGTTTGTTCATTTGCCATCATTTTCTGAGTATTTTTTGATTTAGATTAGAGATGTACTTAGTTATGTCATCAAAGTAGTTTTTGATTTCCTCGTAGTTTAAATCTATTATCATTTATATCTGTCATAATATTGCGTACATTTCCTCTTGGAAAATATTTGTCTTGCCTTGAAGTATTGCTTCTGGAGGTCTTTGATGTTCCAGGCTAAATCCTGCAAGGGTAAATATTGAGTGTGGTGTCCTGTCATTTTTTGATAACCGTACAATATCCATATTGTCTCTCCCTTCAAATAGTCTTTCATCAATATTTTAATCTCTATAATTAATTATCCAACCTACCAATTCCAGCAGCTATTCCTTATATGCTTTAGCCTCCAGTCCCCTAATTATCTTTGTTGTTCTTGGGCTAGATGCTGATGTACAGCTAGACTTTCTCCTGTTGGGTTGGAGGATTTCCCCCAGATCAAATGGAACAACCACCATCATTTTGTGATCAACGAGGCACCTCTCCTTCTCAGTCACCTCTTTGGGGCAACTTCAGACCATTTAGGGTCCTCCTGGCAGGGCAAAACTGGCTGCGGGGAGAAAACCTCTGCTATCCCAGGGCCGTGCGCTATGGCACAAAACCGGAAGTCCTGATACAGTCTTTGTGTTATATCTGGGAAGGTTAGAGAAAGTGTCAGAAAGGAATGAGGGTGTGTCTGTGAAAGTTGAAAGTATTCCTCATCCATGCCCTATAGGTACTTAAAATTGCAAAATTATGGAGCTCACAGAAGTGACATTAGTCCTGATGTTTTCAGTGTGCCTGACAGAGAGAACTAATTGAAGAAACTGAGTGCCAGCATTTTTCAGTGGGATAAAATATGAATATGATTTTTTTTTTTTTATTAAAAGTTTTATAAATTTTACAAAAAAAACAAGAACAATACAGAACAAAAAACAACATATACAAAAAAGAAAAAAAAATTAAACAATACATATAAAAAAAAACCCCACCCCACACCCCTCCCAAAAACCCTCCCTTCCCCCCCCCTGAGCTTCCCAGAGCAGAATATAGGCTTAAGAAATAATAAAAAAAAAAAAAAAAAAATTAAATTAAAAACTTTATATTTATATATATAAAAAAGATATCTATAATATATATAAAAATAAAACTTATGAAAAGGCTATATAATATTTTTGTATACCCAATCTAAATTGTATAAATTTTATCCATTTGTCCCAGATAGCAAAAAACTTCTCTTGCGTTTGTTGCTTTAAGAAAGCCGAAATCTTTGCAATTTCCGCCAAATAAGCTACTTTAAAAAACCATTCCTGCAATGTAGGCAAAGATTCCTTCTTCCAATATTGTCCAACTAACAGCCTCGCGGCTGTGATCAAGTTTAACATCAATACAACCTCCTTTGTATCTGGAAAAGAGCTGATGTAGTTCCCATCCTCAAAAAAGGAAAAAAAATGGATCCAGGAAATTACAGACCTATCAGCCTGACCTCAATACCTGGGAAGATCCTGGAAAAGATAATCAAACAACGAATCAACGAACACCTAGAGGCAAACAAAGTCATTACTAAAAGCCAGCATGGGTTTGTCAAAAATAGATCATGCCAGACAAATCTTATTGCATTCTTTGACCAAGTGACAAAATTAGTGGATCAGAGGAATGCTGTGGACATAATTTACTTGGACTTCAGTAAGGCATTTGATAAAGTAGATCACAACCTACTACTTGACAAGATAGAAACATGTGGGGTAGACAGAACCACCACCAGATGGATCCGTAGCTGGCTGACCGGCCGTACTCAGCGAGTGGTCCTCAATGGAACTGCATCTATATGGAGGGAAGTGTGTAGTGGGGTGCCCCAGGGCTCTGTTCTGGGCCCAGGACTCTTCAACATCTTCATCAACGATTTGGATGAAGGGATAGATGGGGAACTCATCAAATTTGCAGACGACACCAAGCTGGCAGGAATAGCCAACACTCCAGAAGACAGGCTTAAGATACAGAAGGATCTGGACAGACTTGAACACTGGGCACTAACTAACAAAATGAAATTCAATGGTGAAAAAAGCAAGGTTCTACACTTAGGCAAGAAAAACCAAATGCACAAGTACAGCATAAGTGGCACCATGCTCAATAGTAGTAACTGTGAGAGGGACCTCGGAGTCCTAGTAGACAATCACCTAAATATGAGCCAGCAGTGTGCTGCAGCTGCCAAAAAGGCCAACACAGTGCTAGGCTGCATTAACAGAGGGATAGAATCAAGATCACGTGAATTATTAATACCACTCTTCAATGCCTTGGTAAGGCCACACTTGGAATACTGCATCCAGTTTTGGTCACCACGATGTAAAAAAGATGTTGAGACTCTAGAAAGAGTACAGAGAAGAGCAACAAAGATGATTAGGGGACTGGAGGCTAAAACATATAAGGAACGGTTGCTAGAATTGGGTATGTCTAGTTTAACGAAGAGAAGTACAAGGGGGGACATGATAGCAGTATTCCAATATCTCAGGGGCTGCCATAAAGAAGAGGGAATTAAGCTATTTTCCAAAGCACCTGAAGGCAGGACAAGAAGCACCGGGTGGAAACTCATCAAGGAGAGAAGCAACCGAGAACTAAGGAGAAACTTCCTGACAGTGAGAACAATTAATCAGTGGAACAGCTTGCCTCCAGAAGCAGTAAATGCTCCAACACTGGAAGTTTTTAAGAAGAGACTGGACAGCCATTTGTCCGAAATAGCGTAGGGTTTCCTGCCCGAGCAGGGGGTTGGACTAGATGACCTCCAAGGTCCCTTCCAACTTTACTACTATTACTATTACTATTACAATCTGTAACAATACCTAACAAAAATAATTGCGGAGTGAATTTTACCCTCCTTCTAAAAATTCTCTGGATATTCCACCATATTTTGATCCAAAATGCTTTTATCTCTCTGCATGACCACCAAATATGATAATAAGAAGCCTCCTTATAACCACATCTCCAGCATTTAGGTTGCACGTCAGGGTACATGTAAGACATTTTTTGTGGATCAAGGTGCCATCTATAAAACATTTTATAAAAATTCTCCCTTAAATTCTTTGCTTGAGTAAATTTGACATTTCTCACCCAAATAATTTCCCAGGTGTCCAATGAAACTGGCTCACCAAAGTTCTGCGCCCATCTAATCATACAATCTTTAATTAGTTCCGTTTCTGAGTCAAATTCAACTAAAACCCCATAAATTCTCTTAATGTGGGTTTGTCTTTGATCCTTCAGTTGCTTAATAAGATTTTCATCTTCTCTAAGAAAACCCACCTTGCAATCCATCTTCCATCTATCTAGTAGTTGCCTATATTGGAACCAAGAATAAGTAAAATTTTCTTGTACTAATTCTTCCCGTGATTTTAATTGCCAGTTTTGTCCATCCCATTTAAGTAACTGTCTATAAGACACCATGTCCATTTTAACCCCTCTTTTTATTCCTTCTATCGCATGCCAAGGTATAGCCCATAATGTTACTTTAAAATCACTTTTATAATATTTTCTCCAAATCCTAAGTAAAGAAATTCTTAAAATATGAGATTTAAAAGCCCAATCTATTTTTTTATTAAATATTAAATAGGCATGCCACCCCTAAAGTAAATCCCATCCCTCTAGATAAAGTATCTCAGAATTTGTCAAATTTACCCAGTCACTAATTAATGTTAAAACCACCGCATCATAATATAATTTCAAATTTGGTACCTTGAGTCCACCCCTCTCACTGAAGTCTTGCATAATTTTGAACTTAACCCTTGGTTTTTTCCCTGCCCAAATAAATTTATTGAGACCCTTCTGCCACTCATTTAAATTAATCTCATTTTTCAAAATTGGTAACATTTGAAACAAAAAAAGAAACTTGGGTAGAATATTCATTTTTATCACTGCAATTCTTCCCATGAGGGATAATTGCAGCTTTTCCCAGTTCTTCAAGTCTTTCTGTACCCCGACCCACAACCTTTCATAATTGTTTTTAAATAATTTTGCATTAGAAACAGACAGCATCACCCCCAAATATTTTACCTTATTAACAATCTCAAAACCCGTCGAGTTAACCAAAATCTGCTTCTCCTGACTCGACATATTTTTAGGTAAAATTTTAGTCTTATTTACATTAATCTTAAAACCCGAGACCAAACCATAATGGTGAATCAACTGTAATAAGTTTACTACAGAATAGTCAGGTTGCGACAAAGTAACAACCAAGTCATCCGCAAAAGCTCTCAACTTATATTCTTTTTTATTAACATATATTCCTTTAATTTCCTGAGACTCTCGAATTTTAATCAATAATATTTCCAATGTTAAAACAAACAACAATGGCGATAAAGGACACCCCTGTCTAGTGCCTTTCTCTATTATGAAAACCTCCGACAAACCTCCATTAACAATAAGTTGTGCTGTTTGTTTTTGATATATTACCTTAAGAGCTTGTAATATGTTTTCACCAAAATTCATTTCTTCCATTACTCTTAGCATAAAATGCCAATTCAGTTGGTCAAATGCTTTTTCAGCATCTAAAAATATGAGCCCTGCAGAAACTTGGTTGTTCTTATCTAAATATTCTAGTAAATTAATAATTTGTCTAACATTGTTTTTCATATACCTTCCTGTTATAAACCCTGATTGATCTTTATGCACAAGATGATGCACCACCCTCATAAGCCTATTTACCAAAATTTTTACAAATATCTTATAATCCACGTTTAAAAGAGATATAGGCCTATAGTTTTTTGGTAAAGTAAGATCTTGATCCTCCTTTGGAATCAATGATATAAAAGCACTACACCATGAAGGAGGAATCTCTAAACCCTGTAGAATACCATTAAAAAGATCATTTAATGGTTGAATCATCTCCTCCATTAAGGCTTTATAATAAACAGCTGTTAACCCATCCGTACCCGGTGCTTTCCCTAATTTCAATTGTTGAATTGCTGAGGCGATTTCCTCCTTAGTGATTAAACCATTAATTTCATATTTCTGATCCTCAGTCAGTTTAGGAAAACTTGCCTCAGCTAAATATTTATTTATATCTAACAGTTGTACATTAGTAGATTTGTATAGGTTTTGATAATAATCCAAAAAAGATTTTTTAATTAATTCCTTCTGAGAAACTAGTTTACCCTTATAATTTATTTTCTCTATTATTCTCTGTCTCTGTTTCTTTCTTAATTGATAAGCCAACCATCTCCCCGGCTTATTAGCATTACAAAATGTATTTTGTTTCATAAATAATAAATTGGTTGCAGCTTGATCTGCTATCAACATATTAAATTGTGACCTTAATAACTTTACAGATTCTTTAGTACTTTCATCAGAAGGATTTAGAATCAAAGCCCTTTCTTTTAGTTTAATTTCATCTTCAAGTTCTCTACGTTTCTGAATCTGATTTCGCTTATAAAAATTATTCATTTTTATCAAAACACCGCGCATAAATGCTTTACCTGCATCCCATACCATTGACATTGAAGTCCCCTTGTACATATTCAAAGCAAAATAGTCCTTTAAACACTCCTTTAGTTTTTGAACATTCTTCTCTTGTCTAAACAAATTTTCATTAACTCTCCAGGATCTTCTTTCCTCTTTCTCTTGAATCAACTCCATCCAAACTGGACTATGATCCGTCAGTGATCTAGGAAAAATCTTTACATTCTTTACTTTATTATACAAATCCGTGGTAATCAAGAAAAAGTCAATTCTTGAAAAAGATTGGTGTCTGTCAGAAAAAAAAGTAAAGTCTCTCTCCTCTTGATTACGTTCCCGCCAATAGTCCCTTAATTCCCAGTCTTCTTTCATATCAAAAAAGGCTTTAGGTAGCCTTGCTTGTTTAAGAAAAGGAGAGGAACCTTTCTTATCCCTTTGTGTGTCTAGACACCATTCCAATCACCCATTAGTACCACTGATCTATAGTCAAGCAAAGTTATTTTTTGGTGTAACTGTTTATAAAATTGTTCCTGTTGTTGATTTGGAGCATAAAGTCCAACTATAAGTACTTTCTTACCATAAATACCAAGTTCAATCATCACATATCTCCCCTGGGGATCTGATTCTACCAGACAAGCTGGCAGGTTTTGTTTGACATATATAACAACTCCCCCTTTCTTCCCAGGTGCAGGAGATATAAAATAAGATCCCAAACGAGCGTTAACTAAATATTTCTGATCTTTAAGTAGAATATGAGTTTCCTGTAAACAAATAACATCATTAGTGTGTTGCTTCAAATAATAAAAGATTTTTTTCCGTTTCTGAGGAGAATTCAATCCATTAACATTCCAGGTCAAAAACTTTGCCATCTCCCTTGGCACGCAGCCTGGAGAAGACACCATCAAACTCTGACAGAGCTGCATGTGTTGCATAACTCTTGGGTCTTGCTCCTCCCACCGGCGGTGATGGACTTCCAGGAGAATTCTCTTTGGGCTCTTTTTTACGTTGCTCTTTCTCTTTACGCTTATAAGCTGCACGAGTCATCCTCTGCTCTTTAGCCTCCGTTTGGCGTTGCTTTGCCACTTCTATCATCCCTGCGGAAACCAAATCTAGTGCCTCAGATTGCTGCTCAGGTTCCTTAGCACTCAAAGATTTCCGACCAGATGAAGTTGAGCCTGCACTCAGGACCGAAGTATAGAAATCTCTAGCTTTATCAACTGTATTCAATCTGTAACGTGTCCCAGCATGGCTCAAAACGATACCCATCGGAATTTCCCATCTGAATGGCATCGATCTAGCTTTAAGCTCATTGGTTAAAAAAGCAAAGTCTTTCCTACTTCTTAAAATTTTAGATGGGATTTCCTTTAGAATGATGACATCTTGGGCGGCAATCTGAAATCTTTTGTTGTAAAAAGCTTGTATAATCTCATTCCGCAGGGACTTCTTTGTAAAGTAAATCACCACATCTCTGGGCAAATTCTTCTGCTTAGCAATCCAGGAGTTGAGTCTATAAATTTTTTCTACTTCTCTCTGTAATTCTCCTTTATCCATATCCAAAGCCAGCGCCAGATCACTAAGAACCACCTCCATCAAATCTTGATTCATATCTTCCTTGAGGCCTCTAATCCTCAGAGCATACTCCATCTGTCTGTACTGAAACATCAAAATATCTTCTTGTGAGGAGTCCACCTTCCTTTCCACGTCTTGAATTTTGTCATCTAAAGAGTCAACTTTGTCTTCCACTTCCTCAAGCCTTGCATCGAGCTTAACCACCACAGTAGCCAAACCTGAAACAGCTGCCAGTATATCTTGTCGTAATTCATTATTATTTTCTTGCAATTTAGACTTTATCCCCGTTATCTCTTCTTTGAGATCAGATTTAATTTCTGATTTAATCTGTGAAACAAATTGAGTCATTTCCTCTCTCATTTGAACTACAATCTCTCCCATTATACCTCTAACCTCTTGCACTGAAAGTCCAGGTAAAGGAGGGGAGGGTGGTGGCTGAGCCGGTGGTGCATGTTTAGATTGTTGTTGTAGCTGTGCAGTGGAAGTTATAGGAGAAGAAATAACCTTGGGTATTGAGGAAGGCTGCTGCCTCTTTGAAGCCATTTTAAAAAGCACAATTGTCACTTCCCTTTCCCCTCCAGCCAAAAAGGGAGGAGGAAAAAAAGAAAAAAAGAATTTTTAAAAAGAGACAAACTATAATCATTAAAAGTCCAGAATAAATCCCAAGAATAAATAATAAAAGAGCAAACAATTCAAAAGAAAAAATTCTAAGCCAAAAGCAAAAGCAAAAGCAAAAAACATCCTTAAAAAGGGAAAGTAAAACAAAAGAGAAAGGAAAAAAAAACTCCGACACTTTCAAAACGCCATCTTAAGTCCTTTCACTAGTATAACAAAGAAAAGGAGGAAAAATAGTAAAAATCAAAAGATAAAAAAAATAAACACCTAAAATATAACAAAAAATCCTTTAAACTGCTCCGTCCGTTTAAAAATTACTCACCAAAATGCTGTAAACACGGAGATAGAAGCGGCGGTTTCTTTTGCTTCCTAGGAAGCAAAAACAGCTGGGAGGCGGAGATCAGCAAGAGCTCCGAGGGAACACTCCTTTCACCCCCTCTAGAAATAAATCCAGAGGGGGTTCAGGGGTTCTACCTCTACTCTTGCGTTCTCTATCCCTTCCCTTTGCCCGGGAAGGGATTTCCGAGCCGCGGGCCAGCTGATGCACGCTGCGCTCCGCGGCTCTGACACTTCCCCAGCTGGACGGCTAAAAGCTAGCCGCCATCGCCGTCGCCTCCCACCGGAAGCTCTCAAATATGAATATGATTGACAAACAAGAGAGTGCTGTTTATTGGTAGGCAGAATCTTATGATGATTATCAAGCCTGCAAATGAGATATCCCAGGACATCCGTGTGAATGTATCACTTATCTTCATTGAATTTGATTAGGAGGGATACATAATTGACATGGTTTTGAAATTCAAAATAAAAATGGATAATTTATTCTCTTTTCCCTCTTCGAGCTTTTGTTTATGTTTTTTTCTTCACCTAATTCATAAGGTGAATTTATATTAAACTGAAAAGGACTGCAAACAAAAAAACCCAAATAATTCATGGAATTATTAATGTATGTAAATGCATTAATTCACTCTCTCAAATGTCTCAACTGCATTCATATCTGTTGACCAAAATTCTACTGAAATCAGCCAGTTCATGATAAATTAACATGACTGTCTTTCTCAGTGCCTGCTGTTACTCACTGTGAATGATGAAATATATATATATATAGAATCCAGTTTTATGAAACAATCTGAAGTCTGGAAATTGAGTTTGAAAATAATTAATGCATGTGCATGATTATGTATGTGATCTGCCTATAAATGTCATATTCCATGTAGATCTTCATTGATGCCGAACCTGCCTATCAATAAATGTACTAAAGAAGAAAACAGATTTATTGTCCGTCCTATAAGCATTTATCTAAGTGCAAGCTTCATCACTGAATGAAATGTGATTTACTTCCAAGTAGAACGTAGCACATTCTTTACCAAAGTCATATAATGTATTTTATCCTGAAATGTTTTCAGCATCTTTGTCCCAAACGTGCTTTTTCAAGAGGTAACTGAACTTTCTTGTTTTTCTTTGAAGACATTTCGCTTCTCATCCAGGAAGCTTCTTCAGCTCTGACTGGATGGTTGGGAATGGAAGGATTTATATTCTTTGCAGACACCCAGTCACTTGCATTCTTTTAGAGCAGGAGTGTCAAACTGCCAGCCCGTGGGCTAGATGCGTCATGGTTAAACTGCGCCCACCCCACTGCCAGCAATGGAAAAAAAGTCACGATACGTCATGACACGTCACACGACATTGCGAGTTTGACACCCCTGTTTTAGAGTATTGCTGAGGCCACTTGGTCACCTGAATAGTGCAACTGCTAAAAGGACTGTGTTATAGACTGGAGATAGATGATGTCATATCCCTTCCCCTCTGTTGAAAGAGGGCTGTTCAGTTTTGACATAGATGGCCTCTTTGACCTTTCTTTAAAACCAGAGGTCCTCTCTATCCAAAATGTGGATTTTTCTGTCTCCAAAAGAATAGACTTTTAAATGCAGATGGACTGTTGGACTGGGTTTGTTCTCCAATGTTGTGCCATGCATTTGTGAAGTGGTTGTTTTGTTTTGCCAATGTACAATGTACATGTCTCACTGCATTGTACCATATATACCACATTGCTCAGTAGTGTATGGGTGTTTTATCCTTGGGTGGTGTATTCTTGGGTTTAAAGTGTGTTGGCTGAAGATTTTCTTGAGCTTTTCAGATATTCCTGCAATGTATGGAATGATACATTGTTTATTGTTCTCTTCTTTGTCTGTTATGGAGGAGCTCTTGCTGGGTCTTTTTGGGGATTTGATGAAGGCCCGCTTGGGATAGCCACACATTCTGAGGGCTTCCTTGATGTGTTTTAGTTCTTTTTCTTTCCCATTGTTGTTGATAGGCAGGTCTTCAGCTCAGTGGTGTAGGGTTCTGATAACTCCCATTTTATGCTCCAATGAGAATCAAAATATCAATATTGATCTTTGTGTGTGGGTTTTCTGTAAACTTCAATGTTAAGGCTTCTGTATTCCTTAATGTGTACTGCACAATCCAGGAAGGCTAGACTATTTTCCTTAATATCTGTCCACAGAGTTGATGTGTTTGGTGAACACTTCCAATTCTTGTGTTTTGATCTTGAACCAAGTATTGTACACATACCTTTACCAGTGAGTAGGTGAAATTTCTGTGAAGGATTTAGGACTTTCGTTTCTACCTCTTCCATGTAGAGATTGGCCACAATGGGGGACAAAGGTGAACACATGGTGCAGCCGTGTTTTTGTCTGTAGAAACCTTGTATTTAAAATAGGTAGTGGTCAGGTAGAGGTCTAGCATGGCACATATGTGGTCTGGACTGAGGTTGGTTCTCTTTCTAATGTGTTGTCTTGTAGCAGTCATTTCTTCACTACCATGACAGCTTCAGTTGTTGGAATGCAGGTGAATAGGGAAGTTACATTATAGGAAACCATGGTCTCATCCAGATTCAGTTTTAGTTTCCAAACCTTGCTGGCAAAGTCCTCTGAATTGTTGATGCCTCTTGGGACAACTATGACCTGGATGATTAAGAATCTCCATAGACTTTCAGCTTCTTTGTGTTATATGTTCTGCTACATACTCAAATACAAAACAGTATTTTTTTAAAAAAGGAAATAAAGTTTGGCTAACTTGTTCTTTCTTTTGGAGAAGAAAATATTGAAAGTGCTTGCTTTTCCATCACACAGTTGTAAGGAATCCAGTGGAATTTTCGGCACAAAATTATCATATTAATCAATTAGGAAGACAAAGCTGAATTTAAGAAATCTTCCTCTGTAACGGACTTGCGCAAACATATATCCCTACCTATATTCTCAGTAAATCTGTTTGACTTTTCCAGTTTAAAGTTAAATTATTTTAGAAAATAGTCTTCTTTTCAGGTAAATACAATATTTTACCCACATGTTGTTCCAGAGATCTGGTTATTCTTTCAAGTCACATTTGCCCCTAAGAGATCCCAATCCAATAGATCTAGAGCAGTGAAAAGATGGATAAACTAATAAGGCAAATACAGGAAGTGCTGATAGCGCAAGTGTACATTGTAATGATAGTTCCATATTTACAAAAATGAAATTTCAGAAATCTTCAGTTACAGTTCCACTTGGTTATTTTTAGTAGTAGAAGCTAATGTGTTAACAAGCCTTAACTATTGGAGTATCCACTTATTCAGAAGTTCCTATCTTTTTTTTAAAAAATTGTCTGTGAAAGAGTATCTCTCTTGAAGTTCTTTCTGTGCCCTTTGCATTATTTTGGTAGGTTTTTTTAATATAATAATCTTTTCTGGATCACGGGAATTACAGCAGTTTCACAAAAATGATAAATTATTGGCCACAAAGGAGCAGAGATCAGTGCAGAAATGAGTATCAGTCATGTAATTTGTGCTGCCTTGGTGACTGCTTTTTCAGAATATATCTGCACCGTTTCAGTTTCATAAAGATATAGAGATTTGAACCAATATAATTTTAAAATGTATGTATCCGTGGGACCAGAATGCTTACAGGGACTATATTTTCTTGGGAAAAAATAAAGACAAACCTAAAAAGGGGCAAATCGGAAATAGATAGATAAGGACAAAAAATGTAATTGCTTTTGTTTATTACTCTGCTTTACAAAGGAAATTTCAATAGCAAAACCAAGAAAAAACTTTACAAAACTGCATATTCTAACAAAAATATCTAAAACAAACAGTATAAGTATATTTATTTAACAATGAAAACACATGTCTTTAAGCATATCCAATGATAAGCAAATCTCTCAACTGAATTATCCAAGTGATTATACACAAGCGTACATCCATACAGAATGTCAATTGGTGTGACACATTTTATCATGATAAGATAAGATAAGATAAGATGAGATAAGATAAGATAAGATAAGATAAGATAAGATAATCTTTATTGTCATTTTTATACTGTGGGTACAATGGCACACATCAAAAATGAAATTTAGTTGCCCGCTCTCAAAATGAAACACATACATGACACACACCTAATACATACTATGAACAACATATGTATAGACCCACATCCCTACATATACATAGCAAATAAATATTAAATATTGTCCATCTTGAATATATAATGGAAGGAGGAAGCTTGAGAGTTCGCAAGGTTAATGCTGTATGGAATGAAACTCTGGCTGAATCTGGATGTTCTGCTTTGGATACCACAAAGCCTCCTCCCAGAAGGTAACAAGTAAAACAGGTCGTGAAGAGGATGTGTAGTGTCCCAGATATTATATGGGCAAGTATCATGTCTGAATTACCAGCATAGATCAGACAGGCCTTTTCCTTCCCAGTCATCCACTGAAGAGTTCATACGTTGTATAGAGCAAATTATGCATGCAACAGTTTTGAAGTGGGCTCCATTTTCTTGTTCTGCAAAAATTGTGACATCCTTTGTTTGGCTAAACCTCTGGCTCAACTCTCAGCTACCAAATTTTCAGCATTTCCAAATAACTGGCTTTCAGTTTGAGGCCTCAGCATTTTTTCCTCTATTTTCATCCCCTCCCACCCCATTCTCTCCAGTCTAATGTACCAAATCATTAGACTGGCATCTGTGTTAGGTCTGATAAAATAGATCACAAGATTTATTTTTTTCATCTCAGCTGAAAACCAGACCAAAAATATTGTGATAACAACAACTAATAGTGTAAGCCAAAAATCCATTTTTTTATTAAACATACCAGGACAGCTGGTAAACAATAAGTACAAGAAGAACGTCTTCTGTTTTTAGGATCTTATTCTTGGATGGAGGGATTGATTGGTCTGATGTCTGTTGTTGTGCCTTTAATCTATCTTCCAGATACTCATAAATTTTGAATTAAGCTTTTTTACGACTCTTAAAAAAGAAAACCGGTGTTATTCACTGAAAGCAAATGTGACAGGCATTTTTTTTTTCTACCACGGAATGTCAGAACTACACAACCCTTTTTCTGCTTCTTAAGAAGAGCACCAGACAAGTTTTCCTAGCTGCTTCAGATCCAGGGGCAAATACAACATGCTGCAGTACTTGTAAAATGCCAAAGGTAGATAATTAGGTGCTCTGAGTTTTAATATAAAATACACATTCACTAATATAATTTAAGTAGCTGTTTTAATAGCAATCAGAAATTAAGTTCTTGATCTTGTAGATGGTACAGTATATATTGCCCCGATCTTGGATGGTTGGCACATTTGGAATATTAAGAATGTATTGTGGGTGTGCTTACGAAATGAATGCCATGGACTGCCTGCCTGCCTGCCTGCCTGCCTGCCTATCTATCTATCTATCTATCTATCTATCTATCTATCTATCTATCTATCTATCTATCTATCTATCTATCTATCTATCTATCTATCTATCTAAACCATTTGTATAGTTGTCCATCTTAAACTAAACTCTGGGTGGCTTTCAACCAAGAATAAAATAACATATACACAATAAAAATAAAACCAATAAACAAAAACACATTTAGTAGAAAGGAAGGTAGTTGGGACTTCACCTTGTCAGTTTGCTTTTGTCTTTCTTCTGGGCAGGTGGCTACACTACCAACAACAGTTTATCAGCAGTCGTCCATCATTTTCAATTTCTAAGCATGTTGATGAGGCTTAAAAATGATGCTTGAGGAAAGGATTTTAGAGTATAGTGGTGTCCCATCTTTATTTTTTTTTAAATAACATCCTTAAATCCCATTTTAGGCATGAAGCCCACTGGGTGACCTTGGGCCAGTCACTTTTTTTCACCCCTTGTAAGGAAACAAGGGCAAGCCATTTCCAAAAAACCTTGTCAAGAAAACTGTAAGGACTTGTCCAGGCAGTTCCCAGAAGTAAAAACCTGACTCAGGGGGATAATAATATAACAATAATAACAATAAGCCAGAGTTTCCTTATCCCCCTATTTGATTTGTATATGAATCAAGCTAAAGCTTATATACAATATAAGAGATAGTAAATGGCTTTTCACTTTACAATAAGGTAAACAAGTCACGCTGTGATTTAACATGTTGACTTCAGCCCGTGTGTGGCTGATTTTACAGACTATTACTAAATATTAAAACAGAGCAGTCTGTTCACTTCCAGAAATCAGCCAGAGGGAGCATATGGCATCTTTAATGAAAGGACTGCATTAGCTCTCACTAGTTCCTGGATTCCATTCAAACAAGTTTCTGACATTTTGATATTTAAAACTATAAATGATTTCCAGTCCCAGGTAGAAATTTCCCATGTCTTCTAATTAAGGCTTTTCATTGAGCTCTGGTGAGTCTGAATTTTATCTGGGTACCATGGAAGACTAATCAGTTTCAGCAATAATATCTGAATTTTGTCTTGCTAAATTTCAAGATTGTAGAGATAACCTTTGACCTAGAATATTTTATTTCCTGGCAAAGTTTTTAAAATTAAAAAAGTCATGTTATAAATAGAAAGTGGCTTGGGTTGCTCTTCCTATCTTTAGCAATTATTATAACCAACTCAGACTTCATGAAGGATTAGGATATATATTTTTCAAAGATCCTGGAGCACTGGAGAACTACCAGAGGACTGGAAAAGAGCTGATGTAGTTCCCATCTTCAAAAAAGGAAAAAAATGGACCCAGGAAATTACAGACCTATCAACCTGACCTCAATACCTGGGAAGATCCTGAAAAAGATAATCAAACAATGAATCAGCGAACACCTAGAGGCAAAAAAAAGTCATTACTAAAAGCCAACATGGGTTTGTCAAAAACAGATGATGCCAGACAAATCTTATTGCATTCTTTGACCAAGTGACAAAATTAGTGGATCAGAGGAATGCTGTGGATATAATTTACTTGGACTTCAGTAAGGCATTTGATAAAGTAGATCACAACCTACTACTTGACAAGATAGAAAAATGTGGGGTAGACAGCATCACCACCAGATGGATCCGTAGCTGGCTGACCAGCTGTACTCAGCGTCTGGTCCTCAATGGAACTGCATCTACATAGAGGGAAGTGTGTAGTGGGGTGCATCAGGGCTCTGTCTGGGCCCAGTGCTCTTCAACATCTTCATCAACAATTTGGATGAGGGGATAGATGGGGAACTCATCAAACTTGCAGATGACACCAAGCTGGCAGGAATAGCCAACACTCCAGAAGACAGGCTTAAGATACAGAAGGATCTGGACAGACCTGAACACCGGGCACTATCTAACAAAATGAAATTGTCCTAGTGGACAATTACTGAAATATGAGCCAGCAGTGTGCTGCAGTTGCCAAAAAGGCCAACACAGTGCTAGGGTGCATTAACAGAGGGGTAGAATCAAGATCACGTGAAGTGTTAATGCCACTTTACAATGCCTTGGTAAGGCCATACTTGGAATACTGCCTCCAATTTTGGTCACCATGATGAAAAAAATGTTGAGATCTAGAAAGAGTACAGAGAAGAGCAACAAAGATGATTAGGGGACTGGAGGCTAAAGCATATAAGAAATGGTTGCTGGAATTGGGTATGTCTAGTTTAATGAAGAGAAGGATGAGGGGGGACATGATAGCAATGTTCCAATATCTCAGGGGCTGCCACAAAGAAGAGGGAGTCAAGCTATTTTCCAAAGTTCCTGAAGGCAGGACAAGAAGCAACGGATGGAAACTAATCAAGGAAAGAAGAAACCTAAAACTAAGGAGAAACTTCCTGACAGTTAGAACAATTAACCAGTGGAAAAACCTGCCTCCAGAAACGGTGAATGCTCCAACACTGGAGGTTTTTAAGAAGAGACTGGACAGCCATTTGTCCGAAATGATATAGGGTTTCCTGCCTGAGCAGGGGTTGGACTAGATTACCTCCAAGGTCCCTTCCAACCAATCAGAGCACAGCCAAGCCCCTAACCAATCAGAACACACCTCCACCCAATCAGAACATAGCCAAGCTCCCACCCAATCAGTTCATACCCCCACTGGCACTTAAAAGGAAGAAACAGCTATGATCAAACATTGCTCCTAGAAGCACAAAGCCGAAAACACCAGCCTAAAGATGACGAATGGGACTTCGTCAAAATGTCACCAAGACACTTCCAATTTTATGCGGGAGAAAACACGAATAACCAAAGACCTACATACAAACACCCGTGAAAACCTCAGAAAACATTTTAGATCACTTGAATGTTGAATATTATTTACAGTATAATCCTGTGGTACCAGGAAAATGCCATTTATGATATTACACTGAGGTGTGAACTTATGCTTTAAAGCAGGGGTCCCCAACCTGTGGACCAGGCTGGCCATGCATGCATGTGTGTGTGCACATACACCCCACTCATGCTAGCGCCACAGCTGTGGGATATGAAAATGGGATGTCACACCATAAAAACACTGGAAGTTTTTAAGAAGAGACTGGACAGCCATTTGTCCGAAATAGCGTAGGGTTTCCTGCCCGAGCAGGGGGTTGGACTAGATGACCTCCGAGGTCCCTTCCAACTTTACTACTATTACTATTACCATGGGGCACAAAAATGGGCCACCACTGTGCCTTGGGGCATGAAAACAGGCCGAAGCTATGCTGCAGGGGAAGAAAATGGGATGCTGTACTGCGCAAGAACAGGGCAGGGCTAACAAGTGTCACATGAACACTAGCACTGCCCCATTTGTGTCATGCATGTGCTTGCGGCCCTGTTCACGCCCCCACGGATCCATGCACATAAAATGCTACCCGGTCCCTTTCCGTCTGGTCTTCCAACTGAAAAAGGTTGGTGACCTCTACTTTAAAGCAAATGAGGTATCTTAATGCTCTCTGGTCTTGGAATATTTTGTATTAGATTTTCATCCTTATTCAACTGTTGTGATCAATTAAAAATCTTTAGTATCAGAATGATACCTAATACTATTTTTTTTCCTATTATCTTAATTGTAGGCTGAGTCCAAGAGTGTAGTTAGAATAATTAGAACCCAAACTTGCAAGTTATATTATTTCTGATATGGACAATTAACATCTCTGACAGGAGTTACAATCTATATATAGAAATACCTTTCAAAGATGAACAGATAGATTTTTCTCTCTGTGTGTAAATTCAGTGGAGTATTTATTCTTCGAAACAAAACAAAAATTCAGGACAGCATATATGAATATCAAGTACACTTTATTGTTGGCAATGGTCAGGAATAGATTTTGATATGGATAGAAATACAGAGAGCACGTTTCAGGTTTTGCCCATCATGACTGTCATTTCTCATCAATTTGTTATTTTTACAAAACAAATACCTGTAAAAAGAACTGTAACTGAAAATAATTTGTAACACAATTCTCCAGAGGAATATATCTGACCCTCAAAAGTTGGAATTTTTCTCCTGTGCTATCAAAGTAGGAAGAAGTAAACACACAGAATAGTGGGAGAGGCACAGAAAATCACTGTGAACATGCGCATATCTCAGCAAACAGATTTAGTTGACATTTAAGGAGCATTTAATTACCCTGGAAAATAGTTTAAGAGAGGCATCATTTTAATCATGCTGGAAAATAGGAAGATATAGTAATTTGGTTGTCAAAGGTAATTTCAGACTCTGGATTCACCTCCAATGGGGAGGTCTCCTTTTGTACAGTAGGGGATATTGGAAAATCCCCTACTAGTAAAGTCTCTTCTGCTCATGCTATAGAATATTTTTCCCAACTTCCTGTTGTAATCATACTCCCAATCAATTTTGGAATTAACTGAATACTTCTTGCCCTGTAATACTCTGACATCTGTGCCCATGAACTCTCCTGTTGCTGCCTCTTAGCCTCCTTAACCTCCTACTCATTTTACTTTAAAAAATATTTTTTAAGCACATGGAAAGCAAAAGATTAGCTCTCAGCACCGTCTTTATTCCCAGTTTAAAACTGGTTTTTTAAGAAGTGGAAAGGATGGACAAACTGTACTTCTGTCCTTGTATGGAAGTGTCCCCACTTGCCAATAAGGAGCAATGAGAGACATTAGATCTAATGAGAGACATTAGATAACATTCTGGTGAATCATTGCTTTGTAATGGGTTGTGAAATGGGCCTCTTTTCACTTAGAAATATTTGCCCTTGGAATCACAAATAAGGACCAAATCAGATGTTACATTCAGTATATCTTTGCATTTACCATCACTATTTCTGAAAATGGTAAAACAGTAATTACAGAAATTCTTACTGACCAAAATCATGGTAGATAGAAATGTAGATTTTAATCCCTTTGCCTTGCCACGAATCTTCCCCCAACTCCATCCCAAAACTGTCTTCCAATGCAAATAATTGCTCTGGGCCTGAGATGCATGGTCTCCAAACTAGATAGATAGATAGATAGATAGATAGATAGATAGATAGATAGATAGATAGATAGATAGATAGATAGATAGATAGATAGATAGATAGATAGATAGATAGATAAATGGAAGGTAGATGATAAATGATAGGTAGATCGATCGATAGATTGATCAATAGATAGATAGATAGACAGACAGAAAGACAGCAGCAGTGGAATTATTTTTTAAAAAGAGGAAGAATAAATCACACTCCACCTTGCTGAGCTGCTTAGTATTGTATTTGATTTGTGCTGAAACCTACAGTCTAACTCAGCATCACACTTAACTATTTGGCTGTTCAAAGCACATATGTATTCTCTCTCCCTCTCCCTCTCCCTCTCTCTCTCCCTCTCCCTCTCTCTCTCGCTCTCTCTCTGACACACACACACGCACGCACACACACACACACACATACAAACAGAGAAACTTTTTGTTTTACCAGGAAAAAAGGAAACAAAATATATAGATAGACATTTACAGCTTTTCTATTGTGGTACAAAAAAACCAGGTTAGCTTTAGTAAAATAACAGCATAAGAAAAACAGTTTATTTGTCCTTCCCTTCATGCATATATTCCATTTATTGCCTTTTCTTTATTCATTGAAAAAAAGACAAAAAAGGAATATATAGTTTGTCCTATTTGAAAATGATGTGGATTCTTTTAACACAGTGCCAACATTTCTTCAAAACAACAGCATAGACATAAAATTAGGATAATTTTATGAAGCCGCAGATATTTATTCTATAGCAAAACTGAGTAAAAAAATGTGCCAGTGACTGAGGATATATGAGGCTTGCATTTTATCATGCTGAACATCTGCAAAGTGGTATGTCATACATTTCTTTCACTGCATTTGGTCTCCCATTTCCTGCACAGCAAGAATCTGATCTGATTAGAAATTCACAAAGTGGTTGATTGCAAATGAGGGTCACTAAAAAGATTTGAAATTAAAGGTACCTTCTTCCTTGTCCAAGTGCTTTGGAACAATCCATTTTTCTATTTTAATTAGGTTTCAAGATGTAAAAATAGAAGAGTCCCTACAGTGATCATCTATAGCACCTATGCTAATTTAGATTTATAGAGACTATTTGTGGAGAGAAGTGTGGATGCCCAGTTCATGGTTTCTTGAATGCCAGTGATGTTATTACATAATATAAGATGAAAAAGAGCTATGAAACTTTTAGAGCTATGAAACCAGACTCAAAGCAACTTAGAATTAAAATACAGATATCAAAAATGAGAAGATTAGCTAAGTTAATAACAACAACAACAACAATAACAACAACAACAACTTTATTGTCACTTTGAATGAAATTTTGTTGCATACAGCTCTCAAAGGGTCACCACCTCCAATATACACTCCCTTGTTCATGGCCAGCTCAAGTTTCAGAATGTCCATTTTACATCCATAATAGACCGAGTGAAGAAAAACAGAGGGATAGAATCAAGATCATGTGAAGTATTAATACCACTCTATAATGCCTTGGTAAGGCCACCCTTGAAATTCTGCATCCAGTTTTGGATGCCACAATGTAAAAAAAATGTTGAGACTCTAAAAAAAATACAGAGAATAGCAACAAAGATGATTAGGGAACTGGAGGCTAAATCATATAAAGAATGGTTGCTGGAACTGGGTATGTCTAGTTTAATGAAAAGAAAGACTAGAGGTGATATGATAGCAGCGTTCCAATATCTCAGGGGTTGTCACAAAGAAGAGGGAGTCAAGTTATTCTCCAAAGCCCCTGAGGGCAGGACAAGAAGCAATGGATGGAAACTAATCAAAGAGAGAAGCAGCCTAGAACTAAGGATAATTTTCCTGATAGAACAATTGATCAGTGGAACAACTTACCTCCAGCAATTATGGGTGTTCCAACACTGGGGTTTTTTAAGAAGAAATTGGACAATTTGTCTAAAATGGTATAGGATTTCTTACCTGAGGAGGAGATTGGACTAGAAGACCTCCAAGGTCCCTTCTAACTCTGTTATTATGTTAAAAGTTCTTAATAGAAAATCTGCAAAAGTTGGGTGAGAGAATGTTTCTCATCCCTGATACATTTCACTGTATTTATTCATAATTAATTGTACTCCTTCTAAAATAGAGAATTACACCTGTACCAATAGAAGAAAATATTTGTAGCTCAGAGTTGACCTGTAGGGTTCTTGGTGCTTTTTGATCTTGGTTGTTTTCTTGCAGATGTTTCACTACCCAACTAGGTAAGTAGCTAGTTAGGAAATGAAACATCTTCAAGAAGATCACCAACCAACCAGAGCACCAGGAATCCCACAATCATAGCTGTCTACAAAACACCTTTACTTGTTTTTTATTTGTTTTATTTCCTGTTGTTTTCGCTTCTCCTGTTCTTCTATATGTTTCTATTCCATTTTTCATTCAGAAGATGCAGTCTGACTTGGTGCACATGAAATACAAAAACAAAACTTTAGTGTCATTAGAAAATTGCTGATAACTTGTACCCAAATTGATAACTACCTAGAACAATTAAATAGATGGGAGGCAATATACTGCCCTCAAGATGTTTGTCAGGTTCAACTGCCAATATTATTTCTTAAGTCCATCTGTACGAGTATGAACACAAATACTTTAGCAAAGTGCCTTTCATTTATGAAAATTGGCCAAAATAATTTTCTGGTCAAGGATATAAAAAACTGCTAAGAAGGTTCAACAGTCTTTTTCTGCAAGTAATAAATCAAACTATCCAAGGCTAATTATGCCCTGAAATCAATCATGAATCCAGACTAAAAAGATGGAAGATAACCAGGCTTATCCATGAATACCTGCAGCTGCACAAACACCTCAAGTTCTTTATTTTTGCTATTTGTGAGAAAGTATTGTTTATCATACCTAACTGGTTCAAGAGAAGTCATCTTGGGAAGTCATCATAGACTGCTGCCTCCTCCTAGTATGACATCACAGCAAAAATCCACGATCGTTGGATCCTCCCAGTTAACCTTTGAAAATATTGAATAAACCAAGATGGCCAGGGGCCAAGAGACAGCTAACAAGCATCCACTATAGTTTATGGCCCTAAGAAATGAAACATGATGCCTTGCAATTATTATATACTGTATCAAAGGCAGCATTCAGTTTTACATAAAAACAAATGTTTTTGCTTATTCGGTACTAAAGTGAATGATAAATGGATGTGCTTTAAAACAGGGGTCCCCAACCTTGGCAACTTTAAGATTTGTGGACTTCAACTCCCAGAATTCCCCAGCTGGGGAATTCTGGGAGTTGAAGTCCAAAGGTCTTAAAGTTGCCAAAGTTGGGGACTCCTGCTTTAAAAGATTCTTAAATTATTGGGGCCAATAATTTAAAAATCTTTTCATGTTTGAAGAAATGTTTGTCTTTTATTGTTTTTCATGACCACCAACAATTGGTTTATTTTAAGACAGCTCTTCTTAAGCTTGTATCAGTTTGGTTTAGACTTTATGGTGGGAGTTTGACAATGTGAAAGTTGGGAATTAGTCACTTTTCCTCATGTTGCTTTGAAGAACTGGCTTGCCAATTAACGATAAAGGAAAATACAAGGCAATTCTTGTAATTTCAATTTATTTAAGAGAATTGATGCATGCCTTTAGTTCAAGCATGGGAATAGCAAAATATTTCTTTCTAGAATTCTACTGGTGGAATAGAATATAACAGCTAACTAAGTTTCTCAATTCTGCCTAATGCAGTGCATTAAATGCAGTTGTGTGTCTGCATCTTACAATATCAACTGTCTGTCTCATTCATATTAAAATCATTATAGAAGTTTAGTAATAGATATTATTTATCTCTAGAATCTTTGCATGTTTAAAGAAAAGTCCTTTCCTCTATAACCATTTAGAACAGTGGTTCTCAACTTGTGGGTCGGCACCCCATTTGGGGTCGAACGACCATTTCACGGGGGTCGCCAGACAACGCAGTCCTCCATTTTTTTCCCCTTTTCCTTAGCTGTGCTACTCCCTTTTATTCTATTGGCTTTTGAAAGCCAATAGAATAGACTCTCTTGAATAGAGTCTAATTCTATTGGCTTTCAAAGCCAATAGGAATTGTCCAGGCTGTCTCTGCCCTGCTGAGCCCGCCAAAAGTCCCATTCTGCAAAAGGTGCTGCACCAGTTGAGTAGTCCTCGACTTACGACCGGTTGAGTAGTCCTCAACTTATGACCGGTTGGGGGTCACGGCATTAAAAAGGTTGAGAACCACTGATTTAGAACAAGCATTCATGATCTATTCAAGTTCCATTAAATTTATGGCAGCTTATTCCCAAATTAAGAGAGCAACTGAAAATTGTAATCTGAAACATAGATGCCAGGAAATAAATGTTTTTGAACACAATGGGATGTATCTGTAAATCAATATACATGAAATTGTTTAGAAATTCATACACAAAATGGATTAAAGTCACATCCAGTAGTTTGAAAACAGAATACTCATTCTGTGGCCCAGTGGAGCATATACACCACTAACCATTTCCTTTTCATTAGAGAAAAGTTCCACTTTGCCTATTTCCTTTGCTGGAGTTTTCAAAAAACAAAACAAAACCAACCTTCCCAAAGCTTCTGACCTTGGAAGAGAATGTATAAGCCTGAAGGACAGAAAAAAAAAGCTACATTAGCCTTGAAAAGAAAAAGCACTAACAGTACATAAACTTTGCTGAATTGTTAGGTGGTAAAGTAGGGGGAAAAAGAAAATTAGAATTTAGTCTCACTTGCTAAAGAGATAATGAAACTATAGGATGGGCAGTTAGCTGGGCAAGCATATTGTTCCTTTAATTATGTTTTGGACTCCCTTTAATGAAGCTATCTTCCATTACACCCAAAGGAAAGAAAATAGTGCAGCGATATCCCCCGCAGATGAATCTGTGTGGGCTCTGAAACAGATCCTTGGCTACTGCACAGGTGTTGTTCATTTTTATATTTGGAAGAAAGCCAAACATAAGTAGATTTAGGGAAGATCAGCTATATTTGCTGCAAAGAAAGCATTGGGGAAAGCATTTGTGCAATGCCTCTGATTCAGGTCTCCTTGTGTTAACATTGAGAGTATAAGCTGTTCCATTCATGTTGTAAAGCAAGCTCATCAATCTGATTTAAAATAAAAGTAACATTCTATATGCATGTTTTTGCATTTTGCTTATTTAGTACTAAAGTGAATGATAAATTGATGTGCTTTAAAACAAAAGAGAATAAGAGGTTTCCTTCTATCAGTCTATACAGGGGGACAATATTTAAATAATGATAAAATTAGGTATTTTGTATTTGGATTATGACAACCTGGATGAGTAGAAGATGGTGGAAGACTTTTTTTTTTTAAATCTGTTTATTGCCAATAATAGTTGCTCAGAGATTTGCAGCCCAGAATGTTCAAACCCATGTTGTTCTATAGTTGGCATTTAATAATATACAGTTTTCCCTTTTTTCCTTATTTTATTTATTTTGTTCTTTTCCTTTCTAACTTTCATCATTGATGAAATACTGGCTGCTTGACAATTAGGGCAGCAGTCTGTCCGTGCTGCTGTCTCCAGATCTCACTCACATTCATCTACATACTTATTTTTCTGTTTATGTACTTAGTAAAACATCACATACGTGGATAAGACTATAAGCAAATGAATAACTATACTAGACATGATTAATTCAAAATTTGTCTTATAGAAATATTTCCATTATGGCTCAGATTTAAATTCCTTTCCAGAGATGTGCAAATAAAGATGATCTTAATAAAGATGCCTAAAGGTCTTCCGGTGGATCTGCGCGGGCGATGGCGGCTACTTTGTAGCCGTCCTCCTGGGTAAGTGTAATGAATCGCTATGAACAGCGGACACCAGCTGTTCAGCGGTTCAAAATCCCCCTCCCGGGGAAAGGGGGGGAAGAGGGTTGTCTGAATAGTGGTAGAGCCTCTTATACACCCCCAATATTTTTTGGGGGGTGAAAAGAGTGCTCCCACGGAGTTCAGACTGTCTCCGCTTCCCAGCTGCTTTTGTCCCTAGGGACAAAACAAGCCGTTGCAACCACCTTCGCGTTTAAAGAGATCTGGTGAGTTTTTTAGAAGCGGACAGAGTTGACTAGAGGATTAGCTTTTGCTTTCTTTGACTTTATTTTTATTTAAAGATTTATCTTTATGTTTATATTCCCTCTTTTTACTTTTTACTTTTTGCTGAAAGGGAAAGTAAAATGGCGATCGGCAGACTTTCCGGCATTTTCTTTTATTTTTTTTTCCTTTTGGGAAGCTAGGATGGCGATTGGTAGGTTTTTGGGTGTTTTTCTTTCCCTTTCTCTTTTCTTTTCTTTTTAATGATTGGAATGGATGTTTTATTCTTCTTTTTTTTGATCAAAGTGAAAATAAAATGGCGATCGGCTTTTTTGCATTTTAGAAGCATTATTATTTTTGTTTACTTTTAAAGGCAGGCTTTCTGATGTTTTTCTTTCCCTTTCTTTTTCTTTTTCTTTTTAATGATTTTTTTTTCTTGTTGAAAGGGAAAATAAGATAGCGATCGGTTTTTTTGGATTTTAGAGGCATTATTATTTTTGTTTAACTTTTTTGTTTTGTTTTTTGTATTTTTTTTTTTTAAAAATGGAATGGATTTCTTTTTATTTAATTCCTTTTTTTTCTCCCTTTTTTATTATAATGATCTCCCTTTGAAGGATTTATTGATTTTTTTTCTGGAGTTAATCTTTCTTTTTTTTTGTTTAATTTTTGTGGCCCCAAAGTGTTTAGTATTTTTTTTTGCTATAATGACCTCCTTTTGAAGGATTTTTTCAAATTTTTTTTGGATTTAATCTCTCTTTTTCTTTTGTTTAATTTTTGTAATTCTCAAGAAGGAGTAAAGATTTCTTTTTTTTAAGATGGCTCCAAAGCGTCCAGGGATTCCTACAGCTCCTAAATCAATAGCCTCACCTTCTTCCTTGGTCCAGCCAATAATTGTGGATTTGCAAGATATGATGGGAAATGTTATATCTCAAATTAGGGCAGAAATGAAAGAGATTTTAGAGGAAAATAATAAGATTTTGAGGCAAGATATAGTTTTGGCTTTAAAAGGAGTTGCCTCTGTTTTTGAAAAGCTGAATTCCCGTGTGGAAGAGGTAGCTGAAAAAGTGGAATTGATGGAGGCAAAATTTGAAAGCATGGAAAAAGAAATGGAAAATGAGATTCTTATGCTTCAATATGGACAAATGGAATACGCTTTAAGAATCAGAGGCTTGGGAGAGTCTTTGCAAGGAGATCTGAAAGAGATGGTTGCAAAGGACTTTGCTGTGATTTTGAATAAAGAAAAAGAGGAAATACTTAGTGAAATTGAAAAATTATTTAGAGTTAATTCCGTGGTGGCAGTGCAAAAGAATTTGCCAAGAGATGTGGTAATTTACTTTGGGAAAAGATCCCTGCGCAATGAAATTATACAAGCTTTTTATAAAAAGAGATTTCAAATTGCTTTACAAGACGTTATAATCTTAAAGGAGATCCCATCTAAAATTTTAAGAAGTAGAAAGGAGTTTGCTTTTTTAGCAGATGAACTTAAAAAGAGACGAATCTCGTTCAGATGGGATGTTCCGATTGGAATGGTGGTGAATTACCTGGGGATATGTTATAGACTTAATACTGTTTCTCAAGCAAAAGATTTTTATACTTCGGTCCTGGGGGTATGTTCATCGCCATCTACTTAGTTTAAAGCCTTGGAAGAAAAGAATGTAGAATTACAGCCTGAAGAGCCTATACTTATGAAAACTGGGGAACCTCAGTTTGAGGGGCCTCAACAAGTTCAGATAGGGGAGCAGAAGATAACTTGTGCAACATATAATTGTAAAGAAAAGCAGCAACAGAAGAAGGTTAAGGAAGCCTCACATCTATCGGTTTCTGAACCTGCGGGAGAAGTAAGACTTATAAAGTTTTTGGAGCAACCCTCAAGGGTAGAATTGCTGTCTGAAGAAATGGAAAATGGGAAATCTCAGTCTGAGGGGCTTCAGCAAGCTGAGAGGAAGGGGCGGAGGACAACTTGTGCAACATATAATTGTAAAGAAAAAGACCAACAGAAGAAGGAGTTTAAGGAATCTTCACATGTATTGGCTTCTGAGCCGGTGGGAGAGTCAGGATTTATAATTTCGGAGCAACCTTTAAGGGCAGATCTCAAAGCACTTCTTTCGAGCCTTATGGATAAGAGAGACTGATAAGGATGGAGATCGAATGAAAATTCTATATGGACAATCGAGACTGATAAGGACTGTGTTTTTTGTGGATGGAACTTGTTATTGGTAAAGATTTAAATGTTTAAGGTGTTTATTGTGGATGGAATTTATTATTGGTAAAGATTTAAATGCGTATAAGGGAATTTTAATGTTTTAAGTTTTAAGTAATGTTTAAATTTGTGTTTTGGAGGGAGTTTATAAAGAATGATGGATAATAATATAAGTATGATATGAAAAGGTTCGGAGTATATTATAATGTGTTCAATGTTTGGGGTTTTTTTAATTATTATTATTATTTTTAAGATGGAATTTGTTATTGGTAAAGATTTTAATGCATATAAGGGGATTCTAATGTTTTAAGTTTTAAGTAATGTTTAAATTTGTGCTTTGGAGGGAGTATAACTTGTTTAATTAAATATATTCAGATTTGTTTATGATTTATATTAGATTTTATATTGTAGGTATAGATGTTTAAAGAAAGTAATGTTTAAATTTGTGTTTTGGAGGGAGTTTATATAGAATGATGGATAACATTATAAGTATATTAGAAAATGTTTAGAGTATATTATAATGTGTTTAATGATTGTAATTATTATTTTTTAGAGAAGATAATCTATTTAATTTAAGATATTTAGATTTGTTTAGGATTTATATGCGTTTCAAGTTTTTCTTTTCTTTTTCTGGAAAATTTTAATTAAGCCTGTACGCAACTCTGGGAAGATTGGGGGAGGGTTTGGGAGGTTTGGGGAGGTGGGGGAGGGTTTGGGAGGGTCTGGGGGTCTCGGGAGGGGATTTGTTTTGTAAAATTTAAAAAATTTTCAATAAAAAAAAATAAAGATGCCTAAAGATGTGGAAGGACAACTACAAAAGAAAAAAAAGAGTGATACAAAGATACATAGATAACTTCCAAATAAGTTTTGTGAAATGAGGCAAGTTACCTCTTTCAAAATTCTGTCTGATACAGGAATGCTGTAGTTGTGAATAATTTATATCTTTGTGTGATCTCTGTAAGAATTGATTTAAATCCCCACCAGTTGTTTTCATGCTGTTATTTTTGTATATGATTCATGTTTCTCCCTTTTCATCACAATTTTGAATAAAATTTTGCTAAAGTGTGCATTCTCAGGTTGTATTTCTCAACCTGATGATCATGTGAAATGTTGGCTTAACTCTCACAATTCCCAACCAGGGAATTGAGTGGATATTCAAGTAATTCATCTCCAAACAGATTTGGAATATAGCAAAGGCTGGTAAAGAACATAATAATAGAAATATATATACAATAACTATTGAAGGAATTTCAAAATAAATCCAACATAGTGCAGTTAGCATGCATGGTAGATAGTAGATATTTGGTAGATAGATGGTAAATATGTATAAATTTAGATATTCTGTATTCAAATTTTTAATCTCATATTACAATAGAAATGAAAAATTCAAGTACACATGTCAAAAGATCCATTGCATGAGTATTGTCAGTGTTACTTAAATGAGGTCCTAAGCAAAACATTGAAAGATCAGAAATAGTTCCCCAAGCAGAGAAAGTATCAGCTGGTATCAACATATTAATAATGTTATTATGGAATATAATGGAAAGTCCACAATGTTTTTATCAGCTATGAATGGCAGGAATTACTCCAGAAGAAGGACGAAATACTTTAGTGATATTCATCATTTCTACTATATACAATATATTATAAGTATCTGGAATTCAGACACCACAGTGAGTTGAGTCAGCTATTATAGTTTAGACAATGTTTGACTTCTTGGTTAAGAGAATGTAAAATGCTGTTTAATTTTTTGTTATTTTTCTCTCATGTGAAATTGACTGCAGATAAATACCCTTTTTATTTCATATTTAGCTGACAAATTATAAAAAGAATAAGAATGGGCAGCCGATTGGAATGTGTTGCATGAATACAGTCATTATGGCTTATGGAGAAACCATAAAACTTAATATGTAATATCTCTCTACCTAACTATGAATTACTCAGTGAAACCAACTATGTCATTGTGGCATTCTGTGAACTCACAAGCATGCAGAGAAAAATAGCAGCTTTTTCATAAATTTATGCAAGAGAAGATAAATTCCTACAGGGACAGACAATCAAAATAAGGGCAATTTATGATTGCCAGCAACTTCCATGGCAGAGGATGAACAAATAAACCTATAGATCAGGGGTCTTCAAACTTGGTCCTTTTATGACTTGTGGACTTCAACTCCCAGAATTCCTCAATTAGCATATCTGGCTGAAGAATTCTGGGAGTCATAAGAGGGCCAAGTTTGAAGACCCCTGACATAGACAGATAAAGATAAGGTGCCAGAAGAGCTTTCTCACCAATTAACTGCAGATTACCAAGAAAAAGGTATATCATAAAGCTCCCTCCCAAAATTATTAGAATATAAAACATAATGTTAAATAGTGAATAACAGCCGAGGTGGCGCAGCAGTTAGAGTGCAGTATTGCAGGCCACTTTAGCTGACTGTGTTCAGCAGGTCAGCGGTTCAAATCTCACTGGCTCAAGGTTGACTCAGCCTTCCATCCTTCCGGGGTAGGTAAAATGAGGACCCAGATTGTTGGGGGCAATGTAAATAGATATATACATTGCTTACTGGTGTACAGCGCTTAGAGAGTGCTTGCACTTAAAGCGGTATATAAGTCTCATAAATAAATAAAAACATTTGCCCATTTATTCAAAACCAAGATAAAAATATGAACATAAACCAAAGGCAAAACTAGCATGTATAAACTAGTAATTCTTATTTAATCATTGGTTTCCTGCTTTATACTTTGTATTTTTAGTTGGGTTTTTTTGTTTTTGATTTTGGTTTCTTCAAATCAGTCCTGACTCCTGAAAACTGTTTGGACAAGTCCCTGAATTTTTTAAACAAGATTTTGGAAAGTGGTTTGCCCTTGCCTTCTTCTTAGAGCTGAGAATGAAGGACTTGCCCAAAATCACCTAGCTGGCTATGTGCCTAAGTTAGAATTCATGGTTTCTTGGTTCCAGCCTGGTCCCTTAACCTTTACACACAACAAAAATATGACTAAATAAATAATAACAATTGTTTATCAGTGACGAGTTATAAAACAAATGTTGGTATGTCTCTGCATACACACCCATACATAAAATTTATGGAACAAAATCAAAATGGTATGCTAAACCCAAGGATTGAGCATAATAATCTAAAATGAAAGCAATAAACTTGACCAGGATGCTAAGATCAAAAACTTCTGTTCCCCTAATTGCATATCTTGGTTGAAGAGTTAACAAGATCTCAGAGGACTGATACTTCAGAACAGCTTCTGGGGAAACTTGTCTTTTAAATATTCCGCCATGGATGAGCTTCTCAGAAGAACCACAATGCCCTAAATTTGGCATTAAACAGTGAAACAATTGGCAACAAGCCCTACTTTCATTATTCTTTTGAGGCCCTACTAAAGTTAGGCATCTTATGTTGATGGTGTCATAGGAACCAAGGGAAGAAGTTTTAAAGAAGTGCTCATAGAAATTTCCTTGTCTTTTTTCTTTTCTTTTTTAAACATTTACTAATACCATAGGACAGGGGTAGGCAACCTTGGCTCTTTTATGACTCGTGGACTTCAACTCCCAGCTGGCTCAGGAATTTCGGGAGTTGAAGTCCACGAGTCATAAAAGAGCCAAGGTTGCCAACCCCTGGTGACCCAAAGCCCATGTCTGCAATTTCAGTAGGCAGGGTTCGGATACAAACAGTACCTCTTTATTTAAATATCCTTCTTTCCTCAAATGATACCCTAGCAAATATCTATGAAGTGATAGATGTAAGGTGATAAAGACTTATTTAATTTATGGGAGCATTGCAAACATCTCATTACAAAATATGAGGTCAGTTTTAGAATAAGCAAACAAGTTTTTGTTTTTAAAAATCATTAAATTCTCTCCAAGATAGGTTCCTTTATATTTGATGAATTACTGGTTGATGCATAATTAAAGGCAGAGGTTCCCCTGTGCTTAGTCAATGGGTGAGACAACTTGCCTAGTTAATGGTGCTGTGCTTCATGGAATCATGCCATAACCCTGGAGACTGTCATGGGGTGTCTAAACCTGATGGTCTCAGTGATGGGAATCACTAATATAAAATAATCAGTATTAATGATCATTAGTGATCTTTTAGATCAATTAGTGATCATTTAGATCGGTGATCTAAAATGATATAGGGTCTCTTGCTTGCGCAGGGGGCTGGACTAGAAGACCTCCAAAGTCCTTCCAACTCTGTTATTCTGTGTTAGAAGTCACTGAACTATGGTTTCATGAGAATTAAGTAGGCTGACTTCATCCACAGTCCCACTTCTTAGCCAAGAGAAGCTCTGCTGACAGGTTCTTACCTTTTCAGAGCAGTTTGAGAAATATGGACTATCAATTAATTCAGGAATTTGCCCATTCCTGCCCTCAACCCCAGGTTTTCCTGAATAGTGTATAATAACAGTATAAAATATGTGCGCACACATGCACACACATGCACATATACATATGTGCGTGTGTGTTCATATACTATACACACACACACACACACACACACACACACAGATACAGTACATACATATGTACACACAATAACAGAGGTGAAAGGGACCATGAAGGTCTTCTAGTCCAACCCTCTGCTCAAGCAGGAAATCTTATACCATTTCAGACAAACGGTTGTCCAATCTCTTCTTAAAAACTCCCAGTGTTGGAGCACCCACAATTTCTGGAGTGTGATCATCTATAGCACCAATGTTAATTCAAATTTATGGAGAGAAGTTTGGATGCTCAGTTCATAATTTCTTGAACGCCAGTGCTGTTATTACAGCATATAAGACAAAAAGAGCAACTTTTAAAGCTATGAAACCAAACTCAAAGCATTCTCAGAATCAAAATACAGGTGTCAAATTTCAATTGAGAATAGAGCTGGAAGGGTCTTATAATCCAACCTCTGCTCAAGCAGGAGATCATATATCATTTCAGACAAGTGGCTGTCCAGTCTCTTGAAAAACCCCAATGGTGAACCACCCACAACTTCTGGAAGCAAGCCATTCCTGTCTAATTGTTCCCACTGTCAGGAGAACAAATTTCTCCTTAGTTCTATGTTGATTCTCTCCTTGATTAGTTTCCATCCATTGTTTCATGTCCTGCTTTCTGGTGCTTTGGAGAATAGCTTGACCCCTTCTTCTTTGTGACTGCTCCTCAAATATTGGAACACTACTATCATATTCACTCTAGCCAATATGACATAAGTGTAATCAGATGTGGATTGGTATAGGGTCTCCTGCTTGATCATGGGGTTGGAGTTGAAGGCTTACAAGATTCCTTCTAATTCTGTTATTCTGTTTTATGTTGGGTTTGCCTTAACTACACTCATGATGTTCTATTTAAACTAGGATATTTAATTTAAAGACTATATATTGCCTATATCTTGTCCTTAAAAATACATACAGTAAACCTGGGGTCCCCAACCTATGGTCTGTGGCCCACTGCTGGGCCATGCGCTACTGGACACCATGTGTGCATGTGCTCACCCCTAATCATGCTAGAGCCTGCAGACCCATTTGCGCATGTGCACAAGGCTAGCAGCAGTGGTGGCTAGAGCATGTACGCATGCACAAATGGGGCTGCTAGTGTGGAGCTTTGTGTGGCCCGTTTGTGCATGTACATAGTGCTAACAGAGGCAGCAGCTAGCACATGCACGCATTCGCAAATGGGCTACTAGACCCGTGCAGGGTGCGTGGCCCATTTGGGCATGCGTGCGGTGCTAGCAGAGGTGGTGGCTAGCACCTGTGCACATGCACAAACAGGGCTGCTAGTGCCGTGTGTGTGCGTGTGGACCTGGCAAATTTCCCACTTGCTCCCTTTCCCTCTGGGTCGCCAGCATGAAAATGTTGGTGACCTCTGCAGTAATATGCACAATATTGGAATTTGCCTTATTGATAAAAATCTCCATTAATATAAGCTGTGCCTATATGTGGTCTTATGACATTCCAGCTTGTTTCCTGTAGTTGCTATAGTAAGTCAATTCTTGGGAATGCTCAAATGAATTTAGTAGCCTCCAAATGTTTGTTATAGGTACTTACAATAATCTGCCAGTGAGGGTTTACCATGAACACATTTTTAGCAAGGAAAATATACAATACAATAAATACTGTATTTCAGGATTGTTCTGTTATTTTTATTGATTTATTTTCTCTACTCCATTTGTCTTTTTGTAATTCTCTTTCGTTATTCCTTTAGAAGTAACATCAATGAAGATTGTGACAGTTTTGTTATAGCTTTGTTTTGTTATTGTCATTTATCTTATGTCTCCTAGCCTACTTGCTCTTATTCACAGGATTTGCCCTTCCTGTTCTTTGAATTTTTAGCTAACACATTTACAGCCTTTATTAAGGTTTACTAAAAGGAAGTCATCAGTATGCAGAATTATAATTGGACCAGGTATTTCCTTTATTCATGTACACTATACATAGCAAAGCATACAAGGTTTTACCAGGGAAAAACGGATTCTGTGGTATAAAGTAGTTAAAAATAGGAACATTTTTGCTTTTTAAAACTTTGTTGGATAAAATGCCCACTCCCCCACTAAAAGTCTACAGTAGATGAAAATGGGCTTCCTCTGCTATGGCTACTAGTGTTTAATTTCATCTCCTTTATAGGTAGGAAAAACCTTATTGCTTACAATATTAATTTTATATGATGCTAAACATGTTCTATTTTATTTTGTTTTGATTTTTTTTTTGGTC
The DNA here is from genome assembly GCF_016545835.1 of Crotalus tigris. Lineage (NCBI taxonomy): Eukaryota > Metazoa > Chordata > Lepidosauria > Squamata > Viperidae > Crotalus > Crotalus tigris. The sequence continues at coordinate 2,293,846 of NW_024096520.1, forward strand.
TTGCCTTGTCTTTCTTTTAAACCTTTATTTAAAAAGTCCCGTACCTTGCCTGATTACATAAGCACCATTTACTAATTTTGCTATATATGTAGTCCTCGACTTGTGACTGTTTATTTAACAATGATTCAAAGTTTGCTTATTTATTAGACTTTTTTTCCCATAAGTTACAAAAACCTTAGAAAAAGTGTCTTACAATGACGACGATCATAGGCTTATTTGTGCCTGTGATTATCGCATCACCATTGCGGGTCATGTAATCACAATTTGGCAACCAGCTTAACAGGATGCAGAGTTCTCCAGTCATGTAATCATGATTTGGGGCATTTTTTTTTTTTTGCAAAAATCCTGGCAAAAATGCTAATTAGAGAAGCTGGATTCATTTAATGGCTTCTATAAAATTGTTATAAAATCAGGTCTGACTCAATCATCATAATGTTTTAGAATAGAATTTCTAGTTCCAACTGTGGTAGTAAATCCAAGCCTACTTATACTGCACTTTTTGGAATGTGTGGGTGGGACACTGGATCGCAACTTATTGTGTTACTGTAAGAACCTGAAGAAAGGCAGGCCTTCCAGACATTGCAATGAAATCTTTATGGCAGTGGGAGCACCATGGGGCTTAAAAAGTGATTCTAAGAAACAAGGATGAAAGTGAAAACCTAAATGCCTATTTAAAGCAAATGTAAATGTCAGCAACTCCAAGAGAATTAAAAGTCAAGACAATGGGGAATATTTGTGAGAAATTGGATTCGGGATTTTAGCTCAAGCCTTAGTTCAGATCCATTTCAGACCCGAGGCCCATATGATATGGATTTTGTAACTTGTTAACTAAGATAGTTTGTATTTTAATTTATTTTCTCTCTTTTAAAATTATATTTGGGCTCATTACAAACTGGAATGTAGGAATAGCTTTTAATATTCCTAAAATGAAAAGATAAGCTGGGTGGAGACTAGCTCCAGATAGCAAAAATTGGGTTCTGGTTTACCTCTTTTGTAAACTTTAAACAACTTTTTCCCTAAAATTTATGCCCCTCCTAGTGTAAGACCTCATTTTAATGAACATGTGTGATATTATGGGATGCAGATATGTAACTATCAACATCCAGATTGAGAATCCAGATAAAGCTCTAGGTTCATTCCTTTTTCAAAAATCTTACTGTTTATTGAATACAGTGCACAGTTCTGTCGAAGGAAAACTAACTCTGAGATTCCAACACCAATTCATAGATTTAATTTTCTCAGCCAAATCCCCAAAGTCTTATGTAATTCATATCAACAAGTTCACTTTGTTATGGGAACTGTCTGCTTCAAATCTACACCTGTTCTGGTATCCTTGACAAGGCTTCAGGCTCCCACGGTCTTCAGCTGAATTGAAGAGTTTTCATTTCTCCATTTAACCCATTTGAAAGTAACACCTCCCCACTTAATCTAAATGCAAGATGAAATGCTGAGTTGTGTAGCATGTTTGACACTGCTATGTAACTGATTTCCTATGCAAAGGGGAGGCTATTTTTATCCCATCCAATCAACTTTCCTCTTATATTTTCCTTGTTTTGTTAACTATAAAAAGGAATGTAAGATGTGTCTCAGGGTTCTCTCTTTTCATAGGGAGATCCTATTTTATCAGAGTACCCTAATAAACTGCTTTTAAATGATCTTCCGACTCAGTTGCTTATTGGGAATGTAAATTGAGGCAGAACCTAGGGCCAGATTTGGTTATCAGCATTAGAGAAGCATTCTTGTGAAATTTAGGGAGTTTTCTGCTTAATATTCTTTGGCACGGTTCATTCAACAAGCTAGGAATCGGCTAAAATGGGTTTAGGAGTTGATGATTTATCACATTTTGGGGAGCCCAGCCATTTTTTTAGCTACCTTAATAATCCATGATATGGTTTATTCACTTGGGGATAGCATTTTATATGAATGTAGCAACTGAGCTTTGTGAATCTAGAATTAGGCTTTATCACATTATGTGAATTTATAGACTTGGAATGAGCTTTTTAAAAGGTGGAACAATAATAGGCCAACACCAGGGAGCTACACTGCCATAACATGTATAAGAGATCCAAAGACTTGTAATAATTGGGAACAAACCATTTCCTACTGAGAAAATGGCACCAGAGGAAGGTTTTAAGTCCCCTCTATGCCATGGATTCTAATATTCCCCACCTATGAATAGAAAATGAATATATATAAAAAAGGATATGTTGTCTATTACACTGAGGATTCTGTAGTCTATTTCTCTTAGATTGAGAATAAGCCATGGTTGACACTCTTTATGCAGTAACCCTAAACCAAGGATTTTAACATGTAATAGAGATAAAACTTTCTAATATATTATTCATTAATTGTAAATATTTAAATGTATTGTATATATTAAGTTAATATTAAAGATAAAACTCACTTTTAAACCTAAACTAAAAATAAATGTCAAGAACCATGACAAGCTCAATATAAGTAACTGAAAATTGTTACAATAAAATTATTTATTGTAAAAAGAAAAAAGAAAGAAAAAGAATGCAGCATTGCAGGCTAACTCACTGCTCATTGCCAGGAGTTCAATTCTGACTGTCTTAAGGTTGATTCAGCCTTCCATCCTTTTGAGGTAAAATGAGGACCCAGATTGTTGGGGGCAATATGCTGACTCTGTAAACTACTTAGGCTGTAAAGCACCATGAAGTGGTATATAAATCTAAGTATTATTGCTAAATGCTTAGGTTGTCATTTATTACACACGTTCTTAGGTATTTTTGGACAACGCCCAAAGTATTTGGAAGCCCAGCTGCTATTGCTACTGTTTCCCCTCCTGCAAAATGTATTTGAGTTAAGATGACCAAGTGGATAAAGATTATGTCTCTGTACTGTTATGTTTATAGGTCTCTGTACTGTTATGTTTAAGAAAAAGCTTAAACATGTATAAATTGGTGGGTTTGAGACCTACAGTATCTAATTCATTTGAGGGACAGGCCCAAAAGATGTTGCTGCTTGGGATAAAAGGAAAGATGGCATCTGATCTCCATTCAATATCCAGAAGCCATCTCAACTAGCTAATGAATTTTATTTCAAACCTTGTGTTATGATGATCTTCTCTGCCACACTTATGAGAGCAGGTAGTAATAGCAATTGTGAGATCAACTGATATATAGTAACTACTGGTTGTGAGATCAATAAAATAATGGATAAATAAAAATAGGGGAGTTCAGAAGAAATATCTAAGAGGCTACCACCACTTTCTTCCAGTATCTCCTCTGAAGATGGTCTTATGTTGTGTAATGACAAGGCTATTACTGGTTTCAGTGTGAATTATAAAAAAAACCCCTTAATCTTAAAAAAAATCACTTAAGATTCAGTCTTCTGTAAAAGAGATGTTATTTTGAGATGTTCATGCTATTTTTCATATTTATTTGTGAATAAGTAGTCCTTTTTTATCTTCTTTGTGTTGCCTGCTTCATTTGATCTAAGTAGTTTGTTCTGAATGGGTTTTCTTGTAAAATTCTGTCTTTTTAAACTCAAAGGTCAATGATACTTTCTATATGCAAATGTAGTTGTTAGATGTATTCTGTATTACTAGTCCTGACAGATAGGAAAAACTGCAAATTTATTTTGGCGATGGCTTTTAGAACAAAGTAAATAATTATACATATGGTATGTCAATTCATGACAGACTCTTTTATTCTTAACCATTGTGCCAGGTTCTTCTATACAAAATAACATTAATAATGATAACAATAGGAAATAACATTAATAGATAATAAGTTTCTATAAAAAAATCATTTTGAGCTTGACAGAATCAAAGGCAGTATTTAACCTTGAATGATTATGACAACAATAAGAAATAAATTATCAGAAAGAAAAACCTCTGCATGGTCAATACTGAAAATAAAATTAAAGGCAAGAAAATTTGGCAGTTGCTTCAGATTGAACTTCTCATGAAACAGAAGCATTAATATATCCATTGCAAGAAAAGTAGCAATGATAAATCCCATAAAAACAAAAGTTCAAAATGCGGGAACAGCAGCAAATATGGCTCATGCAAGTAGAAAGGCAATGCTATTAGGTAGCTATAGCAAAATTGCCCAAATTAAATTGTTTTGCAAAAATGGTACATTAGAGTTTATGTAAAGCAAGCATATTTAGTGCCCCAAATTATTAGTATGACCATAACACTGAAAAAGTATTCCAGAATAAGCAAAGAAGTAAAAAAAAAGAAGATTTCTGAATTCTGATAGAATGACAGAGTAATCTAGAACAGGGGTCCCCAATCTCTGGACTGTGGCCCACTACTGGGCTGTGAGCTGTTTGGAACTGGGCCACGGAAGTGGCGGGCTAATGAGCAAGCATGCACGCATGCATCCCCACTTGCACAAGCAGCATATGAGCGCATGCACACATGCTCTATCTGTGCAACTGGTGGGCCCACGTGCCCAGGATTCATGCAAATGGAGCTGCATGTATGCAGTTGCCAGCCACTCATGTGGAACCATTCCCTCTCCCCCCCCGCCCCCCCCCGCCTGCTGGTCCACAAAGCTAGAAAGGTTGGGGAACTCTGATATAGAACACAGCATGTCATAGATCAGAGTAGTTAAGGACAGCAAGTTTTGCAAATAAATGTAGAAATGTAAAATAACAGTGGAATAGGTCTAAAAACTGGAAAAGGTGGAAATTGTTGGAAGTTAATAACTGAAATACAGAAATTATGAAATAAACTGGCAAATGTTTCTCCACAGTTATTGGAACATTAAATGTAAAAAGTTTTCCCTGTCCAGTCATATCTGACTCTAGGGGACAGTGGTCTTAGCCAAGGGAGCCAAGAGAGCCAGCATTGTCCAAAGACCCTTTCCATGCTCATATAGCCAGCATGACTATACATCACTATCCCACCAAAGTGATACCTATTTATCTACTTGCATTTGCATGCCTTTGAACTGCTTTTGGAGTATTCCGATCTATAATGATGGAATTGTAAAAACCGCTGGGGGAAAAATATCTAAAACTATTAACATTCAGCTTACAAAAAAAAGCTTTATTTGGAACTACAAATATGTTATGAAGATAATTGGACAAGCACTGCCAAATTTTAAGTCTGTAAGTCTGTATATATTTTACATTTCTACATCTATTTGCAAAACTTGCTGTCCTTATGAGAAAAAGCAATAAAGCATATCCCTTAATACCATAGAAAAGGCATTTTTATTTCACCTCCCAAATAATTTTTTTTCTAGGTATGTATTAATCCACATTTGGCCAACATCTGATTAAAGAGAATTGAATTGATTGCATTAAAGAAAAGATTACCAATAATGGAATGAACACTTCTTTGGATTTAAAATGCATCTGTTCTGCATATCTTCCAAGAACTGCAGTTTTTTCAATCATACAAGGAGCCTCCGTGTAGCTTAATTCCAATGAGTAGATAGAAATGGGCAATTTAGCTCTTTAGTTCTCCTTTTCCTATGTATATATTATTTTACTATTAAAGCATTTAAACCAGAGATAAAAGCTAAACAGATAATAGAAAGTAAGAAATAAAAAAGATTAAAAAAACAAATAAAAGGAGAAGCAAAGGTACAAGAAAAGGAAAAAAATGAAAGAAAAAAATAGAAAGAACTTCCAATATTCTTCGCAGCAGTTATATATACAAATATATTTTAATCTCTCTTTCTAAAGTTACATCATATTACTCTTCGTTCTATCCTGTCTAATCATTAAAACTATAACAAATAATTTTTTTCTCATTTTTATGCAAAAAGTCCATAAGAGGCTATCAAATAGCCATTAATATAGATAGTATCTTTTCTGTAATCAAATAAGTTAATTTATCCATTTTGGCAAAATCTGTCACCAACCATTCCTCCATAATGGGTAATGCTGATTCTATCTCTGTACATATAATAATCTTACTACAATTGTCATATATTGAAATAATCTTCCATGTTTTTTTCTAATTGTTTATTTATTAATCTTAAAAGGGAAAGTTCTGCCTTCAATCGAACATTGATCTTTAAGACCCTATGTATATATTTGGAGCCAAGCTTTTTAAAGCTTTTTTGTACATCCACTAAACCCTTCAGGTCTAGGGTGATGGCGCTTGTATTGAGTCCATCTACCATGCTGTTGGTCATCCTATCTTTTTAATAATAATAATAATGATGATGATGATGATGGAATGGACCTTGGAGGTAATCTAGTCCAACCCCCTGCTCAGGCAGGAAATCCTATACTATTTTGGACAAATGGCTGTCCAGTCTCTTCTTAAAAACTTCCAGTGTTGGAGCAATCACCACTTCTGGAGGCAGGTTGTTCCACTGGTTAATTGTTCTAACTGTCAGGAAATTTTCCTTATTTCTAGGTTGCTTCTCTCCTTGATTAGTTTCCATCTGTTGCTTCTTGTCCTACCTTCAGGCGCTTCAGAAAATAGCTTGACTCCCTCTTCTTTGTGGCAGCCCCTGAAATATTGGAACACTGCTATCATGCCCCCCCCCTTGTCCTTCTCTCCATTAAACTAGACATACCCAATTCCAGCAACCGTTCCTTATATGTTTTAGCCTCCAGTCCCCTAATCATATTTGTTGCTCTTCTCTGTACTCTTTCTAGAGTCTCAATATCTTTTTTACATTTTGGTTACCAAAACTGGATGTAGTATTTATTCCAAGTGTGGCCTTACCAAGGCATTGTAAAGTGGTATTAATACTTCACATGATCTTGATTCTATCCCTCTGTTAATGCAGCTGCAGCACACTGCTGGCTCATATCTAAGTGATTGTCCACTAGGACTCCGAGATCCCTCTCACAGTTACTACTATTGAGCAAAGTACCCCCTATACTATACCTGTACATTTGGTTTTTCTTGCCTAAATGTAGAACCTTACTTTTTTCACCACTGAATTTCATTTTGTTAGATAACGCCCAGTGATCAAGTCTGTCCAGATCCTCTTATATCTTAAGCCTGTCTTCTGGCGTGTTGGCTATTCCTGCCAGCTTGGTGTCATCTGCAAATTTGATGAGTTCCCCATCTATCCTCTCGTCTAAGTCGTTGATGAAGATGTTGAAGAGCACTGGGCCCAGAACAGAGCCCTTGGGCACCCCACTACACACTTTTCTCCATGTAGATGCAGTTCCATTGAGGACCACATGCTGAGTATGGCCAGTCAGCCGGCTATGGATCCATCTGGTGGTGATGCTGTCTAACCCACATTTTTCTATCTTATTGAGTAGTAGGTTGTGATCTACTTTATCAAATGCCTTACTGAAGTCCAAGTAAATTATATCCACAGCATTCTTCTGATCCACTAATTTTGTCACTTGTACAAAGAATGCAATAAATTTTGCCTGGCATGATCTTTCTTTTTATCTTTCCAGCATGATAGACTTCTTAAGACAACTAAGTCTTTGCATAAATAAGTATAATATTATAAAGAAAGCCAGTTTGATTTGGTGATGATACCAAGCCAGAACCTGGAAGGCTGTGAGTTCTAGCCCTACATTAGGTACAAAGCCAGCTTGATAAATTTAGGCTAGTAGCCATATCTCAACCCCAGGCAGAAGGCAGTGACAAAATAGTGCCAAAATTGCTGTGTGTATATATAAAGTATATATGCTGGGGAAAAGGCAATAAGTATGCAAAAGAGGGATTGGGGCAACCTCCCCCCCACATGTAATATTAATAAGCATATGAGAGAGGCAGCATTTGCCAGACATTGCCTGAATATGCTCCGATGATGTTACCTAGTTTGGGTAAGGAAAGAGTTGCAAGAAAACAACCAAGCTCAGAGAGCACCAAAGCCCACTCATTACCCAAAGAACATGTAATGTAATACAATATTGAATTGCTGCAGGATAAATGAGACCCCCTCTATTTTATCCAAAATTTTATCATTGTTGGAAGAAATGCTACATCACAGTTGGCATGGGATCAGGGGAAAAAAAACAGGATACAGGTTTCTATCTCCCCTACTACCTGTCACAGGAAGCACTGAGCTAAATTTGTTTGAATGTGAAATGTTCATCAGAAGCAAATATGGTTAGTAATTACATAGGTGATCTCAAGGAAGAGCAAAAGTGGGGAGGGGATTTAGAAGAGGATTTTTTTTCCTTTAAGGAAAGTTCATGGATAGGTCCATAAATTTATCCAGCATCATCTTGAAGACTTGACCTTTTTTACCTCCCCCATCAAAACCCCAGCAGAGAAAGAGAAGGCCAGCTATTTGCAATTCAGAAGCTATTTTTGCAGTTGCTAATTGCATAAATGGCATCATGTTTAATTTGGCCCTCAGATACAGAAGGCAAAGGAGAGAAACCGTAGTTAATTTTAGACATATAATTATTCATGAAGCAGAAGATAAGCTCCTGCCCCATAGAAACAACAAGTGCCCTTTAATGCAGTTTAATTTGGTGGATAGAATTTTCCAAACCTCATGAGTAGAATTAACTCTTTCTTTGAAAAAAAAATGTTGGAGGTCTCTCATAAAATATGCATACATTAAGCCCTCTTTGTACAAGAAAAAAGAATGAAAAAAGCCATCTTCATTCTTCCTAAAAGTCTATGCAATTCCTTAATTTACATTACGGATCCCCATTGGGGAACTGATTAAACCGCATGGCAATAATCCTGAAAAGATGTTTTGAAGGTTAAATCAGTTGTTTTGTCACATTTGAAAAAACTTTGAAAAATACTCACCACTGGGAAATGGGAACAGCAGGGGGAAAGGGTATCCTTCAAATACAAACAATAGTTTTGTATTGTATTGTGGGGTATCAAGCCAGCCAAAAAAGAGTTAAAGTCCCACTTCAAGCATCCTTACAATTATAATTTCTTCCTTCCCTTCTTAAAAAAAATCTACTTGGTTTCATCTGAAGTAGTTTTTCTGCAAAACATCTATAGATGAGAAGGTCAACAGCTATCAAGGATTATGGAAAACATTTCAAATCTTTGAACTCTCAGTAAATAATTCTTGTACGTATTATAATTACTCTTTTGTTAAGGTTTGATCATTCACTATTCAAAATGTATATTGATTTTTATGCTATGCTGTCCTGGGTGATTTGGATGTAAGTTTCATCACCACCATCATCTTAGCCATTGACTATCCACTGCAGGAGGAAGGCCTGTTCCACAAGTTTCCAACCAATATGGTCCTGAGGTTTCTTTTACCAATTGGGCCCGCAATACTTGCTGATGTTGTCAATCCATCTTGTTTTAGTTCTCTATCATGGACTGTACATGCTAAGTTTGCAATCTATTGATTTAATATTCTAAGCAGAAAATATTCAGAGTCCTCTGAAGGTCCTACTAATCTGGTAAGAGGTTATAAAGAACTATGTTTGGGTACATTTCAAACTATTTAAATAAGGTCAGAGGTTCATAGATGACTACAGGTACAATTAGAGGGAAGGAGGTGTAAACAGTGAAACAGAAGGAACCTGATTGGCCACTTATCTAATACAAGGGTAAGAATCAAACTAATTATATTATCAGTAGTAATACAGGAAAACCATGGCAAGTGTACATCCTGCAGACAGCTGCTATAAATCTCCATTTATAGCAAAGGCAATATTAAACAAGGAAGTGATTAAACATTGTAAGAACAGCTGCAGACTATTATTTGGGAGAAAAGAGATTAAAGATTATTGTTGCCCACTATGCAGGATATTGTACATTGCTTTGCTTCCTATCCCCTCTGTCTAATAATATTTCTTTTACACATGGTAGCATATTTAGATCCAAGAATTGCCAAATGCTCTGCTTTCTTTAATTAATTGCAGGCTGCCTAAAACCGATGTCCTTTTATTAACATAAGCGCATGAACATTCATTTGACAGTGCATGATGTAAGCATGCTAGTCTTTGCTTGAATAAATAAATTACAGAACTGCAGAAAAGGGATAGATTTAAAAATATAAGCTCAAAAGTTAAGCTTAGGTTACTTTTTTTTCCCCCATCACCAGGCGGGCTAGTCTGGATAAAGGTAAATATGTTTAAATATGTTTTTTTAGCAGCAAAGTTTGTCAGGAGGGAGGAAGATATTAGAGAAAAGCTTAGACAGAAATGCACATGTTTTGAATTGAAAATAAATATGTTCCATAGGGGAAATCTTTGCATAAACTGAACATACCTTGAAAAAAATGCATAAGCGTGAGATAGAGAACTCTGCAGCAGCTGTTGCTTTTGTCAAAATGATACAAGCAGTGTTGTATTCTTGTCACACAGACGCTGTCTATTCTGTAATTCTTTGCCAGACATATAATGTTTCTTTCACATTCCCTCCCCCCTCCGTTTCACCCATGGATGCTTCCTCTTAGAGAAATGTGAGGAAAACTGGTAACAGATTTTAAGAGGAGGCATATTTTTGTTTACAAAGTTCTTCAAATAAATAGGATAAATTGGATGGGAAAATGAGAAGTTAGGTTAACTTGCTACAATTTCTTGGAATAGGAACTTTGCTTTATTTCCTGGGAACAGGACACTGATTTCCAGAGACTGAATTGTCAAAATGTCACAAGTTCCCTTTTGTGACGTGAAACCTTTTCAATGGAACTTTGGGAAACCAATCCCATTTTTTTCCTACTCTATTTATACATCAGCGGTCCCATACTCTTCAGCTCATCGACCCTTTCATGAAATCTCATGTTGTTCACCAACCCCCTTTCATAAAAACTACTTTAACTAGTAGAACTGTACATAACAATAAAAACAACAACCCTTGAGGTTTGATGTTGACCACCTTGAGGAGTGTATTACATGGTCTACAATCTTGGTTGCTTAGGATAGAAGATCTATGTGAAATGTGATATCTCAATGCGAATGAGATATTTACAGATCACCTATAGATTAAAACATTGCAGAGGTTGTTTTAACGACTAGTGTGTCAGAAACTATAACATTTGAAGAAGCTTCCAATATTATTTCTTACCTGTAGACTGGATTGCGGATCCATTAAACCAAAATAATATATGCTGAAATTGAGCATACAAACCTAACATTCACAACCAGATGAAAAAAAAATTAGATGTTGGAACTAAGTGCAGCTGAATTTAGAACAGGGGTGTCAAACTGCCAGCCCACAGGCCGGATGCATCATAGTGAAACCATACCCATCCCATTGCCAGCAATGGAAAAAAGTCATGATACATCGTGACACGTCACATGATGTTGCGAGTTTGACACCCTGATTTAGAATAACCTAAGAGAAAATTTTTAAAGGCACCCAGAAATGAGAATCTGTTATAGGTAAAAAACAAACAAATAATCAGGCTATAAATAACTTATACATTTTGGAGAAGTTAAAATTCCCCTATAAACATTAATCAGCATAGTTAGTTTTAAGAAATGATGGGATTTATCATCTATCAATATCTGTAAGGATCTATAAATAGAAATTAGTATGGAGAGTGAACTCAATCCCACCATTTGAATAAGAATAAAACATTTGGTGCAGTCTTTACATTTGCCAGATAAGGACAGATCATCATGGAGAAAATCTATTTGCCTTTGCTAAGATTTGACACCAACTTGATGGCATGTAATCATTCATTAAATCAATCAATCAGTCACATAATTTAATGCCAGTCAAGTCCTACTGCATGTATATGTTTCAAAAATAGCTGATGCACTTTATATATACTCATGCCAGAGGAACTTCTTAAGGGCAGTAAATGGGAAGTGCATTATGCGTAGCTAAGAAGCACATAATTTTAGTGTCATAAATTAATAACCATATTATAGTTGCCTTTCTTTTATTGCTTCTTTTTGGTTCTGTTTCTGTCAGAGGTAGGAATATGATTCCCAAACCAGAACATTAGTATGTCTCCAAATGCTTCCTTTATTGCCAGCCACGAGGCATCCAAAACTCGTTGACACTAATATGTTTAGATAGCTCCAATCACTTCAAGGCTTCATGGTCCCACATCATCCTCATAGGCGTTCTTGAAAAATAAAACTATCAAGGAATTGCAGCACAATGTTTCGTTTGCAAGTGTTCCCACTTACCTAGAGTTAAAAAAAAGCTACAGTGATAGAATCTCTTTCTGGTTGATATTGTCTTTAGCAGGCTTTCTCCACCAAGGTTCCTTATCTACTTTAGGGTTCCATGAGAGGTTACTAGAAGTTCTGTGATAGGTTGTGACCAGTGGTGGGATTCAGCCAGTTCGCACTGGTTCGGTAGAACTGTAGCTAAATGTTTTTGAGCTCAGAGAACTGGCTGGAGGAGGCCTCCCAGGCCTAGAACAGCCTGCCGGAAGTGCATGGGTGCCACTTCCGGAAGTCTGCTCTAGGCCTCAGAGGCCTGGAGGAGGCCTCCCAGACCTAGAACGGCCCCCTGGAAGTGTGTGGATGCCACTTCTGGAAGTCCGTTCTAGGCCCAAGCCTGCATCAAGTCAGAGAACCAGTTGTTCAGGTATTTGAATCCCACCACTGGTTGTGACTAAAAAAAATATGTCATTGTTTGAATTTTGTGGATCAGCTGCAATAATTATGGAGGGTTTTCTAAGACCTGAAAATCATTTTATGGGATGCTCCTGGGATAAAAGTTTGTGAAAGGCTAATCTAAGACTATATTGTTGGGTACCTGATAAATCAAAAGTGAATTACAAAGTTATAATGTGATTGTTACAAGATACAGCAATTGCCAGAAGCTCAAGCATATAGAGGACAAGTTTTCCAAATTCAAATCCAATGGTTAATAGTTATAAATACCATGCAACAAATGGAGAAAATTGTTACTTTAACGTCCTGCTTATCAGCACTCAAATGCATCAGGAGGATTGTCACAAGAGTTCTGTAATTATATGCCATATACATTTAACTTTATATTCACTCTTTGCATTTAATCCTCCTCAAAATCCTATCTACCTTTTCCATGATATTTGAAATATATTCACTTAAGCCTAAAGGTAATACTAATCTTCACTGAAGAGATAGTAATGACAATAATATAATAGCTTTAATACTGCAGGTACCTTTCAACATTTTAAAGAACAGATAGAACAGGAAAGAGGAGATGATATAAATAATGAGCAGATTCATGATGGCAAAGACACACTTAAGCTACTGTTAATTTAATGAGTAATAAGTAATAATAGATGAGATATTACAAAACCACGAAGTAAACTTTTTTTTAAAAAAATCTAATAACAAAGGAGAAATGTTTTTATATGACATTAAAGCGTTCATTAAGTGTTAGGAAAATATAAAGCAAACTTACACAGGCTGGGCATTAAAAGAACTGAAATATCTAACAAGCAGAGTTCTGATAATCCCTTGCAAATCTCAGAAGCAGTGTGCAGTGGAGCCAGGCTGAGATAAAGCCCATGTAAATGAGTGGCAAACCAAATTCTCACGTCCTCATGAAATGAGTTCTCTGAAAACCACCTCCTCTGGTACAGAAACATTCAGACAATACCTTCCAGCAAAGTAAAGAAAGCTTTCTTTAAAGAAGGGGTTCCTGGTACTATTATTGCAGTGAATTTATAATCTATTCAAGAAACTCCCTCCCCTGATTTTATCAAAATATTGCCTTATGCTGACCCCCCCAACTTAGATCTCTCTTGGATATACAGTAAGAAACGGGTAACTTTTCTGATGTTTGGGAGAAATTGGAATCCTATGAAAATAATAACCATACTCATAATCATAATGGCTTTGGGAAAATATCTGAAGGATAATGATGAAGTTGCACTGAAGTTAGTATATCAGAAAGGCTTATTGACTACTGGAGAGACCAAACTGGCCTACAAGAAGGACTAAATGAAGAACAGAATGGAGGTATGGAAAGACAAAGCACTACATGGCCAATACATTAAAAAATAGCTGGGAAAGTAGATAATAACCAGACCTGGCAATGACTAAGAGCAAGAAAACTGAAGAAAGAGACCAAGGGACTAATTCTGGCTGTACAAGACCAAGCCTTAAGGACAAATGAATACAAAGCCAGAATTGAGAAGATAGCAACAGACAGTAAGTGCTGCCTCTGCAAAGAAGCTGAAGAAACAGTGGACCACCTGGTAAGCTGCTGCAAGAAGATTGCACGGACTGATTACAAGCAGCGGCATGACAAAGTAGCAACAATGGTGCATTGGAAGATCTGCAAAAAATATCATTTTCTTGCAAGCAAGAACCGGGGGGGGGACCATAAAATAGACAAAGTCATAGAAAATGAAAAAGTTAAATTGCTCTGGGACTTTAGAATTCAAACAGACAGGCACCTGCCACATAACACCCCGGACTTAACAATTGTCGATAAGAAAGACAAAAAAGTTTGGATAGTGGACATGGCAGTGCTTGGAGACAGCAGAATAGAAGAAAAAGAACTGTAGAAGATAAAAAAAATACAAACATCTACAAATAGAAATAGAATGACTGTGGCAAAGACAAGCAAAGGTAGTACCAATAGTAATCAGTGCATTGGGTGCAATCCCCAAACAACCGGAGCACCACTTGAACACCATCAGCACTGACAAATTTGCCATCAGTCAATTGCAAAAGGCAGTCTTAGTGGGAATTTCTTCCATCCTGCAATAATATCTGTAACACCATCAAACATCCACATCTGCCTATCCCAGGTCCTTGGTAAGGTACTTGATAGGTAGACAAAAATGCCAAACCCAGTCTGAACATCTGGCTGACTGTGTGATTATCAATGATAATAATAATAATAGTGTTAAGATACAACAAAAGTTTAGTCTAGTCCAGGACTACATTTGTTTTGTTTGGTAGACCATGGCTCTCAGATTTATTGTGGGGGAAAATAGGAGCAATTTTTGAGAATGACAACAGATTGAACCTGGGCATTCTTAAAATTCCTTCCTAGCTACCAAACATACACACATACACAATAGAGGAATTGGCACCTTATATATTCTCTTGGGTGGGAGGTTCCAGATGGCAAGAACCACAACAAAGAAAAATGCTACCTGTTATGTCCTGAGCCTGCTGAAGCATTCAGCAGGCTCAGAAATGTTGCAAAGGGTCCCGGGCAGACCAAAAGCTGCCCAGGATCAGATTGGCTGTCTCCAGCCTTGTGCGAATGTGCAAGGCGGGAAACAGCCTCTGAAATGATTGGTTGATGTTATCTTTTGCAAGGACACTATAAAAAGGGCTGCATGCCGTTTTTCTGTTGCTGGTTGTGGAAGAGAACAATAAAGAAGACTTGTTGTTACACTATGCATCTCCTCTTAATGCCTCCAACCTGTGGATCTAACAGTGGCGACGAAGGTGGGATCGCTGTAAGCAACATTTAACAATGAAAGAAGAGAGGACTTACCAAGAAGTCCTGGGAAATTCAGTGTCCAGCACAGCAACTCTGCCTGCCAGTACAGCATCGCTGGAGGTGAGCTTGGCCAAGGGACCCCTTCCCCAGATAACAGGCTTGCAGCAAAGGCATTAATGAGGGTTGTAGAAGATTAAGATTTCTAAAATTGGCCGGTTGTCAGATTTTGATATTTCCCACCCGGAACGGTGGAATTCATATGTGGCGTGGGTGGAGAATTACTTCAGGGTTAATCAAATAAGAGAAGATGGCCTTAAAGCGGCCACCCTGCTGTGTGTCTGTGGACAAGAAACATTTGACATAGCAGAAAATCTGGTGGCACCAGTGCTTTTGGAGTCAGTGACTTATGCAGACTTGAAGAACATGCTGAAAGAACATTTCCAACCCAAACTTTCTGTGATTGCTTGGCAACACGCATTCGAGCAGAGGGACCAGAGGCCTGGTGAGTCTGCTGCGGACTTTATTGCTGCCTTAAGGCAAGTAGCGAGGCCTTGTGAATTCAAGCACCTGGAAGAGAGGCTACGGGATCATTTCATTTGTGGCCTAAGGAGTCATGAGCTGCAGCAGAAGATCTTCGCCAAGGAAGATGTTTTGTTCCAAGATGCCTTGAGAGAGGTTGCAGCTGAAGAAGCAGCGGGCAGCACTGTGAAGGCTTTGCAGCTCGCCAGAAATCCTCCAGCCACCGTGACCGTCCATCAAGAGGTTGCTCGAGAAGATCCAGAACAGGATCCTGAAGAGGAGTGGATAAACTGCACCAGCTAGCAGAGAGAAGGCCAAAGGTGCATCCAGACAAGGCCCCAGCATCTCCTCAGTGTTTTGGGTGTGGAGGATGCCACAAGCGCGCTGACTGCAGATTCCGCTCTTCCATTTGTTGGGCATGTGGAAGGCAAGGCCACATTGCCTCTGTCTCTTTGGGTCACCAGAAGGTTCAGCCTCAGGAAGAATTGCTTCACATGACATATTCAAAAGGATTTGCAGCAATAGTGGCCTTTGAGTCAAACTCAGGCCATCAAACTTAATTCTCACTGACTTCCAGAATTCCAGAGTCAGTGTGAAGGGGGAGGCTACGTTCAAAGTGCAGCGTAAGGCTTTTGAAGGCCTACTAGATGTGGTGGTAGTTGGGGGTGATCGCACGAGTCTCATTGGACTCGATTGGTTCGAGGCCCTTGGGATCCAAGTGACTGAGCTTCACAGTCTGCAAACATTAGGCCTTGCAGAAGTCTGCAAGGAGTTTGCTGATGTGTTTAGCACAGAGCTTGGTTCATACAAGTGTGATAGGTGTGATAGCTGGGTCTAGGCTTAGACCCAGCTATCACACCTATTAGGATTAAGCCTAGAAGGGTGCCTTTTGCTCTCAAAAGCAAAACTGATATAGAGCTGGATAAGCTGCTCCAGCAGGGCATCTTAGAACCTGTGGACTCTAGTCCATGGGAAACCCCCATTGTAACGCCTCTAAAGGCTAATGGAGAAGTCCGAATTTGTGCGGACTATAAATGTACATTGAACAAAGTGCTGCAACAGCATGCATATCCAGTGCCTGTGGTAAGCCACATTCTGGCCTCCCACAAGGGGGGGGGGATTTTTGCAAAACTTGATTTGGCACAGGCCTACCAACAGTTACCTGTTGAATGAGGCAACAGCTGAGGCTCAAACAATCGTAATGCACAGGGGAGCCTTTAAGGTCAAAAGACTGCCATTTGGGGTTAATGTAGCCCCTGGCATCTTCCAAAGTGTAATGGAGCGCACGCTCTGTGGTATTCCTGGGGTCTGTCCCTACTTCGATGACGTCCTCATTGCTGGGAAGTCATCTTTAAACTTAGCTGAAAGATTAAGAGCTGTCTTGCTTCGTTTACGCCAAGCGGGTCTGAAACTGAAGCAAGATAAATGTAAAATTGGAGTTACTTCCACAGAATTCTTAGGCTTCAGAGTTGATGCTCAAGGCATCCATCCTCCTGAATCCAAGCTTCAAGCAATTCAGCAGGCCCCAAGTCCCAAGTCCAAAAGCGAGCTTCAGGCTTTCCTGGGACTCTTAAATTTCTATCACGCATTTCTTCCCCACAAGGCTGCAGTGGCTGAGTTGTTACACCGGCTCTTGGATAAACTGGCTCCATGGCAGTGGACTAAGGTCCATAAAAGGAGTTTCAATGAGGTTAAGGCCTTGCTCTCTTCAAATGCGATTTTAGCGCATTTCAATGAGCAACTGCCAGTGTGCATCACATGTGATACATCCCCTTATGGGGTGGGAGCTGTACTCAGTCACCTGAAGGCTGATGGGACACAAGTCCCTATGGCCTATTACTCAAGGACTCCATCATCTGCAGAGCGTAATTACACTCAGATTGACAGAGAAGCCTTGGCCATAGTGGCTGGCATAAAGAAATTTCATGATTTCTTATATGCCGCCACTTCACGGTCTATACAGACCATAAGCCTCTGCTGGGTTTGTTTACAACAAACAAGAAAACCCCTCACATAATATCTCCTAGAATGCTGAGATGGTCAATTTTCCTGTCAGCATATGACTACACACTGATTCACAAACCTGGAAAAGAAATGGGCCATGCAGATGGCCTCAGCAGATTACCTCTAAAACAGGTAGAGGCAGATCCTGTTCCTGCTATTAATATTCTCTCCATTCAGGAGTTACCTGAATCTCCCCTCAATGCTAGGGACGTGGCTGCAGAAACTGCCACTGATCACATGCTTACACGCGTGCTGACATGGGTGTTGTCAGGATGGCCTGACACGTGTCCAGATACTGAGTTTCAAAGATTCTGGCAAAGGAAGCACAAGCTTTCCACATTCAAGGGGTGCCTGTTATGGGGTAGTAGGGTAGCCATCCCAGCCTCATTGAGGTCTAGAATCTTGATCTCTCTGCATGAGGCACATCTGGGTACAGTCCGGATGAAAGCGCTTGCGTGCAACCATCTCTGGTGGCCTGGGCTCGATAAAGCCATTGAGGCCCAGGTGCACGGGTGTCAAGTGTGCCAACAGTCAAGGCCTGAAATGCCTCAGGCCCCTATACACAGGTGGGAGGAAACACAAGCCCCTTGGTAAAAGGTACATATAGATTACGCTGGGCCCTTTCAGGGGCAATTCTTCCTTCTCCTCGTTGGGGGCAATTCTTCCTTCTCCTCGTTGACAGCCATTCCAAGTGGCTAGAGGTTGTGCCTGTTTCCTCCACTACTACTGCTAGGACCATCCAGGTGTTGAGAGGAATCTTCGCTTCTCATGGACTTCCAGATGTCCTGGTCTCAGATAACGGCCCCCAATTTACCTCTTTTGAGTTCCAGGCTTTTCTACAGGCCAACTTGATCCGGAATGCAACTTCAGCTCCATTCCACCCATCTTCTAACGGCCAGGCTGAGACGATGATGCGCACTTCGAAAGATGCTCTCAAGAGACTCACTTATGGCAGCTGGCATCACAGGTTAGCTGATTTCCTTCTTGCACAATGCACCACACCTTGCACAGCCACAGGAAAGAGCCCAGCAGAACTCCACTTGGGTTGCTGCCTCATCATGAAACTGGACAGGTTGCACTCAGACCGGGTGGCTTCACAGATGTCACAGCCGCGGGCACCTAGGAGACTACAGGTGGGCGATCTGGTCTGGACAAGGAACTATGGTTCTGGACATCTCTGGGTCACAGCAGTAGTATGCAAGTTCTCTGGGCCGCTGTCATACGAAGTGGCCTTGGATGATGGGCGCGTCATCTGACAGCACATAGACTAACTGCGCTGTGGCTGCCCAGCAACACTTCCACTCTTGGCTCTGCACTTGGGGGGGGGGAGGACCACAGTTACGATTGTGGACCACAGTCTCTTCGACTAACCGGACTTCCACTGGTTTCAGCTATTGCTCCAGAGAGGGAGTCATCCCACACTTCAGCTATTGCTCCAAAAAGGGGGTCATTTCAGCTTCAGTAAGTGCTCCAAACAGGTAGTCTCCAGGAAAGGGGATTGCCATGGAGGTGGCTCCTGACTCTGGCACCTCCGGCACATACACAGGGGGCATGGGTTACTGGGGCACATCAGCCACTCAGGCCACTCCAGTTGCTGGTCTTGGCTCGAGGGACAGTGCTCCCAAGAGGAGACCATTGTAGATTTGGGGAATTCCACCCCACCACTGGACTTGGGGAATTCCCCCCCCCCAAGGAACCCTGGCTTGGATTCAGGGGATCCAGCCAGTCAGCAGCTGGGTGGGTCACCTGAGTCTTTGGGGCATAAAAGTCCTGGTCTGCCTAGCCTGGTAGGTGAGCTGGCAGGCCAGGCACACTCACCGGCCATCAGAAGGTCACAGAGGGCCAAGGGCCCACCCAAATATCTTGGGGACTATGTGAGGTTTCTATCAAGTCAAGGGAACCTTACTAGTCCTTAAACAAATGCAGAACAAACACTCAGTAAAGGGGTGTTCTTCCCAGCATATTATTTTGTTGTATTTTTTTTCTTTGAATAATTATAAATGTAAGAGTGCTCTGCCTGTGTGCAGGCATATTGTGCTTCACAATAACATTCAGTCCATTGAACACATGTACCTGTGCTACTACATAGTAATGTATTATTGTTTCATCCAGGGGGGAGGGGTGTTATGTCCTGAGCCTGCTGAAGCATTCAGCAGGTTCAGAAATGTTGCAAAGGGTCCGGGGCAGACCAAAAGCTGCCCGGGACCAGACTGGCTGTCTCCAGCCTTGCGCGCATGTACAAGGCAGGAAACAGCCTCTGAAATGATTGGTTGATGTTGTCCTTTGCAAGGACACTATAAAAAGGCCTGCGCGCCATTTTTCTGTTGCTGGTTGTGGAAGAGAACAATAAAGAAGACTTGTTGTTACACAATGTGTCTCCATTTAATGCCTCCAACCTGTGGATCTAACACTACCTAAGTCCCACCAGGTGATAATGTTTAGTAGAGGAGTCCTGGATGCTCTCACTCACTCTATGTGGACATACTGGAAAGGCAGAAATAGTTGGAGATAGCCAAGTAAAGGGTGTTGAGGATTTTTTCCCCCTTAAAGATAGTAGAAAGAAGAGGTAATCAAAATGAAATAGAGGAGGGAAAAACCCCTTCCCGTCTTGAAGCATTGCTAAGGACTATTTATAACTTGAAGCTGTTACTTTTAAATCAATGCAGTGTGTGGGGACAAATAAAGTCCTGTGGCTATTATCTCTAAATGTACAAAGAAACCAAGGAGTGGACATGTCAGGATAATTCTAGCATGGGGAAATGACTGGTCAGCATTTTAAACATTGTGCAGGGAACAAAATGTTTTTATATGTACAAGAAAGATTAACCACATAAGTCAAAAGTATAGATTGCACCAAAGAAAAATAGGCACATTTTGCTATGAAGGTTTATAAGTATTGTAAACACCACAGTGCTTCTGTTGGATGAATGCAACAATCGTTATAAAAATATAAATATTTTTCTTTATTTGTTATCATCCTCTATAGATAATCCTTTACTTGTGATCACAACCGGGATCATAATTTCTATTACAAAACAAGGCAGCTGTTAATTGAGGCATGTCTGATTTTACAACCTTTTTTTGACATGGCTGTTAAGCGAATCACTGCAGTGGTTAAGTGAGTCACACAACCATTAAGCAAATCAGTCTTCCATTGGCTTTGCTTGCTTGTCAGAAGCCAACTGGGAAGGTTGTAAATGGCAATCACAAGACCACACGACTATGCAACCATTGTAAATACATGCCAATTACCAAACACTTGCATTTTCATCACATAACCATGGGGATGCTGAGATGGTCATTGTCAAGGGCCGGTTGTAAGTCACTTTTTTCAGTGCAAGTCAAGGATGACCCGTACTCATTATTTCAAAACAGATATCAATTCTAATCATGCCAATGATATCTTGTAGAACAGCGATTCTCAATCTTTGTGTGATGGCGACCCCGTCACACGGACACGCCGCGCATGTGCGGCGCAGTGCGCATGCGCGGCGGCGCCCCCTGGGGGGGAATGGCGGATCGCGTTGTTTCGCGACCCCCGTAAAATGGTCGATCGACCCCAAATGGGGTCGCGACCCATAGGTTGAGAACCGCTGTTGTAAAATTTCCAAAGTTAGTTTTGGGAGATTTCCTTGAAGCCTTCTGTGATGCAGAAGGGTTCAGGGACATCTAAACCAAGCCATGGTGGATCAGTGGTTAGAATGTAGTACTGCAGGCTAACTCACTGCTCACTCCAGGAGCTTGATCCTGACCGGCTCAAGGTTGACTCAGCCTTCCATCCTTCCGAGATTGGTAAAATGAGGACCCAGATTGTTGGGTGGGGCAATCTGCTGATTCTGTAAATCGCTTAGGGAAGGCTGTAAAGCACTGTGAAGTCTAAGTGCTATTGCTATCTATGAAAGGGCCTCATCCACCAAGCTTGGTATTAATGCTGAAGCCTAATCTTTTGCTTTTGCTCGATATATAGAAACAGCAAGTGGTGCTGTGAAACTACACAGAGAGAAAATTATTTAGCATGCATTCTACCACCCAGCTGTGGGAATTTATGGGAAGGCTAATTGTACCAGTCACAGACATGAAGCCAGTCTGTCCTCAAGCCTATACATGTTTTTTTCCATGTTCCTGGGCTGTGCAATGAAGTAATTGGGCCCTGCTGTCAGCAGGCCTGCATCTGCTTTTCCAGCTGATATGTTTATAGTAAATGCTCATTTTTTTTAGTTTCTATGCAAACAAACTGATCTAACCTATTTACAATAACATATATGAAGAAAAGACTGTCTCATGATGTTTCGTGTCATAAAGGAAGATGATTGACATGGTATAGTGCATGAAATTTTCCTTTTCAGAATCTTGACATTTTGTAATAAAAACAGAAATAATGCCAGGAGCTTAGTAATTACAATACACTCTCCCCCAGCAAAAAGAAGTCCATGGAGGGAAAAGTGAAACAATGCATCTTACAAAGAATGTAATTAAGAAAAGCTAGATTATAGAACCCACAGAGGGTAAACCACATGCCTGATTATCTGAAATGTGTAAATTTAATTTGCTTTTTCCTATAATTCTTCCCCGAGCTCTCCACACTATTTTTACTCCACAGAGATCAGCTTTCAACAGCTTCATTCCTCTATTGATCAGCTGAACATTTTCAACATTATGTATAATAAAATAATGAAAAGCAAATGGCTGTCATCTGAGGAAGGCTCTTTTTTTTCACCAAGCAAAATACAGAGACCTTGTGCCTTCCTCTTCTCTTCACCAGTTTAAGATGACTTTAACTATTTTATTAGGAAAGGCTCAAAATTAAATATTGAAAATAGAGGAATTTATCTGGAAGAACAAAAGGCCACGATGAAAACCTACATTAATACTACAGCCTTTAAGTAGCTAATTCAACGTCTGACCCGTGTTAGAATTACACAGATTTAATTATTAGTCAGATCTATTCATGTTTCACACTGTTCAGCACCTTAAGCACTATTCTCTCTGTATGTATCTGCATAAGGAAGGCAGGGAAGGAGAGAGGGAGAGAGGCACAGCAAGCACAGGAGAAGAATAAAGAATAAATCTGGTATCTCAAATGCAATGGGAACCTGTGATCTATTATACTGCACTTGCTCTGCATTCAGAAGCTTCTGCTACTAAAAACTGCTACAGCCAATTTGCTAGATAGCAGACAGTACAAAATTATTGGACCTCTGAACAGGCATTTTGAGTTCTAAGCAGGAAACAAAATGAAGGTCCTTCGACTGTTCTAAGCATTGCAGTTGGACTGTTATTTTGCGAATTGTTTTTTGTCAAATGTTTTCAGTTCTATCTAGTGACCATTCACATCCCTGCTGTTCGTCATTTAGCCTGGATGGAGTAATATGCTTTGAGATAAGGCCAATCAAAAGAAGAAGGTCACTTGCAGTCTTGACTGATAAATTATATTTAAAAAAAAATCTCAAAACACCTTTGCTATGAAGCTGTTAGTGCAAATGTGACTGGATAGGTGGGCTCCATAAGGGTTGAACGATACTGTAATTGACCTGTAAATAATGCAAAAAGTGTGACATTTTGTGTGTGTCCTAGTTTGCTTCACTTTGCTAATGTAATGTTTAGCTATACATGTAAAAAACTAATAGTATAATATTGGCTCAGTCGGTTTGTCAAACTTTGCTGTGTGTTGACATTCGGGACAATTTTCACATCTTATCGGAATGCAATTAAGAAGGATTTGCAGATATTTCCTTTCTGATTTTGTGGAGCAACAATCAGCCTTCCTTATATGGAAACAAAAGCATAAAGAAAATGCAATATAGTTTATGCTGGATTTGCAGTTGGCTGGCAGGCTGCCAAAAAGCATTGACAACATTGGCCAAGCCAAATAGATTATTTTTTAAAATGTAAAATGTTAAGATAGGGATGTGTAATCTTGGCAATTTTAAGACCTGTGGACTTCAACTCCCAGAAATCCAGCAGGGCTGGCTGGGGAATTCTGGGAGTTGAAGGACACAAATCTTAAAGTTGCCAGGGTTGGATACCCCTGCATCACGGATATCAAACTTGCCACATCACTTAACATGTTGTGATGTATCACAGCTTTTTTTCACATTGCCAAGTTCTCCCTTTTCCCCATTTCTTGAATATTTGAAATGTTTTCAGTGTTGTTCTGATGAAGCACCGGCAGCACAATCTCTTCCACACACAGCCATATTTACAAAAAGGAAAATGTATGTAATCATTTTGGCTGCAGATCTTTGGAAATACAGGCTGAATCACCATATCCTGAAAGTTAGTGCATTGAGAATATTCTGTCTTTGGCACACATCAAACCAAGTCTTATATTTATCATCAGGTATGAGCGTCTATGAAAGCAGATGGCAATAGCAACATGCATAACACTCACCAAGCTCCTCATGTGTGGGTACCGGTTATGCAATTTATCTGAGAATAGTTTGAGCTCGTTGGCTTCTGCTAACTAGAAACGTTATGCATTCATTTCAAGTTCATCATGTATTTGGCATTTACAGAGTGCTAAGTGAGATGCATGTCATCACATAATCTAATGACTAGGGAGTCCTGGGGGGTAATGATTAGGCTTTATGGAGTGTTAGAAAAATTGATTGATTAGAACATGAAGTGCAATGAAAAACAAATGTTAGATCTATAAATGGTGTGATGAAAATGAAGTGCTTTGTTAGATATGCAAGCCAAATTGCCAATTACTGTAACTGGCTGATAAAGGAACTTAGTATTCCTACAGTTAAGTAGTTGAAAATCTGTCTGGTTGTTCTTACTCTAAAGCCATTCAGATTACACTGAGCCGGACATAAGGGATATGGATTCCTAGCTTCTTCTTAAGAAAGTTGCTATTTTTATCTTTAAAAGAAGGGCATCCAACTGCACAGAGTAAAAAAAAAATCGACATGATGCCTGCAAGTCAAAGCTCCAGTCTTATTTATGTGTTTTGTATGTATAACACATGTAAAAAGGGC
Source organism: Crotalus tigris (assembly GCF_016545835.1). NCBI lineage: Eukaryota > Metazoa > Chordata > Lepidosauria > Squamata > Viperidae > Crotalus > Crotalus tigris. The sequence continues at coordinate 2,318,551 of NW_024096520.1, forward strand.
AATGCTTCAGACAGTTGCAGCTGCCATCCCAAGTTTTTTTGAACTCCCCCCCCCCTTCACCCCTATTTTAAAACTTCTCAGACAAGGTTGCCTTGACAGCAAAAAGTACAATAAAATATTTAAGAGTTTACATTTAAGGGTAAAAGTGTTATAAACAAAAAAAAAGCTGACTGCTGTGGATTAGGAGTTTGAAAAATTGGAGCAGGAGACAATTTATGTAAACAAACATGCATATAAATAAAGCTGTTTAGACATTTTTGCCCTTATGATTATTGTGCTGAACCTATTACATATTACAGCTGATAAATGTTATTAGCTCTTTAAAAAAGCTTTATAGTTCTCATACAGGTGAGGGGAAAAAAGCAGCTATCTAGACTTCCATCACATATTCTCCCTTATCAGTCTGGTCAAAGCAAATCAATAAAGCTAGGAAAATGAAGCAGTCCCTTCTATGTAGAGTCCTATCTATCTCTCACTGCTTTTTTATGAACAGATTGGACACCCAAGTAATCATTCTAATAGGATCCCAGGAGGACAGCCACTTTAACCACCTCACTGCAGCATTCTTGACAGAATCTCTTCAGTCAGCCATAATGCAGTTTTGGTCCACAGTCTGTCCCAGCAATAGCAGCTAACACAGAGTACACCTTCTATAAATTCTAAAAAAAAAAAAACACACATTTGGTTCTTCTCCAAGCAAACATGCTAGTTACATTGGCAATTATTTTATATTTATTTATAATGGCTATACAAGATTATAAACTTCAATAGATTTCTTATTAGCATACACAAGTATTTCTTAGCTCAGTAACTTTAAGGTTTGTGGACTTTGACTCTCAGAATTCCTGGAAATCAAAATACACACATCTTAAAGTTGCTGAGTTTGAGAAACATTAATGTGCACCATTTTAGGCTATATAATTTATTCACAAATCTAAAATCAGGGTGAACAGTAAGGTAAATTCTTATGGATGATGCCTTCAGATAACTGTAAACAGCTCCACCAAAATATTGGATGACTTGGCCACTCATCAGATACTCTGCTAATATAGTGAGCTGGTCAAAGAAGGACATGGAAGCTACCAATAGGAAGACCCAGGAATTCCTCACAATGCACCAAGGTTTCCATCCCAAGTCCAACACCCAGAAAAAGGCTGGTGGGGATCAGGTGACTGCCCTGGATGAAACCTGGAGCATCCAGGAGTTCATCAGTGAGATGGAATCCAAAGATGAGCTGCTGAGAGAATGGCTGAGGCAAGAAAGGAAGAACAAGAAAGGACGAACAAGCAAAGAAAGTGTTGTAGCAAGACAAGATGCATGGGATGCACCATTGACAGTTGAGGTGGCAGACATCTGGAAATTTTAGCAATGGCTGGAAAGGACTGGACTAAAAGCACTGAGGCACTAATTATAGTATCACAAGAACAGGCACTAAGCACCAGCTGCACAGAGGCAGAAGTCTACCATACCACCCAGCACCTGAGGTGCAGACCATGAAGAGAGGTGTCAGGGACCTCTGTATTGAATACCCTGTCTATGTCTGGTTGATTGGCCAGTACCTGCCTGTCCATCTGGATCTAGAAGTCCCACAGTTATTCTCTGCAAAGCGGCAGGGTATGCAATGCAGGCAGAAACAATGTATACTGAATGGCACAACCAAGTAGCTGGTATTGTGCACAGGAACATCACCACAGTACATGGGCTAAGCCCTCCTAAATCCAGACAGGAAATGCCACAGAAGATTGTGGAGAATAATAGGACTACAGTTCTGTGGGACTTCTAGATCCAGATGGACAGGTAGATACTGACCAATCAACCAGATATAGACAAGGACCAGAAGACAGTGATGGCGATAGATGTGGAAGTGCAAGTAACAGCAGCATTAGGAAGGAATATCAGAAGTTGGAGAAGTACCAGGGCTTGAAGGAGGCACTAAAGAAGATGTGGAAAGATAGACCAAAGTGGTCCCAGTACTGGTAGGACCACTCTTAAGAGTTCTGGTTATGACTCTTACTCTGGGAAAGTGGCTCCAACAGATCCCAGAAATGACATCACAGCTCTCTGTCAAAAGAGTAAAATTCTAGGAACAGCTAAGATACTGTGCAGAATCCTCCAACTCCCAGACCTCTGTAGAGGTCCTGAGAAGGAGAAAAACACAGTCTACCTGTAGGGATGAGACGGGAAGTGTGTGTGTTTGTGTGTTTATCTGTCCTATAATGTCCCCACAGATGAACCAGTCTATCAGATGCAGCTTCATTAAAACACTGGAAACATTTCCACAGTACTTTTTCTTTTTGCTTATCAAAATAAATTTCTCCCTAGAAAACAGTGGATTCTCACTTCTCTTATCATCATATCCCATAGAAGATCATAGAACATTTAGGTTTGCACCAATAGGGGAAAAATGGATGATGCCTATGAGCCTACCAATAGACTATTTTTTCATAGATTAGAATTAAGTGTTCACATGAGACTTTTATATAATTGGACATTTGTAGGTCAAACAGATTCAGAGCAGTTTACAAACATGCTACCAGTGGACAAATAGCAATTACAATGGACTAATGATTATTGTCTGCTGGTTTATTTTTTTTAGGTTAATTTTTAAATCTTTTATTAGAATTTCTACATTCTTTCAGTGTAATGAGTGTATAATTTTCATTATATATGTACTGAAATGTGCTACATTATTGCAGAATTATTTCTGAAGCAAAGTTATTAACATTCGTAAGTTTATAAAAGCAGAACAGAAAGAAAATAAGCAATACACTGAAATAAGCAAAGCAAGAAGTATTTAATTTTTCCTATATGCCCTTGATAGATAGTGGGAATACTTGAGAATTAATCTAACATTTAGCTGGTGCAGTAATAAACTCAATGAAGCAGCTGTGAAGTGTGTTTGGGAAACAACACTTTAATTTTTATATTATTTTAATGTTTTAGGAAAACAATGTGTAAGCTAAATGCAGCCTTCAATATTCCATTTGTTTTTAATAAACAACTGCCTAAGAGCACAAATATTTACTCAGGGGTGGCTCCAGCGAAGATAAATTGCTAAGTATCTTGATGGAAAATTGTTCTAGTGTGTATCTACATCCTTAATATTTCCTTTCTTTTATAGCAATTGCTTGTTTTATTTCATGAATAAAGTGTTTTTGGATATAACAGGATAACACACGATAAATGTCAGAAAGTATTTTAAGTTCTTAAAAAAGATTAGACCAGATTATGATTAGATAAAGTATGCTACTTTTAGCAAAGCATCTGTGTGAACAGTAAAAAAAGAATAAGAAAAAGCCATGATAGCTCTTTGAATAGTATTATGGACTCGTTATCTGAAACAGAATGTTTAATTTCTAAAAATTCCAAATATTTAAATAAAAAATAGAAGCACAAAGCCGAAAACACCAGCCTGAAGATGACAAATGGGACTTCGTCAAAACGTCGCCAAGACACTTCCAATGAATAACCAAAGACCTATATACAAACACCCACGAAAACCTCAGAATATATATATATATTATATTATAAAATTTGGATTGCTAACAAAGAATTAAGGGAGAATGGAATACACATACATATATATATAAACAAATAAACACAAACACCAGGAAAGAATTTTAACTAAAAATGTTTAATCTAATGCCAAGCTTTTGTCGGTCAACTACCGACATCATCAGGGCTTAAAACAGGTCAATGGGAGTCTCCTTTATAGTGTTGGCCAGTTTTTGCACACAGCTCCTGGGTCTCGTCATTGGTCCACTCAATGGTTCTAATAGGTTAAACTGTATATTGACTGTTTTGGTCACAAATGACCAAGTTCAAACCATCCTATTTTGGACACATTATGTGAAGATCTAGCTTTCTGGAGAAGTCTCTAATGCCTGGAGCAGCAGAAGAAAAGAGAAGAACAAGGCAACCTGCAACAAAGAGCATGGACTCATGGTGATGAGTGCACCATTGGGAGACTTGGAAGAACAGCTTAGGGACAATTTGTCATGAAAAAAAAAAACTATTTATGTGGTTACTATGAGTTACAAAATAACACATAATCAAGTAGTAACCACCAAGACTAGTAGCTATTGATAGCTCAATCCTCCATAAATTTATCTAACATATCATTTAGAAGTATGAAACACGGTTGACATCATTACTACCTCTGATGCCAAAAATGTCCAGTTTAACTATTTGTTGTGTAAAAAAACCTCCCCAAATTAATGGAGTTTCATATCATGTATGACTGCATAACTCTTTCATCTCCTCCCTGAACTTGCAAGCTAAGGGGCCTCAGACATTGAAATCTTCTATAGCTCCAGAAAAATTTTGCTGATTTGTTTTTGAACTGGTTGCAGCTCTGTTAGATGTGATGCCCAGGGCTGTACAAAGTATTCTAAGCATAATCTCACTATAGAATTATATAAATACATTGCTATATCAGCGGTTTTATTTTAATTTCCTTCCTAATTATTCTAGGCATGGAATTTTGCTTTTTTACAATAGGCATGCACAAATATGAACTTTTTATTGAGCTATATAATATATACCATGCTCTAAGATCCCTTCCCTGATCAGTCATTGCCAGATCAAATCCCATTAAAGTGGAGGTAAAGTTCTGATTTTTAGAACTATCATGTATCACTTTGCACTTAGTAACATTAAAACCACCTTCGTATTTTAAAATCCATTCATAATGTTTCCAGATATACTTTGCAGTCCTTTTGTTTGTTTGTTTTTAATTTTATTACTCTGAACACTTTTGTGACATGAACATTTTTGGCACTCTTATTGTTTACTCATAATTCTAGATCATTTAAATTAAAAGCAGCTTGTCCCAACACCAACTCCTGCTCCAGTTTGTCACTTTCATATATCTCTCCAGTGTGAATATTGTCCGTGTATTTTTATTCCTTGCTTTATCAACCAATCACACTCTGATTCCGTAACTGCTATGTTCAGTTCAAGAATTTTTGAGTTGGCGAAGAACCATTTTAAAGTTCTAATATGCAGTGTTTATTGGATGACCTCTCACAAAAGACTTAAAATTTAGAAGGTTAATAAGACCAGACCCCATGCTGCTTTCTTTTTGTAAGACCCATTCTATCATATTTTCTTTTGAATAGTACTAAATTTAATACTTAGCTAATTACCCACAATTCCCTAGGTATCTTCTTGATCTCTTTTTAAATAATTGAAGTCATGCTGGCTATTTTCAACTACTTAAAAAGTAGTTGCATTTTTTGATAAGTCAGAAGTTTTATATTTTAATTCTTTATGACTCTTCAAGAGAATACCATCTTGACCAAGGTAATTTTCCATCAAGTAGTCTTGTAAGTTTATACACAATTCTATCTATCTATCTATCTATCTATCTATCTATCTATCTATCTATCTATCTATCTATCTATCTATCTATCTATCTATCTACCATCATTTAGTGTGATTCTGGGTCAAAAGAAACCTGATCAGAATTTCTTGGCATTGCCAATAAGAAGCAAAATTTCATTAATTTTTTTGCAGTTCATCTATCCTGCAGGCTTAAAAACTATTCCATAGGGTGTGTGTTTTTGTGTTGGTGTATGCGTGTATGTGTTTGAGCCAAGAAGGAAAGTAAACAGAATAGACAATGTGGATTTTTGAGAGTATTATCTTGTGGCTTAGTGGTAGAATAATTTATGCCCTCAAGCTACTTATTTCTAAATTCTTTAGCAGTGAGCCATGCTGGTAACCTGACTTCATAGAAACCATCTATTTTTTTCTCTGTACCACTTTGTCAAGTAGGACAGAAAAGACTGTACCTGTTTTTCTCAGGCAATAGCTTATATTCTCTGCTGCATTAATTTATAATTATGTAATTTTGGCAAGAGAACAGAAAGACTGAAAAAAAGAAAGAATGAGACGGAAATTGGAATTTATATATATTTTTTTCTGTATTAAAAAGGAAGTGGGAAACTAGTTAATAACCACTACAGGGGGTAGTAATGTTCCCACTTGTCCCAATTTAAGTCCATGGAATCTCACTGAGCCATTTTACCCATGTTAGTATCGCTCAGCCCAGCTTCCTCTTCAGGGTTGCTGTTGTTGAGGGTTAAAATTAGGAAACGGGAAAAGAGGCATGCTGCTTTAAATTGAAAGTGGAAAAATGGGGCATAAGTTAGTTTTAAAAACTGAATTTCTTCCACTATCCACTGCTAGGAATCAGAAGAATTCCTGTTCCATCTTTCCTGGACTGTGTAAATCCTACCTGCCTTAAAGGAACTGGAAGAGAAGAAGTACTGCTTCATGCTATTGGTTCCCCTGGTTTCTCTAAGCTACTTTCTAGGATTAACACTTTTGGTTAATGATCCAGAGATGAAACAAAAAACACTTCTTGGTGAGAGACAAGACAAGACACAATGGAAAGGAAATATTCCCAAATCCTTTTCCAAGGATTTTCTGTGTGGGATCTGCCCTGCATCTCTCCAGGCTTTGAAGATGGAAAGAGCATTTCACTCAATGAAAATGTATTAACTTTTCTTTCATATCTTAAACAAGAATAAAATTGGCATGGATTCAACCCTAAACCCTCCTTCACTTCCTCTCATAAGCCCAGAGAGAAGCACCAGCCTTTCCTTTCTACACGTATCTTTGAAGATTGATTCTACTGGCCTTTTTATCACAGCCAAAGCCTATACATAAGACTAGCTTCTCTGATGGAGGAGATTTGAGATAAAATTCCACTGGGGAATTGCAAAAGCACACAGTTTGGAGAGGGAATCCTAAAAATCCCTGGCACCTTTTATTTGGTACATTTAACAAACCCAAGGTGTTCATCTTACAGTGTGTAGTATTGAAATATGAGACTCACTGTCAGTTGTTATTTCTCCCTTGCCTACCAAAGAAGGCAATGATACAACTACCAATGTACAGCATGTGGTTTTCTTTTCAAAAGGAGGAAGGGGTATCAGGAATTTTAATGGGTCCACTTTGCTCAATGGAAAACAATCATTAGTTCAGCCTGGAGATTTCAGTATTATAACTAGAACACAGACCTAAGAGACTAGAATTCCAAGTCTCTGGATCAAACTCATAAAAGTGATAGCTCTGTTTATTAATGGTAGAAAAGCACAAATGAGGGAGGTTTGAGAGACCTTGGTTACATTATTCAATAATCTTCTGGGACTTTTTTTTAATTTCAAAAATTTAAATCCCCTTGAGAACCTTGGCAGAAAGGTGATATATTAATAAACATAAATAGGACAAGGAGGAACAATTGAAATTAATATGTGACTGGAATACATTCAGTGAATAGTGACAAGTAGTCTTTGGTAAGTGAAAGTGATCTCCTAAATGTTTCTCTGTTTCACACGGGAGACTCTAGAAAAGAAACTTGGCACCTTCTCATTCCCTCTAATACAGGGTTGCATCACTAACCATAATTTAAAGATACATCCTCCTTTCATAGGTGAAGCTGCTTAACTTTAAAGTATGTAGATCTAATGTGAAAGTGATGTTCTGAGCTTTCTGCTAACACAAGCTTTGCTATGTGTATAATATTTAATGTTTTGGCAGTGACTTTGGAGTTGACACAGTCCTTGGGATCTCTCCAGTTCCTCTTGGCTATTTCAGCTGGTTGTAGTGTAGTGGAAACTTCTTCTCCTGAGGTGACCAGTCACTCAAGGCATTATTCTTCTATATTGGATAATCTATGTAGAAAAAAACAAAATATAAGCAAAAAACCTGATTGACAGGCAAGATGGGAGGGAGCCCATCCAGCATGAGTTGTTGGCAGGACTAAATGACCTGGTTATCAGTTCCATCCTATCCTGTGGATCATCTACAGCAGGGGTGTCAAACTGCTGGCCTGCGGGCCGCACCCACCCTATTGCTGGCAATGGAGAAAAAGCTCCAATATGTTGTGTCATGTCACATGATGTCACAAATTTGACATGTCTGATCTATAACATCTGAACCAAAGACCTTCTGTTACTTGGCATCGATGAATCAGATACTGCAGGTAATTTACAGAAATGAGTAGGAATTTTCCAGTAATGAAAGATATGAGATTTTCTCCTGTTCTACTAGGACCTGTCCCAACACTTGATCTGGACAGTCCACCATAGTGGACTGAAGATCCGCCGGATAGTAGGAGCTTGCTTGTAAAAGAGAAGAGTCCTCTTACTTTACCAGAAAATTCACACCGCCTGAACTATGTTAGATCATTTGATCCCAAAAGTGCCTCACCTTCCTGTTAGTTTATATTTACCCTACAGATCAGGACCTATAGGTAACTCATAAGGTGAAAGGCCACTTCCTGGTAAATCAGAAACAGACTTTCCAGATCAAATTCTGATACATAGCTAAACTTCACAGTCTATACTTGTCATCTCCCAGAGTCACAGCTTTTGTCAGGTAAATAAATGGTGGTATTTTTCTTTTCTATTGGGAAACCTACCAACTGTTGGGCTTTGACATGTCCTGCAATCATGGTATTTACCAAACCTCATGAACAAGATGGAGCAAAACTTAGTTGTGAAGACACAGCAGATTTACTCTGGCATCCTTTGTGTTACCTCATTGAACAGGTTCTTGTGAATTCTGCCTGTAGTTGAAAAGCAGAAACAAAAATACATTTTTCCTATATAGGTCCAGGAACTATTGGCCATGTTTTATTTCCTTTCCAACATGCAGGATGAAAGAGAGAAATGTCTTCCTTTAGCTTCTTCCCTTATGTAGTAATAGTTGCTCTTTTCCTTGAGCAAGTGTTCATGTTCCTTGAAATTATGTGGGGGAGGAAAAGCTGCACGGCTGTCATGTCATGTTGCTTCTGGATCTCCTTCCTAGCAATGCGACTGTGGAAGATTTCAGAAAACAGCACTGGCAGTTTATCACGCTGATAATTGGTGGTCAGCAGGTGAGGAAACTGCTTGGTGATGCTGAAAAGAGATTCAGAGACTGAAAGACAGTTGTACATGAGTGACAGATGCTTTGGGAAAATCCACAGACCTTCTCAGCAGGAAAGCTTTATGGTTACTACCTAATAAATATTCTGCTTATACACAAGGTTCAGATCAGCAGCCATGTCAACAACCAGAATACTCTATTTCCCCATCCTGTTTTCTCCTTATTTGACATAAATTCCACAGCTTAAACATTGTTGGGAAGATATAACTTTTCTGTGTGAGACCTGATTGCTGTATCTGCTGTGTGCTGTCAGTGGCTGTATAAGTCAAAGTTGAACATTTGATGAAAATCTCTGAAGCCAGATAATATAACTTTTGGCCAGGAGTCAGCAAACTCTCGTGGAGGTCTCATGTCAGTGGTTGAGAAAAAACAAAAATTGGTGATCTTGGCTAATTCTTGTATTATTTCTACTGTTTGGAGAACAACATTCGTAATCTGAACCACTAGTTAATTATTTTTTAAACACACCGTGTTTTTCCCCTCTTTTGGCTAATTTCATTGTTTAATGTTTTCCTTGTTTGCTTTATTTGGTATACTCTTAATTAATCCATTTGCTTTTCCTCCATGGGTTTTGGGGTAAGCCTTGTCATTTTACTACTATCAATATACAGTTACTCATTTCAATCAGCAAAACTAAAGATACTTTATTTTTAATTAATAACTTATTTACCAGGTGTGGAACGCTGCACTAATCTTTTTCTTAATTAGATATTGCTTAATAAAAATAAATAAAAGAGAAGGATGAAAAAGTGTTAGCTCTCTTGGGGGAGTCTTGTACTTTTCCAGTGGCTAGTTCTGAATTCAAGAAAAATGTTTTAAGAGAAAACTCTGTGCCCTCAAGTAATTGCTGCTTCCTTTTTAATTCTTATCCAAAGCTGTTTACAGGACAAGGCTGTTGGTAACTCTCCAAGCAACAAAAGGCTTTAGGGAGAATCAAAGCTGATTTAGAGTTGTCTGCAACTGTGTGTAGGCATCACTGCTTACCTATGTTGTGAAGGAGTTGATAGATAAGTAGAGGTTGTAGAGCAGGGGTCTTCAAACCTGGCCCTTTTATGACTTGTGGACTTCAACTCCCAGAATTCCTCAGCCACCGTGCCTGGCTGAGGAATTCTGGGAGTTGAAGTCCACAAGTCATAAAAGGACCAAGTTTGAAGACCCCTGCTGTAGAAGGATGCAGATGGGCCAACATGCACATCTCCCAAATCCCAATGGAGGTGCACATCCTGCTGAATGGTTGATCCAATTTCCTAAAACACCAGAAGCATTTGAGTGCCTCCTAATCAGAGTGTTAATATTCACAGACCTATAAATGGAACAGCTATGCAATCGTGTCTGAACTACACATGCGTATGTCTCCTCATCCCCTGAAAATTTGTTCATATAAAGATGATTTGATATTATTGGAGCAAGAGAAAGAGGTCACCATACAGAGGCTCCTGTCTCACAAAAACATTCAAAACAGCCTTAAAATAGGACCAAGGAAAACATATCTCAATTTCCCAAGGAAATCCCAAGGAAAACATATCTCAATTTCCTCTTTTCAAAAGGCTGAAAATAAGTCTAGCCTATTATTTGAATTAGAACTGGCATATAGAACTACACCTTAGAACTGGGGTGTCAAACTGCTGGCCCGCAGGCCGAATGCATCATGTGGAAGTCGCGCTCACCCCATTGGCGGCAATGGCCAAACTCTCCCAATACGTTGCGCGACATCATGCGACATCGCAAGTTTCACATGTCTGCCTTAGAACAACCATAGTTATTGCACTAAATAGGAATGACTCTTTCCATTCCACCTGACCTCACTCACCCCTGACTCTGTCCTTCTTTTCTTGGAAAAAAGTAGTCTCTTATTCTTTCTGTTGTCCAATAAGCCAGTGGGCTTCTTTTAAATCCTTGCCCTTCTTAAATCCCAAACATGTTCACACAATTTAACAACCAGAGTTGTCTTTCAGAAGTCTCATAGAAGGATTTTCTATTCCCATGTCTTGCCTCTTTGGGATTCTTCTTGAACCTCCCTTCCAGGATTCACTGTCTAAATCTGGGTGGGCTGCTTATTGATTCTTCCACTCATGGTCCTCTCCTCCAATGTCACACACTAGGCACTCCTCCAACTCTTGACCTCAGTCTTCTCTCCATTGGATATATTGGATTGATTTTTTCAAGCCCTACTTTATGGAGAAAAGCCTCGTGGATTTTTTTTCTTTACCTCTTGCTCATGAGTAATCGTTCTGTCATTAATGTATTGTCCTAACTAGACTGCTTTCTTTCTTATCTTCCTTTTATCTTCTTCAGTTACATGACTTCTGAGGAATTCTTTTTCCACTTTAAAGCTTATATTCTTTCCTCCATTATTCTCAAGTGATCTTCCTATCTCCTTTTAAATCTCTAACTCTTTTTCATTTCCTCTGGTTGCTTTCCTAAGCCAAGCATTACCTTTTCTTTTTCCTCATTTTTTCTTTCAGGATTGAGCCCTCTAGTCATTCTTGTTTGTGTGATAAAGTCGCAAAGCCTTCTCTTGCCCCTCAGTCTGTGTGCAAATGTTGCTGCCCCAAGTCCTCATGTTTTATATCTTTTTCAGATTCTGGATTCCATTTCTTCTTTTCATGTCTCCAGGCTGACCTCTCATCTCCCTTATTCTGATTTCCTTGCAGGTTCTCCTTTGTCTAATAGGAAACAACTCATCTAATGCCGTGTTCTAATTATCTCATTTCTCCTCTATTTATCTTTATGTGTATTTTCTCTTTTCTGCATCCTGCTAATTACCAACCCTAGGCAACCCAACTTATTACCTTTCCTCTCCTGGAAAATCCCTACCACTCTGCACCAGCTTCACTTATTTCCACTGCTTTGTGCAAATTCACACCATTACAAAAGCATTTATTTATTTATTTATTTATTCATCTGCCCATCTTAAGTATGTAACTGAGTGAGTGTGGGTGTGTGACACATACAAAGACCATATTCATAACCCATGAAAACAATACAAGGAAAACAAGTGTTTATTATTTTGCTTTTTTTCTGCTTCTGGAATAGTATCAATAGATTATATCCTGCTTAATCAGAGTGCTTTTAATGGCAAGAAGTATAGAAAAATGATCTGCCCTTTGTTTTCATTTTTTTAACCTTTTAGAAATGGCATCAGAAAAATTAATAAAGATCTTGAAACTTAAAGATACCAAAATGGTTTTCACATATGACCAAATTCTAGTCCACATCCCATTGAAATCAATTTCCCCCAAATCAGTATATTTATTCTGTTTTCTATGCTTGAAACACATCAATTGGTGCTATTTTAAGGCTGTTTTGAATGTTTTTGTGAGACAGGAGCCTCTGTATGGTGACCTCTTTCTCTTGCTCCAATGCTACCAAATCATCTTATATGAACAAATTCACCAATGTATCTTGCATGTTTGGTGTATATATATAAAACAATGAAAGTTGAACTTTCTTAGGATTTATATTTTGCCAGCATACATTGTTATCATTTCTTTCTACTCAACCAAGTTCTATGTAATTCATAGGAACGATAGGTATTGACCTATTTTATATATATAGCTAGTCCCCAGCTTATGACTACAATTGAGCCCAACATATCTATTGCTAAGCAAGACAGTTGTCAAGTTGAGTTTTGCTCCATTTTACAACCTTTATTAAGTGAATCAGTGCAGTTGTTAAGTTAATAATACAGTTGTTACGTGAATCTGGCTTCCCCATTGACTTTGCTTATCAGGAAGTCACAAAAGGTAGTAACATGAATACTACACATACTGTTGTGATTCCTCGCCAGCCAGTGGACTTGGCAGCTGAGTCAGAGGAATCAGAGGAGGAAGAGGGGCCTGGAGTGACATCAGAGTCAGAGGAAGGCTCTGAGGACCTCCAAGACTTACAGTCTGAGAAGGAGCCTGGCCCCTCTACTCATGCTCAGGCTGAGACACAGCTGTGCTGGGAATCTGAGTTGGACAGTGATGACTCACAGCTGGGAGCTATCCAGGATGCATGTAAATGCCAGCAAGAAAAGAGAGTCGGATAGAGGAATGCAATGGGGCGGCTCCAAAGGCAAAGGAGAAGGCATTAGGAAGCCACGCCTTGGCAGCATAATAAAAGGGAAGGTGTGGGAGGTGCTGGTTGCTGAAGGCAACCATTTGTGTTGAAGATCGAGTTTCTGTGAACTGTATTTTGTTTGCCTTGGACTTTGACTCAGGTCTGTGAATAATCAAAGGGAATTGGTTTTTTCCTGTGGTTCCAGCCTGCTTGTTGGAAGAGGGGTTTCTCCTTATGAAATTAACAAGGACTCACATAGGCTGAGACAGAACATATACATGAATACTACTATGCATAGGATAGTCCAAAGCACATATACTGGTAGAGAGAAATTCCCTGAGGATGGGCTCCGGCCTGGGTCTGAAAGCTCAGAAGACAAAATCCTGGTCTCAGTGACCCAGGGTGGATCCTGCAACATTATCCTGGGACATGTATATTTGCCTTCACTGGTGAATAAATACATGCCTGTTGCCAAGTGTCTGAATTTTGATCAAAGGACCACAGGAATGCGGCAATGGTCAGAAATGTGAAAGAAGTCACTTTTTTAACTCGTTGTATCTTCGAACACTCACTAAACAAGTGGTGGTAAGTTGAGGACTACTTGTAGAGATCAGTTTCAATATCAGAGAAACTCTTTCTAGGAGATTATATGCTCAGCCCTTTCCCATCACTTTTTTGTTTGTTTAAAACTAGCATGAGGAACATGCAAAACAGAATAAAGCTCAGATCTTAGTGGGTAGAAAACTACTTCAGCTTGGGCCATTTGGGCAACTTATTTCAGATTAGACAAAAGATAGAACCTTGCTTTGAACAATCCAGATCTCATGGCATTTCTTCATTGACCATAAAAAAAAGGAACAATTGGCCATCATTTTTAATGTTTGCCAGAATTAGATGGCATCCATTAACACTATCCCCCTTATGAATGATGAAAACAGAAGTCTCTGTGTGCATATATTTCTAACTTTTTTGACAACATTGGATCAAATTTGCAGATAAGAGCTATATCTAAGGGCATGGAGCTGATCAAATGTCAGAAAAAAAGACCAATAAATTTGGTGGAAATGAAGCATGTATAATTTGTATAATTTTTAAAGGGAATATCTTTATTTCTCTCCCACAATTTTACATGTAATATGGATTTTATTGTTCCAAAGTCCATGGGCACTAAAATTGGGTATCAGTGTGAATGTGTTTGTATATATAGAGAATGCTGCAAAGTATAAATCTAAATGCTATTGCTATAGTAGCTTACCCTGCCAATTTTGGTAGGGTATGGTTTTCTTATAACAACAACAACAACAACAACAACAATAAAGTTGGAAGGGGCCTTGGAGGTCATCGAGTCCAACCCCCTGCTCAGGCAGGAAACCCTATACCATTTCGGACAAATGGCTGTCCAGTTTCTTCTTAAAAACTTCCAGTGTTGGAGCATTCACCACTTCTAGAGGCAGATTGTTCCACTGATTAATTGTTCTAACTGTCAGGGAGTTTCTCCTTAGTTCTAGGTTGCTTCTCTCCTTGCTTAGTTTCCATCCGCTGCTTCTTGTCCTGCCTTCAGGCGCCTTGGAAAATAGCTTGACTCCCTCTTCTTTGTGGCAGCCCCTGAAATATTGGAACACTGCTATCATATCACCCCTCATCCTTCTCTTCATTAGACTAGACATTCCCAATTCCAGCAACCGTTCCTTATATGTTTTAGCCTCCAGTCCCCTAATCATCTTTGTTGCTCTTCTCTGAACTCTTTCTAGAATCTCAACATCTTTTTTACATCGTGGTGACCAAAACTGGATGCAGTATTCCAAGTGTGGTCTTACCAAGGCATTGTAAAGTGGTATTAATACTTCACGTGATCTTGATTCTATCCCTCTGTTAATGCAGCCCAGCACTGTGTTGGCCTTTTTGGCAGCTGCAGTACACTGCTGGCTCATGTTTAAGTGATTGTCCACTAGGACTCTGAGATCCGTCTCTCCTCAATTAGAGCATTGTTTTCTGCCTGTACAAGTAAAAATCCAGCTTAGTTACATGCTGAAACAATCACAAAATAGTTACTATTTTTTTCATGTGGATGAATCCATCTACATTGAATCACCTTTCAGTATTCAATATTTCAAATCTCAGACAATAGACTTTAATTTGTAGGATATGTTTGAGTTATTTGCAACATGCGCTCTAATTTCAGAAGCTCTCTAGAAGCATGTCTATGTTCTGTGTGATCTATTGCATGAAACCCTCTATAAGGAATGTGGATACTTAAGAAGTTTGATATATAAATAAATAAAAAGCAGAAAGAAGATGGAGAAAAAAGGGGGTTGTCAGAAAAAGGTCTGAGAGAGGCAATGAAAGGTCGATCTTGACACTAATTCAAGGTACTGCTTGTCTAAATCTTGGCAATTATTCATCTGTAGATGACTACAGATCTTTTGCTGGAGTAGGAAAATTATTGGACAGACTAACTTTCTCCAAGAATGAAATGAAAATTTATTTTCATGTATGACAGTAGCTTCTGTTAAATACAACACGAGTGGTTAGTGGTATGCATTAACTTAAGTAGTAATTTAATCTAAAGAATTGAGTTATACACCAAATGTTATATCCTGTTTTCTTATTATTTACTTCTAGTTTTCTTTTGACCTTCAGGGTAATCATAAGCATTAATTAATACACTAGAAGTAATAAAATTTACTGATTTAAAACAGCAATATCTCAATATCAAATGGGACTGGAGGCAAAAACATACAAAGAACAATTGTATCTTTTAGGAATTGAGTATATTTAGTTTAATAAAAAGAAGGACTAGGCATGACATGACAGCAGTGTTCCAATATTTCAAGGGCTGCCACAAAGAAGAGGGAGTCAAGCTATTCTCCAAAGCACCTGAAGGCAGTACAAGAAGCAACGGATGGAAACTAATCAAGAGAACCAACCTAAAGCTAAGGAGAAATTTCCTAACAATGGGAACAATGGTGGAATGGATTGCCTCCTGAACATGTGCATTCTCTATCAATGGAGGTTTTTAAAAAGGGATTGATAGCCACTTATCTGAAATGTTATACAATTTCCTGCATGAGCAGGGGGTTGGACTAGAAGACCTCCAAGGTCCCTTCCTATTCTGTTATCTGTTATCTTGGAACACAGTACAGCAAATGTAAACATTTTGCATTGAATCATAACAGTACTGCTTTCTCTGTTTAAGATGTTTGGATTTCTAACTTTTTCTAATCTATTTGAGAATTATTAATATTCAAGCTGCATTTTCTCTCATTCGCTCACCTTTTAAAAAGACACTTGCAGTGTTCTTGACTTCCCAGTTCAGATGAGACCTACATTAGTCTCCTTGATTCGACAAAAAAGTCGAGTCCTAAAAGTTCATATAATGGCTCGAAAGCTGCTCCATTAATCAACAATGACTACAAGATATTAGGTTGAGGGGGAGTGAGGAACAGTGGCCTTTTGCCTGTGAAGCGTCCTCTAAGATCTTTTTCACTAATAAGATAGGCTTCATTAAGAAACAATTAGCATGAAAAAAAATCCATCTGATTTCTTTGAAACAGCATCAAAAAGAACTCTGCACCAGTGATTTACAATAAAATCTCATCTGCACTGTTTAGAATATCGTAGAACAGCAGGACTGAAGGAAACCTGAAAGTGATCAATGTAAATTGTGAACCAATTGAAAAATTTAAAACCATGATGTTAACAAGGGGATATTGTAGTAGTGTTATTGACCGGTTAGCAGTGGTGGGATTCAGCACATTTGCACCACTTTGGCAGAACTGGTAACTAATTTTTTGTTGCCCAGGCCCAGAATGGACTTCCGGAAGTGGCATCCACGTAGAGAACTGGTTGTTCACATATTTGAATCCCACCACTTCTGGGATTCAACATGCTAACCTGTAATTTTTGGTTTTCTTATTGGTGATTTAGCATACAGTATCATATGAATATAGTTATTGTGGTTTAGAAGCCAGGTAGGAATTTACCATCTTTGGAATGGGAGGGGTTGTACTGCCCCAAACAAACTTTGTATACAATCAGGGGAGGGGATCCTTTTGAACTAATAACTCTGTCCAAAGAGAGGTGGCAATCAAGCTAGGCGGGCCTTTGTGCATTTTTGTGTTGTGTGTCAGTCATCTCTCTATTCCTGGATTAGGAGACTCTACAGTTATTTAGTCATGCCTTGATTATCTCCCAAAAGGACCTTTGTACAACTATCTACATAGGGCTATCCTTGAAAATGATCCAGAAGCTTCAACTGGTGCAAAACGCAGTGGCCCAAATAGATATATGAGTTCCTAGGACTGCACACATTACACATGTGCTCCATTAGCTGCATTGGTTGCCAGTTTGCTTCTGGGTTCAACTCAAAGTGCTAGTTTTGACCTTTAAAACATTAAAAGGGTTATTTGAGGGCTCACCTATCCCTGATTATATCTACCCAGCCCATCAGGTTCTGCAGGAAGGGCTCGTTTCAAGTCCTTTCTGCTAAGGAGTTTCATCTGATGGAATACTTTCTCTGCTGTGGCACCCTCCTTATGGAACATCAACCGTCCCTCCCTCCCTCCATGTATGAAATTGGTTCTGATCCTCCTGATTTTCCCAAATAGTTTTAAATATGGTTTTGTCAGCAGGTTTTGGGATCCCATGAAAGTGGGGAGCCTGTGAAATGTATTGCACGGAGACCTTAAAAGCACTGTCCCATGCTTTTAGTTATATTTGTTTTAATTGTTCAACAATTTTTCATTGTTTTGTTTTTATTGTATACCACTCAGAGACAAATTCATGAGATGAGTAGCTAATCAGGTAAATATTTAAAAATTATTAAAAAATAAGAGAAGAAATAAAATTATTGTTTAACATTAATAATAATTTAAAAATTAAATGTAAATGACATCACTGATGGCTAACAAAATGACAATATGCTGCTTATTGTGAAAATAATAGACTATTGTATCACCATGTAAAGAATTAGAGAGATAACATTGAAGGAAATAGTCATGAATCAAAATAGAAATAGAATAGAATAGAATAGAATAGAATAGAATAGAATAGAATAGAATAGAATAGAATAGAATAGCTTTATTTGGCCAAGTGTGATTAGACACACGAGGAATTTGTCTCCAGTGCATAAGCTCTCCATGTACATGCAAAACAATAGAATAATAATCATAATAATAATAACACTAATAAGATAAAGTAGTAGAAAAGATGAGAAGGATAATAGCAATATAGCCATGCTACATGGGTATATATACTTAGACATAAGACACTGCTGTGGGAGTTAGAGAGATGGCACAAGGGAAGATACTGTGTCTGTGTTTGGTTGTTTTGGCATTAAATGCCCTGTAGCCATATCCCAAGGGGAGAAGTTGAAACACTTTATGTCTAGTATGTGAGGAGTAGCTAGATATTTTCTCAGTCCTCCTTCTGAGCTGTGCAATATATAGGTCCTCAATGGAAGGCAGGCTGGTTGCATAAGCATTACATAAACAAAGAGGGCTGAAAGATTCCTTAAATCCCGGGAAACATGATAGTATTGGAGGAAACTCAGGCAAGCTGCTCCCTGATTCACTGGGTTATAAGATGGAAGGGAGGTAAAGCACAGTCAGGCTTGCAGGATTCTGTTATTGTGGACTAGGTCAATATAGTTCTCATCTGCAATTCCACTGCAATCTGTTTCCTGATCTGGTCTACCCTGATCCAAGCTATCTGTTGTTTCACATCCCACTGCTGTATTATCCCCATGGTGTCAACTAGCATAGGCAACATCAGTAGCAGTGTTACCTCCGCATACTGTCTAGACAAGACTTGCCAACAGAGCAGCAAGGCAAGTCAGGGTCCAGTGGCCCCTTAAAGTTTTGAGCTGAGTTATTTGCACAAAATAACTCAATGGTCTGCATGCAGCCGGTGGGCAGATGAATGCCAGATTGGTTCTGATCAGGTCAAGCCAATATTTAGCCTAGAACAGTGGTGGCGAACCTATGGCATGGGTGCCAGAGGCAGCACTCAGAGCCCTCTCTGTAGGCACAGGTGCTATTGCCCCAGCCTTGCCTCCCCCCATGACCCCCTCCTCTCAGCAGCCCCCATGAAGGAGAGTCGCCCTCGAGTGGGGCCCACCGGAGCAGCGCAGCCAAGGACATGGCAGCCAGGCAGTGTAGACAAGACTCTGCCCTCACACCCCATCATGCAGTTGATGCTGTAGGGCGCAGGCAGAGGTGTGGCTGCCATAGTGCTGCTAGGCTGCCTGGGCGATCTGCGGCAGGCCATGGAGGCGGTGAGTGGTCCTGTAGGCAGGCAGAGTGGGGGATGGGGGGCAGGGGGTGGAGCAGGGCGGGGCCAGTTTTTGGACTCTCGGTCTCTAAAAGGTTCGCCATCACTGGCTTAGAACATCAGACTTATAAGTTCTGCTACCTAAGGTCTGATTGTAAAAGCAGAATAAATCTATTGCCTGCTCTGGTCCTGGTAGATTGTCCTGGTTCTTTGGCAATGCACATTATTCCACTGAATAACTGCAATTCTCATTCCTTATAATAATCTTTCTGAATAAATGGCTTCCACTGGAGAAAGAATGGATTTCAATTAAGCAATTCAAAATTGGCTCCATCCCTGTAAAGAATTGCTGGAGATACAAATGGAGATTAGTTCCTGAGTATCAGCCCTTCTTCTTATAGGAATGCATGACTTTCCTAGCCGCAAAATATAATATCCCCACAGCAATCAAGCACAATGTGAAAGAAACAAATGGACTTTAATTTTTGCTCATTTGTATTGAAAAAGCTGAAAAAGAAACTTGAGGTAGGAGAAGGGGGCAGGCAGGAAGAGTCTTTGTCATTTCATTGATCATCATAGAAATAGTAATAGCTTTTTTCCTCCAACTCCACAAGATCAATAGACCTATTTTTCTCCTAAATATTGTTTCTCCAGTTGATCCAGAAGGAATAAAATATATATTTATTTTTTAAAGCAGAGAAACATAGACAGAAATGGATGATGTTTAAGCTTTACATTTTGAATTTTATTTTCGATACATTCTTTTGTAAGAAAAAAAGCCCTTTCAAATTTAGGTGCAGCACTAATATTTGGCCTGTAATAATGATATCCAGTTATTTGCCAATCTACCATAAGATAAAATAGGAAGCTACATGAGTGGAAATTGAATTAAATTCTGATGTACAGATAATCTTTGATTTACAAATATTCATTTAACAACTGTTCAAAGTTACAACCATATTGAAAAAAGTGATTTACAGTACAACTGATACTCATATTTATTCCATATTCGCATGATCAATATTCAGGCATTTGGTGATTGGAATATATTTACAAGAGTTACAGCGTCCCAGGTCATGTAATAGCCATTTGTTATCTTCCAGCTGGCTTCTGATAAGCCAAGTCAATGGGGGAAGGCAGATTCACTTAACAATCTAATGATTCACTTAACAACTGCAGTGATTCACTTAACAACCGTGGCAAAAAGGTTGCAAAACAAGGGATGATTCACTTACCAACTGCTTTGCTTAATAATGGAAATTCTAGTCCCAAATGGGGTCATGTATTGAGGCCTGCCTATATTTACAAAGATTTAAAGATATGTAGGTTGAAATATACGGTATGTTACTCCAGAGCAGGGGTGTCAAACTGCCAGCCAACCGGCCAGTTGCATCATGTGGAGGCCACGCTCACCCCAGCTCTGGCAATGCAAAAAAAGTCATGATACCTCATGATACATCACGTGATGCGGCAAGTTTGACACCCATGCCCTAGAGTATTTGAAACACAGTTCTTCCTCTGACAGTGTTTGTAACAGAGAGGCAGTCCTACCCCAAACATTTCACATACCTGCCACCCAGTCTGAGAAACGTCCACAATCTTTTTCTCCTTAAACGTTGCTGTCTCTTGAAAGCAAGCTTCCTACACACCCATCTATCATGCTGTTATCCTTTGGGGTAAGCAACATTATGCAGAGCATAACAAAAGGAGTAACAAATACTAAGCAAAAGAAATTAAAGTCCCAAGCGGAAAAAAAAACCTTAGCTATTATTTTTCTGAACAGAACTCGCACACAGGGTTTGGTAATTTAACAGGTTTATTAGTAGTATTACATATAAATTCCCAGCAGAGATGTTAGCAGAGACTCACAAAGGAGTTTCTGTAAATCCATAGAGAAAGAGAAAAGTAGGACCTTGGATTCTTTATTGCATGTCAAAAAGCTATTGGAACTAAACAGCAAAACTCTTGGTCTGTATAGAGCAGTCACAAACTGTTTGTTGCTATCTTTGTGCTACTTAAGCAACAGTACAACTAAATTACTCCAAATGAAGCACAACAAATATTGTTCAGAATTCTGAAATTATATATAATAGGGAATACTTTCATTAAGATGGATGAAAATCCATGTTTTCTAATCTCCCAGAACAAACATGTCAAACTCTTGATGTATCAGAGCTTTTCCCCCATAGCCGGCAATGGGGTGCGCACAGTTTCATCATGACGCATCTAGCCCTTGGACCGGCAGTTTGATGCCCCAGTCCTAGAAGAAGGTCCAGGGAATATTGGCTCAGATAGAAAATAATATTTGTAGCTCAGGCTTCAGCTGTGAGTCATTGGTGATCTCTGATGTCTGTTGCAGACATTTCATTACCTGACTAGGTAACATCATCAGCATCAATAATGTTGACTCAAGAAAGGAAGGAGGCTGTTTGTTTCTTCTGTTACCTTTTTTTCCAGGTTGTTTTGTGGGGGAAAAAAATCTACTTCTCCCAAATTATTTTATCTTGATTGAGGGGTGATGTTTAAATGAAGTAGCAACTCAAAAGGATCGGGGTTCCAAAGAAATGATTTGACATCAAGTATATTTTTAATTTGTCAAGTTCATAAACTTCCTTTTGCCTCTTCACAGTGTCTGTAAAACAGAAATATTTTATTGCTGATCCACCTTCAAATGGCAATCACAGCTTCAATGAAAAAGTGCAGATAGTGATCTAACTACTTGTACTGAATGTTGTAATTAGATGATTTGAGTTAACCTGTTATTCCCCCTCATCAAACACACACGCACACACTAACATGTCAGAATGCTAAAAGTGCCAATGATTATTCTCTACACCTTCCTGCAATAAATCACTTTACCTTCTGCTATGTAGTAATTCAGAACAATGTTAGACAATGTGATGGCATGTGCTGTGCATTAATGTGACGTAATATACTGTGTACATTATGATTACACTTTCACCTTTACACATGCATTCGACTGTGGATACTTTCAGATGCAGCATTTATAATATAGTTATCCTGCTCATTCATAATATTTTATGGGAGGCCTTAATTATAATTTTTCCTATTACTGAACTGGGTCAAGTTAGACAAATGTCACTGATACTTTATGGAAACTTCTGCTCTTCTGACTTAGTGGATGATCTCCCTTCTTCTGATCTCCCAATCTATTAGAAGACTTAAAGATAATGTCACCATCAGAAGATACTGTGTTAGAAGATAAATGGAGGCAAAAAGAACAAAAGGCTAAAGGAGAGACTAATAGAGGACAGGAAGGGAGATTCATCCTCAAATGATTTATTAATAGCATTTTGTGGAGAGGAACTCTCTAAGTGAAAGATCTAGCTAGAATTCAAGGTAAATCTGTGTTTGGCAGAAGGAGGCCATATCTTCTAAAGCTCCCCAGTTAGAAATGGCTTCTGGCAGCACAAAAAGAAAAATCTGTTAAACCCCAACATGCTTACATTCCAGGTATTAAACATGTGTGAGATGCATTTTGTTTCTGATTCCTTTTTTTGCAGTGTTGGATGAGGCATTGCAAGTTTATTTAAAGGTTTATTTCACTATTATACATTCAATTCACACAGCAGCTCCCTGGTTATTTTTCAGTACTGTCTGGAGGCAAGGATAATGAGGTACTTTGTAACCTCTACCATTTCACTAGCTCTATTTTACTTGAAAACAGGGGTGGCAGTGGAGCAGCACATGTGATTGTCCTGGTGTGATTGGGAGGCTTACTAGCACATTCATCTTGCTATTTGTGGCACAGCTTAAAATGTTGTGAGATTCGTCATTGCCCTACAAATGCCTATTGTCCTTTCACTGACCTAATACAATGAAATGTGATGCACTGGGCATCCAAATAGAGGAAATGCACTTTTACAGAAGAAGAAAAACCTAGATGTGCCTCATTCTACTCATAAACAACTCAGATGCTCATAATCCATGACATTCAGAGAGCATTACTATTCCAGGTAGTTCTGCAAAGAAGACGTAGTTACTTACCAATGAAAGAATTTTATTTTGCAGGTAATTAGAGGCATTGGCCCTTCCTATATTTGTTAACATATTCTAGGAATGAACTTGGTTGCAATTCATATAAAAGGCTGTGTATTCATGGTAACAACAACAACAACAACACAAATAATACCCCCACCTCCACGTTGGTCTATAATTACAATATTGGATTAACACTGAGAAAGGGAAGGTTTAAATCTGCAGTGTGGCACTGAACTAACTAGTTGACCTTGGACCAATTTTTATTCTTCATCCTACTCTATTTTCTAATATATACTGCATTATATTCATTTTGTTAGTATTATACACATGTACACACTAAAATAATTTAACAAAATAATTCAAGAATTGTGTGGCTGGATTATTGAGATTAGTGGTGATACAGCATATAAATTACTCTCCTATAGAACTAGTCCTAACTAGTCAGGAGGAATAATGCATTTTATTTTAGTCTGATATCAACTTCCATCAGATTCAGTTTAATGGAAATGATGTATGAACACAAAGGATTATAGCACTGAATGCCAGAGGTGAAAGTTCTCTCATTATTGGCTAACCAGTCCAGATCCACAGTACAGGACCTCTTGGAGATCCTCCCAGTTTTTTATTGCTGAAATTTGTATGGGAGATGGATAGGTTCCATTGGAGTAACCAACACAGTGGTCTTGTTTAACTTAATCTTAAAGCATATTTAGTGAGATATATATTTTCTTTTGGTTATTAATACTTAGATACTACTAGTAATTCCTTTCTCTCATTCCACAAAAGACAGCATAAAGCCAAACCAACATTCATTCTTGATCCATCTAAAACTTACAGATCCAAGGTTGCAGGAAGAGAAGGAAGAGCTCCCAACACTGATTGATCAACATGCATGATGAACCAAGCGTTCCTATCAATATGAAAATAGATAGCTTTAAAATGTTACGGCTTTGCTGGAGTTTCTCCAGAGCTAATCATTATTTGGCTTTGTCCAGGATTCTGGACACTATGAGAAAACTCACTGGAAATCTGGAGCTGACCTTCATCTATATAATTGAATTATATAGAAATATAATCTATATAATTGAACAAGTTTACCTTCAGAAATCCTGCCTGAAGGATTATTGGAAAAATCTGGATTTCTTACTTCCCATTATATACTGTCATCCTTTAAGAACTTTGACAGGAGATCTTTCTGAAAGAAAAAAAAAAGTACTTCCTTTCCTTCTTTTGAGCTGTGGTGGTGCAGTGATTAGCATGCAGTATTAGAGTTCAGTCCTGACCAGCTCAAGGTTGTCTCAGCCTTCCATCCTTCCAAGGTTGGTAAAAATGAGAACTGATATTGTTGGGGGCAAAATGCTGACTCCGCAAACTGCTTACAGGGTTTATAAAGCACTATGAAGCAGTATATAAGTCTAAGTATATTGCTATTCTTTGCTGGTCTCATTATTTCTGTTGTCCTTTCACTTCTGCCATGGATATTTACAAACCAAATCACAACTTGCTTCAGCTATGATTATCTTATTTATTTATTTACAAACATCTAAATAACCGTATAATTTTTAAGATGTTATGTACCTTTAAAGTATTAATAATATAGATCTTTCTATTTTCAAAAACTGATTTAATGAATGATTGAATTAATTAATGAAAAATTAATGCACAAATTTACTTTGAGAATTTGCATTATTTGGGGATGGAGATATTTTGTCAATTTAGGAGAGAAGGTCAACTCTTTCTACTTCTAACCAATATTTCCATACTTTGATATAATCAGAGCCTATATAGGAAGGATGATGTTTCAATTCAACATACGCACACATACACAGATCATCACATAACACAACAAAGAACAATTTATATATTACATGTACAGGTAATCAGTAAAAATAGTCATAAAATATTCAATAAAGTGAAACATACGGTATTTATCTTTATATTGTGTGGTTGTCTACAACTATTATACTGGACATCTAATAATATATCCCAAAGCTTTGTATCCATGGGTGTTCTGCTGCAATGACAGCAGTTATACAAAGAACAATAGAGAGAAAAAAACATCCACAGAAAAATAGCACAAGATAGAAAAACATCAATGGCAAAGAAATCAATACTTACTGTATATATGCGCCTTTCCATGCAGGACTCTTTCCACTTCTCTGGCATTCATATGCATGGAAGAATACATGAAGTAGGAGCAAATTCAGAGTTACTCCTATCCCTCTTCCATGCCTGTAACACAACCTTCACTCTATTTCAGAATAGGTGTTTAGTCTTCTTGAAACAGCAGTAAACCTATGACTAATAATAGTAATAGTAATAATAATAATAATAATAATAAAAGTTGGAAGGGACCTTGGAAGTCATCTAGTCCAACCCCCTGCTCAGGCAGGAAATCCTATACCATTTCAGACAAATGGCTGAATCCCACTGATGGGATTCAGCCAGTTTGCACCAGTTTGGCAGCACCAGTAACTAATTTTTTGTTGCCCAGGCCCAGAATGGACTTCTGGAAGTGGCATCCACAGAAAGAACCAGTTGTTCACATAATTGAATCCCACCACTGCCTATGACCTAAAATAGGGCAGGTGACATTTTATAGGTCTGGAAGAAAACACAGGCATTTCAAGTGGGCTTACTTTAAGTGCTGTGGATGGTTCCAAGTGTTGGGCTGTTTTGTTTTGTTTTTTTGTAAAAAAAATTCAACCCCAAAATTTGCCCTGGTGGCTGGTTTTTAGCACAGCAATAGACTGAATTTTACAGACTTTGGAGAAAAAGAGTTACATTTCATGTATAAATTGTTTTAAATAGGTGCCCATTAATACCTTCTCATATGTTTGTTCTTTCTGTCCCCATTTTCAATTTTAGATGAGAAAGAAATGCTAATCATGCAATTGTCCCAAAACCTATTGTAGGAAGTCAGCACCCCACCCCCCCCCAGAGAGTTAAATATTTTGGGGAATATTAAAAAAGGCAGGATGGAATAGTTCCCCTAAAGGAGAAATGGAGAAAAATCTTAACAAAGGCAGAAACAGCCCCAGTCTCCCTTCCTAAGGCAGAAACCTGAGGAATATTTTTTAATCCATTCAGAAAACTGGAGCCTCACTCAAGCACAGGTCAAAGTACATTTCACAATAGGCATCTCAAACACAAAGCCCCAAAGAATGTATAAAAACCCACCTACTCTCAACTCCATTTTGTCAGCTGTCCCAGAACTGCATGCTGTTATTGGTTCTGCTCATCATTAAACCTTCTTTCCTACTCAGCTAGCCTCCATTTTATGTCCAGTGTCTTAACCTCAATTTTATTTACTCTCGATTTGGACCTGATTTTTCTTCCAACACTACCATAAGTTCAGTAGGAATGAAGTCAAGTAAATGAATATTATTGATTGATTGATTGCATGAATGAAAGATTATATACCATCAAATTGATATTAACATTTAGCAACCACAGGAGCAGACTTTCTCCAGGATCTTCTGTCCCCATTGTGACCATTCATGTCTCCCAACAATGTATCCATCACTTGTGTAGCTGAGTTCATCCATTTTGATTTTGGTTATCCTGTTCTCTTTCCTTCACCATTTCCAGCATTAGATCTTCCTCCAGACAACTAGTGTCCAGAGTGATATAATTTGAGCCTGGTCATTCCTGCTTTCAAACGAGAACTGTGGATTTCTTTATTCTGTGATCCATTAGTTTGCTTTCTTAGCTACCTGTGATGGTCTCAGGAGCTTTCTCCAACAAAAAAGTTCAAAAGCATCAATACTGTTTATATTCTGCTTCTTCAAAGTGCAACCTTTGCTTCCTTAGAATGTCAGAGAGAAAACTATTCCTTGCCAAATTTGATCTTTCTAAATATAGACAAACTCCTTAATATTCAAATGAATACTATCTGAATATGGTTTATGTAATCTGTAGTTCCTGTGCCAGTGGGAGTTCCTTTTAAATGTTTAATCCAGCTGCTGTCCAGCTCACTCCACGCCAGCTGAGCAACAGCTGTTTGGTGTTTTAACATGTCTTTCCAAATCCTGGAACTTGAGATTACTTATTAATTAATTGGAAATACTAGGGGACTAAATTTGGGACTTTCTGCCCACAAAACCTTCACAGTTTTGCTCTAGTCTCTCCTATCAATATATTTAGGATCACTGGTTAATCATGTTCAATTCAGGGAAGACACTAGAGTTTCATTTGCAATTTAACTGGGTGTGTGTTTAAATGTTAGGCTAAATGTTTTGTTTTTGTAAAACAATTTATGATCTTGAAACTGAAAACAGGAATGCCATTTGTTTCTCAGTCTTGTATTTTCTGAACATCAGAGGAGATAATTTGATAGGTAGTGGGTGCAATTACACCCCCCACAAAATCCAAAACAAACAGAATTTAAGCAGCAGTGCTGAGCTACAGAGGAAAATGATCTTATTATGAACGATGTGCAATAATAAAGTAGGCTGTTTCTTTCTGCCTGATGTGGAAAAAAAGCATTTTGTAATTTTTAAATGCTTTCATAAATATTGGGTCACGATTTTACTCTTCTTTTTCTCTCTCTCAGAGACAGGAAAATTACCAGGGTAGTAAAATGAGAAGATTTGAAACCATTCAAAGAGGACAGCTTGCTAATCAGGCACTTAGAATTAAATCTAATCTACATTTCTATTAAATAATAGTCAGTGTCACAAATCTGACAACAGTTTGCATTTATCTGAAAAGGCTGCAGGTTCAAAAACTTTCCATGGAATGTGGGGGGGGGTATGTTCTATAAGAGCAAGGAAAATGCAATTTCGACATCTTTTTATTTTTCTTCCAAGTTATGAGGCTTCGCCCTAATAATAAAAATCTGAAAAAGCAGATTTTCTTCATTTATATATATATATATATATATATATATATATATATATATATATATATATATATATATATATATAAAAAAATAATGCCTGCCAGAAGAGCAAAATCTTGGAGACCTAAAGAAACCCCATACATTTAAACTTGCCTGCCATAACTACTGCCATTATTCTGACTGATTATATGCGACTAAATTGTTGTCAATCCTTAAGAGTCACATAATTAGATTTTCTCTAGGACAATCTATCCTTAACTTCCAAAAGTGCATGATCTGACATCCGTTTAGCAAAACTAGTACATCTTGTGATGCATGTTGCCTTTGTCTGTTACTAAGTATATAAAACTTCTGTTCTCAGCTTTCTTGCTAGTGAATTGGTACCATCTAGAAAGGCTGTTTATATACAGCTGAGCAACACTTCAGATCTGAAATCAAAAGGTGCTTCAGAGCTCAGAGGAGCATAAATATAGCAACTGTTTGCTATTTCTTAAAAGGAGATGAGACATTTTCACAGAGAAATGGGTTACAAATGGCTGCTAGTTTTGACAGTTGTAGTCTTCAGTCATAGGTAGTAGTGATATCAGCTGCTAGGGAGTACAGTAGAAAAGGCTATCTCACTCCTGTCCATTTTTTTTTACAAGAATCCAGTTAGTCATTGTGTGCCACAGAATACTTGACTAGATGGTCCATTGGCTGAATCCAATAGAGACCAATGTTAGAAGCCCCCCCCCATGTTAAAGGAAGATATTTAAAATGCTTGGTTTTAAATGAGAATATAAAAAAACATAAATTTATCAAAATCTGGAAGTGAAAGAACTGGAAAGCACAGCCAGCAGTGTATAGAAGGCAACAACAAGGTATGGTGCCAAGTGAAAAAAATTATCAAAGAATTGTGTTGGATTTGAGCTCAACATCAGGTGATTACATTAATACATCTGTGTAGCTTCTTGGCAACAATGTGTAAGTGATTTGTTATGGCCTTCCTCTTGGATGTTTTTTTTTCTCCAAGTTCTGAATATAATCTACAGCAGGGGTCCCCAACCCCCAATCCATGAACCAGTACTGGGCTGCAGCATGCCAGCAACTGGTCTGCACATACAAGCAAACCCCCATCTGCAGGATATAGGCAGTACGTGAAATCAGACCCCCTCCGGTCCACAGAACAACCAAACTCAGAGAGCACCAAGGACCCCACAGTTCAGCCCGGAGCTACAAATATTCTCTTCTATTGGTATTAATAGTTGTGCATCTCCTGAGATCTCACTGCTTTATCAACAGAAGTGTGATTTCTAAATCATACGAAGTAATTGCTGCAATTTATTCTGCTTTGATCATACTCTACCTTGAGCACTTCATCCAGTTGTGAATCCTATGCTTAAGAAAGCTTTAGAGAATTTGGAACAGGTTCATATAAGGGCAATTTGAATAATTAAGACACTGAAAACTAAGCCCTTGATTGGCAAAACTGAGTAGGGCTAGCCTTGGGAAAAGATAGCAGAGGGAAAATATGACAGCTTCTTTAAATACATAAAAGGATGCCATATAGAAGAAGCTCAAGACATTTTATCTCTTGTTACAGCATGAGGACATTGGATAAGGAATTTAAGTTTCAGGAAGGGAGATTCTGGTACATGCTATAAAATATTTCTATCGGAAGAGTTTGACAGTGGGGTCAAATAATGGCTTCACTGTCCTTGGATACATAGAAGCAAAGGCTAGGCAATGGGTTTAGTTGGGATTTCTCCTCTGAGTAGGGATTGGATTCAAAGGTCAAAATGCTCTGCTGTAATACTAGGCTTTTATGAATCATAAGCAGCAAGTTTTAGAGCAAGTTGTGCCTTTCCAAGGATTGATCGTTTGTTTATTTATTTATTTTTCCCATCTTTATGATAATTATTAAAGAATAAGGTGGCAAACAAACCTAATATTCTTCCCTCCTCCTATTTTGTCCACAATAACAATCCTGTGATATGGGTTGAGCTGAGACAGAATGACTGGTTCAAGTTGGCTTCATGCCTAAAGTGGGACTAGAATTCACAGTCTCCTGGTTTCTAGCCTGTTGCCTTAACCACTATCGTATCATGTGGGTCATTGGGAAACAGTACTCAAACAGTAATTGAACACAATATATAAATTGGCAACATTTTATTTCCAAACTGGAAATTTGTAAAAAACAAATAAATAAATAGGGGACATCTAAAGAGGAAGTTGCAAAATTATAGATCACTCTAGAATGCTTGATCCTTACTGAAAATCAAATTGGTTAAGCGCCTTTTATAAATTACATGGACTGAAATGGCTTTGCAATAGTTACTTCTTACTTACACTTCAGTAACCTCCCATTTGATTTATTGCAATGTGTTATACGTGGAGTTGCTTTTGAAAATGATCAGGAAATTCCAATTCATTCAAAACTGAGCAGCTAGACTGCTGAGATTGGCCAATGCAATCAACTTGTGCTGGGTTTTTCATCAGCACTTGCTGTGTCGCTCAGAGATCAAAGCCGCAGGCATGCCTCATGAGGCTGGTGGAAATTGATAAAAAGAACAGGAGATGATAACTTGTACATTAGTCTATGGTTAAAATCTCAGTGAGATGAATGTGATTGAATGAATAAAATGCACATACATCTGCTCAGATGTTGCTACTTGCCAGAAGGCATCTTAATACTTTACCTTATCTCCAAACCTAATTTCTTTGCAGAGGAGACATCAACATGATTTTCCTTTCAGTGTTGTTTTGAGACTTGCTGAAATAAATTTTGTAGCACAGTGTGCTTTCTTATTGTACTATATAAAGCTAAAATCCCTTACTTGGTGTCAGTGACAAACACAGCTTTTTACAAAAACAAACAATAAATACTTAAAAATGTGGGATTCTGGAATGTTGCAAAGCAAGCACTGCCCTCCAGAATCACTTTAATTTATAATAATGATTCTAGTTCCAGAGGATCCACAGGTTTTTTTTAATGCCTTGTTATACCATTGTATAATCTATTAAAATAGTCAGCTTCTTAAATGTCCATCTCCTTGAAATAGTAATAACAATAAGTCTTAAGGAATCTTCCTTTCCTTTCCCTTCCCTTCCCTCCCCTTCCCTCAATTTTCATATTACATCAATGAAAGGTAAATAGCAAGTGTATATCTCATGAGAAGCCACAAATTCAGGTGCTAGATGCGTGTATGTCACCATAAAATTTCTGTTCAATTACTTATTTCCCTCATTAGAAGGCATCCCTTTCTATCATATTCTACAGTTTCATCAAAGGTTACTGGTCATTTGCAGAATAATTTTGCCTTGGGACAAAGCAGAATTTTTATTTGATGTTAATGGTTGCTGAAGAATTCGCTTTTTGTGCATGTTGAAAATATAATGGGCGCTTACTACTTTTTAATGAGGCCTCTTGAAATGTTTTTCACAATACCTTGGAATTTCTCTGCTGGTTAATTTTAATGAGCAAAGAGCTGCCAAAAAGATATAAGTGAAAAAGCTGCAGTAAACTCTAATCTGATGAAGGTGCAAATTCATTTGTGAGTTATATTATTTAGCAAAATTTATATCATCTTATCCAGAAATTAGCACATTTGTCATCTACCAATGAGCACACTGAAGTCAGTGAGTCACACTGAAGTCACACATATCCCGAATCCTGAAAGAATCAGGATAGACAAAATGAAATATATTATTACACAGCAATATGCAATTAAAGTTAGGACTCCACTACCATAGTTGTGTGGCCACCAGCTTCAGAAAATTTATGGAAATCATGGGGAACACTGACCATTAACCTTAATGTCAGAATAACTCCCTCTGAAGGTCATCTGCTGAGAGACTAATAGGAATCCTTATGTAGTTGGTTGGTCACTGTGAGAACAGGCTGCTGAACTAGATGGGCCAGGGGTACAATCTAAAAGGGCTCTACTTATGTTCTTATATTCTTATAAGATTATGCGGGGGGGGGTATATATTTAACTCCTCATCACTTCATTCTTATAACTTTTCTTTCACTTGAAGAAAAACCTCCAGGGAGAGAAAGACCCAGCAGCATAGTACCTTATAAGCTTCTTGCTGTGGTCTTTCTGAGTGACAGAATGCTTGTAATAAGTAAATGCTTATCAGTGATCCACAGGACGAAAAGAAGTGATAATGACACCAAGGAATGAAATGCAACCTTTAAAAGCAGGAAAAAGGACTGCTATATAAGTCACATAGTTTGTCCATCTTTTTCTTAGCTGGGGCTTATACAGCTACCTTTTGCTTCAGCATATTGATATTTTGTGATAACACTGTTAAATGGATATTTTATTTATTTTTTAACTTAAAACCATCTCAGTAGTGGAACTTTGCTCATAGCATCTTTTCTCCCCCTAAACAAGTAAGCTTTAAATTTTGGCTTTATTTCCTCATCACTTCATTTATTTATCCTTTACAGTATTTCAATCAGCACATCCCAAATTGGAGGGAACCTACTTTTTATGTCTTCATTCATTCTCAGTCTATGTCCATATTCTTTTCAAAACTCAGCATTTGAATCAGGGTGAAAAATCACTGTTCAGGTCAGCTGCCACAGAGTTTGTGGCAAATTCAATTAAAAAAATACAATTTGTGTATGTTTCTCTATGATGGCAAATAAAGCTGTCCAAAATCATCTTACTACCACCTTGAGAATGTTTAGAATGTAGACATTGAAAGTTGGTCTTCAGGTTTTCAGAAATGATTGTCAGCCATTGCTTCTCTAAGTAGCAGCAGTTAGAGAGATT
The DNA here is from genome assembly GCF_016545835.1 of Crotalus tigris. Classification (NCBI taxonomy): domain Eukaryota; kingdom Metazoa; phylum Chordata; class Lepidosauria; order Squamata; family Viperidae; genus Crotalus; species Crotalus tigris. The sequence goes on from NW_024096520.1 coordinate 2,351,413, forward strand.
TAGTCATTAAAGTCATTAAAGAGAGATTACTGTAGTCATCTGCAATACTACTTCAAGACCGATCTAGGGCACGAGTCAAAGTCCCAACACCTGACTTCATCCCCCCCCCCATCTCTGGGAATTTTCTCCATTATAGTAAAGTGTGATCTGATTCAGATTTTGGACAACTCGAAAACTTGGATGTTATTTTGTACATTTCAGTTGTTCCTAATAATATGCATTTCTCAGTACTTTTATTTAGGAATTTATTTTGGAATGAATGTAAATCAAACTAAATGTATCCTGAAATAAATGCACACTACTCATATTAATTAGAAACTTTGTTTGAGTAAAATCTGAGGAAAACATGGATAAATAAAAAATTGGTTACCTATTTTATTCTAGAACCTCTTGAGTGAAGATTGCATATATCATAATAAATTTACAACATATCGAAATCCCTGTCAACACATTTCCAAATGTATCTCATAATTATAAAAGCTTGTATACAGTCTTTACAATGCTAGCTAATGGAATCTTTAGTGACATTTTGTTGTTGCTATTTAAGTAGGGAAAAGTAAGGAGGGAAAACAAGGCATTTAGATTTTGGACAAATGGTTGAAAAAAATGTAACAGTGATATGAAAAGCAAAATCCATATATAGATTCACCTGCAAACATTATCCAGACTTACAGACAGAATTAAATATTTTATGACAAAATATATGAAGGAGGCGAGGAACATCCCTAAGGGAGAGATATATTATGCTATGAGAAGGTATTCACACTGTTATCTATTCCTACAGTACTATCACTCTGGGAATCCCATATATAGGTTCAGCTGCAAAAAACATTTTAATAAATCAGCAATTGATTAATGACTATCCTATCACAGCCATCAGCATTTATGTGGGATTGCATCCACTTTCCTCTCACATATTTTTATTTTGCTCTACTGCTAAGAGAATTTTAGCATTTTGTTATATGGCTATATATTAATAATGAAATATTTCACAATATAAATTGTTCAACATAATAAAAAATGATAATAAAAATAGTTTAAAGATCTTTGCTGTATACTAGAATCAGCTTTAGGAAGTTTGATTTCTTCAAAAAAGTCTAAATGTTTATTCATCTCTTGATGAAATTTTAATATAATAATTGATGGTCAACCATAATTGACCAAAAACTAGATGCAGAATGAAATAGAATATATAAAATAGGGTTTAAATTTAGGAAGCATTCCTAAACCAGTTTATTTATGCATTAATATTTTATAAAACAAATCAGCTTAAAAATATGTTTGGTTCATTCTTTATGCCATCTTGAGACAGTTACAGAAGATTTTCACATGGAATTTGTTCCTAAAGATCTATTGGACATTAATTTTATATATTCTCTGCAACTATTTTCCATCAACCTAAAAACAATAATGAAAAGAAAAATTGTAATGTTTCACTTCTCATCCAAGAAGCTTCTTCAGGTCTGAAGTCTGAAGAAGCTTGAGACTCTAGAAAGAGTACAGAGAAGAGCAACAAAGATGATTAGGGGACTGGAGACTGAAACATATAAAGAATGGTTGCTGGAATTGGGTAAGTCTAGTTTAATGAAAAGAAGGACGAGGGGTGATATGATAGCAGTTTTCCAATATCTCAGGGGCTGCCACAAAGAAGAGGGAGTCAAGCTATTCTCCAAAGCACCTGAAGGCAGGACAAGAAGCAACGGATGGAAACTAATGAAGAAGAGAAGCAAGCTAGAACTAAGAAGAAACTTCCTGACAGTTAGAACAATTAACCAGTGGAACAATCTGCCTCCAGAAGTGGTGAATGCTCCAACACTGGAAGTTTTTAAGAAGAGACTGGACAGCCATTTGTCTGAAATGGTATAGGGCAGTGGTTTTCAACCTGTGGGTCGGGACCCCATTTGGGGTCGAACAACCATTTCACAGGGGTCGCCAAACAACGCAGTCCACCATTTTTTCCCCTTTTCCTTAGCTGTGCTACTCCCTTTTATTCTATTGGCTTTTGAAAGCCAATAGAATAGACTCTCTTGAATAGAGTCTAATTCTATTGGCTTTCAAAAGCCAATAGGAATTGTCCAGGCTGTCTCTGCCCTGCTGAGCCCGCCAAAAGTCCCATTCTGCAAACGGTGCTGCACCAGTTGAGTAGTCCTCGACTTACAACCGGTTGAGTAGTCCTCGACTTACGACCGGTTGAGTAGTCCTCAACTTACAACCGGTTGGGGGTCGCGGCATTAAAAAGGTTGAGAACCACTGGTATAGGGTTTCCTGGCTGAACAGGGGGTTGGACTAGAAGAACTCCAAGATTCCTTCCAATTTATTATTATTATTATTATTATTATTATTATTATTATTATATGAGAAGTGAAACATCTTCAAAGAAAAAAAAGAAAATCCAGTTGCCTCTTGAAAAAGCACCTTTGGGTCATTTCAACTTTCTTTCCCTTCATCCTTAAAGAATCTGTAAGGATATTTTGCAGATCCAATATAGAAAGTGCCTTTACCTAATTTATTTTTTTAAAAAAGCTTTCAAAGCCTGTTTAAATGTAGTTGGATATATAACCTTTATTACAATCATTGACCAGCAAGTTAATCAGTTGGCAAACTGAGCCCAAGAAACTATGGGATAGGGAAAGAAAGCATAAATATTATCTGGAAAAACAGTAAAGTGTCTAAATTGAAAATATTTCAGAAATATCAATAAGAGTACATATAAGAATTACAGTGCACCGAGTACAGGAATATAGGCTAGAATAATAGAAACAAAGTAACTAATTAAAATACTAGTTGTAAAAGTATCATAACTGGAGAATATTAAAGTTCTACCTGTGAAATATTGAGCTATTAAATAAATATATATTTATTACTGTATTAAGTTAATATATATTTATTACTCTATTACAGGGGTGTCAAACTCAATTTCATTGAGGGCCGCATCAGGGTTGTTTTTGACCTCGGGGGGAGGGCTGAGGGAGCATGGCTGGGAGGGCATAGCAGGAGTGGCCATGGCTAGCTCAACATTGCTCATTTCGAAGGTCCCTGTGGTGGCCTGAGCGGAGCTGGGGGGATCCATTGCCTCCAGTAGAGGAAGGTGGAGGCAATGGATCCCCCCATCATACCCTTGTCCACTAGAGGGTCGCTCTCAGGCCACACAGAGGACCCACAGTGATGCAGGCTTCCCAGAGCCCTGGGCAGTGAGGGCAAGTGCCCAGTCCAGCCTTCCCCAAGAGGGTGCTTGGCTACGCTTACCTTAAGACTGCTGCTGATTGGCTTGCTCTCCTTGGCCAAGTTGTTCATGGTGTGTGCAAGAGGGCAAAAGGTGTGGATTAGAGGGAGGGGATAGAGAAAGGGCAGCAGGGCTGCTCGTGGCCAAGTACTAAGGCAGGACTTCCCTCAGACCCTCCCTCCCTCTCATTTTAATCGTCCATCCTTCCTTCCTTCCTTCCTTCCTTCCTTCCTTCCTTCCTTCCTTCCTTCCTTCCTTCCTTCTTTCCTTTCCCTTCCTTCCTTCCTTCCTTCCTTCCTTCCTTCCTTCCTTCCTTCCTTCCTTCCTTCCTCCCTCCCCTTCTGCCTTCTCTGCTTCTCATTCCCATCTCTTTCCTTCCTCCGTGCTCAGGAAGGGATGATGGGAGGGGGAGAGATTGCCAGCATTGCCAATGGCCATGCTGCCACCAGCCATCACTATGCCATGCGGGTGGAGGTGGTCCCGGTGAAAGGAAAGCCTCATGGCTGTGAGGCTAGGGCCATGGAGATGCTAGGGGGTGGCAGCACTGATCTACAATCTGGTTGCGTCCATCAAAGCAAGAACAAGCTCAATCTTAGATCCACGGGCAGCCCTGGAACCAGCGAGAGGCCATCCCACTGCCTCTGCCCCACCCCTGGGTTTGTGCACAGGAGGCAGTGAGCACTGGCATCCTGGGTGAAGCCAGCCTGCGGGACAAGACAATCAGTAGGGATGCTGGGCTCCACATGCTTGCCACCTCCTGCAGGCGGGCAGAGGTGCCTGTCATTGATTCCAGGGCTGCCTCGTGGATCTAAGGCTGAGCGCGATGTGGCTTTGATGGATGGCACCAGGTTGTATATGAGCACCCGGTCAGCCTGGCTGGGCTGAGGTGCCATGGGCCGGTCCTTCACTATATTCAGGGCAGTTCTGCTGGCCAGATGTAACCACAAATTCGGCAGGCCGGATTGGGCCCATGGGCCTTGTGTTTGACATGTCTGCTCTATTAAGTAAGTATATATTCATTAGTCTACTAGGTAAATACACATTAATGAGTTTATGTGAATATAAATGAATATAAATTAAATTATATGTTGGTCCATTACAAATAAATATAATGGAGAAATAAAACCTAGATGCGGTGTAAGGGAAAGTTATACATTAATAAAATCAGAAAAACTAGTTTCTGTATAAGCCAAGGACAGATGAAAGAAATTTGCAACTCTCTTGGTGATCTAGTCTGACAGCAAGGAACAAATAAGATTGTCCTCAAGAGAAAAGATAGTTTTATTGACACAGAGAAGGATAAATTATTGTGAACAGAACACCAAAGTAATGCAGAAAATGTGTCTCAGGATCCCTCAATACAGAGGGACTAATTCCTTCTGCAAAAAGTATGTGATTACATCATCCCTCCAATACTGCAGAAGACAAGGCATTAAAATTGGCCCTTTAAAAGTAAGCTCTTATTAAAGAATGAATAGCATGCTGCCCTTATTCTACTTGTTCTTATCACTTACTCTTCTGGTTTAGTTGATTTATTGACATTCCTTCAGACTGTTTATCTCCCAATGTTCCTCACCAAATCAAAAAGCTATCTTGGATTAGAGGAAAAAAAAAAAGAGCATAAAATGATTCAAAAATTCAATCCTTAAAATTTAATTTGAATTTCAAACTAAACCACCCACTCGCAGCTTTGAACAGCTGTGCCATATAATTTTTTAGGGATATCTAGAGTTTTGGACTGAATACCCAACAATGCTTTGGAGCACATGGAATTGTAAATTTTACCACTTGTCTTACATGAAGCAAGCGTGTGATTGTTTTGGTTCTCTCCACATCCACAGTATCCCCTGAAGAGTTGCAAAATTTGATTGACGACTTCTGAGGACACTATTCTTAATCATGCTCTCCATCCTGCATCATAAAAGATACATTTGAATTCATTTTTCACAGACTGTGACCCATCCAACCTTTATCAGATGCAGATAACTTGAAAGGAGGGTGATAATCTGCTAAGTTCTATGAGATATGATGACTAGATCATTAGCTAAGACATTCAGGTTTGTTCATGTATCCTTTTCTTGTTTACATATTGTACAAAGACTACAACGCAACAATTACATTCATTGCAGAAATGAACTCAATTGTTCCTTATATTCAATATTTGGAATACAAATGAACGGTGTGGCCAATAATTTGAATAAGCAATGCAATGCCTATTTTCTAACAATTAATTATGTTACAATGCAAGCAACATTATAAAACGTAGCTATGTAAAAACCCACAGCTCATTTAGTTATGTAAAAATAGTCAGCATAACTGTTATTTCATGATTCCTAGTTATGTTGCGATTTGTGTAACACCACTATATTTATAGTGATATTATGGAAAATATAATGAATATTATTCCTTCAGTTTTCCTTGTAGCAATAATTATATCCCAGGTTGAATTCTTCAGTTCAATTGGATTACTATAATAGGATCATATCACTTCTTCTGTGCTATAACTTGTAATGCTGCTGGAAATTAAACACAAAGAAGAATGAGAAGTTGGAAGTTCCTAATAGAACAATGCTGCATAGGATCTTCCTATTAGCTACTGTATTTTTCACACTTGACCAGAACCACAGTCTTCTATTTAACTTTATAACTATGATCTCCCTTTGAATTGCTGGATTTATGACATACAAAATGGCACTCTTAACTCTTGTTTTGACATTAATTCTAAAACTACATACAATAAAATGTTATTTGTAGGAACAATATTTGAACCCAGATAAGTAATTATTTGGTTAACTACAAAGTGTTTTTTTTTTACCTCCCTCCCCCCGAAAAGATCCCTTTGTTTAGCTCAAGCCATATGGAGAATGTATACTCCGAAACTTGGATAACAAGGATTTATTGCCTGCTGATTACATTTCAACTGCAGGAATTTATTTTAATTACTCATGGAACTAAACTTTATAACAATAAGGATTCTTAAATTCCCAGATTTTTACTTAACACATAAATGATTCAGAGAGTTCAATACTTTAGTGTTTGTATTTACATTTTGACCTAAGACTAAAAGATGAATGAAGATTTTTAGGTTTTATGGAAGTTTTTAAAGATACTTTTTGAAGTATTTACTCAAAGGAAGGGTGTGATTGGGGACCAACTCAGATTCTTGATGAACTGAGGAGCCACAGAAAGATCTAGGACAACTCAATACGGCCAATATGCTGCAGGATAACTTGCCAAAGGACAAGATTTACACTAATATTGAAAAAATGGTGGAATAGAATCATTAAAGAAAGGAGGGACAAAATGAAATATGAATGACAAAAATATTTTTTAAAAATTATTTTAAATACTTAAATTCAATTGTTGGATTGTCCTGCAGTGAGTCGTTATGTGGTGAGTTGGCGATGCCATGTTGGCTGCGGCAAGTTAGATGCACCAAGTTGTCCCATTCCAGTCACAAAAAGCTATCCATAGCCTTGTGACATTGTAATGCCAAGTAATGGATATGGCTAGGTTTAAGTTTATCTTCTGTCTTTGGTGGATAACTAAAGAAAGGGATGGGAGCAAGTAATTTATCTCATCTTTTAAACTTTCCAATATAAAAATAAAAAAGTTGGTTTTGGCTGGATATTTTTTTAAAAAGCAGAGGGTCCTATTTGTATCCTCAACACAATGCCTTCTGAATCCACTGGGAAAAAAATCCATCTTGTGTTTAATTTTTGAGGCACTGATCTTCTGGGGTGATGAAAACAAGATTCTGAGAGCTATAGGTAGTTGTGGTTATGGGTTCCCTTTCTCTACTTTAGTACTTAAGTAGAAATTCATAGAACAAAGCTGAACAGCGTACGTCAGACATGTCAAATACAAGGCCTGGGGGCCGGGTGTGGCCCACAAAGTGGTTTCATGTGGCCCACGAAGCCATCCTGGAAACAGTGAGGGAATAGCCCCCACTGCCTTGGCCCTGGCCCAGGCCAGGTGGGAGCCAATGTACAATTTTGTGGTGGCCATCTATGCTGAAACGCATTCAGTCTTAGCTCCACAAGGCTGTCTAGAAACAGCTAAGAACCAGCCCCTGCTGCATCTGCCCCGCCCCCTTGGTGCATGCTGGGGAGGTGTCACCCTTTGTGAGGAATGAAGAAATGGACCATGCCTTGGCGCTTGCCCTGGTCCCACCCCCTTCTGCCAGAGACCCTCAGATCTGTCCCACTCCTGCCCAGGCCCCCACAGGCACTCTTGACGTGAACGATGTAGAGCTGGCCATGCCCACCCAGTAGGCCACACCCACTCCATCCATGCCCACCCAGTAGGTCGTACCCATCCTGACCGCACTCATCTGGTCCCCCGAGGACAACCACAATGTTGATGCGGCCCTCAGTGAAATTGAGTTTGACACCCCTGGTGTACGTCATTCAGAAGCAGACCTTAACTCAGATGTCTAAATGTAGAGTCTTGTCAAATACATTTTTATAGCAGTGCAATAATTAATTACCTTAGAATAATCTTTTGCTCCAACTCATGTATAGTAAACATTTGTTCAAACTGAGCTCAATTCTATATGAATTTGGGACATGTCTACATAATTTGCATGCCATTGAGTTCTTTCAAGTTATTTTTTTTTTACAATTTCCAATTCAAGTTCACAGCCACAGTATTTTCTGCAGGTCTCCATCCAGGAATTAAGCAGGCCAAAATCTATTTAGCTTGTCATCTAGATAAAGTTAGCTAATTGCTGCCTCCTTCCGAAACACGCATATGAGCGTTTTCACAACTGAGCCTGACATACATTAAAGTTCAAAAATTTCTCCCTTTATTTTGACGTATACATATATTCACGGAAAAATGAGCATTTATGCTCAGAAAGGAAAGCAGCTGAGTTATTTTGTAACAGAAGAACTGACACCGTCATTCTTAAATTTCCAAATGCATCAAACTTAGCTAGGATTTTTTTTCCCAAGCACAACTGTGAAACAGTGCCAAGTTGTACGTGGAACACCAAGCACATCTCTCTGCAGTGGCACCTTTCATACACTGCTTCCTATCACTTGATACATAACAGATTAATCTAGAATGAGCTCTATTTCTGCCTCAGTGAGCCTCACCTCTTGCACTGTTGGACTGACAAGCAATTGCAGCCATTGTCAGCCAAGGTTTAACAGAGGCTGTATCAATCTCTGGAGGTATGGCAGAAGGTCAGCCACTTCAGCAGCAAGGCAAAGGGTGTGCTGGAAGGGGCTTTCCTTCAACTTCAATGAATGCGGTGACTGCAGATGAGCCAGAGTATTTCCTGGCTCCTGTAACAAGTGACTACCAAATTGCCACAAGCATTCCCATGTGATCAAATAGAGGTGACTTTAGGAGCAAGTACAGGATGTTTCCAGAATGCAGTAGGACTCAATGACATAAAGTCACTACAGAAAAAATGGGACCAGGGTAGGCTGTCTTTGCCATATTCCAATTTGTCTGTATTTATAATTGCTACATTGACAGAAATAGGGACATCAGCCAAATAAGTAGGAGTAGAATCAATATCAGTTACAAAAATCTGTATTGGAAAAGAGTTTTTTAAAGGTCATTATGTTTTAATGCCCTTAAAGTATGTTCTTTATAGAATTTGGTCTACATTAAGTGGTTTCAAAACATGTCTGCAGAAAAAAAATATCCCTAGGGATTAACGTGCTACCATTTCTACTAAGCAAATGCCATTTCCCCTAATGTTTCTTTGTAATGCAAATGAACAGAATTAGGATTAATCGCTCAGAAGGACTGGGAAGGAATTAGGCCTGATTGTATCCAATATATCGAATACAGATCCAGATGGGCAATAAAATTATATTCTACAGAATATCTTTTGAAGGTGATAGTTATGGAGAAACATGCAGAGAGAAACTAAGAGCTGGGGGAGGGACAGGGAGAATGAAAAACATTTAAATATATAAGCATAATAAGATTTTGAGCAGATACCAAGAGGAGGTATAATAATAAAGTTCATAGATTTCTTAGAATGGCTGCTGGTTGCAATATCTCATAATAATAATAATAATAATAATAATAATAATAATAATAATAATAATAATATAATAATAATAATAATAATAATAAGTCCAACAAGAAGAGGATATCTAAAACGAATGTACCAGTTCTGGAAAGAACAACATCCAGAATCAGAAATAACAGAACAGAGACTAGCAGATCAACGCCGATTTATAACATGAAATAAAGTATTCACAGAAACAGAATTGGACGAACTGCAAAGGTTTACCCAGGGCAAAGAAATCAAAGCCTTACCAGAAGTAATTCAGAATGTAGAGGCAAACCAGGGGGAGTTGGCAGTGAAGGAATCTAGCAGAGATATACAACTGTTCTCATTTGGAAACCAGGCACCTCTATCTCAGGAAGAACAAAACCCTCTAACTAAAGAAATAAAAGAATTGAAACAAAGAATAACTGAGCATCTAGAACAGCACAAAAACAACAGAATAAGGCTACCTGCATTGAAGCTTGTTCCAAAGAAACAGCTAGCACAAGCATTAAAAGATGCAAATACTGCAATATCAAGTATAAGCACCAATTCACTGCAAGAAACAAACCAACTAATGTACAGCACAGCTACAGTTATAACAGAATACCTGGGATGCAAAATCAACAAGGAAGAAAAACAAACAAACAGTGCACCAGAAAAATGGAAGGTTAGACTAGAAAATAAGATCAGCAAGTTAAGATCACATGCAAGCAAGCTAGAACAGATGAAAGAAAAGAAGCTGAAGAACAAGAAGACCAAAGAATACCTAATCAAGAAATACCACTTAGAAACAAGGAAGATCAAGGAAGCACTGGAAATAACAAAGCAACAAATAACAGCTATAGCCAGGAAAATCAGTAGATATGAAGCTCGAATTGCAAACTATAGGCAGAACCTCCAATTTCAATCCAATCAGAAACGTTTCTACCAATCCATCAATGGAGAAACGGCAAGGAATCAGTCAGTACCTGACAAGGAAGAAACAGTTCTGGAAGCAGATATGGGATAACCCAAAGAAATACAACAAGGATGCGGCTTGGTTAAAAGAGGTAGATGCAAATAAAACAGAAGTTGAAATGAAAGAACTAGTAATAACAACAAAAATGGTAGAAAAAAGAGCAAAGAAAATCAAAAATTGGTCAGCACCAGGTGAAGATGAACTGCATGGGTTTTGGTTGAAACATCTAACTGTTATACACCCACTCATTGCCAAGCAGTTCAACAATATACTACAAGGAGGAGAAATTGAAAAGTGGCTAACAACTGGGAAAACCTACCTAATAATAAAAAATCCAGCAAAAGGGGCAACACCAGGCAACTACAGGCCAATTACCTGCTTACCAACAACTTTCAAATTACTAACTGGTGTGGTAGCTGATGCAGTACAACAGCATCTAGTTGAAAACAATCTCTTTCCACCTGAGCAGAAAGGAAACCGCCCCAATAGCAGAGGAACAAAAGATCAACTCCTAATAGACAAAATGATCTTGGAAAACTGCAAGAGAAGGAAGACCAACCTGAATGTGGCATGGATTGACTACAAAAAGGCATTTGACTCTCTGCCACATGATTGGATAATCAAGTGCCTAGAAATAACAGGAGTCAGTAGAAACATCAGAAAATTTGTGCAAAGATCGATGGCACAATGGAAGACATAGTTGCAGATCAATGGTGAGAAGCTGGGAGAGGTTAATATCAAGAGAGGAATATTTCAAGGAGATTCATTATCACCATTACTATTTGTTATTGCACTGTTTCCTCTGTCAACAATACTGAATAACTCAGGACATGGCTATCAAACATCAAAAACATCTGCCAGACTATCCCACCTCCTTTACATGGATGATCTGAAGCTGTATGGAAAAACATCATCTGAAATAGAATCGCTGCTCAACACTGTCCGTATATATAGCCAAGATATTGTAATGGAGTTTGGCTTGGACAAATGTGCCACACTTACTATCAAACAAGGAAAAATAGTGAAAACTGAAGGAATCAAGATGCCCCACGAAAATAACATTAAGAGTCTGGATGAGGAAGAGTACTACTACAAATACTTGGGTATCCTTCAAGCTGACAACATCAAGCACACTGAAGTCAAGAAAAAGATTAGAGGTGAATACATCAAGAGAGTGAAGAAGATCTTAAAATCCAAACTCAATGGAGGAAATACCATAAAGGCAATCAACACCTGGGCAATCCCAGTCATTAGGTACACAGCTGGAATAGTGGACTGGACTCAAGCAGAACTAAAAGCAATGGATAGGCAGACCAGAAAAATAATGACAATGAATCATGCCCTTCATCCACGTAGTGACATTGATAGACTTTATCTACCAAGGCAAATAGGTGGGCGTGGAATGCTACAAGTACATCAGATGGTTGAAGAAGAAAAAATGGCTTTGGAAGAATATCTGAAGAACAATGATGAAGATGCACTGAAATTAGTATATCAGGAAGGCTTACTAACTACTGGAGAGACCAAACTGGCCTACAAGAAAGACCAAATGAAGAACAGAATAGAGGCATGGGAAGACAAAGCACTACATGGCCAATACATGAAAAAAAATAGCTGGGAAAGCAGATAATAATAAAACCTGGCAATGGCTAAGAGCAGGAAAATTGAAGAAAGAGACCGAGGGACTAATTCTGGCTGCACAAGACCAAGCTTAAGGACAAATGCATACAAAGTCAAAATTGAGAAGACAGCAACAGACAGTAAGTGCCGCCTATGCAAAGAAGCTGAAGAAACAGTGGACCACTTGGTAAGCTGTTGCAAGAAGATTGCACAAACTGATTACAAGCAGCGGCATGACAAAGTAGCAACAATGGTGCATTGGAAGATCTGCAAAAAATATCATTTGCCTGTAAGCAAAAACTGGTGGGATCATAAAATAGAGAAAGTCATAGAAAATGATAAAATTAAACTGCTCTGGGACTTCAGAATTCAAACAGACAAGCACCTGCAACATAACACCCCAGACTTAACAATTGTCGATAAGAAAGACAAAAAAGTCTGGATAGTGGACGTGGCAGTGCCTGGAGATAGCAGAATAGAAGAGAAAGAACTGGAGAAGATAACAAAATACAAAGACCTACAAATAGAAATAGAAAGACTGTGGCAAAAGCAAGCAAGGGTAGTACCAATAGTCATAGGCTCCTTAGGTGCAATCCCAAAACAATTGGAGCACCACTTGAACACCATTGGCATTGACAAATTCGCTATTAGTCAATTGCAAAAGGCGGCCTTATTAGGAACTGCTTCCATCCTGCGACGATATCTGTAATACCATCAAACATCCACATCTGCCTATCCCTGGTCCTGGGTAAGGACTCGATAGGTAGACAAAATGCCAAATCCAGTCTGAACATCTGGCTGACTGTGCGATGATCCATAATAATAATAATAATAATAATAATAATAATAATAATAATAATAATAATAATAATAATAATAATAATAATAATAAAGTTGGAAGAGACCTTGGAGGTCATCTAGTCCAACCACATGCTCAGGCAGGAAACCCTATACCATTTCAGACAAATGGATGTTCAGTCTCTTCTTAAAAACTTCCAGTGCTGGAGCATTCACAACTTCTGGAGGCAGGTTGTTCCACTGGTTAATTTTTCTAACTGTCAGGAAGTTTCTCCTTAGTTCTAGGTTGCTTCTCTCTTTGGTTACTTTCCATCCGTTGCTTCTTGTCCTTCAGGCACTTTGGAGAATAGTTTGACTCCCTCTTCTTTCTGGCAGCCCCTGAGATATTGGAATACTGCTATCATATCTCCCCTCGTCCTTCTTTTCATTAAACTAGACATACCCAATTCCAGCAGCTGTTCCTTATATGTTTTATCCTCCAGTCCCCTAATCATCTTTGTTGCTTTTCTCTGTACTCTTTCTAGAGTCTCAGCATCTTTTTTACATCATGGTGACCAAAACTGGATGCAGTATTCTAAGTGTGGCCTTACCAAGGCATTGTAAAGTGGTATTAACATTTCACGTGATCTTGATTCTATCCCTCTGTTAACACAGCCTAGCACTGTGTTGGCCTTTTTGGCAACTGCAGCACACTGCTGGCTCATATCTAAATGATTGTCCACTAGGACTCTGAGATCCCTCTCACAGTTGCTACTATTGAGCAAGGTACCACCTACACTATATCTGTACATTTGGTTTTTTTGCCTAAATGTAGATTGCCTAAATGTTGATCCCTTGAACCTTAGAAAATATGCCCCTGTTCTGAATTATCTCTTGAAAGGCTCCCATATTCAGGTCGCCCTCTTCCTTGGGAATTTTATAAAGTGTGTGAAATCGTAGAGACTTATTTCGTAAAGCTCTGGGGGCAGGGCAGTTGTGACTGTCCCTCCAGAAGACAACTCAATTTGATTTGTGCCTTGAAAGTTAGTATCGGGGGGGGGGGCAGATTAATGCAGTATGTTCATTTTATGTTTTATGCTTTCAGTTTTAATCCTGATTGTGCATCTCTCTGCTTTTTATCCAAATCACAGATTAGGGGAGTTGCATACCACCCGAAGTTAGCTGATTGAAGCTACCTATAAGCCCTGAAAGTAAGTCAAGAAGTAAACAAAACAACAACAACAAAAATCCGTACTCTAGGAATGTGCGCCTATTCACATCACCCTTGAAGAGGATGTTGTGACAAGCACTGAAAAGAAGGAGGCATTCAGACTACACACAGATTCAAGCACGGAAGGCATCTTCCTGTTGAGTATGTGAATTCAAGAGAAATACAAAGACAGCAGCAGCAGTGGACATACCCACTTGTACACTTACAAGGCAACCACTTGATTTCTTCTATTAAGGAGTTGGCCCTGATGGGACATTATTTTACATTCAGCATTATGTGTGAAGCTATTTCCCTATTTTTACCAAGGCGTATGAGGATTAATTAGGTAATATCTATAAACGTTTATGAAGAGAGTCTAAGACCGGCATGGCATATTTAGAAATGAAGACCAATAAGTCAGTTGTGTTTAGAGTAATGCAATTGCCCAAGTTTATACTTCTTGTTCCATGGAAAATGGAGAAGTACTGAAAGAACTCCCAGGCAGATAGAGGCTGTGGGTGTAACATAAATCTGACATTTTCTCAGCTCTTTGGCATTTTGTCTTTTTATATATATATCATCTCCATGACTACAGAACTAACATTTAAAATAATTCCAATGTAAATCTGACAGCAGCACTTTGATGTGCTGAGTATCATGTAATTAAGTAAGAAAAGGCTGTTGATTGAGAAGGTTAGCACTGCTTTGCGAAGGATTACAGTACATTTCATGATTAACAATCAGAATGCTCTCATTTCAAGTCTCTATCTAATTTAGCAGGCTGGGGATCAGGACAGAATATAAGAAACTGCAGTCTGAAAGCTATGTGGTGGATGGGAGGGAGAAAAAGTAATTTTCACCATTTCCCACATTCAAGATGTTTATCATGAGCCTGGATCATTTGCAGCAATCCTTGACTTCTGAGATTAAGTTGGAATTCAGACTGTTTATATTCTGAGCATTACCCAAAAGGAACCATCTGATATGTTGATCGTGCTTCCTATAATTTTCTGAATCTCTCTAAGGCAGTTTGTAATTATAAAAGAGAATGGCAGAGAATCAAATCACTCTAGAACTATGTACACATCTGTTAATGATCCAATGTTGAGCCATTCTCATTGCAATCCTGAAATTATAGGTTGTTTTGTGCACAGGAAGGCCAAGGAGTACTTTCTGACAACTAAAGAAATTACGACGAGTGGACCAGATTAAAGCATAACGTATAGAAAGCCGCATAGTATCACAAATTATTTGCATAATGAAGGGGCCAGGGGTTTAATGAGGCAAGGTTTGAGGTTTGAATTAATACATTTTCGTGTCAGAAAACATGGAAACATCAATTACAGTTCACAAAAGCTTCTACAGCAGTTCATACATGCTTATGTGCAACTCATACCAATCTAAGCATGCATATGACAATCTTCTGTCAGGCTCTGAGACTTGTCTTTGACTAATGCCACATTTATTTATTAAAAATCAACTTCTGAGGTCTGCAATGGACACAGTGGTAATGTCGAGATGTAAGAAGATAGAGGCAAGCCAATACTTTGACTTATTTCTCATTTTGGGCAGGTTGAAGGTATTGAAGTGACATTAATATGTTAAATCCCATGGAGTCATGTGGCACCTCTTTCCTCCCTCCCTCCCCACTTTCACATTTGGCTGTCAAAATTTAGTGCTATGGTAATGCCCAATGCCTTCAAATTGGGCTGGAGGCTTGTATGCTACCAGTGGGCTGCAGGAAACCAGTGATTTTTACAGCTACTGGGAATAGGTCTTGATAGGCAGAATCCTAGGGCTAGAGAAAATAAGCGCCCTTGCTGATTCCAAGTAACCTAGACTTTCTACCACGGCTGCAATTTTGGCCTAAGTGTTGTATATGAACAAATGCATTGGGTTCACATGGATCCAGAAACCTTTTTTCCCTCCTGTGAATGGTTATACAGCAGCTTTCACAGTTAGGGACAGGAGTATCAGCAGGGGATGCAAGGAACCAAATTCAAGTTGGTGGTTACAAGCATAAAAAGAGCGAGGGTGTGATCAACACGGCAGTGAGTGCCATCTTGCTTTTTTAATCCCTATCCCCGCCCCTCCCCATCTGTAGACACCCTTGTTTAGGAGCATTTTGTTAGTGATGGAAATATAACTTTTGTACAAGTAGGGGAAAGGTTGTATCATTATATACCATGAAAATTATAGTTAGTTTTTCTCAATCCAACAAATCATAGAAAATTTGCAAGTAAAAAAAAAAAACCTCAGCCATTCCAGAGAAGACATTCCATCCCAAATCTATTAGCCAGAACATTTTGCATGCCATATAATTCTATTTTTCTGGCAGTTTGTACTCACTTCTTCTGAGTCTATCTTAAATCACTAAGATGAGTAATCATTTCCTTCTTTCTGATACTAAGTTAAATATATGAAATTGTTAATGTAACCCCCATTAACCTTTTCTCTTACTATAGGTATCCATTCAGATTTTTGCATAACTTCCTGACCCTTTGTGCTCTTCCGTGTGATGAAGTTTCCCTCTTTTAATTCATCTATCTCACTTGAATTGTCACTTTTTCTTCAGTGAGCAGAGTTTATAGACCATCTGCGCACAGCCTGTCCCTTCATACAGTGCATGGGCTGATTCAAAGAGGTGTAAGAAGAAGATTTGCTGCTTGGCCTTGAATTCTGGGATTCCTCACTTCACTCGTGGATCACTCTGCTAAACTTGTTGGTAGCTTTCCTGAACAAAGTATCCCCAGCACAGAACTTCAAGTGCAATCCTGTTGACTAGGGCATAATAGTTTATTATTTCACTCTTAAAAAATCCATTGTTATTGCCTTAGGTATATTGCATGATTTTGCTCTCATGCAGTGGTTAATGATTTCATACAAAGACTGGCAGTGCCTCCTCACCCAATTAATTGCTCTTGCACACAACACATTAGGAACTTCCTGATTCGAAAGTGACATGATATATTAAACTTCTTGGTCACCCATAAAAATTAAAATGGCATTGAATAAACAATAAAGATAACCTAGCATAGAAGAAAGTAACTAGAATAAAAGAAGTAAGCCAAATATATAGATGATAGGTCTTTCAGTGGTTTTCAGTTTGTTAAATATATGAACAGTCCAGTTTCTCTTTGGATATTTGTCTGATACAGTCAGTCAAATCCTACTGGATACATCTGTCAAGTACCTCTGCATGAACATGGATACTACTTTATAAAAGCCCCTGATCATAAGGAGAGTTGTTCCAGCAAGTATGAGTACACTGGCATGTGTATATGGGTGTGTTGGGAGAGGTATGTGCCTTGTATGCACTAGGACACAGGGAATGAGACTACCACCCTTCCCTCTGCATATTTTTAACTCTCATATGTTAGAGTAGGAGACCCCAAGCTATGGGCCACAGCCTGGGACTGGGCTGCAGGGTCTTAGCCAGCAGGTCATGGAAATGGCTGGCTGGTGTGCGCATGGGTGGGCATGCATTCCCCCCAACTTGCACTGGCGCCCATGGCCCTGTTTGTGCATGTGCATGTGTGGGTGTGCACGGCCCATTTGCGCATGTGTGAATGGGGCCGCTAGCCACCGTGCCAGTGCGCATGACCCCATTTGCATGCATGCACGCACACCAATTTGGAAGCTGCTCTCCTTCTCTCCAGGCTGCAAGCCCAGAAAGGTTGGAGACCTCTGTGTTAGAGAATACATAGTTTAGACTTCTCTGCTCATGTGCCTGTTGAAGTTACACACTTAAAGAAGTTAAATGCTTATACAAGAGAAAGATCTCTTACAACCATAGCTCTAACTTCATATTTGAGACCCCTCCTGCAAATCCAAAGGATTCTTTCCTTTGCAATCCAAGAAATACCAGAAAACAGAATTGCTATATTCAGAAGCCTATAACACTGAATTCTAGCTTCTGAACAACTTTATTGATTGTCTCAAAGTCCAGCTTCTGAGTTTTCCAGAATTCTCTTCTATTACATGATGGATTTTGGCCTGAGACCAGAAGACGATTCTTATACTTCATTATATCTTGTTAAGGCTCAAGGAATGTGGAATGTCTTGAAGCAATAGAAAAATGGTGAGTCTTATGAAGTGAGAAATAGATGTCCTTTTCTCTCAGAAGAAACTAAAAATCTCATTCAGGCTCGTGTGGTCAATCATAAAGCAACCATCAGCTTCTATAGCAAGATTTAACTTTGAATGAGAATAACTTAATTTGCTCAAATTTTGCCTCCAGTCCCTTTTGCCTTCTGACATGTGACACTTTCTCCAGAAGGCCCAATTTTATTGTTCCATAATTGCTGATAGCTTTAGGAACCACAGAGATTCCTCATTTGGTCTTCTATTTTATAACATTTGCTGCCAAATGGCCACAGAAAGGTGACTTTTTAGAATCTTCCATTTCTCTATGGAAAAGAGATAATATTGAAGTGTAAATTGAGGAGGAAAAAGATAATTAACATCGAGATAAAAACAATAAAATAGTCATTGGCAAGGGTACTTTATCACTTCATCCCCACAGTAGTTGTTTCAGTTCAGCTATATTTAAATGATGGGTTCATTTTGGGATATCATTTAAGACTGCAGGTGACAAACTGCTTCAGCAGTAGAAATAGCTTAAATGGTTCAACCTTGATACAGTGATTTATTTTTTCCTTAAATGTTTACCTAGCAGTGCTTCCCAGTGTAGGAAATAAATTGTAATGGCTGCTTTTCTGCAATTATGAGTTTTGCATAGCTGTGAGATGTACAGTATAAATAAGTATAAGCAAGAGATACCTCATTTGTTTAAGTAAAATAAACTTACCATTTCCATAAGATTTATTTTGGTTCCTTTGCATGTCTTTCTTCCTGCCTTCCTCCAAACATCTATGTGGATATGCATGCTTTGTCCTTTTTATCTTATGCAAATTCCTGGGAGATATAAAAAGATGGAATATTGGAATGAACAAGGATGCAGAAGAACATTTTTCTGTTCTGCTGACAAGTTGGGTAACTCTTTTGGTAATACTTTGTAATCTTTTTTCCTTAAATGTTTACCTAGCAGTGCTTCCCAGTGTAGGAAATAAATTGTAATTGAATATTGGAATGAACAAGGATGCAGAAGAACATTTTTCTGTTCTGCTGACAAGTTGGGTAACTCTTTTGGTAATACTTTGTAATCTTAATAGATCAGTGGTGGGATTCGAATATGTGAACAACCAGTTCTTTGTGTGGATGCCGCTTCCAGATTGTCATTCTGGGCTTGAGCAACAAAAAATTAGCTACAGGTTCTGCCAAAGTGGTATGAACCGGCTGAATCTCACCACTGTAATAATAGATACTTCAGCGGGAAATTAATAATTTCAGGAATATTTCCCAAATTATGCATTTGTGCAAATGTTTCTACAATTTGGGTGTTAAAAAGCATTAAGCATGCTTTACTATTCCATCTCCTTTGATGGCCTTGAAATGAAAAACATAGGAAAAGGGCTATTCAAGGGTACCAACTGCTTCTGTTGAAGAGTGTGGTGTCCCGCTCTCTCTCTCTAACACACACACACACACACACACACACACACACACACATCATAGTGAGTTAGAGGTCTTTATTCAAACTCCCAACAGTTCTCAGGTAGCTAACACAAGGAACAGGTTCAGTCATCAGGCCTGGCAGGATTTGGGAGGTACTAGAGTTTCCTGCCAAAAGCAGTACGTTAAGCATGATACACAGTCCATGAGCCTGTCCAAGATTCAAACACAAGTTCAAGGGTAAATGCAGGAAGTAGGAACACAGATCAAGGAAACCAGACATATTGTTCCAACATTGTTCCATCTCTTTGGGTGGGATTAAATAGGTAATGCTGGTACAGACCCTCATGAAGGGTGAGGCTGCTTCCTCACAAGTAACCTGGCTGACCAGCATTGGGTCTGTTGCTTCTCCGCCCTGCATGTCCTTGGATCAGGAGGGAGGGAGGTGTGGACTCCACTTTCTCATCTTTGCATCAGGTAAATGTTCCCATTCTTCTCCTGAATTCTCCAGACTAACCTGATGCAGCTCTGCTCAAGCTCAGCCTGCTGCCCAACCAGTTGTTCCAGCTGTGGCTGATCATCAAGCTGGAGCCCTCTGCTCCCTGGTCCATATCTTCATGTACCTCTGTACTCACTTCTCCAGAGGTGCTGGAACTTGGGTTCAGAGAGAGGTCCAAAGGCATGTCCATGACAGAGAGAAACCATCCTGATGGGAGAAGGACTCAAGGATGGGATCAGCCCGAACTTGCTACATAAATTCAAGAAACCTAGGTCTGATCCCCTTAGAGCTTAATCTGATGATTCCCAGGCAAAAGCTACCAGTCTGGGGAGATTCCTGTATTATAGGCAGAGAAAGTAGTATAGGAGATTACCAGGCTGAGCCTGAGGGAGGGATCAAAACCATCATCAATCAAGAATCTCTGTGCACCTACAGGATATCTAAGTCCAGCCCACCTTGAATTTGTTCACCCCAACTAATTTTCCTTGACTATTAGTAATTCAATTTTTGTAGAGAGCTTAAGCTTGCAATACATCTTTATATTTATTTGAACTGCCTGAATCTCCTGATTTCCCCAGCACTTGACATGTGGATCTGGTTATTTGTGCCTGACAATTTCCATACTTAAATTACTCAAAATGTCTTTGAGTGTTATTCCAATAAAACAGAGCCAGTTCAAAACATTTTAATGATATGAAGATTATTTTGTTCAATTCTCAAAAACAAAATACATTTTCTATTTTTGAAAACTGGTTCAATTTCCAGAAAAGTAGAGCATAGTGATGGACTAGTTACTATCCCTAGTGTGATGGAGATAAAGATTAAATTCTACTGTTTTGTTTCATATTGTATTATCATTATTTTTTATTGTTTTATTGTCTTTCTGCACCATGACAGAGGAGGGTAGGGATATGTACACCCCATTATTCTATACCGGAATAAGATCAGCACAAAATCATGATGTACCAAGCCAGTACAATAGTAGCAAATACAGAACTTGCAATCTATAAAGATCAGCTCAGAATATTGCAGAATTCAAGGGAACCAGTTTGGTTGTCCAATCAGTCATATACCTAGTTAAGAATCCAAAACAGGGAGGGAGAAAGGAGAAGTATTTAAATTTGCTATTTGAAAGCCTCCAAATGGAGCAAAATGGGAATAGGCATATTTTTACCAATCACAAACAAAAGCAAAGGAAACAAATGTGTGAGTATTAAGGGGGGGGGGTTGTAACTAACCATTGGAGAGTCAGCAATTTGCAGCAATGGTTAAAGTATCAAGCTGCAAATTGAGTGACCGTGAGTTCTAATCCCTCCTTAGCCACAAAGCCAGCTGGGTGATCTTGAGCCAGTCACTTTCTCTCAGTCCTAGGAAGGAGGCAATGGTGACCCACTTCTGAAAAAATGTTCTCAAGGAAACGGCAAAGCTCTTTTAGGGAACTTTGAGTGCTGGTTCAGAGATCTGTTTTATTCACAGAATTCTTCCAAAAGGTTTACACAAAGCTAGTGCTTTATACTAAGTAAATATGATAAAAGGTGCACTTAGCCACTGCCGCTGCCAGAAGATCTAAGAATATTTTAGGATTTGAGATCATGAAATCTGCTATTACAGTATTCTCCTTACAATGTAAACCACAAGTGAATTACACATTGTAATCTTGAAGAACATTTACCACATTAATATTGCTAAAGTTATCAGTTCACAACCTGGTAAAGATTGAATAGCTACTTTTGTAAAAAAAAAATAATGCAGTATTTACTGGGTCAAATGTTTGTCCCTTTAAGTTGGTACAGAATTTAATATATCATAGTATGAAATGAAAGCAGGTGAACCACTAATCTTTCCAAAAGCACCAAGCTGCTTTTTCCAAAATATATCTTGCTAAGCAATTAAAAACCTCTACAGCTTGCTATACAGAAAATATAAATGGTTTGAAATATTCAAACTTTACGTTTTTTCTACTGTCAAAATCAAGAATTTGTTACTGGAAAAGGGAATACACATTCCCTGGCTATCCTCACATCATCTCTTTCAGTATACTTTTCAGGTCCAACTTTGCTCTACTGACAGGATGTTGTGATGTGTGTGAAAGAATTATGCTCTCTCTGAAGATAAAAAGTTGAGATAGGCATTTTAAATCAAACTGTGCAATTAAAGCTCTTGAAGATGGAGTCTGAAGATTTACATCTGCTGATAAAGTTAAAATTTTATGACAAAATAGATTCCACAAGTACACTGTTAATCAAAAGAGCAAAATGCCACAGTTTGGAAATTTCAGATATATTAATCAAAGATGGCAGGAATTATAGGCTGCGGGTAGGGAGGGAAAGTAAATGATGAAACATGAATTGTAACATTGTGACACACGTCATGTAACATGCATGTCTGCATCCAATGTGGGATGTAAGTATGAAAGATCAGAACATCTTAACAAGTTTCATTATTATCATTATTCCTAATCATTTGTACAAAATGCCTAAGGCGGGAAAGAGCATATTTTTCTGCTCACCTAGTACAAGACATTGTGATGGCAATTCAAATCATACTTTTAGTTTAAACTGTGAGGTAGGGTGTTTTTTTAATCTGGTGGGTTGGTTGGTTTTGGTTTTGTGCCTTTGAGTTGATTGCTGGTGACTGCCTATATTAATCCTGCAGTTTCCTTGGCAAGATTTTGGAAGTAGTTCTTCATAGTGTTTTTCTCAAGGCTTAGAAAGAGAGTGTAACTGGCCCCTAAACATTCAACTGGCCTCGTGCCTAAGGCAGATGGGACTTCTTACTAGTTTTCTGTAGAAGGGAAATCAAGGAAATTGGCTTGGAGACAGATAGAATACAATTGATATTCTGAAGCAAGCTGGATAAGATTAGAAGGCAGAATTACACTAAAGGTATGGCATTAGAGACCATAAAGAAGACATCTCTTGAAGAAGCTGCTGTAGAACTCTTTAGGATTATCTGTGCTTTACTACAAGGACCCCCTTTGTGCAGCCCATGTAATTCTTGGAAACCTTCTGATCACAATTCCTAAAAACTGACAGCAAACTTTTCTACCCTGAAATGGGAAACACAAATATTAAAAATGATAGTGCAATCCTTCAACTATGGTACTTCTTGGTACCATAGCCTCTGAGGATATTCTGCCAGTCCAAAATATAGATCCAGAATAGATGGCTCATTTACCCTTCTCCAGTCTGCAACCCTTGAAATGTGCTAGATTTTGATCCTTAGATCGAGCTGGCTAAAAATTACTGGGAATGCTCTAAAACCTCTAGAGAGAACCAGGTTTGAGAATGCTGAATACTGATAATGGTAATATTGATAAAATCAGACATTAAAAAAATTAAGTATGATGGTTGTAAATCAAAAGAGCTTCCAGGCATCTGTAATTATTTCTGCATATTGGAGGGAACAATGATATTATGTTTTACAAAATATCTTGACTGAGCTAGGGTCTAAGAGAAAAGTGTGTAATTGTGGTGAGCACATGGGAGCATCTGCATATACAGACATGCATATAGAGCAACACTTATGTCCATGAGAAGGAAGTCAATATTCTATTTTCTTGCCATCAAGGCAAGATGGCGGGTTTGTACAATGTGTAAGAGAAACAGGCAGGCCTAAGGACAGACCAGTTGTAACTTTGGATGATAATGACAGAGGAAGACT
Source organism: Crotalus tigris (assembly GCF_016545835.1). Lineage (NCBI taxonomy): Eukaryota > Metazoa > Chordata > Lepidosauria > Squamata > Viperidae > Crotalus > Crotalus tigris. The sequence continues at coordinate 2,374,896 of NW_024096520.1, forward strand.
GATTACACCACTCTGAAAGGGAACCAATATATTGTTTCATAAAGATTAATGCAAAGAAAATCTTGCAAAAGGTTTTGCATACCCTTATTAAAAAAGATAAGCGTGACTTGGAATGAGGGACAGCGGGAGGGAAGAACTGAATGCAAACGTCTGCTTAATTTCCTTCCCAAGCAAATGAGAGGCTGAAGAGAAAAGAATTGTGATATGTGTGATGGGCTTGCAAAGGCAGCCTCTTTGACAGCAGCTATGAAGATGTACAATGCGGTGCCAGAGACATACTAAACTGCAAATTATCTGAAACCCATTCCCGGGCTCTCCTAATATTTCCTTATTCTCTAGATGCATACAGTGATAGCAACAGATGCAGGCTATTATATGGATACAAAGAAAAAGCAAACAAAATCAAGGTTTGGAGTTTTTCAAAGCGTGCAGTGGAGTTTTCTTTATCTTCCAGTCAGAATGGCTGAGGCAGGATATTGAAGTGAAAAACTCAGTGCTATCTGGATCATAAAGCTTTGTGATTTAATAAGTTCCACAACTAGGATGGAGATCCAATGACAAACTGCCTCCACAGACACTGTTTCAGCCATAAGAAATGCCGGCTAAATCACACCAAAGGTCATGTAGTCCGACATCCTGATCCCACAAGCTGATGCCAAGGGGAAAGAAAAACAAATGATAGCCCTTTCTCGCCTCCCATAACAGACAGATTGAGAATTTTTATACTGGAGGTAAGACATATTTCAGCGACTGGTATCTGAAAGTACTTTATAGCCTGCATATCTAAGGGCCAGTGACAGCTTGATCCTCTACTTTTGATCCTGTCATTCCACTTTTTAAAATTAATTTATTTATGAATGTTCTGTTATTACAATTCATTAATGCTTAATGGACGTGTTGTCTGGGTTGATTTTTTGCTTAGTAATAAAAGTTAAATTCTTACGTTTTATCTCGTTTTTCCAGCCATTGATAAAATAAGTTCCATGTTTGAAAGTATTCTGTGTCTTCTTTTTCTTTGATTCTCAAAGTAAGTCTATCCATTTTTAAAGCCGTCAGTACAGTGTGGAGTGGTGAAATCCATATTTTAAATATGTGTTATTTGAAGAAGTTTCCATTTGTCTGCCCTGGAATCCAAGTGCAGGGAATGATGCGAGATCGGATTTATGAAAGTAGCAGAAAAAAAATAAGACTCCCGTTCCATGTATTCTATAAACCCTTATTGTATCACTAATGGCTTCTGTGAAATTCTGTATCATCTTCATCCATCTATTTATCTGTCTGTCTACCTACCTACCTAGCTACCTACCTATTTTCTGCCTTTATTATTTTTACAAATAATTCAAGGCAGTGAACATATCCAAAACATCTTCCTCCTCCTTTTTTTTTGCTCCAACAACAACCCTGTGAGATGGGTTAGGCTGAGAGAGAATGACTGGTTCAAAGTCATCCAGTTGGCTTTCATGGCTAGGCAGAACTTGAATTCACAGTCTCCCATTGTCTAGCCTGGTGCCTTAACCATTAGACCAAACTGGCTCTCAATTAAATAAGCATTCATTCATATTTTTAATGAAATCCAAGTTGCAAAATATGAGTAAGATTGTGCAGCTCTCAATTGAGATGACACCAAACCCTTTCAAACTTTTGAAGGTACCTAATACAACATTTCTTGAAAATGTTCAGTTCTCAAAGTTTGACAATCTTATATAATCTTGTACAATTTCATATATATATGCGAATCCTGGGTATTATGCTAACAAATAAAAAAACACGAACACCAGGATATAATAAACCAGCCTGTTTAATATAAACAAGCCTGTGGTTAAGAAGAGTCACTAAGCTTTTGTCCATCTGGCCAGGAGGCTATATGAGCTGTCTTCCCGATCTCCTGCTATTCTAACTCTGATGACACTGGCATCACCACACAAACAGCACATAAGTGCAACCAGCACCAGAGAAGCACATCTTTTATGATTAAGAAAGTCTAAGATCATAATACACCATTTACTTGCATTCTCTCTCCTGATATTTTGGATATCCTTTTCTCTGTTTCTTCCTACTTTTACAATATCCTTTCTGAGATGTGTTGGTCAAACTATAGATGGCTTCACCAAAGACCTGTCAATAAGTGCAATTTTGAATTATTTTTATAATGATTCTCAATGTGGAATTAGCCTTTCACTTAATAAATTTTGATTAAATAAACTTAAATGAATAAAAACTTAAAATAAATAAATTTATGGACACCACATATCCAAATACTTTCCTTGATAGTAATGCAGAAATGATTTAACCATTGCATTCATCATTCCTTTGTACCGATCTCCCAGTCTGGCTCTCAACCCTATAATTTCCTTATGTCCTGCAGCGTGATGGGTGACAAACAAATTAAATGGATGAATTACCGAACAAATAAATAAACAAACAAATAAATAAATACCAACCAGATCTAACTTACTTAGCTTTATAGCCAAGACTGGCAAAGCTATGCATTATAACACATTTTAGCTTTGCTTGTATCGAACTGCATTTTTCATGTTAATGCTCATTCCACTATTTCAGAAGGATTCATTTGGAGCCCTCTAGTGCACCTTTTTGTCTTACCATCCTAATCTGATTTCTTAAGCTAATATAGTGACCTTGCTGCTCTATTCTAACTGCAATTGTTCCTGATCAAGTTAAAATACATTACAGGTATTCTTCACCAAACAGTGCTAAAATGTTAAATGGTGCTAAAAAAAATGGTACCTATACCCATTCCTCAAACTTACAGCTGTTGCTGTGCTCCCATGATCACATGATCAAACTTTGGTCAAGTTCATTAAACTTTGGTTAATGAAAAGAAGGGCTAGGGTGACATGATAACTGTCTTTCAATATCTAAGGGGCTGACCCAAAGAAGAGAGAGTCAACTTATTCTCCAAAGCACCTGAAGGCAGAACAAGAAGCAAGGGATGGAAACTAATCAAGAAGAGAAGCAATCTAGAACTAAAGAGAAATTTCCTGACAGTTAGAACAATTAATCAATTCTTGTTTTCCTTTCCTTCAGAAGTTGTGGATGCTCTCTCACTGGAGGCTTTTAAAAAGAGATTGGACAACCATTTGTCTGAAATAGTAGAAGATTCCTGCTTGAGCAGGGGGTTGAACTAGAAGACCTCCAAGATCCCTTCCAGCTCTGTTATTCTGGTCTGTTGGCAGCTCATCTACATTTACAACTGCAGGTGAACTTTCAATTTCCTATCACTCTTCTATTTTCCCTTCTCCCCCACAATCTCAGTCTTTTTAGCTGCCATGCACTCTCCTGCCCCTGATAGCCAGCCTTGGGAAGAAGCCTTGTGTGGTTAGTAGCTGCCTTGCAGAGGTGTGGGCTAGGTGTCCCTTGTCACTAGTGGGAGGAAGAATAGTGCAAGAGTCAATTGGGTATGGCAGGAGCAACAGAACACAAGGCAGCTTGCACTCCCTCCCACCCAAAGCAGAAATCATCTCTAGACAGGTTGCACTCTTGCAGAGCCATAAGAGACATTTATTCACCTGTTGGACTGTTTGCAAACTGCCTGGGACTCATAACTTCTCCAATGACTTTGCTGATGGAAGCTGACAGGAAGTCAGGAGAAGATTACAGGTACTCCTTGCTTAATGACAGCAATGAGGACTGCCATGATCGCCATTGCTTAGCAATGTGATCCTGTGGTGTTGTGCTTAGCAACAGAAATTCCAGGCCCAATTATCATTGTCCAATTTTTAACAAGGAGTACAAGTAGTCTCAATACGTTTTCTTGGAAGAGTAGAACATTCATCTCTCTCCATCTGTAAAGTAGAACTGCCTCTCTAAAATTATCATGGCTTCAAGAAGGTGAGCATTAAAAGGCTCTTCCCAGGGCCAAAGCTAAGGTTATCAGAGCACACTTTACAGGTTTATTTTGGGTGTGTTTCGCTTGCAGAAACAAATAGGTTTTCCACGGTCATTTTGCTCATGCTAACTGATAGCACACGTTATATATTTGTGGGGCAAAATATAGCTCTAGAAGAATTCTGCTCTGCTTTTGTTCTTAGTAACGCCATTCCTTCATGCTTCTTTTGCTCAGATTGACTGCTTTGATAGGTCATCAGATCTGAGGTGGCTAAATTCTTCTCGTCTGCATTCAATAATTGCTAGAAAAATGAGACTTAATGACATATTGCTGTCCTATAAACTCATATGTCATTGCTATTGAATTGGTGCAAATGGAATTCACTGACAGTAGCCATGTTTTTCTCTTACTGTCTCATTTTGTCAGATATTAAGTCTTATTTTTCTCAGTGCCATTAGTCTTAGTGGAAAACTGCCACATACTGTATATCACTATCTTATACAATGTTATATGAGTTGATTTCATAATTGCTTTTTTCATATGCTCATGCTTTGCCACTTAGGTGTAGCTCCTTATTGACTGATTGACCCATCATTTAGATTTATAAGGGCACCAAACTCAGTTATGATTCTGAGTGCAATTGTAGTTGAAAATGCTCCCCAAAATAGGAACACTCAAAGAAGCTGGTCTGTCATATTTTTCTTCTTGAAAAGATGTTAGTCCTATAAAAAGATAGATGCAAACATCATTGTTTCCACTAATCTCTTTCCAGACCTTTTCTGGAATTTTGAGATGAGTCCTTACCAAGAAAAGATTTAAACTTTAAATCTTTTCTTGGTAAGAATTCATCAATTTCTTTATATTTCCATCATCCAAATATGAAGAAATTGACATTCAATTTCTTTGAACTTTGCTATCTTTTTCCTTGCTTCCCATAATGCTCAATATAGTAACTAATACTTTCTGAAAGTATTAATCATTCATACTATGGAAATATTTCATAATTGCCCTAAGAAACCAGAAAAACATCAACCAAGTTAATGAAATACAGGGCAAGCTGTTATATCTGTCCTAACAAGTGATGTGGAGTTGGGTTTTAAGAGAATTTCTATTTCAAAGGGAGTCCAGGATTCATGTATTTGGGGACAAAATGACCTCCAACATGTTTCTTGGTGCTTGCCAAGCTCCCTGCCCTATTTAAATTCATTTTTTAAAAGATTGGTTTAGATGTATGATAGAAGCTACAATGATGGCACGTATCCCATGATATTATTATGTAAATGATGCAGACCATGAAATTTGTGTCATTTGCATGACATTATCATGACGCATGTGATATCACTTGCTTCATTGCAAACCACAGGAATGGGAAGCTACCATTTTGATAAACAAAGCTATAGCCTCAAGAGTTTGACCTGTAGTTCCAAGAACGCTTCTGTCCTCTCCACCCAGTCTTCAAAAATTGAATGATAAGTATTCCATGTATCATGTCATTTTTGCAAATTTTGATTCTTATCTAGTCCAACTTTGACGGAGAAATAAGTGCTCTTTGTTAAGAGTAAGTTTACTTCTTCTGTAGAATGATGTACACCAGTGGCTTTCTAAAGTTTGTACATCTAGAAATTGAAAATCCATTTCAACAAATTTATCTGTAAAAGGAAAGATTCTATAACACTTTCTTAGTGGTAGAAATCAGCTGAGCAGTTCTGTAGTTTGTGTACTTTGTTCTAAAGTATGGGGAGATGGCAAGTGCCACAAAATATGCTTCCAAAATGACCTTCTAAAGGGGGTAGGGAGAGACTGAAAATAGTAATAGCAATAGTACTTAGTGTTTTACAGCTCTAAGTGGATTACAGAGTCAGCATATTGTCCCCAACAATCTGGGTCCTCACTTTACCAACCTTGGAAGAATGGAAGGATGAGTCAACCTTGAGCGGGGAGAATCAAACTGCTGGCAGTTGGCAGAATTAGAGAAATTATATGAGTCATCCTAGCCTATAATGAGCACTGAATAATTGACTGTGAGATACGTATCTTTCTAGTAAATTCATTTCAGCTATAACAGACAAAGCTGAATCTACAATAACCGCTACATACTTGCCAATATGTCAGCATAAATAGAGGCACAGTTCATTTAATGTGCAGTGGCATGTACAATGTTTTATTAATGCTTCACACACACTCCTCATCACATGTGCATTCTATTTCTCAGGCCCTAAAGGTATAAATGCAACAGTTCCAACTATTACTTTAATAATTGGAGTTATAAAAACTATTTACCATGGCTGAATCGCTTTTCACTAACCCCAAATCAGAAATGTGTCCAAATTATTAATGAGAATTAATTGTCCATCAGTTTCCTGAAACTTCAGGTCATTGTAAATAGCAAATTGTGCTGCAATAAAAAAAAGGGTTGAAAAGGTATTCTGCATTCATTGCCTTAGACTCAAAATTCATTAGCAGTCAGGAATATTTCTAATGATTTGGACTTTTTGTATTTAAACTTTGTACTCCAGATCTCACAACACTCTTGAAAAGTCATGGTCATGCTTCAGAAAACTTGCATGCATTCCCTTTTTTGACTATTAATCATTTTACCACTCCAGAATTTGAGAAGATGAATGCAGTTGTGTGATGTTTTAGCTTGGATTTCTGTTCAGACATAGTGCAACCATAGGTTTTTGAAAACAAAATCTTGATTCTGCTCCAGAAAAGCCTCAGGCTTTTATTCTATATCAGAAAAGTCCTTGTCTGGAATAATAAGCAGGTTTTGAAAATAAATCTCATCAGGGAGCGCTACAGTGATGCAATATAAACAATGTTATAAGACAAACTTTTTTTGTTCTGTATTAGAAAAGTCCTGATTGTAGTTCTAAGTAATTTTTGGAAATTAATCTCTTCTACAGAGAAGTGTACCATGCCTATGCAGTCACTCTCCAGATCTTTCTGATGGTTTTTTTTGGGGGGGGGAGGGATTGAAAGGTTATCATTTATTAATTTGCCATTATAACTCCTCTTTTCCCGATGACTTCCAGAGAAGAGTCTTCCTTCTCCAAATCTCAATGTAGATGTAAATCTAAAAAGGCAGGAGAGAAATAGGAATTGTTGGCCAGTTGTGGCTACTGGTTGGGCAAGTTCAGGAATTAAAGAGCTGGAGATCAGTCTGTACTTCATAGTAACAGAGACAAGGGGTCACCTTTCCCTCTTCTCCAAAGAGAGAAATTCTTAACTAGTTATGGGGCACAGGTGGGACACAGAAGCATAAGACTGAAAGCTGACTTCTGCTAACTTTGCAGTGTTTCTCAACCTTGACAATTTTAAGGCATGTGGACTTCAACTCCCAGAATTCCACAGCCAGCAATGCTGGCTGTGGAATTCTGGGAGTTGAAGTCCACATGCCTTAAAATTGTCAAGGTTGAGAAACACTGTGCTATAGTGATATATGCCTTAAATCCTATGCTTTGCAGTTGCCAGAGTGCTTCATTAACAGATTTTTTAAAATGTGTCATAGATCTGAGAAGATGCAAAAATTCAAACAACGCATAGTCAATGTCTAGTGAAGCTTTCTTCTTTTATTGTTACAAAGATATGAATTAGTCTTTTGATTTCAATTTTCTCTTTGAGCTAACTGGCTCGGAATCTTCCCAACATTGCACCTGCTTATCTGTAGCTGGGCACCTTCAACTTTGGCTATTTTCCCAGATTTGATTTCTTAGTGAAAACCTGAACTTGATCCCTCAGTTGGCTACCACCAGGTGTTTGAGGTGGAAATAAGCTAATTGGTCATTTCAGAGTATTCTTGCCCCTGAATCTTGGGATAAGAATCTTCTTGCTTCTTGCTTCCGGTTTTGCAGGTTGCTTCTGTATCACTGCCACCAATGCATTGGATCTGGGCACTGGGTTTGGAGGGAAACTGTCTTTTTCCAGTTTGTGCAACTTGGCTCCTTTCTTTTCTCTAAACTTATTCCTTCCCTTGCAGATCCATTTGTCACCACTGGGCTTGGGATTCACCCTAAAACAGAGATCCCCAACCTATGGGCCGTGGCCAGTGCGGGATTCAGCCAGTTCAAACCAGTTCGATAGAACTGGTAGCTAATTTTTTGTTGCCCAGGTCCAGAATAGACTTCCGGAAGCAGCATTCACACAGTGAATCAATTGTTCACATATTTGAATCCCACCATTGGCCACGGCCGACTACCAGGCCATGGCCTCTTGGCCACTGGGCTGCATGTGTAGCTGGGCAGTGCGTGTGCTCACTTCATTTGTAGCTGGGCAGTGCCACTAGTATCACAAAGGCAGCGGCATTGCCATGTACCTTATGCAGGCAGCAGCAGCGCTGCAAGCGTCAGACAGACCGCAGTGCAATCCTTGCACCGGTGGCAGCATTGCTATGGACTGCAGCACGAGCCTCACTCAGGCACTGGCAATGCTGAGAGCCTCACAAGTATGTTCGCAGCCCCGTTTGCATAGTGTGCATGCTCGCAGATTGTTTGTGTACAACCAGGGTGGAAGGCTTGTATCTCAGTCCACTGTGCCTGTGCCTGTTCTTTCTAAACCTTCTCCACTGCTGTCAAGGGTGAACTTTAATTAGTTAATTCTATTCAGCAGCAGCCAACTTCCCCTGGTCCCTGACAACCTGAGAACATGCTGTGTACTACAAATCAGGCTGCTTCCAGAAATAGATCCTCAGAATTTCAACAGTACAGCTCCCTGGATTTCTCCTGCCTAGATCCCGCAATGACAAACACTGGCCAAACAGTAGACCCTTATCCTGGAACCATCCTCTGCCATTTTCCTGTCCTCTGGCTTCTTCGGTTGCTTCTCCTGAAACTTTGGAACTGTAAAATATGTCAGAAGCACACCCGAATCTTCAGAAGTCTTCTCCCTTCCTTCTAATACAGCTGTCTATAGCAATTTTCTTTCTCTGTTCCACCTGCTCCATCATCTATTTCAAAACAGCCAGCCTGTCTTGTATACCCTTCTACCTGTCTCCACATATTTCCTGAGTGATATGGAGGATGTGCAAAATGTATGAGAGGAGCAGCCCAAGTGATTTCAGTCACTCAGTTCTTTCTTACATAGCATTTATAAAAGAAGTTCTTTCTTACGTAGCATTTATAAAATCCTTGATAAGTCTGCAAGATTTTGAGATCCAGTATCAGCTAGGAGAAGGCTGACATGCAGCAAAAAACACCTTGAACAATGACAAACAGGGGAGATAGTGTGAAAATAGTGGTCATGGTTTCATTTTTCTTGATTTTTTTAAAGGATTTTCTATTATGATCTCCACTCATATATAGCTGGATCAGGGGATAGTTATCGGCTAAGCAGCTACTTCAGGAAAACAAAAGGTTAATAAACAAATATTAGGCAAAATAATTTGCTTAATCTTAGAAAGATAAGCAAGCTAACGTTGTTAATTTCTTTATAATATCAATGAAGTTGAATTCTGCAGCCTTTTTTTCTGGAAGGCAAATCTTGCCAAATGACAAAATACCTGCTTTTCTCTGAAACATTTGATAATTGTCAGCTATCACCTATTTGACATCTGCAAACGTATTCAGAAAAATGGACTCTTGAACAATACATTCTTGGTGAATTAGGCCAGATTTTTCACTTTGGTTTCCTGGTTATTTTTTTCTTCAACCCCAAAATCCTAGAGCACAAAAATCTGGGTGAATGTCTACTTCTCTACAAAGCCTTTCCTGACCAGTTCCTAGCCAGTAAGCAAGCTACACTGGCTTACCTCTAGGAAAACTCCAATATATTCTAGTGCCTTTGTTTCTCATTCTGAAGAAAAGTATTGAATGAGTGAAGTTTTAAAATGACTGGTTCAAGCTACAGTACTCTAATACTGTATATCAACCTGGAGTCATGGCTATTACTCAGTTGACAGGTTTTGAATGCCAAAAGCAGGCAAGAGCTCAGAAAAAGATTGAAAGTAAGTTTATTCCAGTTGGATGGAGAAACAAATTAAATTCACTGAATATTTTATTGTCTTTAGCTATTACATTTCAACATGTGCACTTATATTGATCCCCTTTCTCTCAGTGATTTCAAATAAATTGAGAAATATGCGACTAAATCTCATTATCTCATAGGAGCAATAGAGATGGGGACAGAACAAGGCCAAGAGAGGTGACTGGGATAGGAGAGCTTGTTGCTGATGGGCAACAGAAACCTGGGCATATAGACAAGCACCTGTGATTCTCTGATTGTGTACTTACAATCAAAGTCCCTATCAATAATCAGTTCAGCCCTGGTAAAGGCACTTCTGTTTAAATAAAAGAGCACCTGTTTTCCATTTTTGTGGAATTTTTATTTCAGTTATAAATTTTGTTGTACTTGATTCCATATTCTACTTTGCATGTAAACAGTGTTTAATATTTTTTTATTATTTTAAGATTACAAAATACATGTAGCAACCACGACTGGGACCAGAAGTCATTCATTAAAGGAAACGGTCATTAAGTGAAACTATGACTTTTTGCTTCAGCTTTGCTCTGCTTTATAGGCCTCCAGAGGTTGTAAATGTAAGGACTGGTAGTACAGTTTGCTTCTTTGTCTATATTTCATGTTTGTAAACTGCCCATCTCCCTTAAAAAGGATCTCGGGGTGGTGTACAATATAATAATACAATGTTAGCTTTTCATCAGCTTTCTGATTGCAAACAGTCGCTAAAGGAATCATCCATTCGTTAAAAGAAGCCTACCTATATGTCAAAATATACAGCATATATTCTGGCTAGTGATAACCTGATGCAAATGCAATGACTGCTTTCAAGGGTGGAGTTAATTGTGATGCTATGGCCTCTTTGGAAAAGAGTGCTCGTCTTTGTATATGAAAGGAAGCAAATAGGTAGCTCTCTATTGCTCTATCTGCATAGGTGTTATGAACCCACCAGCTCCAGAGGAAATAATATGTCAGAAAATGACAGGTTAGAAAAAAAAAGGCCAGTGGTTTCTTCTGAATATGTGTGAGAAGAATAGGCAGAGTCTGAGTGCAGATTCAAGAGAGGACTCAGCTTAGAATCCTTACATGTGCACAAATGCTCCAAATCCAGCCTCCCTTAAATAACATTGACTCTTATGTAGCACCAATTTAGTTAACCATTAATTGACTAGATTCTCTTTTTAGGTTAGCCCAGAATGTTTCCTTGCTAGAAAGAAACTTTTAAACCAGGTGGAAACATAGAAAAGATACATATTTTTTAACAATTTCATAAATTCCTAGCATATCTTTATTTCCTGATTAAATTGCCTATTACAAGAGTCAAGTAAAATTCCCCCTCTCCTCGTCCCAGCATCTGCAACAGTTTACACCTGATTGTTTCTCTCTGCAGCAGATGGCCAATTTCTTTAAAACCTGGAATGTGGAGGAGAGGCTTTTTTATAGTAAGAAAATAAAAAAATCTGTTGGGTTTTTTTCCCTTTCCCTTTTCCAATTTTTTTAATTTGAAGTTTGTCCTGTAGTTTGAGGAGGTTTAAACATACAAATATTTTTGTGCACATTTTGTATTTTACATATTATTTTCACTACTATACATTTTTGGGTTTCTCTTTCTTGCTGTACTTAAAAACTGCTTTGCAAAACTCAGAGAAATGTGAATTCTGAAGGATAGTGTAGATTCAGTTTATACTGAAAAAACAATTACGTTCTACTTAAAATATAATCCATCAAAATCAGATATCAGAAAACATGAAATATTTCTTTATTAAAAATATCTCATTATCCAATCAACTCTGGATGGTTAACAATACTAAAACAACTATGTATACATATACATATACATACACATATACATACATAGAGACAGACAGACAGACAGACAGGCAGACAGACAGACAGACACACACACACACACAGAGAGAGAGAGAGAGAGAGAGAGAGATTCAATCAAACTGCAAGTGAATATTGTATGAGCTGTTGGATAACTATCCAGATTCTCTGGGCTTATTGACTGACAGTTCAGGAAATAATCTGAGAAATAATCTGAATTGTCATTGGACAGTTAATGTGTGTTGTACTTGGGCTAGCCAAGTTGTGATGATGCATCTACCTCAGTGCAGTAAGTTTCATCTTGCTTTAGATCCTGGGGATCTATCCATTGTCTGGACATCTTACAGACCTTCCGGATGGATGCCAAAAATGAGATAAGCTTCAGAAATGCCCTCTGGGTAACATTTTTTGCATTTTCCTAATCAATATCAGGTTTAAATGAGAAAATGTCTTCACCAATGAAGGCATTCTCAGTTTAAATTCCTGTGCATCTGTAACTAGCATTTTTCTATACTAAATCAAGCTTTTATGGCATGAAGACAAGGGCTGCAGTTCCTTGATTAAAGTAAGGCCTCTGAGTCAGTGAGATGGATTACACTTTGGATATTTCTCTGAGCCTGAGTATAATTTTTCTCTTTCTCTATTTCCTCCAGAGTCCTCACCAGCAGCCATCTAAATAATTCCCCTTCATTCTCAGCATTTATGTTTCTTAAATATTTGTAGACTAGGTCTCATCCCTCCACTTGCTTTGCTGAGCGATACATTATTAACTCTTAAATCAATCCTTCTGGCCCACTAATTATGTGCCTGCTCTTTGCTGATCTCCCTTTCCATTTGTCAATATGTGTCTGCTGGGATCAAACCCAAAATTCCAAATGCAAATGTACTATTGTAGCTTGCTATATTCCATGGTGTAAAGCCAGTATCAGCAAAAAAACAAAAAATTGTTATCCTATCACATTGTTAGTTCTTTCATCACATTTGGCGTGAGTTTACAATTCTTCCTTCTAGCTGTCTCAAAACAGAAGTTGTATTTCCTTAGCTGCAATTATTTATGTGCTCTCTTATGTTTTAGAAGCTGATTTTTTCTTCTGGAGAGAGAAAAAAAGCCTTCTTATCTGAATCTTGAGAATATAGATTGTCTTGATTATTTTCCCTACACCAGCTATGAGAGCTCCATGACAATTGACCAATGGATTAATGAGTATAGTATTCCCCGTCAAGGATTTAACTAATGGCATCTCCTGGTAATTGCTCAGAAATATATAAACTTCATAGCTTACAACCATATATTCTCTTGAATCTCAGCAGCTATTCCCACAATCTGATCAACAAATTAGGCAGTCAAATAGACAAGTTACCCAAGAAATGAATTTAAATTTGATGGATAGACAGAATTCAAAGCAAAGTTAAAATTTAATTTGAAAAAAATAGAAGAATTTTTTAAGAAACACACCCACACATATATGAAAAACAGAAACATATATATATTTCAAAATAATTTGTTGTGATTTCATTATTCTAAAGAAATCTAGAGAACCAAAGACAGCTTTTGGCACACATGGCTTTTGAGAAGTCCTGCTCACTTTTAGTTCAGGGAGTTTGATTGTTTAGACCAGGGGTCCCCAACCCCCGGTCTGTGGACCAGTACCGGGCTGTGGCATGCCAGCAACTGGTCCACACAAACAAGCAAGGCCCCATCCATGGGATTCAGGTAGCACACAAAACCATGCACTCTCTGATCTGTGGAAAAACCTTTCTCCATGGAACTGGTCCCTGGTGCCCAAAAGGTTGGGGAACCTCTGGTTTAGACTAATTCCCTTCACAACAAAATTTAAATAAAATTGCATCGAATGCAACACATATTTAGAAATGCACAAAACCCAAATTAAGAAGCAATAGCTGCAAAATTAAGAATAAGGATCATACTGAACTTGAGCATGTGGGAGGGGGAAAATGTTTAAAATTTGCTGTAATCTCAATGTTTCCATTCCATTTACTAATAACAGGCTGCTGGCTATAAAGAAACCGAGAGGTTTAGCAAATTGGATTGGGTGCTGCCTATTAATGGATACATTATGATTGTGAAGGAGAGAACCAACCTAGAACTAAGGAGAAATTTCCTGACAGATAGAAAAATTGATTAATGGAATGACTTGCCTCCAGATGTTGTGGGTGCTCCAACACTGGAGGTTTTTAAGAAGACATTGGACAATCATTTGTCTCAAATGTTATAGGATCTCCTGCTTGAGCAGAGGATTAGATTAGAAGACTTCCAAGGTCCCTTCCTGAACTTGTCTCCCAGAAGTTGTGGGTGCTCCAACACTGAAGGGTTTAAGAAGAGATTGGACAACCCACCTATCTGAAATGGTATAGCGTCTCCTACTTAAGCAGTGGGTTGGACTAGAAGATCTCCAAGGCCCCTTCCAACTCTGTTATTCTGTTCTGTTATCTGTTATCTGAAAACTGTATTAACCAGAATAAGTCATAATATTGTAAGCAGCTATTTTAAACCTCTCTGAATTAATAGAAGGTTATTACTGTACTTTCTGAAGATCTTCTGAAAGGCCTATACTTCTTCTACATAACTTTTCTCTTTTTATATCAAAGCTGAAGAAAAATGGCAAGCTGCATATCCCTTGCTCACTACTCACATTAAGGTTGTGAACAGTTTCTCCCATGTCTAGCTCTATAAACTAACTAGGTTTCCATTACAAGGAATTATGTTTGATCCTTCTGGGAGATAATATGTTTAAAAGAATGGCAGTGCCCATATAATTCTTTAGCCTATGTGTGTAAATCTGTAAGATCTACAAAAAAACCCCAACACCCCCAAAACTCCAGCATTCATCAGCAAAATAGAATATCCTGTTTTAGTAACACCACAACTGTCTCTCTTTAATGATAAAGATTCACTATACAGAATGCTGTCCTGCTGTCTCCTCATTAGCTATCAGTGAGAATCAGTGATGGGATTCAAATAACTTAACAACTGGTTCTGTTTGTCATCATCACTGGCACAACGCACCTCACAATGACATCATCACCGGCATGATGCACATTGCATTGACATCATCACTGACATGACGTGTGTCACATTGACTTCATCAACAGCATGAGGTGCCTTGCAGTGGTGGTGACATCACAGTGCGACACACCTTTCAGATTTATCATAACTGATTCGCTGAACTCAACACAAAGTTAGATATTGGTTCTGCTGAACCAGTGAGAAACATCTGAATCCCACCACTGGTGAGAATCCCCAAGAAGAAAGAAGAAAGCCAAGCTCTGATCAATAAATGAAGTTGCTCTCAGTTAGTCAATGTAACATCAGCATGCTGCAGTCTCAGGCCAGGTTGGAGGCCATTATTTGGGCACAATCACCATTGTCACACCCCCATCATCTTGCAGTGACTCAGCAATGAGCTGACATTTTAATTTTCAAGAATGTCCCAAATTTAGAGTCATTCTAAGAAAGTGGAATCATGCCTATTTGTTGTAGCACCCTTGATAAAGACCTACCAATTAGTTTTATTGTACCATTAATGGTATCATAAAAGAGCTGCACATATGTAAAAATTGCCTTCATGAATGAGAAACGTGATTCTATAGGACTCTAGAGGTAGTCCTCAACAAACAACTGTAATGGAGCCTGCCCATTATGATCATATGCCATGACAGTCATGAAAATGGGACAATCATGTACCGACTGATTTTACAGCATTTGTTAAGTTCACATGGTGGCTGTTAAGTAATCACCATAGTTGTCAAACAAACCAATGGCTCACTGTGGATGTGATTTTGCTAACAACTGGAAGTGCCGATTTTCAGCAAAACTGTTGTAAAACACATTTATGTTGCTGAACACCCAAAGTTTGGTAATGTGACTACAGGGAGAGCCTGACCATCAGAATTTTGGAGTCCCATTTTTGTGGATCGGTTGTAACTTCTAATGGTCATTAAGCAACTGGAGAAAGTTGAGGACTACTTGTACCCATAACAGCCATAGATCTATGGATCCCTTTCTTTAAAATCAGATTGCACAGTTGTTGGATATGGGCCACCTCAAGCATAGATCCCTTCTTTTCCCCTACAAAGAAAGTATTGACTAGAATTTTTAAGCAACACCTTAGAACTTGGCAAAGTGAATCTTTCTTTGCATGTTTCACTGTTAAATAAGATCATCTCCATCCTCCACATCCTCCATGTGCTTCTTACAAAAGTATACAGGTATCAAATATTACCAAATACTTAACAAAATGAGATGAATAGCCTTTTATGTGTAGTGAATATTTTAATGATAAGATCATTACTGTAACTTACATACCTTTTATATAATCACTATACTTTTAAAAGTTAGTGTTCCTGCTCATAGACTTTCCACTTTGCTTTTTGTTCTTTATTCTTCAACCAGATAGAAATCAGAAAACAGCAAAACATTTTATAGTAACCAAGAATATTTATTACAAGTACTGCATTTTGTTCTGGCCCGCCTCCAGTTTTGAGAATTTTTTTTCTAAGAAGTGCTTGTTCTTTTCCCCAAGGAGTCTATTGTTCTCCATTGGGGTTGATTTTGCTACACTACTAAGATCTGATCATCAAAAATGGGGAATGTCTAGCCATATACTTAGCCCATTAGAAGATTTATGAAAGTCATTTTCAGTGAGTGGTATAAAATCAGAAGTAGATTCCCTTGGCTTCACCAAAGTCTGAGGTGAAACATGTTTCTGAAATGTGTCTAAATTTTGGCTTGAACTCTAAATGTGATACAAAATCTTCCTAACTTTTTAAGCTCCACAGTGTGCAGCTATATCCAGATTGTGATTTATTCCATGTGGCAAGAAAGCTGCTCCAACAATTGTGTTCTCCTTTTCATTTCAGCAAAGGTTGCTAAGACTACAGAAATATCTTTTATTTAAACCTTGCCATTCCGGTAGATGCAAAGATCCATGCAAAAATAAGATTTTCAATATTTGTTTCCTTAACAAACAAATCTTAAGAAAGCATAATAATCAGGGGGAAAAATAGAAAGCAATGTGTCAGCTTGTAAACACATTTCTGTATTAAAAGAAAACATTTTCTAAGATACCATGATCATGTCCAATTTGTTTTGTAACATTGCTATTTCAGTACGCTGTGGTGTAGAAACATGCTGATACATCTATTTCTTTGGCCTAATTTCAGAAACACTCTGTAAGTTGGGCAAAATTCCTAGAATTAGAATTCCTCTATCATCATGTCCACTGCAGAGAATTCTGGTAGTTGGAGTCTACAATATATATCAATTACCCAGACTGAGAACACTGGTTTAGATCAATAGTCTGTACATGCTATTTTGTCTCACTTTCCTGATATCTCATTTTCAGCATTATGTAGCCAGGATTAGTCTATCTAGCTGAATAATTCATTTGTGCAACTAATTTCTCTGTATGCATGGGCATTGGTGTAGAATAAGCCTGTGCATGCATTGTTAAAGCAAGCATCTAGTTGGCTAAGTTCTGCTTTTAATTCATATGTTGACTCTACTTGCCAGTAGATAGCTATTTAGCAAGCACACCAATGTTGCAATTGTGCATCTACCTGTTCTCTACTGCCAGTTATACACACAGAGATACCTTCTGGTAATGATCTTAAAATATTTACTATAGTCACAATTCCTTCACCAAAATAACCCAAAGCATACTGCAAAGTCATACTTTTTGAGTAGAAGACAGGCACAAAACCTTAGTTCTACTTGAGACCAGAGATGAATGTGAAGTTCAGGAAGATCTAAGAACAGTCCATTCCTACTCCAGGGTTCCAGATAATTCAGCAACAGCATACAGATAAGAAATTAGAATGCTACTTGCCATGTTACTTGGGTTTAGGAGTTAACATGGCTCAGATCCTGAATCTGCAGTCTCAACCTGCAACTATTCAACTAATTCTTGTGATGCAGGCTGATGGTCAGTTTATCACTTCTGAATCTGAAGTCTTAGACTGACTCCTAACACAACTGTTCAGTGTAATTTCATTATCCCACTAGAAACCCAAAGATTTTGATGTGCTTCCATTCAGGTAGACGTCCTTACATTTGTCTCAAAAGCTTCACAAAATCCTTTAATTTAGTCTGACAATCCAAGATAACATTTTTTTAAAGCTTGGAACTTTCAAAAACATATTTATTCTGTTTAATTTAGATGCTAATTTTAATTTCCTGGCTGGTACTATTAAAATGTGAATATTTAGATGTGTGGTATTTATATAATTAATAACTATATAATAATTCAAAATTCTTACTTTTAAGAATCTGAATATTTAAGCATATTGATTTGCCCTACCAACACCTTCAAAGAAGTGCTATAGATTGTAGAAAGACTAGACTGACCAACCAAACCTTCTTGCGGGTATTTAGAAATAAGTGCCATTAGGAGCTCAATAGGATTTCTGTAGATCTTAGGAGGACCCTAAATCTGTCGAGGTCACCCTGGTCATTTCAATTGGATTGTAGTTCATTTACATGCACTTCCAGCCATTTTACCTGAAAGAAGGTTCAGAAAAATCTTCTGTTCTGGTAAAAGATGGTAGAAGATACAACACATGCATTTCTTAACTGGGCATTCAATAAAGATGTATGATTATGATTTTAAAATCCCTAAATTTTCAATTGTAGAGCTTTATTTGATGTACTGACTGATCATTTTTATTATGTTATTATTATTATTACCATTTTAAAATAATATTTTATTTTACCTTATCTAGTATGTTTTGTACTGTGTACTATTTACATGGAATACTAGTCATTAACTGCAATAAAAAACTGAATGACCTCAACAAAATTCTTTGTTCTCAAGCTCAAATAGTAACTCAAATTTTCAATTTGCGAGATGGATATACCCTGAAAAGTTGCATTGGAACAAAAGTTCACTTTGGCATCTACATTTCCCCTATAGAATGTAAATGTCAACGCTGCAAATATTGTATATTCTTGCTTTTGACAATATGTAGAATTGTCTGGTAATTATGGGGTTAATACAGGGCAGAAGGGGGATTGGGGGGTAAAGCCCAGGAAAGAAAAAGGAAGAAAACATTTGACCTTCACACTAATTGGATAATGTGAGATATGACGGCTAATTTAGGGAGGGAACATGCTGATAATTTAACTGCTCAGAGGAAGAGAACTTAGATCCTAGCATCCCTCCTTTGTGCCTGTGCCAACATTTTGTAACAATAAAAGACTTTGAGGAAAATAAATGCCTGGAAGTTCTTTGGAATGTTTCATTAGCCGGAACCACAACAGTAAAAGTTGTTTATCAAAATATTGTAATTATTATCACTTTATGCCAACGACAATATGTAAATGTGGTAGATTAATCCTTTATCCAAATCTCAGCTATCTTTGGGTTAATTTCCTATGCTATTCCTTGACTTTTCCTCATGCCCCCTTCATATTATGTAAATTTGACCTAACCTAACTAATTAACTGAGTAGTCTGGATGTTTTCCAGATATTTCAGAGAAAGCGTTTCTTATATGGATCATTGGTCTCTCTTTGGTCCTATTACTTTTTGTTTGGAACTCTCCCTTTTGGAGTGTTTTGAGGTCCCACAAAGAAGATTTCTTGATGATTATAAATAGGGTGTCCAAAAATTTAAACCAATATAACAAAAGAGCACATGAATGTAACACTTAAAAGAAGTTATTGATAGCAAGAATGGTCCAAATGAAGATTAAGTGGGAATCTTTCATGTACAATAATATTTAAATGCATTTTGTTTTGTTCTGCTTTTTATTTGGACCAACCTTTCTCCTTGAATTTGCATTCAAGGACTACCTGATTCTATAATAGCTTTATTCCCTATGCCACCTGTCTGGTAAACTCGCAAGATTCATTTTTCTTCCCATGCACATGTATACATAATCTGAACTAGATTGCATTGTTTCTCTGTGTCATATAATATATATGGATATATGCATAATTCTGTACTTATTTGTTTATTTATTTTTGTCATATTTATGTAGTGTATATTGGAGATGGTGACCCTTTGAGAGCTGAATGCAACAAAATTTCATTTTAATGTATGCCGATTACGTTACATTCAATGTGACAATAAAGTTAGTTGTTGTTGTTGTTGTTATTATTATTATTATTATTATTATTATTATTATTATTATTATTATTATTATTATGTATCATCAATCTGGAAATTACTGAAATGAAATTAGTTGAAAACTCTAAACTGCTTAGAATAGTGAGTAATTTTAGAATCTATTTGGGGCGGGAGTCAGGGGACAGAAGATTTTGAAGTAATCCATCTGAAAATAGCACAGGAATTTTTCCTAATGAGGACAAGTAGTTTTTAATTAAAATTTAAGTTACCCATCTTCATCCCATGGAGAGCTACTTATATGAGTCTTATAACAACCTGATTCTCATCTAGATGTAACGTTATGATGAAAATCTTTGGCTTAGTGCAGTTTTTTAATAAAACTCCTTACACTTTCTGCTCATATATTTTGTGGACAGCCTGTAATGGCAATACATAAGTGAATGCTAGCATTAATTAACACTGAGGCCAAACTTGTGAAACATCACTGGCAAAAAGTTGGTTTTTTTAAAAAAATAAAATTATTGATAGAGCTCCATTGCTCCTAAAGGAGCACAGATTAGTTGTTGGTGGAAAGTTCAGGAGTGCAAAGGAAAAGGAGCTTATGCTAATTTCATCTAATTCTGTATCAAATAAATGCAGAAAAGTTGGGGCTTTTTTTCTCCCGTGGGGAACAAAAAAAATTACATTCTGAATCTTGTTTTGGACTCAGCCAGCCACATCTGATCCACAAGGACAAGAGGTGACAGCAGACTTAAAAGAATGGCTTCCTTTCTCTTTATTGTGACAGGTTGGTAGGAGTCAAATAACACAGTGAAAACAGAATTCAACTTTGACTTCAGGGCATTTTTACCTTTATTTTATATTTATATTCTCTCTCTTTCTCTCTCTCTCTGACTTATTTTTTAAAAAAGATAAAAAAAATAATGTAAAATAATATGAAGTGAGAAAAAGAAAAAAGAAGAAATAAAAAAGCTAAAAGTGCAAGAAAAGAAAAAAAAGTAAAAGGAATCTAGGAAAGAAAGAGAAAAGATGCAAAATAAATTCAAGAGAAGAACTACTGGTCGAGGGATATACTGTAGTTTTCAATGATTCCCTTATTTAAAATTATTAGAAAGATTTAAAGTTCGCAAAAGAATTTAGGATTCTGAACACCGTAAGACTGAGATTGAAATAAAATTGTGTACAAATAATAACCATCTATTGCTAAAATGTGTAAACTTTTACTGAAATTCAAAACAAAAGAACAAGTGAAAGAATGTAGCATAAAGTGGGCTAAAAACTTTGGTTATAATATACAGATTGAACAATGGGAAAATATATTGTATGGCTGAAAGGATGTTATAATCTTAAAGAGACATTTTATAACATGTCTAGAATATATATAGATACTTCAAATTTATGTTGAAAATATGAACAACAAGAACATGATAAAAACATTATCATATTTGGTGGACATGTAAAAAAGATAAACAATTTTGGATTAAAATGCAAACTCTGATTCAGAAAATTTTAAATATTAACCTACAACTGAGACCAGATATTTTTCTTTGGGGATTTATGAACAAAAAGTAATGGAGCTGTTCTTGATATGATAACCACAGTGAGATTATTGTATACACAAAAAGTGGAAAGAATTGACATTACCTACAATAGGGGAGTGGTTGGTGGATGGAATTTGCTGGGATGGCTAAATTGACTTATCTGTTTAGAGAAAAGATAATATCTACATTTATTGCTGGCTGGAAACTCCTGATAAGCTTTTTGCATGAAGCAAAAAAAAACCCCTTAAGAATTATAGTTTTGATGATTGGACACAATAGATTATAGAAAGAAAGGAGCTATGTTCTAACCACAGAGTAAGAGGTAAATTTATAACTGCTGTAAAGAAAATTGAAAGCTATTCTTCAGCATTTTTGCTTTAAAGAGAAAACGCAGCAGATGCAGGTAGCGGAGAAGAAATTGGTGGCCAGAAAAGGTAGAAAAGGAAACAGTCAGGCAGGACAGTGAAATTTGAGAAAGAGAGAAACGGGAACATGGAGGACAGAAAAGCTAAGAAGGAGGTTAAGGAAGTGACAACATAACAACTACAACCACAAAAGGAAATAGGAAGTAAGCCAAAAATGCTGTGAGAGATGATACATATAAAAGTATAGTAGAAAAAAAACAATTACTGTATGGAACTCATTGGAGACAAAGTATTTTATAGTCTCACCTTGATTTTCTTTGCTTATAGCCATACCCAGCATAAACAGAAAGCTGTCAATCTCCACTATTGCTTACACAATGTTTCAATCCCATGCTTAATAGGGAACCAGATGGACTGTCCAGTACCAGCTTACATAGTATATTCAAGCAACTTGGATTACTAGTTTCCTCATTTCTCTTTTGCCTCTTTTTCTCCCCATAAATAGTATTTGGAGAATCCAAATAATTCTTTCTCTTCTTCCTTTTCCTCTTCCTCCTCTTCTTCCTCTGCTTCTGCTTCTGCATCTGCTTTTTACTCTGGCCTTTCCTTAATAAATTGGTCCACTGATGTCCTAATGCAGAACTAGATAAAAGCTACTTGACAGCCTAGGGGAAATTTTCTGTTTTCCTTTCTTCTCCAGACATCCTATGTCAGCTTCTAATAGTCTTAAGGATGAAGAAAGGCCTGCTCTTTAAATGAAAATACTGCTATGAGTTAAGTAGATTCATTCATCTATCCATCCATCCATCCATCCATCCATCCATCCATCCATCCATCCATCCAAGAATTCCTCATACAGTGATTCTAGGCAGAGACTTTTTGTTAAAGAAAATGTGTTGGTATTAGGTCTGGCCTTATATCAAGTTCTTCCCAATAATTCCTGAATTAAGCACTTCAGTGATGCTTTTGCCTGAATTGTATTGAACTTGTTATCTTATTCTCTCTCACACACACACACACACACGCACATACTCATTCTTTCTTTCTTTCTTTCTTCACTTTCTCTCCCAGTCTCAATTTCTCTCAATCTCTATACTTTATCTTTGCTTAGTCCTGGAATGTAATATTCATTAATTGCCATTGTTAATAAGTGTCAGGCTTGGACATCAATGTTTCTTTTGTAGTTATATTTGAATAGCTATTATTAAATTTAGCGAAAAAGAAGCAAACGATGTTAAAAATGGAATTTTCTACATGATATATGTACAATGGCCTTACACTGTTACAGAAATAGGCTGGGACATTATAACACAGATAGTAACGAGAGGAAGAAGTGAAAAGCTTTGCTTAAGTTAAAAAAAAACCAGGCTAATAGGTTAAACTAGAGAGGAACACATGCTTGTAGGGATTTATTGCTTTGAATTGTATGCCGAGTATTGAGAAGAATGTAGATTCAAAGTTGGACCATTTCCTAAAGGAGTTCCTTGCTAGCTAGGCTGAGTGATGGATTCAATCCAAAACAACCAGAATGGCAAAGGCAAGCATAGTCGGGAGCCAATGAAAATTGGTGGGGTTCGAAGCAAGGATTGTGAGAGCTTAAAGATCCTGTTTTTCCACCTGCCTGGTAGAGGGACTTTACCATCTGCCTTAGTACATGCCTTGCCTCCTCATTTGGAGGTTCAGCTGTTCTTTTCTTTCTGGCTGTAGCTTCTCCTGTCTTTCCAGCCAAGGCTGCAAATTACAGTAAGTAGACGCAAAGCAACTTAGCCATCTGACCCTTGAATCTTCCTCAAGGCATATCCTTGCTCTTCTATGCTCCTAGTGCTTGTATCATTTTTAATGCTTACAAGATTTGTGTGAGTTTTATTTCAATTTTGGAATCTTGCAAAAATCATTAAGTAAACTTAACTAAAAATTATTTGAAAGGCTTCTTTGTAACTTACTATATAACATTGTGGCAAAGTATTCATGAGAGAGGATCTATGTCAGACATGTCAAACACAAGGTCCGGGGGCCGGATGCAGCCCGCAAAGTGGTTTCACGTGGCCCACAAAGCCATCCTGGAAACAGTAAGGGAATGGCCCCCACTGCCTTGGCCCTGGCCCAGGCTGGCCGGGAGCCAATGTACAATTTTATGGTGGCCATCTATGCTGAAACACATTCAGTCGTAGCTCCACAAGGCCATCTGAAACAGTGAGGAACCAGCCCCTGCTGCGTCGGCCCCACCCCCTGGGTGCATGCTGGGGAAGTGATCCCTCCCCAACTATGTTTCTTGCCTGTTTTTCTTCTTCCTTCATCTCAAATATTTTCCCACCACTCTGTACTTAGGAAGGAAGGAAGGAAAGAAGGAGAGGGAGGGTCTGAGGGAAGTCCTGCTTTAGTCATGCCCTGCTGCCCTTTCACCATCTTCTTGCCCCCTCCTCCTGGCCTATCCTCGGGGTCTCCCACCCTATTCCTAAGGAAGCTTTGGATACAAAGCCAGGTCTCCTCCCATGGAGAGGGAATGGGCCTCCCTCTGACTTTGCCCTTGTACCCATCATGAGCAACCTGGCTAAGGAGAGCAAGCACAGCAGCAGCAACCTTGAGGAGGAGGTAAGTGCAGCTGGGCACCCCCTTGGGGAAGTGGGGCCGTGGGTGCTCGAAGGCCAGGCTGGGTGTTTGACCTCTGCTGTCCAGGGCTCCGGGCAGCCAGCACCACCATCCAGCCCCCCCGCATGGCCTGAGAGGAACAGTGAGGCTCCTCCAGTGTACCATGCCTTGGCACTTGCCCTGGTGCCACCCCCTTCTGCCAGAGACCCTCAGATCTGTCCCACTCCTGCCCAGGTCCCCATAGGCACCCTTGACATGAACAATGTAGATCTGGCCATGGCCACCCAGTAGGCTACACCCACTCCATCTATACCCACCCAGTAGGCCGCACCCACCCTGGCTATATCCACCCAGCCCCCTGAGGGCAACTGCAATGCTGATGTGGCCCTCAATGAAATTGAGTTTGACACCCCTGATCTATGTTGTCTGCATGATGTGATCATGCTAGGTGGCAGATTCACAGTTCACAGTAAACCAGAGGATAAGAGCACTAGACCCTAGAAATGCAAGATTTAGAGGTCATCTAAACATAATAAGTGTTCTATCTGCGATTTCTCCTGTATTCAGGGATTTAAGGTTCTACTAAAATTTTAGGAGGCTAATGAAGCCTCCTAAACAAATGGCTTGTTTGATTGCTTGTTTGATTGCCCCAGGGAGTGGGGTGGGGGATATTGTTTTTACTCTTTGTATATTAGGTTTAGTTACGCCTAGAGTAACTAAATGTGAGTGGGCAGTCATATAAATTCTCTAAATAAATACATACATACATAAAATAATGTCCATCCTTGGCTCTGTGAGAAATGATTCAATATTTTTACAGTGGCTTTCAAGAAACATTATTGAAAGCAGATACCCAGTATGGAATGAATTATTATTAATGCCTGCATATCTTGGC